>NW_020946652.1:7086086-7298586 GCF_900497805.2 Vombatus ursinus | reverse complement strand
AAGAGAGAGAGGGAGACAGAGAGACGGAGAAGATCTACAAAGTGCCCGCTACATGCCAGGCCTGTGCTAACTGCTGCAGATACAAGCACAAGCCAAACCCAAACCCAAACAAATCAAACCCAAACAGCGGCTGCCCTCAGGGAGCTTGCACTCTGAGCGTGCAGGTACAGACCCAATGCAGAGTGGGCTGGGAGACACTAAGCTCACCTGTCAGAGCCCAGGGAGGTTTCTGAGCCGGATCCAGTTACTGCTTGGGAAGAGGGGACTACATAGAGCAGGCGTGGCCTGAAGCTGGCCGGGAAATAGAACCCAGGACGCTCTGGAGAGGCGAGCACATGGAGGCCCAGCCTGCCCTGGAGAAGGAAAGGGAGGGCATCAGGCCTGGAGAGGGAGCAGGCAGCCCCAGTCCTCTGCTCCCTCCCCAGGGAGTTTCTTCAGGGCTGCCCCCTGCCGAAGTGAGACCTTGGCTTCTAGGGACAATTTGGAGGCATGTGGCCGGCAAGGAAGGAGCCCTGGAGATTCTGGAGGATCTGAGGCAAACTTCCTCCATGTTGGCCTTCAGAAGGCTCATGAGACCCCCCTGCATGGGCCAGCTAGTGCAAACCCCCCATTTTACCAATGAGGAGTTTTGTGTAATGAGGGGGTTCGCCCAGATGGCCCGTGGGGTCCCAACTCTAGGTCTCGGGTTCCAAGATGCCCTTGAAACACCCAAGGGCCATCTGGTTCCTGGTCATCGTGCCTGGGAGGGAGGACCCAGGCCAAGGAGAGCAGAGCAAAGGGACCCTTGGCAAGAGCAGAGGGGGAGACAGGCTTCCTGGGGGCCTCAGGCCAGCTTCTTGTTCCAGCTGTGCCCAGGCCTTCTAAGCCGGTCTGTGACCCTCCCCACAATCCCCTCCCTGACCAGCTTCTCCCAGGGCTCAGCCAGGACCATGAACTGCAAGAGCTCTGGAGTGTGGAAAGGGCCGTTACCATTGACTAGCAGATGGAGACCGTTAAAAGTAGAGGGAGAAGGCTGCAGAGGGATAGCCGTGAAGGGATCATGGAAGGGAGGGAGGGAGAAGGGAGTGAGGGAGGGAGGAAGGAAAGAAGGGAAAAAAGGAGGGGGAAGGGAGGGAGGGAGGGAAGAAGGAAAGAAGGGAAAAAAGGAGGGGGAAGGGAGGGAGGGAATGAGGTGGACTGACAGTCCTGGGGTGCTTTAGAAGGAAGGGAGCATGGGGCTTAAGCCATGACCACCGGAGGCCTGGAGACAGGGTGGGTCAGTGGAGGAGGAATCCAGAAGCCTGCCCCTTACCCCCTGCTCCTGCTCACACAAGGTCATCTGGCCACTTAAAAGCAGAGCTGGGACGAGACCCCAGGTCTCCTGTCTCCCAGGGTCCTGCTCTCTTGTCCCCCTGTGATAGCAGCCCTGGGCTGCTCTGGCCAGAGGAGAAAGCCTCCAGCAGTGGGATTTCAGGAGGAAATCCAGAGGCGCATTGGCCCTGAGTTGGGGGAAGCCTAGGAGAGGTGCGCGCCTCCCGTGGGAAGGAGGAAAGCTCCTGACAGATTAAGCTGAGTGGGGCTGGGAACCAGTGCTTTCAGGGGTCTTCCCACCCCTTTGCTCCCAGCTCAGCTGTATCCGTGGCATAAAGAGGTGCCTCTTACTCTAATCAGAAGCCCCCTTCCTCTCCCCCCACCCCATGTACAGTGGGCAAGGCAGGCCTGGAGCTGACATGGTCTGGACATCCTTCAGCCCAGAGAAGCCCACAGACCTGGGCACATAGGACACTGGGCTGCCTTACAGGCTAAGATTTGACCTCAATAAGGGGATCAGTGCATCCTAGGGGACCCTAGAGGTCAAGAGGCCCAATCCATTGGCAGAGACAAACTGAGTCCTGAGAGACTGAGACTTTGCCTAAGGTCACACAAGTGTGGAGGCATGAGGTGAGCCCAGGTTCTCTCCCTTGTGCCCCATGACCTTCTAGGGATTCCATTCCTTCAAGGGAAAGGACTATGGCCAAGGTCACATAGAAGGTGAGAGGTCCCAAGGAAGAGCCTGGACTTCTACTAGAATCACGTGGCCTGAAGGAAGGATGTGTCCAAGAGAAAGACAAAGTCTTGGGCAGGAAGCCTCTTTTCCCAAGATGGGAAAGAGCCAAGAGCCCTCCAGGACTTCCAGGCTCCATCCTCCCTCCACTGAAGCTGATTGCAGCCCCTTTGGAATTTAGTCGATGGTCATCCCCCTATAGCCGTCTTGGCAGAGCTCCTGATCCAGCCCCTTACCAGGTCTGTGGTCAAGGCCTCCAGGGTCAAACGACATCCCCCAAAGACTTCTGACCAAAAAGTTCCAGAGTTGCTGTTGGCCCCTCCAGCCCCCCCCCCGGCTTCTGACATTGCCCGTGGTGCACCTCTGCCTGTCGTGATCGTCCCAAGTTCATGGGAAGCCTTGAGGTTAGGTCACTAAGCACACATCATACTTCACCTTCTGAGCTGGGGTCCCCACCCACTGGGCTGAGGGCTGGGAGGCTCAAGCCCTCCACCTGCACTGTCTAACCCTAAAGATTTCCCCAGCATCTGTAGGCTGTTGCCTTTCCATTTCACTTACCGTGGTTCAGATGTCAACATGCCCAACCATCCCTATCTCAGTAACCTCAATGGCCTGTCCCAGGAAGTCCCTGGAACCCAAGGGAGAACCCCAAGACTGTGACCTCACAATGACCAGGGGACGTCTCCCCAGAGGCAGCCCGGGAAAGAAGAGGTTGCCTTTCTCCCAGCAATCAGCCCTCGAGGCCAGTCTTCCCTTTCAGACAAGGTGCGTCCTCCAGTCTGGGACCAAATGTCCTGAGAGACCTCCCATCAGAGGCCACGGAGATCTAATTGAAGACGGCCTCCCAGTGTCCTTCAGAAGGGAGCGCTACATTCTGGAGGCGGGGGCTGCCTCTCCTCCCCTCTCGCTTCAGGGGCCAGCAGGGGCCAGGGCTGGACCGGGGCCTGGGATGGGCTGAGGCTGATGCTGGACCGAGGGACCACATTTTTTTCCTGTTCTAGGCACTCTCCTGGTTGCACAGAAATGGTGCGCGCCCTAGGGAATCGGGCTGCTTTGGATCTGTGGCAGCATCTCCTAGCAGAGCCTAGGAAACCGCAGCTCAGGTAGAACCTCTTCCTGTGGGCAGCGTTGGGGGGAGGGCTCAGCTAGGCCAGACGGTGGTGGGCAAAAGTGCCTGACTGTGGAACTGGTGGGTCTGGGCTCTTTCTCTGCCCGTTGCCTCTCGCTGAGTGCCCTGAGGGCATCCCGTGTTCTCTCCGGGGCTCAGCATCCTCCTTGGCTTCCATGGCCTCCACGTCCCTTCCAGCTCTAGAGATGCCAGGACTGTCCTTCAGTCTCAGATGCAGCATGGGATGCCCAGATTCCTGTTGAGCGGTCTCACTTGGTCCTAGCCTTCTGCTGCCAGGCTTCCAGAAGAGAAAATGAGATCTTTCCACGTCCACAGATGGTTCCCTCCACCTCTAGAAAGGGGTCATCGACGTATGCCTTCTTAGGAACAGATGGCCTCATGTTAGCGGTCAGGCCTGGGCACCCGGCTATCGATGAGTATCCAGAGGGCAGCCAGAATGGGGAGGGCCCTGAGCGCACCAGGCAAAAGCAACGGGCATCTTGAGTCTGGAGAAGAGAAGGCCCAGGGAAACTTGGTAACTTTACAGAGAACTGGACACATAGCTGGGCCTTTAGGCCGAGGCTGAATGCCCCCCCCCAGGTGGGCAGGCACGGGCCAGGGGGCTTCTCTTCCAGGTTTGGGTTGGATAAGATCCACTTCACAGGCCCTTGCAGCTCAGAGATCCCGATAATTTCTGATTCTGATAATGGTGCCTCTTGAAACTTTGGTTTTAAAAGTAAACAAATAATAAATCACACTTCCATAATATTGCAAGTACTGTCAAGCACTTCTCCCCTAGGGATCCTATGAGAGAGTGAGGGCCAGTTGGATTAGCCCTCTTTACAGAGAAAGAAACTGAGGCAGAAGAAGGTAGCCTGCTTGCCACAGGGCACATGGCCAGTCAGTGGCAGAGTCAGGATTCAGGAGGCTTGTGTTTGAACCCTGGAAATAGGCTCTCATCTGTGTGACCCTGGGCAAACCAACCCCTTCCCCTCTCTGGACCTCAGTTTCCTCAGCTGTAACTGTTTGATAGATTGGACCGGAAGGCCCCAAGTTTGTGGGATGATTTTCAGAGTGGCACGTGCCAGGGCCTGGGCCTTGAGGGCCAGAGCGCCCACCCTGAAGGGGCTTACGCTCAACTCATCTCTCTGCTCCAACTCTGAATTGATGGTTGTCACAGAATCACAAGATTGCCCATTTGGAGGGGGCCTCAGAAGCCTTGAGTCTGAGCGCTTGAAAAAAAGAATCACCTGCTACGACCTCCCGAAGGAAGTGTCATCAGGTCTCTGTGGGGAGCCCTCAGCCTCCCAGGGATGCCCATTCCTTTTGGGGGAGCCCCAACACCTGCCTCTTACTGCCTTTGTCTTCCCCCCGGGTCAAGCGGAACGAGCCTGATCCCTGGAACACAGGACAATCCTTCAGACACATGAAGGCAATGTTCCCTCCTCCCCTCTTTTCTTCTCTGGGTCCCCCTACACAGGGCTGCTTTCAACTGATGCCCGGAAGGCACGGCTCCCAGGGCCGGCCCTCCTGGGGCCCAGAACTGACCACAGGCCTCTGGGGGAGGCCTGGCTCAGGCGGAGGAAGGAAGGCCCGGCAGCCCCTCTTCGCTCCTCAAGCTCTGCCTTGCTCCTTCCTAGCTGAACACAGCTGGCGTGTGTCTGGCCCTGTGAGGTTTATGAGGGCTGTGCCTCGGTGGGAGTCTGTGCAGCGGCTGGTGCAAAAGCTGGCACCCTTCCCCTCCTTGTGGAGTAGGAAATGGGGGCTCAGAGGGGTGAAGCATCTTGCTCAAAGTCTCTTAGCATTGGCCGTGCATGTTGGCACTAGAACCCCTGAGAACCTCGAAGGTATTCTCTCTGTCTCTGTCTCTGTCTGTCTGTCTCTCTGTCTCTCTCTGTCTCTGTCTCTCTCTGTCTCTGTCTCTCTGTCTCTGCCTCTCTCTGTCTGTCTGTCTCTCTCTGTCTCTGTCTGTGTCTCTCTGTTTCTGTGTCTCTGTCTCTCTGTCTCTCTCTGTCTCTCTTATTCTCTGTCTCTCTCTGTCTCTCCATCTCTCTGCCTGTCTGTCTCTCCCTCTCCTTCTCTCTCTCCCTCCCTCCCTCTCTCTCTCTTTCCCTCTCCCCCCCCCCCTCCCGCCTCTCCTCACCATGCTATGCTCCCTTCCCTACGTCAGTCGTCCTCTTGTGGGTGACCGCTCCCTGGCACACAGCCCTCCAGCTGCAGCCTGACCAGGACAGGTTCAGGTTTGTGCCTGGCCCACCTGGGCTGGCTTCAGCGTCCCCAGCTCCAGCACCCTCATTGCCTCCTCTTGAGCTTGTGGGCCACTACCACGCTCAGTCTTTGCGCCATCCTTCTCCCATCTTGTGCTTATAGAGATGGTCTTTTGAACCCTGTCCAACCCTAGTGAGCTTCTTTTTATTAGACTTGGAGCCAGAAAGGCTTGGGTTTAAATCCTGCCTCAGTAAGAGTTGTGTCAACCCAGAAAGTGAGTTATTTAATCTCTCTCCATCTCAGTTTATTCCTCTGTAAAATAGGTTGACTAGCAACACCTACCTTGCAGTGCACTTATGAGCCTGAAATAAGATAATGTATAGAATTGTTGCTGTTGTTCGGTTGTTTTTCAGTTGCGTCCAACTCTCTGTAATCCCTTGTGGGGTTTTCTTGGCAGACATGCTAGAGTGGTTGACCATTTCCTTCTCCAGTTCATTTTGCAGATGAGGAAACTGAGGCAAACAGGGTGAAGTGACTCGCCCAGGGTCATTGCGCTAGTAAGTGTCTGAGGCTGGATTTGAACGCAGGAAGATGACTGCAGGCCTAGTACTCTGTGCACTGTGGCGCCCCCTAGCGCCCAATATATAGAAAGCACATTGTAAAATTAAGACAGTTCCATCAATATCGCCTGTTGTCATTCCTTGTTCCCTCCACATCCAATACCTGGGGTCCCAGCCCCTCCGAGCTGGAAGGGACTCCACTATGGCAGCCAGTGGTCTTCCACCCTCTCTCCCTCTTCAGCATCTGGACAGCACCCTGGATCGCAGAGCACAGACCCAGAGAGGCCACGGAGCCCGTCTGAGAGCTGCGGTCACCTCCCTTCCGAGAGGTCAGAGGTCCTGCCCAGTAGGGTCACCCCAGCTAGCAAGGTCTGAGGCAGGACGTGAATCCAAGTGTTTCTGCTCTCCGGCGCAGCACGATGTCCACCCTGCCTTTCGGTGCAGTGTGAGGGAGCGCTGTGAGGGGAGACCCACGGAAGAAGGAGGTCCCGGGGGAGGAGCACAAAGGCACGCCACCGTCCTTCAAGTATAGCTCCCCCTTCTCTGCAGAGGTGGGGGGCTACGGCTGTGGGACGCTGCGCATCATGGCAGGCTTTTTCAGGAGACGTCGCTTGGTTTTGCTGACCTTTCTTCCCTCTCCTCTGTTCCTAAGGGTCGCTTCTCTGGAAATGGGGAAGGATGCATTGGGAAATGGAGATTATGTGAAAACAACAGATATTCATAAACCACTTGTTTTAAGAAGATAGAGAATGCTAGAGACCTTGGGACTTGCCTAATGTCACACTGGTGGAATATATCTGGGCATCTGACCCCAAAGCTGCCCCTCATGGCACCATGCTGCCCCCATTCACTGGCTGGCATCCAGCTGGACTTTACTGGACATTACCCCTGGTCCTGTCCTATGATGCCCAGCAAAGCAAGTCTGAGACACTTCCCACTTGCGTGCCCTTCACATTCTAGGAAAAGAAAATGATCCTTGGAGATAGCGAGTGAGAGTCTGTTCTATGGCATCTCTGCTTTGGGATGGGCTACATTCCTGGAACTTGCCTCTTACAGCCAATGCGTCCCGGGGTTGGGGAAAACACAGCTTCTTGCCAGATTCTCACTGGGTGTCTGGTGCTACTGGGAGGTGCCCCTTGGCTTCCCCAAATTGGGGCTCCACAGGCATCCCTTACCCCAGCCTGTGTCCTCAGATTCCTCTTGGCCCTGCCCCTATCCTGGTATCTTTTTGGCAGCAGGCAGAAACTGCCTCTTAGACAGATCCTGCTCCTGGTGTCTCTCTGCTGCCATCTGCTGAGCCTGGCAAACCTCACTGGTCCCGGAGGGTTATGTGATATGTGGATTGATTGAAATGACTGAGGAAACACAGGTTTGAGCTTCCAGAACTATAGATTTATCAAGCAATGCCTGCCAACTGCTCAATAAACTGGGACCAGGTCTCCTCAGCTTGGCACGGGACCCTGAATACAGGGGGAGACAGATTTTTATGCATTAAAAGAAAGGCTAGAAAGCAGCATTCAGGACGAGGTAATCTGATTTCTAATTGGAATAAAGATTAGGGGCTTTCCACATTGGAAGGGAGAGAGTGAACAGGTGCAATTCTGGAATCAGAAAAAGAGGTGTCCCATCCCCCGCAATCTCTGATTCGGTGAAAGCAACATGGAAACAATGAGTGATTGATCAGGACGCGGCCAGTTTTCAGATAAGCCTTACGGGTCGCTTGAGATGAGTAACAGAGAGGAAAGCCCTTGCACCAGTCTTCGGATCTGAGTGGTTTCTGGTCAGCATAACCCAGGTCTTCGGTGTAGGGTCTCTAAGCACTAGGGAGAGGGGGTCCAGCTTCCCAGGGGCGAGGCCCAAACACTGCAGTGAAGTTTGCTCTCATTTCCTCTAATTGAATCGAGTTTTCTCACAGGACAGACATTGGACCAGACCTGTAACTGAAGAGAAGGGAGTTGGGCTAGCTCCAGAACTGAGTCCCAAGATGGAGTCAGAGTGGCTCCTCCCGCAGTTAAGATCCTCAGGCCCAGGCGCTTACCAGCGGCGGTCACCATTGGGTGGAGGTGATGGGCAGCGAAGCTTAGGTGCCTCTTAGGCAGCCTTGTGCCCTTGGCCCCTGGCTCCTCAGAACGCCGGCCCTACGCCCGGGTTAGCTGACTGACCCAAGGAGATGGCGTGATACGGTGACGTAGCACTAAGAGTCCCAAGGGCAGATCTGACATTGCTGCTTCCTCCTCAGGACTTTGTCCATATCATGGACGTTCATGAGACCTTTGTCTGCCATTGGCCCTTGGGCTTGCAGGCTGGCAAAGCTGCTGGACCCCATCCTTCTCAGAATCATGTTTTAAAAGGCATATAATAAAACACAAAGGATTACAAAGCAAGCCAAAGGCAAATCATCATTTTTCCCATACAAATTCATGGACACCCTCCCTGCCAAAAATTGATCCATAGACTCATTGGTGGACTATAGACCCAGGATAAGAACTCCCAGATTAGATGATCCAAGGTCTTTTCGAGGCCCAAATCTACAATCTTCTGACCAAAGTTTGGCCTTTAGTGAGGGGAATGGGCTGCCAGGGGAGGTAGTGAGTTCCTCCTCAGTGCTGGTATTCAAGCAGTGACTAGCTTCCCACTTGCTGAAGATGGGCTGATTTCTTGCCAAATAGGAACTGAAAGAGATGTCCTCTCAGGTGTCATCCAGCTGTGAAAATCTGGGGTTCTGGGCACCTGGACTGTCGCTCCAGAAAGGAGCGCCTTGTGAGGGCCTGTTTCTGCCCCCGCACATCTAGTCTTAGTTGAATTTCATGCTTTTCTCCAACAGACTAATTTCTGCTTTTCATTCCACAACACACAAGAAGACAGATTTTTCTAAAGTAAAGGTGAGTTACCCATACATCTCACCCCTTTGCTATGAAACTAAAAATTTTAAAAATCCCATTGCCAGTGCGGACGTTGACTCGAGTCTTTTTTTCTCCTTGGTCTAAACTCAATGGATGAAGTTCCATCCATTAAAAAGGGAAGTCCCAGTGTGCAAAATCCACCCACCAATGCAGAGCCACAATGGCTCTGTGAGGGACCCTGAGAGGTGGTGACTTACCCAGGGTCACACAGCCAGTGGGGGTCAGAGGCAGCTCAGGTCCTCCCAAGGTCTTTCTAAGGCTGGTCCTTTAGCCAATAGGCCATGCAGCCTCATGGTGCCAATTGGGATGAGGTGTTGTGGAGGCAGGTGTGTTTGAGGAGACTTTCTCATGTATGTTGAAGTATCCAAGTAAGAATGCAGGGGTAGGGATGGAAGGAAGAGAGCAGGCAAAGAGAAGAACCCCTTGAGACAGGAGAGAGAATGACCATGGGGGAACAGTGGATGACAGTCTCAGCGAGAGGCTGAGAGGAGAGCAAATGATGAGCTCGCTGAGCTGTGGGGAAGGTGAGGAGCCCGCCTGCCATGCCCCCTTCCTTGTGGGAGCCCTCCTTGATGGCGTTCCAAGTGAAACCTGGAAGAAGATGGCAGTAGTGCCAGGCTTGGAGCACCGTCTCCTGGGTGGGAGCCCATCAGCCCTGGGGTCTGCTGGTCCTAGAACCCAGCGGTCGCCCAGCCGAGGAGAGAGGTTCTTGCTGAAGTCTGGGCCCCTGGAGCCCAATGCCCCACTTGGGGAATTTCAGCTGGAGGCCCAGCCATAACAGGGGTGACTAGAGCTCAATCCAGGACTAAACTGTTTTTGCCCTAGGTGAAAATTTTGCTGGTTTTAGCTTTGCCTGTAGGCCATGGTAGGGATGGTTGGGGGCCCAGGCCAGGGGACTAGAATTCAGACCTGGCCCGAGGCTGTGGTTCTTCACTCCTCCCATGTGCCAGGAGGCTTTGGGGTTCTCCAGGCCTCTCCTGGTAAACTTGAAAATATCCTCCCCCCCCCCATCTCCCACCACTCAGGAGTCAACTTCCTTCGTGGCAAACATTTTCAAGGGAAAAATCGTCGCAAACAACATGTTCCCCTTCCCGTCAGGTAGGAAGTGGAGTGGTCCCCCCTCCCGAGCCAAGTGGCCCCCCCGAGCCAAGCCGCCCGAGCGGCAGGACCTTCGAGGCCGGGACAGGGCCTCACAGCCTCTCTCTTCTCCTCTAGTTCTCAGTGAGGAGCAGACTTGGTTCCTGAAGACTCTGTATGAGCCCTGCAACCGCTTTTTTGAGGTGAGCGCTGCCCGGCACCCCCAGGCTCTTTGGTTCCCAAGGAGGAAGTTGGGGGGCCTGGCTTCTGTAGGGCACTGAGTGAGTCACAAGCCTCAGCAGCCGTGTTCTAGATAGGACGTCACTGCCTGCCTGACCAGGAAAGCAGGGGCCGCCAGTCTGATGGTGGGCAGGGAGAGAAGGCCCAGGGCAGAGCCCCCTAGACTCGTGAAGTGCAGCTAATATGAGGGGCCCATAGTACAGATAAGGAAACTGAGACCCCAGGTGCTCTTTTTTTTCCTTTTTTTAAGCAATTGGGGTTAAGTGACTTGCCCAGGGTCACACAGCTAGTAAGTGTCAAGTGTTTGGTCTGAGGCTGGATTTGAACTGAGGTTCTCCTGACTTCAGGGCCGGTGCTCTATCCACTGCGCCACCTAGCTGCACCCCCCCCATGTGCTCTTAACCATGATCAGGAGATGCAATAAAGCAATGCCCTTTGCTCTATTGTTGAAACTGTTAAGTCACTTGTGAGAAGTGGGTCCAGTCTTGAGTAGGGCATCAGCATTCCCTAATCCTGGGTAGGCTGAGCAAGCTGGCTGGGGGTGGGGGGTGAGGCAAGGTCGGGAGAAGACCATTCCCTGCTGATAGCGCCACCCAGCTCTGGGGCAGCCATATTTACCCCATTTCATAGATGAGTCGTAGAGAGGTAAGGGACTCCCAAGCTTCTGATTCTTCCATAGAGTTTATGGGGCATCTCATTCTCATCAACTATTTAAAATTGTATCTTTGAAGGAGGTTAATGACCCGACTTGGAATGACAAAAATGAAAAAGTCCAGGCAAAAACCCTACAAGGGCTCAAAGAGCTGAAAATGTTTGGGTTACAGGTGCCTGAAAAACTAGGAGGCGCGGGGCTCACAAACACCCAGGTGAGGGGGAGAAGGGCAGGGGGAGGGAAGCATGGGACTGACAGACACCTGAGTGAGTGGGAGGAGGGTATGGGGGAGGGGAGCCTGGGGCTGACAGATGCCTGGGTGAGGGGGAGAAGGGCATGGGGGAGGGGAGCATGGGGTGACAGACACCGGGGGGAGGGGGAGAGGGGCATGGGGCTGACAGACACCTGGGGGGGGGGGAGGGGGGGGGGGGGGGGGGAGCACGGGGCTGACAGACACGCAGGTGAGAAGGGAGGAGGAAATAGGCAGGGTGAAAACACGGAGGCCTCTAAAGCAGTCACTTCCAGTTTGGAGCAGAGCCCCGACTTGGGAGGGAGGCATGGGAAGGGAGCTCCCTGGCTTCGGGGTCCCGCTGATTCGGAAGGTGCTTGTCCAGATATCAGTGCACTCTGAGCCCTGAGGGTCCCAGATTTTGAGCTTGAGGAAGTTCAGGGGCATCTGGTCCAACATTCCCATTTCTAGATGAGGAAGCTGAGGCGTAAAGAGGACAAGGGCCCCCCTAAAGCCAAGCTGAAGCTTTCCCTGTGGTCCCCTCCCCTCTTCCCCCCCCAGCCAGGTGGGAGCCCCCTTTTTACCTCCCAGAGCAGGCGAGGCAGAGCCTGAAAGGTCATAACGCCCCCTTCCCCTCGGCCATTCTGGGGTCTGCTCTTCGTCTTCCTGGGAGGCCCAGGGGTTACCCGGGCGGGGTGGAGCCCTGTGACATTTCTGTCGCGGTCCCTGTCTGGCAGTATGCACGCATGGTGGAGATCCTGGGCTGGCATGACCTGGCCGTGGGCGTCACTCTCGGGGCCCATCAGTCCAGTGGCTTGAAGGGGATCCTGCTGTTTGGAGATGAGCACCAGAAGGAGAAATACCTGCCTCACCTGGCCTCTGGTGAGGAGCCTGCCCTCTCTGCTAGCCCAGCCCACGCTCCCTTCGTCTCCCCTGGGTCCAGAAGACCTCAGCCTGGCATTCGCGGCCTCTGCACTCTGGCCCCAATCTTCCTTTCCAGCCTTTGCTCCCGTTACCTGCCGACGAGCTCCACACAAACACGCTTGACTCCCTCCAAGTGTTCGCCTTCACCTGCACTTGCTTCCCCGCCTGGGGTACTCATTCCCTCCTTCCTGTCCACACTTCCTCCAGGAGGCCCACCGACCATCCCAGTCACCAGAAAGCCCGTGTCCCAGCCCCAAGCTGCCATTCTAAGTCTTATATCCCCAGCTAGAGTGTAAGCTCGCTGAGGGCAGGGACCACACGTGTGCCCCGCAGCACCTCCTGTGGCTTTTTGCACATAGTAAGGGCTCCATAAAACCTCCGTGAGCAGGGGGATAGCGGTGAAGGACGGCACGGACCTCAGGCACACCTTCAGGAATGCTGCCCTGATTGTGCAAGGCCCACTCGGTATCCCAGTCCAAGGGAAAGGTGGCCAAGCCTCCGGGAGTGGCCCGCAGAAGCAGCCCGCCTCTGGCCAAGCGGCTGTGGAGCCCTGACCGGCCGCCCTCCATGGTCCAGCCTTGGCAAACTCCGGCCCCCAGCCAGCTCTTCATTCCATCTCCCTGGTTTACACTTAGCCTCAGGAAAAGGCCGGAGGCTCCCTACTGAACAGCTGGAGAGGCCAGGCCCAAACTCCCAAAAGCATCCAGGCCTGTGGACACGCTCCACCCTCAGCCAAAGGGACGACAATGGCCTTGTTGCTAGGAATAGGCTGGTCCGGAGTCCCCTAAATGCGTCTCTGGGATTCTTCAGGCTCCCCTAACACTTGAGGGCCCCTGGCTGCGTGGACGCCCAGAAGACCGGGGAGTTGGGGGGTGGAGAGAAGGCCCCCTTGGGCAGTCATGGCCCCCCCCACCGTAGGCCAGTCCCTGGATGGAGAAGCTGTGTACCTTCACGGGGTGAATACTGATCCCTTCATCCGCATATTGAAAGGGAGGTCTCTGGCGGCTTTCTGCCTGACGGAGCCAACCAGCGGCTCGGATGCAGCCTCCATCCGGACCACGGCAGAGGTCAGCCAGTGTGGGAAATTCTATACCCTGAACGGTAGCAAGATGTGGATCAGGTGAGGCCCCTTCAGAGGGGATCGGGGGCCTTTGAGGGCTGTCAGGGAGGTCACCGGTGCTCAGCGAGCTACGCTGGCAGAGAGAGGACAGACTTCTCTGGGTCAGGGCTCTCGGGAAGGCAGGGACCCCAGAAGCCACGTGTCCACAGCCCTCAGCCTGCAGGGGAGGAAAAACCCACACAGAAAGAGAATCTGACTTCCCTGGGATCCTCATGTGCAGTGGGCAGAGCGCTGGGTCTGGAGTCAGGAGGACCTGAGTTCAGATTTGGCCTCAGATACCTACTAGATGTAGGTCCCTGGGAAAACCACTTAACCTCTGCTTGCCTCAGTTTACTCATCTGTAAAATGGGGATAATAGCCCCCACCTTTGCAGAATTTTGAGGATCAAATAGGATAATATTTGTAAAGTGCTTAGCACAATGGCTGGTATATAGTAAGCACTTAATAAATGCTTCTCACCCCCCTCCTCCTGGGGACCCTCAGACTCCCAGTGACCTCATGTTGCCCCAAGCCCCTACAATAGTACAATGCCTTTCCCAGTATCATTTCCATCCTCCAGAATTACTTGTCTCCCTTTCCTCTTTCAGACCCCTAGTATCAAAACACCCATCCCTATGGTACAGATGATTTTAGAAGGGATGGATTGGACAAAGGCCCTATGATGCCTCCTAGAAGGAGGCACGAACTAGCCCACATGGAGGGATTTCAGGCAGTGCTAGGGAAGTCTCAGGGAGGGCCCCAGGGCAGCAGGCACCAACCCTGAAGGCCTACTCTGGGCCAGCCCTCCCTCAGGGCCCCCCAGGTATCCCCCCATCTGCCCCCACCTCCCCTAAACTGCCCCTGCCTGCCCGAACTCCCTCATCCATGACTCTACCTCAGAGCCCACAGCTTCCACGAAAGGAGCTCAGGAATCACTAAGTCACTAGCTAGGAATCGTCTTGGCCCGTTTTTGTTGCTAGCCTGGCCCCTGGCTCCTTTACCCTGAGATCAGCTCCTCCTGTGGGCACATTGGCAGGTCCAGGTGGGGCAAGAAGCAGCCTCACAGAGCATGGTGGGAAGTATCTGGGTGGGGTAAAGACTCTCTGAATGGCTGGGACAGTGACAAAGTGGAAGGGTCTAAAGTGTGGGAAAGACAGCACTCCGGCTGCTTTAGCTAGCAATCTAAGAAGGGTGCACAGGAGAAGGGAGGAGGGAAGAAAAGGAGAGTGGAGAGAGGAGGAGGAGAAAGGGAGGGGGGAGGAAGAGGAAGAAGAAGAAGAAGGGATAGAAGGTAGAGCACCGGCTCTGGAGCCAGGAGGACCTGAATTCAAATCCAGCCTCAGACACGTGACACTTACTAGCTGTGTGACCCTGGGCCAGTCACTTAACCCCGATTGCCTCACCCCCTGCCAAAAAAGAAACACAAGCATTAGAAAGGGTAGGAGGAAGTGAAGGGAAGAGGATGTAAGTCTGACTGCAACAATATTCTTGCCTCCAAGCAACGGCGGGCTAGCCGATGTCTTCACGGTATTTGCCAAGACAAAAGTGAAGGACGTGACCACAGGCGAAGAACGTGGAAAAATCTCGGCCTTCATCGTAGAAAAAGGGTTTGAGGGCGTGGCCAGGTAGGACCGCTCTCGTCCTCAGAATCCCCGGCTGCTGGCCTCCCCTTGGAGGCTGTGTCTGCCAAGGCTGGCTCTGAGGCGTTTTAGAGATGTGTTTGCCGGCGGGATGGGGCAGTTATATTTGGGGGACAGAGCGCAGGCTCATGAGGTTATGCCCTGCTTTTCTCTCTTCCATGAAGGTTGAGGAGATGAAGGTCTTCAGTCCATTGTATAGACAGAAAAACACTTGGTTCTCCCGGACATGACAGGAGGACATCAGTATAGCCCACTTCCCACAGAGGCCCCTCTGCATCGAGCCCCACATCCCTGTCTTCTGTGCCTCTCTGTGGGGATGCTGGGGGTGGGGGGATCGCCCCAGAGGGAGAGCCTTACATCCTGTAGAACAGAAGTGCTGAGCATGTTCTGTGGGGAGCTAAACAGTCACTCCTTCTATAATTATGGGGACAGAACAGGGTGAGCGTGGACGGCCACGAGCTCAGAACCTAGCGCAGACTCCAAAGCTCTTGTTGGCTATTGGAAAAAACACGTGGGTCACTTAAACCTAAGGCTTTCCTGGCCTGGCAGCCCTTGGCATCAAGGCCCTGTGTCTAACCCAGGCCTGCACACCGTAGGGGCCGCAGGCCGCCAAAGGATTTCAGGCGGCCCACAAACAACGCAGAGGATCTAAAAGAAAGTAAAGCGTGCTTTTTCCATGGCCCGCTTAACCCGTCTTCCACAATCACTGTTCCGCCCGGGTGGGTGGCCACTGCACCCTCTCGTCTGCTAGTCACGTGACCATCGTCAGTCAGTGTCTAGTCTGAGAGGAACGAGAATCCTATCTTTTCTATGCATTTTCAGTTGTTACTAGATGTAAACAGTAAGAAAACCTGAAAAATGTATTAAGACTTGTACCACTTAGAGAAGTAATGTTTTTTTTAAGCATTAATGTGGTTTCATGATAACTAAAAATCTTAATGAATAAGTGTAATTAATTGATATTAATTGAAATTTCCCTTTTTAAAAATATGGTTTCTTTGCAAAATAGTTTAATCATTAATTATACCTTTACTTGGAAAATGAGCTGCTAAAAACCTGTCTGCGGCCTGAAGAAGTTTATCCTATTTTAAGTTTGGCCCCCACCTACCGCCAAGTTGTGCAGGTCTGGCCAAACTCATGTAATGAAATGGACCTGGAAAATTAAAGAAATCATTGGATAGATGTAGACAATGAAACTGGGTCATTGAATCATTGACCTTCAGACTTGGAATTATGGGCTGTCTGTCTATACTCGTTAGCTAGACAAAATACCAGTCTCCCACTTTGTGCCATGTAGACACAATGATTGGAGAGGAGCATTAAGATGAATTATGGATGAATGGAGACAGAGGTCTTGTGGGGAAATAGTTACTGGACTTGATGGGTTTGTAGAGGGGAGAAGGGAGGAAAGAGGGTGTTAGCTTGGGGAAAATGTGTGCTTGTTTTTTCTCAGTGGTCCACCAGAGGAAAAGATGGGCATCAAGGCCTCCAACACCACCTCAGTCTCCTTCGACAATGTGAACGTGCCCACTGAAAATGTGCTGGGGGGCTTTGGGAATGGCTTCAAGGTCGCCATGAACATTCTCAACAATAGCCGCTTTGGGACAGTCTCTGCCCTGGCGGGTACCATGCGTAGAGTGATCAAGAAAGCGGTGAGCCGGTGGGCCCATCAGTGGTGAAGGTCCGGGCAGGTCAGGCACTCCTCGGAAGGAGTAGAAGTGCACCTCCACCAGGGGGAATCGAGACGTCAGCATGACTTGTGAGGTGGGAGTCAGAGCTGGACGGGACCTCAGAGGGCAGTGAGTGCAGCCCTCCATTTTAAGAGGAGAAAACAGAGGCTCCAAGACGGAGCTGGAAGAGGCACCCCAATCCTCTCGACTCCTCCTTAGGTCAATTCTGACAACTGACAAACAGGCTTGAAGTTAGACCCCTGAGTCGCCTTGAGTTGAGGGGAATGCTCGTTGCTCCTGGACCCAGAGCCTGAAAACAGCAGCCGGGAGGATTCGAGTTTAGCTGAAGGAAAGGGAGGGACCCTGAGTCCCTGTCATTGAAGGATCCACTGAAGGAAGTGGGGGTGTGTGGCCTGGAGAAGAGAAGAGTCAGGGGCACGGTAGCTGTTTCCATGTCTCCAAAGAGCTGCTGCACAGAAAAGGGACTAGACTTTTCCTGCGTGGCCTCTGAGGACCAGGAGCCACGTTGGAAAGCCACAAAGAGCTGAATTTAGGGTTATGGGAGGGGAAACTTCCTCTCCCTGAGAACGATGCCAGAGTGTGATGGGAAGCCTGAGGAAGTGCTGAGCTCCCCATCCCTGGGGGTCTTCCAGGGAAGGCTGGATGGCCTCTGGTCAGGTACATTAGAGATGGGGCTCCTTTGCCATTAGGCATTGGACTAGGGGCCACCAAGATCCATGCTGACTTGAACACTGTGATTCTATGAGTTACTGGGGTGTGGCGTGGGGGCTCAAACTCTGGCACTGCTGCTTCCTGCCTTGTCACCCGCCCCCATGGGCCTCAGTTTCTCATCTGCAAAATGAAGGGATTGGAATGGATGACCTCTAGGGTCCCTTCAGCTCTAAGTCATAGATGGTGGGAGCTGGACAGCTCTGAGGGGCCAGTGGTCCACTCCGCTGACAAGGTGTCTCTGCTGCTCTGGGCTTGCAGACATGGAGGTGGAAGGCTCTCTTTGCCCTCTCTTTCCACTCACCCTTCACAGCCTGTACTTTACCCCTCCTCAAGCCAACGTGGAGGAGAGACATGAAGGGAGAGCGTGCCCAGCTCTGTCCCTGCAGGCGAGGGGCAGCCTCTGATCCCAGGCACACCCTGTGACCATCAGGCTCTCAGTCATGCACTGGGCTGTGTGGCCAGGACTAGGAACCTTCAGGTGCTAACCCTTACTAGCTGTCACTGCTGGGGTAGCTACTGCTCCCTAAGCCTGGCTTCCTCTTCTGCAGAATGGGGGTGGTGACCCTACTTTATAAGGGTGACCCTGCGGAAGTCCCTTCATCCTGTTTGCCTCAGTTTCCTCTTCTGTAAAATGAGCCAGAGAATGAAATGGCAAACTACTCCAGTATCTTTGCCAAGAAGACCCCAAATGAGGTCGCAAGAGTCGGACACAACTAAAAACGACTGAATAACAGCTATGTACGAGGCGCTAAGACTGAGCAAGGGCACACCAGCATTTTAGAGAAAGAGGCTGCTCAGGGTGTGGCCCTACTGAGTGACTCCTCGGCTCATTCATTTTTTAGTGGGTGGTGCTGTGTGCCAACAGCCAGGAGACCCGGGCTCCTGGTCCTGCTAGAACCACTTACCAGCTGAGTGACCCAGATCGGGTCCTACATAAAGGCGAGATGACGATACTCAATTTCCCTGGCCCACAAAGTCTCTCCCTACGTCCTGGGCATCACTCATTCTGGGTCCACATTGGTCAGGGATGGCTAGGTCCCCCCAGCGACTCTCCCTCCAAGGTAATCTTTTCATATAAATGCACACCACCTGGAATACCCGGGGAAAGAGCTGCTCCTCAGACAGGCTCCTCCCTTCTTGGCCCCCAGCGTCTGAGGGCTTATCCTTCTCTTTGCTCTCTCTCCTTGGGTGCCAGGCTAACCATGCTGCCAAACGGAAACAGTTTGGGAAAGAAATAGGCAATTATGGGATCATCCAGGACAAGCTGGCCCTCATGGCCATGTATCACTATGTCACCGAGGTAAGCAGCCAGATGGCCACGGGTGTGGGAGGTGGGGATATGAAGAATAAGAATGTGTATCCCAGGATATTTGATGGACTGACTGACTGAAAAAGGATTTATTAAGCACTTACTGTGTATCAAGTGCTGGGGATACAAATGCAGAAGACACCCCTGCCTTCAAAGGGCTTACATTCTAATGCTGTAAGACCACCCAGAAAGGGGCGGGACCCAGAGGCGTGGGGACACGGTAGTCCAGCAGCACATACTGTCTTCACAACTCTTTATTCAACAAACTGATTAGACGTCTATGATGTGCATGTAAGGCTAAGGAGGAAGAAATGATCCAGAAACCCTCCTTGACCCCATGGAGCTCTCACTTGAGATGGGGCAATGAGGGAGGGACACAGATGGCCAAGCCCAAGGCAGAAAGAGAAGGGTGCCCAAGAGGAGGAGGGAAAGACCATGGGAGGGCGGGTGCTTCTGACTCGGGGAGACCAGAGTGGTTCCATGGAAGGGGTCACATTGTGGGGGAGGGCTTGAAGGATGGCTGGGGTCTTTCGGTAGAGATTGCACAGAGAGGGTGGAGGGAAGGAGATGGCAGGGGGAGAGAAGAGCATGGATGGATGGAGACACAGAGGCAGCAAAGGAGGAATGTTTGAAGAACCCATCAGGTAGAGGAGAAGGTGACCAGAGCAGGTGAACCATGCAGCCTCAAGGCACAGAAGAGCTGTCGCATGCAGGTGCCCGCGCTTGGCCAATGACCTCTAGATGTCTGCAGAGAGCGGGGGAAAGGGCAAAGGGTATCCCAGTTTCCCAAAAAGGGAAGACACTAGAGCCTGCCACCTCTGGGTTGGGAAGCGTGACTGTGAAATCCAGAATTCTAGAACCTATTTTAAAGAGATGCTCCCCACAAAGGAAGCAGTCATCACAGAGAGCAGAGCGTGCCCCCCAAACCTGGCTTCCTCCTTTGGCAGGGAGACTAAGCAGGTAGACTGAGGGGCGTGGTGGCCCGAGCTCACCTCGATCCTCTCAAATGCTGGTTGGGGGGACAAGATGCCCAGAAGGATCATGAAGGGTAACCATTGACGCCTTGATGTCAGCTTAGGACTAGGTCTAAAGAGGAGTGCATCAGGTCTCTGCGATGTTTGATGTTTTGGTCAATGTCTTGGACACAGGCAGAGAGAGCGTATGTAACAAACTTCAGCGACACAAAATTTAGAGGGCAGCCAACAGTCTGGATTACGGGCAGGATCCAAAAGGTCTTCACCAGCTGGGCTAATGGGCCAAATCTAATGAGATTACACCAGTAAGGAGCAAGGTGAAGCCTATCACTTGGGCTCAAGAAGTTCACCTCCCAAGGCCAAGACTGTGGAAGGATGTGCAGTTCAACTGAAGAAGATCTGGAGGTCTTAATGAACTGCCACCTCTGGATGATTCAGCAGAGCCCGATGGGAGCCCCAAAAGGGAATTCAATCCTGAGCTGCATTCAGAGGGATTGAGCTGCTCAGACCATGGAGGCGACTGTCCTGCTGTCCTCAGCCCTCGAGGGTCAGACCTCACCAGCAGGACTGTGGTCAGTCCTGGGCATCACGGGGAAGCAGGATGTTGAGAAGCTGAGAATGCCCAGAGGAGGTGGCCAGGATGGGGAAGGGCCTGAAGCAATGAAGTGATGACCTGCTGAAGAAGAAAAGACGCGGGGGCCGGGATGGCCGGGTCTGAAGGGCTGCCTGACCAGGACCAGGGTGGCGTCAGTGGCCCCGGAAGCCACCTCCATCGCCACACTTCTGTGATCCCGTCATTCATTGGCCTTTTTTCCCTGGCCACACAATCTGGCAAAAACGTGCACATCAGGGAACGGGAAGCATAGCTCTTGACCAATGAGGGAGGGAGATTGGGAGCCATAGCAAGCCTAGAGGTCCAGCAGGGTGGCAGCCCCTGGAGGTCTGCCGTGCTTGCTGCCTGATCTAAGAATGCAGCGTACCCCAGCATCCCAGAACCCGAGGCCGCTGGGCTGTGGCCGCATGGAATGTGAGCCGCAAAATGCTAGAAGGATGCAGGACAGAAACACAATAGCCCAGAAGCCGCCGCGAGCGCCGTTGCTTTCTCTCTCCTCCGGTCTTTTTGCTTTGCGTACGCCCTCTGGGAGCGCCCTCTTCTGGCTACACCTCTGCCTCTCCTTTCCTGCTTGGCTCTCGCGTCTGTCACTTCCTGTCTCCACTTTCTCTCTTCTCCATCCCCAACTAGCTCTCTCCTTCTCCCGCCCTCTCCCCCTCCGTCTCTCTTTTACTCTCTCCCTCTCTCTGTCTCCTCTCTGTGTCTCTCCCTCCCCCTCCCCCTGCCCTTCCTCCTCCTCCTCTTCCTTCTTCTCTCTCTCTCTCTCTCTGTGTCTATCCTCTCTCTCTCTCCCTCCCTCTCCCTCTCTCACCTTCTCTGTGTCTTCTCTCTCCTTATCTCCCCCTCATCTGTTTCTGTCTCTCTTTCCCTCTCCTCCTCCTCCCCCCCTTACTTAACTGATTTTAAGTTGAAATACATCAGATTATAAGCAAGTGATGGACTCAGGGTGCAGATCAAAGCACATGTTCTTTCTTTCCTTCTTTCCTTCTTCCCTTCTCTCCTCCCTCCCTCCCTTCCTTCCTCATCCTTCCTTCCTCCCTCCCTCCCTTCCTTCCCTTCCTCCCTCCTTCCCTCTCTCCCTCCCTCCCTCCCTTCCTTCCTTCTTTCTTTTTTTTTTGGAAGTGGCTCATGTAGGAATCTGTTGTGTATGACTCCATGTTTTTGTAGTGGGTTCTGTTTTTCTTGCCTTCACCGTGGGTAGGAGAGGTGAAGAAGAAGGAGAGAATTTGGAACTGAAAACTTAAATTGAAAAAAAGAGAAATCTATCTAATTATAGGTTGTGTTTCTCAAATACTGTTTTATATTCCATTTCCTTACCTTGGAAATCAGGTACCTTTAAAAAAAATCACTGGCTTTCTATTTATGTGGACCTCAATTTTTTTTCTGTGTGACTTAGTGTCACTAAACTTCTTTTTAAAAGTTCCCCAAGTCTTGCGCTAGACCTTTCCCAACTGTCATATTTGGTGAAGAAAAGTGAAGCCTCAGGACATGAGAGGGCCATGCTCTGGTCTGTGTAGCACTGTCCTTCGGGGGAGGGTCATCCTTGTCCTGACTGTCCCCAGAAGGGAGAACCAGTAGCAGCCGGGGGAAGTGCAGATAGGCAGACTGGGCTCCAGAAAAGGGGACTGTCTGCTGTCCGAAGAGGAGGCAGAAGGTCCCTGGAGAGGACCTTCAGGCCATGGCGGACCACCCTTCTCTAGGTCATGGTGGCCTCAAGGATTCTCAATAGGTCTGGGTTGGACCTGACACCCTGAGCCCCCGCCCAGCTCTCCAGGTCTCAGAGTCAGAGCTTGCTTGGAGCTTTACCCCTTGTCCATCAGCCCTCAGTTGGCACTCTGAGGCAAATGTGCTCTTCTCCCGCAGTCAATGGTTTACATGATCAGTGGGAACATGGACATGAAAGTCTCAGATTTCCATCTGGAAGTGGCCATCAGCAAGATTTTTGCTTCCGTGAGTATATTTGCTTGTGATGGGCAGGAGTCATTCTGTCACTGATGCTATGTGTGGGGCCATAGGGGCTGCCAGGGAAACAGAGACATGGCATCTCCCCTCAGAAGGGGGGGGCAGCCTACCTGCGAGGCCCCACCCATCCACAGGCTCTCCTAAAGGGAGAGCCCAAGGCAGAGCAGCTGTAGACCAAGGGCCTGGGGGGGCGGGAGTTGAGCACTGGGCTAACCTGGGGTGCAAGGGGAACAGAGACATGGGTCTAAGGACCACTGGTGCCCAGGAGGAGGCTCAGTCATGATGTTTCAGGCTAATGGGTCAGAGGGACACTCAAGGGAAATCTTGTCCATTCTCCCACAAGGGGGACTGGATTTCCAGTAAGTCCTAGGACCTGGGTTCAAATCCCAAATCTGCCACTTATTCCCTCCATGACCTTGAGCAAATCATTTCACCTCCAGCCTCATGTTTGTCATCCCAAAGAACCAGATGACCTGAGGTTTTGGAGGGTGACTGAGCTGGCAGATGTCTCAGAGGTCAGCTAGGCTGGTGTTGAAGCAGTGGCCCTGCCAGCTCTAACACTGACCTATAGGCTGCATTTGGAAAGGGCAGGATGACCTCTCCCTCCCCCACCCCAGACAGGGGGTGGGAGGGGCGGGGAAGACCAGCCAGGGCCTTATTCTAAGAGGGTCAGGCTGGAAGAGAGTCAGGCAAAGCAGCCTCAGGGGCATGTGGGACCCAGGAGGCTGAGCCCAGGGTGCAGAGGTGGGTGTAGGAAGGGGCCGGCTTGTCATGCCCCATCCATTGCAGCAGCGTCCAGGCTCCTTGACCCCCGATGGACCTGTTTGTTTGTTTGCTCAGGAGGCTGCCTGGGAAATCACTGATGAGTGCATTCAGATCCTCGGAGGAGCTGGCTACATGAAGGTGAAGCTCTGGACCCCTCTGTCAGCAGACACGGGGGAGGGCAGGGATGATTCCTTTGGGTTGCTGTACACACACACACACACCCCACACGTACACACATACACACACATGCACACACACGTACACATGTACCACATGCACACATGCACGCATGCACACACATGCTCAGGTGCACACATCCATAGAGCCACACCGCAATCCGCCGTCCATCTTGGCTCACCAGCCCTCTCAAGATAAGATGGGCAGACACGGAATTCTCTCTGTGTGTGTATACTCACTAGTATGCACAGTTCACAAGTGTGCATGTGTTCACATATGTGTGCCTGTGCACACGCTGTGTGCATGAGGAGGTGACATGTTGGTGACCATCTGGGTGCTTCTCAGAGGGCGGCATCGAGGATGAGTCCTGAGGGGCCAGGACGGCTGGGCTGGGAGGCGGGAGATCTCCAAGGCACTGGGCATCGCCAGCCTGGAGTAGAGCAGGCTTCATGGGGCCAAGGCCTGCTTGTCCTGCTTGGCCCCTGAGGGCAGACACAGGAGGCAACAGCTGCAAAGAAGCCAGCTTAGACTCCTGAAAGAGAACCCTTCCTTCCCATTAGAGCCCTAGAAAAGTGGATGGGACTGGGGGGGGGGTCACTGACTGGGAGCTGTGCAGCATGTCTTTGCATGCATCAATCTGAGGCTCGCTGAAGTCCCCTGACAGCTCGAAGACCCTGGCACCCCGATGCAGAACAAATCAAGCCTCTCCCCAGGCCCTGAGCTTCCTATAGGCACGGGGATCAGGATGGAGGGAGCCTGGCCTGGCTGGGAGCCATGGGGATGGACGACCCAAGGAAGCGGCCTAAGCTTCCAACAAGGGAGGGACCGGGAGTCAGGGCCCAGACACCAGGCCAAGGTCTGGTCTGCTGGGAGGCCCAGAGGGCCCCAAAAGAAGTGAGGTCAAGAGTCCCTGGGAAGGGAACTGGGTTCCCAAGCCACGAGCAAAGAACAGGGAGCGAGCAATTAGCTTTCCAGACTGAAGCTGATCCCCAGAGAAGTCGGGAAGCTCCAGAATGGGGAGCGGCCAGAACCTCAGAGCAGCCGGGAAGAGGATGTTGGGCCTCCGATGCCAGGCTGCCCTTGGCCCGGCCCCGCCTGAAGGCTGGTGCCCAAATTCCCAGCCCGCTGGCCTCCCCAGGGATCCTGCAGCTGCTGCCGCTGCTGCTTCAGAGAGAGAACGTAGAAATCACAAAACGGGGCGATAACTCCCCGGAGAGGGGAGGGAGCCAGCGCTCAGAGCCTAAGCGGGGTCCACAAACGGCGGTTTCTCACGTCACAGCAGGGAAGGGCACTTGGCTGAGGAGCCGACTCCCCTCCCTCCACTGTCCCTTCGAGCCCGGGTTACTCGGCCACCTTTGGGAGGTGAGGACAAGGTCCAGACCCAGAAGGAGGGGAACGGACACCCCTTCCCCCAACCTGGGCTTCTCCAGGGCCCAGGCTGAGTCTCTGGCAATCAGAGGGGTCTCAGACAGGCAGGGCAGGCCCGCTCCTCTAAGATGCCCCTTCCTTCCCTTAGAAAGCCGGCGTGGAGCGGATCATGAGGGATCTTCGAATCTTCCGCATTCTCGAGGGTACCAACGACAACCTCCGGATATTCATAGCTTTGGCGGGTCTGCAGGTAACTCGCGCTCCCAGCCCTCCCCATCATTTCATCAGCGCGCAAAGCTCCCGGGGTGAAGGGCCCTCCCCTAGAGAACGTGAGGGTCCGTGTGAATCTGCACCTATCAAGGAGCATTTGTAGGCTCTCGCTGCGTGCCAGGCACCGTGCCAGGCACGGGAGACCAGAGATTGGCAAAGACCGTCAGAGGAGCTTGATTTCCGTTCCTGTTTTCATTCCATCCATTAGCACGCGGGGGCCCAATTACAGGAGCTTCAACACACCTTGGAAGATCCCTTGAACAACTCTTCCTTCCTTTTCACTGAACTTGGCCTCAGAGCGAAACGGTAGGGCCGGCGGGGCGGGCGGGGCTGGCGGGGCCGGGGTGGGGGGGCGCGGTGGGGGGGGGCGGGACTGGCGGGGCTGGCGCTGGCTTGCCGCTGTCCCCACCCACCTGGATGCGGGGTTTGGCAGAGATGGCGTGGGGGGGGAAGGCACTCCCCTCTGCCTCTCAGGGGTCAGAGCCAGAGCACACACCTCAGACCTCGCGGGGGCAAGGACAGAGATGAGAGAAAAGGGCCCCTCTCTGCTCAGGGAAGACATCGGGCACTGAGGGCTGGGTACTGTAGGACAGGAAACGGAGTGTAAGCCCTCTAAAAACAGCTCATCCTCATGGTGGGGCTGCTAGCTGTTAACGTGTCACCCTACCCAGTTAAGCAAGCACCGAACCAGGCAGAAGGCAAAAGAAATGGAATCCAAGAGCCTGCCCTCACGTGACTTACAGTCTAATGAAAGATTGAATTCGGATCCATGACACATTTCGTAAGCCCTCACTATTTTCAATGCGTACCTGAGTGGTAGAGATCAAACACAGAATAAGGCACGGTCTTTGTCCTCGCAGTCTCCTGGCGTGTAGGGGGAAAATGTCTACACACAGACAGCTAGAGTAGTTTTGTATCCGAGAGATTATTGGCACCATCTGCGTTGGGATAACAGAGGGTGGGAATCAACACACAATTCTGGGAAAGAATAGGTAAGCTCTTCCTATAAAAATTTAACTATTAAAACAATGGCATAAATTATTAATTAACCTCTAGTTAGTAATAAAATAATGAACAATTTCTAAGATTTAGAGAAATGCAAACCCCTGGACCCCTTTTTAGCTAAACTTCCACCTTACAAGTGTTTCTTAATCTAGCGCTGGCTTTCCACATTCTGCTTCAAGGAGCAGCTTCTACCCGAATGGAATTAATCTGGATGACCCATGACAGGAGCCTGCCAGAGCTGATTTAATCCTTGTTTTCTTCTTCCAGCATAATAGGGATACCAACAGGCATTTCCCTTGATGGAGTGGTCAGTGAGCACCTGCTGGACTCTGCGAGCCTGGTAAGATTTTCTTTTGCCACGGGGCAGCTTCTGAACAAGTTTGGGATCTTCCCAACCAGACCAGGAAAGCCTGGCAGGCCCATGCGACTGACTGGAGCTAGCTACCTCACCTGCGTCACCCTTTCCGGACCCCTGAATCTAAAGCCATCTCCTGGACTCTGTCTAAGCTTTCCAAATGCATGCTAGCTGCTTCTCTGGTGACTTTTGCCCTTGCCATGGATCAGGCCAGGGATCGAGAGCCCTCGCCCACTGTCCCAAGGCCATCCCTTCTAGAACACAGTCCCCTCCTGGCTGGGCTCTTCTCCAATCCTGAATTCTCCTCAACATCCATGTTAGCCTAGAGGCTTGTCAGGGGAGACTCAGAGGGAGAAGATAAGGCTGGTTGTAAGCCCCGGCACACCGCTTCAGGGAGGGAGAATGCCAGGTTCAGTTTGGAATGGGCACTCACTTGTCCAGACATGTAAGGCCCACTCAGTGCTTCCTCCATCCATTTCAGGTCATTGGTGTGGCCATCATGCCCCTGAGCCTATTTCTCAGTTTTTACCACTCTCTGGATTCTTTTTTCTTATGCCATCCTTGCTTTAATATGCATCTTATCATATTTAGGATTCATCTCCTTCATTAACTCAGCAGTAATCCCTCTTTGCTCTGGATGTGCAAAGCAAGCTCTGGGGTCTCTGTGAGGCATGGGGGTCAAGGACAGAGTTGGGCTAATGAGCCATGAAGACTTGACCCCTGACTTGGTAGGAAGGCACTGCCGTCACCCACTTGGGAGATCAATTGCCCTTTGGGGAAGTGTGGGCTGGTACAGAGTCCCCCGCTTGGTCATCAGGAGTCAACAAGCTTTCATCATTGAACAGTGATGGGGGACGTGGAAACTTCATCGAATAGAAGCTGCCTAGTAAGGTGGTCAAGGCCCCCGGTTGGACTAATGTGGATGGTGCCCCCAGTAGGCTGTCATGTTCAGTGTCCCGAGAGGGCTTAGATGGACGGTGGCTCAGGTGGGCTAACATGGGGAAAGCTAAAGTGGATGATGCACAGGCCATGAGAAATAGCAGTGCTGCTCTTCCCCAGGTAGGGCCTCTTGGTTACTGTAAGAAAGAGGTCCCCTGTGTGGCGATCTTTCTCATACAAAACCTGTCCTGACAAACTGACATCCTTTCCTTTCCTCCTTTAAAGGTGACCAAATGTGTGGACTTGCTTTCAGAGGCTGTTGAACACCTGCTCTTAAAATTTGGCACCCAAGTGACCCGTACGTCCTCTCACTTTTGTGTCTTGCATTGCTCACCCTTGTTCTGGGCACAGTTCAGGCTCTGACAGTTCTTGAAACTTCAGAAAGATGATTTTTTTAAACAAAAAGGGGAAAGTATTCTCTTCCTGCTCTCCATACAACATTCACTGCCCCTTCTCTGCCTCCCCAAAGTCATAAACTTCTCTGGTTCCCAGAGCTCCAGTGGCGGGTGCTTCCCAGCCCTTCAGACCCGCCGAAGTGGGGAGGAGGAAAAGAGAACAGGGAGGAGGGGAGGAAGAAGGAGGCAGGAAGGGGGAGAAGGGAAAAGGGGGGAAAGAGGGAGGGAGGGAGAGGAAGGAGGCGAGGGGGAGGAAGAGGAAGAAGAGAGCAGGGAGGAGCGAAGAGGGAGGGGAGGGGAGGAGGAAGGGAGGAGTAGTGAGGAGGGAAAAGGGAAGAGGGAGGGAAAGAGAGGGAGGTAGGGAGAGAGAGGAGGGAGAAGAGGAGGGAGAAGAGGGAGGGAGGGGGAGGAAGGAGGAGGGAGGAGAGCAGAGCAGGAGAGAGAGAGGAAGGAGGAGGGAAGAGAAAAGAGGGGAGAGGGAGAAGGGAGGAGGGAGGAGTCAAGGGCGCCTGTGCCTGCTTTGCTCTCAGTGGGGCAGCCAAGACCCTCTCGGTTCCCATTCCAGATCAGCAGTTTCACTTGAAGAGGATAGCAGATACAGCTATTGACATCTACTCTATGGGGGTCGTGCTTTCCAGGTATTGATGGAGGGGAGGGTGTGGGAGCTGGGGAGACTCACTGAGCAGCCGCTCTCAGAATGGAGGCAGAGCCCCTCATATGCACAGGCATGCGCATGAGCAGATGCACAGGTGCACGCACGCACACATGTGCACACGCACGCGCATGCATGCACACACATGTACACACGCTCTCTCTCGCTCCCTCTCTCTCTCTCTCTCACACACACACACACACACACACACACACACACACACACACACACCTCTCTTCCTCCCTTTGCCCACACATGGTGGTGAGGGCATGGCGTGGACACTGGGGAGGAAACAACAGTGTAATGAATCCCGGCTGCTCAACTCATTTCACCCAGCATTGGCTGAGCCTTTTTCGCGTCTTCAGTACTCGCTGGGGGGACAGAGAACGACCCAATCGCTGCTGCCCTCGGGGAGCTGCCATTCCCTGGCAGATCGCCGATGATGATTCTCGCGGCGGACCCAGAGCGAGGGCAGTCTTGAGGAAGGGCCCGTGGGAACGCCCACTCCTGGGGGACCCATACTCGTGGGACTCCGCGTGGCCTCAGGGAGGGGATCCAAGGCGCCGGCCCTTCCTGCGGCGCTTCTCACCAGACAACGTCAGCGAAGGAATTCAACCAGGAAAGAGACGTGGCAGCCACGCCAGGCTTTTGGCAGGTGTCTCCAGGCTGGCTCTGCAGGTGCCCAAGGCCTCTGTGCACCGCGTGCTTAGCGATCAGAGCTGGGTCCACGGCGTCCGTGCCTGCGCCTACATCTCTGCCATCTTCTTCCCTTCCGCCTGCTCCCACAAGCAGCTGCTTGGCCCCTCGTCCTCGTGGGCCGTTGCTTCGGCCGCACGAGATGTGCAGGCTCACGAGGACCGGGCTTCTAGGGTAGTACCGAGTGGCCAAAATAAATCTGAAGTCATGTCCGACGTGGAGAGCACCTAGCGAGGCTTCGTGGAAGGGGGCCCCCGGAACTGGACCTTCCAAGGAGCTGGGGTTTCCAAGAAGTAGAGATGAGGAGGGAGGGAGGGCATCGCAGGTGTGGAACACCACGGAGGCAAAGGCATGGAGGTGGAAGATGGGACATTGTGCACAGAAAACGGCAATAGGCCAGGTTTACTGGAAGGGAGTGTGTGAGAGCAGAAGTCACAGGAGGTCAGTCAGCTGGGAAAGAGGCTGAGCCAGGCAGGAGGGGCTTCGAAGGCCAGAGCAAAGAGCTGGTGTTTATCCTGCAAGAAATGGGGAGGGGGCCTCAGGGGAATGGCCTGGTCAGACTATATCCAGACTACCTTGTGGGCCCTCTCAAGTGCCACCCCGAGGCTGCCAGTGGGAAACCTGGGGCAGCCGGAATGGGGAAGACCCTCAAATTCTTGCTCTCTGAGCATCAGTCAAAGGAAGGGATGTTTAACCTGGACAAGGGAAACCTCAGCTGGACTTTCTTCAAGAATGTGAAGGGCAGTCATGTGGAAAAGGGATTAGACAGGGAAAAGCGATGGGCAGAAATGGCCAAAGGGCAGTTCTAAATTGGATGTCAGGAAACCTTGTAAAGGTGAAGTGGGCCTCCTCCTTAGGTAGTGAGCTTCCCTTCACTGGAAGTCTCCAAGCAGAGGCCAGGTGACCAGTCATAGATGTGCTTCACAGGCAGTCTCACCCCTGTATTGGCTGATTAGAAGTGTTAGGAGGTCCCTTACTGCTCTGAGAGCCTGGGATTCTACAAAGCTGTTGGGCACAAGGTCATGCCTCATTCAAGGTCAAGCGAGACCAGAGTCCCAAGTCCAGATTAGAGCTCTTTGCCTCACACCTCACCTGAAAATGACATCCCAGACGACCTGTGGACTTCCCAACAGAGCCAAGTCTGGAGGATGCCAAGAGCACTAAACTAAGGGGGCAGAAATGATCAAGAGTCCATGTGGGTCCCACCCCGGCTCTGCTGAGAGCCATTCTCTGGCAAGTGAAGGAGGCCAGGAGTTCAGCCAGTCCTTCCAGGCACCCGGCAATGGGCCTCACCACGGTCTAAGAACCTCCCTGATCCTGCCCCGGAAAAAATCACCTCTTCAGTCGGGGAGCAGCGTCTGCCTCACAGGTTGCCTGGCAGAGCGTTCAAAGCTCATCGAGTGCCCTTCCACTTGAACTGTGGCTCTGGGTCACTAATGTCATACAGGTCAGAAGTATCTCATGCCAACAATTTTATCTCAAAACGCCACCTCCTGCTGCTGAAATCTGACCACACACAGTACTTCACCTGTGGTACTCTGACCAGCACAACAGGACTAACTGAGTGATGCAGAGGAGAAGTTTCACTCTGGGGATTCATTGAACCGATCTAACCTCAAGAAAGTTCTCAGCCCCTGTGGGTAGATTGTCTATAAAAGATTTTTGGGAGGACGTAGACAAGAACCACCCAGCCTAGAAGGAGTTTGGAAAGAGTGCCCACAGAGATATGAGGGAGAGGCAGTGGGGAGGAAGAAGGGCACTACCCCCATATACACACTGGACACTCCCACTGTCTGCCTCTTGCTTGGAGAATTCTAATTCTAATCAAATCAGCTGCTTTTGGAAGAGTAGGTCAGAGACCGAACTCACCGTCCCAGGACAAAATTTCCTTCTCTGGCCACCACTCCCTTCTATGTGTTGCTTCCTCCTATTAGAATGTGAGCTCCTTGGGGTAGGGGCTGGGGCTGACTCCCTTGGCACACAGAAAATGCTTGGGTGCCTTTTTTATTCATTATATAATCAGAGAGCTTCCAGATCTCGCTTCATGGCAAGGACTGAGCTGTCCTTGGTTCATTCCCATCTGTGTGCATTTCTGATGTGGTCATGGAAGACACTTTAGTGCTCTGAGGCCTGCATTTCGCCATGGCTGGGGGTGACCAGTCCACTGTGCAGATGGAAGGCCCCTTCTCCATGTCTCTCCAGAGCTGTTGGCACTGGGACCCACCTTCCATTGTGGAGCCTTTTCGTGCTAAGCCAGCTTGACCTTCAGGAGGCAGAAGCACAGTTATGGAAGACATTGAATTTGTGCTTTCAAAAACAACCTACCTATGACTTCTGTTAACATAGGAGAATCAATAAACAAAGGCAGGTCCTTAGTGAAAATATCCAAGGAATCCCTAAGCTCTGGGAAGGAGTCCCTACCTCACAGAACCACTGATGGTAACCAGTATTGCCTCCATCTAATTGTTCTGTTCTCCAGCCTACCTACCCCCTCTCCATCTTCTCCATGAGAATAACACGAGAGATTAGCACAGGCTGAAACACTTGGTTAACCTGCTCCTTTCCTCCACCCACACTCTCTCAGGATGGAAAAGCAAACCTCCATCAGACTCTGCTGATGCTAACTTTAATGCATCATGGCGGTCTCCAAGGGACACTGTGCTCTCCCGGGCTCTGGGAGGGAAGCCTGAGGTCAGGAGACCAGTCTGGCCAAGGGGAAGGAGCTCTTCACAGGTGGGCTGCATGAGAAGCCTAGCGCGACAACACCAGGGGCTGGGTTCTGGCTCAGCCAATGGAAGCCCAGCACTGGGGAGCACTGAGGCATGTGGAACCTTCCCATCCTGACTGGATCTGGGGGCTCTGTTCGTTCTAGGGCAACGCATTCACTGAACCACAACCTCCCTTCAGCCTTACATGAGAAGCTGCTGTGTGAGTCCTGGTGCTATAAGGTAGGACAGGCTTCCTTTGCCCCAGCCCCACCCGCTGTCTGTTGTCTCTCCCTTCAAAAAGTGGGGTTCATGCTTTGGCTTCTTCTACAAAATAGTCCAGGCTCCCATGATTTCAAGGGGCAGGGATGCAGGTCAGATGCAGCTCCTTTCTAAGAGATCCATCTATGAGTGCTGGTGAGGCCCCCCTACGTGCCCTACGTGCCAGAAACCATGCTAAGTGCTTGTAAGGACAAAAAGGAGATAGCCCCTGCCCTCAGAAGGCTCACACTCAATTATAGGAGATAGTTACATATAAAAGTATATATGAATATAAATGGACTATAAGATAACTAAATCCAACGACAAGGAAGGAAGGAATGCGGGGGAGGAGGAGGATCAAAATGGTGGTCCTTGCAGGGCGGCCTAAAGAAAGAGGAAGATGCTGGTAACAGAGGTGTCAAACAATACCCCTGAGCACAGCCTAATGACAACGTATTTGGGAAATGTTTAACAAAATAAGTGAAAATACAAAATAATGGGGCAGCCAGGTGGCACAGTGGATAGAGCTCTGGCCCTGGGGTCAAGAGGACCTGAGTTCAAATCCGGCCTCAGACACATGATATTCACTAGCTGTGTGACTCTGGGCAAGTCACTTAACCCCAATTGCCTCACCAAAAAAAAGAAAATGCAAAACAACACAGAAGATGCAAATTTGTGGTTTTTAAGTCAATACATGGCCTGCATTTCTGTTTAAGTCTGACACCACTATTGTATGAGGAGGGACACACACACACACACACACACACACACACCCGCACGGAGGGGGCAGATGCCTGCATTCCTCGGAGAGCAGAGAAGGCCAGTTTAGTTGAATCCAAGGAGGGGGAATCATGTCCAATGAGGCTGGAAAGACTGGCTGGGCACAGGTTGGGTAGCTTTTAATAAACCTGCTCTGAACCAAGAGATTAGAACCTCCTGCCATGAGAGGATTGAAGTTCTGAGCTGGCTGTCTTCCCAAGAGAAATGGGTGCTTGGTGTGCATATGCACGTGTGCGTGTGTACACACTTGTTTATTGACATGGTGGCTAATGTTAATTAACAGACTATGTAAGCAGTTTAGCTGCTGAGCTGAGAGGGCATGGGGGGGTCTCTCTCTCTCTCCTTTAGGCCTCTGAACGTGTCCGATGGAATCTCAAGGCGGTGAAAGCCTCGAGTTGGAATTGCTACTACCAGAACATGAAGTCTATCGCTGACGCAGTTGTGAGGACTGGAGGAGTCCTATATCCTCGCCCCATGGGCTTCTGAAAAAGGATTCATTTCCCGAAGTGCACCTGAGGCTGGACTCCACCCAAGCACTTAAAGAAGCTAGCTATATAATAAAATTACAGGTTCTTATCTAGGCCATTGGCTGTGAAAAACTGAAGCTCAAAATCCGGACTGCGGTGCTCAAGTCTTGGGCTTTCTGGGTGTTCCCGCTCAACAAGCCCCTCACTTGGAAAGCACTGTACTAGGTGCTGCAAAATGCCTTGGAGGAGCTGAAAATGAGGACATTTCTTGGATTCATTTTGCCTCTAAGCAAAGTTTCCTTTGGGAACATTAGAATTTGACTCATATCTGGATTTCTAAAACAAAAAAGAGCCCTTAGCTCCCATGCAAGCACTCAGGCTGACAAAGCATTAAATAGAGGACAGGCTTTATTTAGCCCAACAAAAAAATGCACAGGATTCAACACTCAAACATAGAAATTGGCCAGACAACTCTCCTACCCCATCTGATTTGTCCACCTTCCTCAGGTATTTTGAATGGTGATCAGGGCTTAGGGTCTTACCGTGGGGTTGAGGTCCCCCTAAAAAGGGAAAGAGCTCGTGATTGCTCAGGATTAAATTAATCTTCTGTTGAGCTGCACCTCTCAGGGATTTCCTGCGTCACCCGGATTTAAAGTAGCACCCTGAATGGAGCACTTCCCCCATAATGGAGAAGAACACTCAGGGTCCCCTAGGTCAGCCCCTTCCCCTTGACCTGCACAGCGCTCAGGAAAGACAAGAGGAGTTGCTGCTCCTCACTGAGGCTCTGTATTGTGTCTCACTGCGGCTCCAATGCCCACTTAGTCTCAGAGGCCTTCTCTTTGGTCCAGGGACTCCTCTTCCCCACCTGCCACAGAAACAAGCCACGGGGTGTATCTCTGCAGCCTCCCACTGGTCTCTCTCCCTCTCTCGCCTCCAGTCTTCAGCTCCCAAGAGTATGGCTCAGGCACGAGAGAGGCAGCACGGGGGAAGAGCGCTGAGACTAGAGTCGGATGGTGCTGCCTCAGCCCCTGCTTCTGCCTCTGGGCTCTCAGGCAGCAGGAGCAGGTTCGGGCTCAGATCCACCTGCAAGGCCTAGAGCACGTGACATCATTAACCTCTGGGACCTTCGTTTCCTCCTCTGAAAATGAAGGCATAGATGAGTTGTCTTCTGAGGTCCTTCCAGTCTGGATCTGCACATGACCTCTCCAGACCTCTGCTTCCTCACCTGTCAAGTGGAGGTGGGGGGGTATCAGACAGCGCACACTTATATAGCGCCTTCAGTTACAAAGATGATCTCTGAGGTTCCTTTCCCTTAGATCCATGGCTCTAAGCCCTCTCGGCCTCAGTTTCCTCATCTGTAAAGTGGGGGGTGAGAGCAGGGAAGACTAGAAGACCTCTGAGTCCCTCTCAGCTCTCTCAGTGTCTGACGCTGCTTTCCTTCACTTTGTCTCCCCAACAACATGATGGGACCAAGCCTGAAGCATCCCTCCTCCCCTGCCCTCGGGCTGTGACCCACAGGAGTTCAGCTCCTACAGGCCCCTCTCTGAGGGTCGCTGGCCTCAAATCCCTTGCAGGATTCCAGAGACCACCAGAGGATTCTCTGGCCTCCATTGTTCCACTGGCCAACAAAGAGCCCCACACGGCTCGACTCTGAAAATAAAAGTGCCTTCTCCAGAGGCCGAGGGACGGAGGGGCCCCACGGAAGCTGCCAAGGCCTCGTCCCTCCTGATCAGCAGGTTCTCTTTTGTCCAGAAGAACTGAGGGCTCTTTGAGGGCCCCTGAGGATGCAGACACTGGAGCCCTGTGAGGGATGTGCCCTGCCCGGGACGCCCCTGCACACTGGGCCATTCTCTGAGAAACCCAAGAGCATGACCGCAGCAGCAGCAGCCTGACAGACTGTGGTTTGGTTCGGTTTGAATGGAAAGACAAATTTCCAAAGGGCGGATTGCTCACCCAGTCCTTTCTGCATGGTGGTGAGGCCACTTCTGGACCTTCGTGGGACCGGGCCTCTACCTGTGACAGGCCTTTCTCCATTCATTCATTCAACCTTAACTCAGTGCAAGGCCCCACATGAAGTTACTACAAATCATGAGAACTGTACAGATTTCTGGGTTGATTCAAAGTCTTAAAAGTGCTTCCTTGAGACAATACTGGGTATTCTTCCAAGTTATTCTCTAGGGACCTCAGAGACCAAGGGACTTGCCTATGGTCATACAGCTACTAAGATGCAGAAGCAACACTAGAACCTAGCTCTCCTGACTCTCCTCTGCCACCATTCCATCCACTTCAAGAGTATGGAATATTGTAAAGTCAGTCAGTAAACATTTATTAAGCCCCTACTATATGCCAGGCACTATTTTAAGGGCTAGGGATATAAAAAGAGGCACAAGACAGTCTCTGCCCACAAGGAGCTCACAGTCTAGTGGAGGAGACAACATGCAAGCAAATATATACAAAGCAAGCTATGGACAGGATAAATAGGAAATAACAGGTTTCTTATAGATAATGGAATTTTAGTTGAGACTTAAAGGAAGCCAGGGAGGTCAGTATTTGGAGAGAAGGAGGGAGAGCATTTCAGGCAGGGGGACAGCCAGAGAGAATGTCCAGAGCCAAGAGATGGAGGGTCTTGTTTGAGGAGCAGTCAGGAGGCCAGGGGCACTGGATCAAAGACTATGTGGGGGGTATAAGGTATAAAGAGACTGGAAAGGAAGGGGGACAGGTTATGCAGTATTTGATGATGGAGGTCAGAGGGAACCCCTGTAATTTATTGAGCATGAGAGCGACATAATCAGACCCACACCATAGGAAAATCACTTTAGTGGCTGAAAGATGGACTGGGATGGGGAGAGATCTGAGGCAGGCAGGACCCCTCACCCAGCAGCGATTGCAACACTCCAGCCATAAGGTGATGACAGTCTACACCAGGAAGGGGCAGGGTCAGAGGAGAGGAGGGGGCAATTGGAGAGATGGTGCAAAAGTGAAACTTACATGAAATCAAGAAGAGATAGTGGAGAGGTGAAACTGACAATATGCTGCAGAGGTGAAATCGACAAGAGATGGTTCACAGGTGAAATTGACAGGAGATGCTGCAGAGGTGAAATCAACAAGAAATGCTGCAGAGGTGAAATTGACAAGAAATGCTGCAGAGGTTAAATCAACAAGAGGTGTTGCACAGTTGAAATTGATAGGCTTTGACCATAGCTTGGACGTAGGGGTTGAGAGAGTGAATCCAGGAAGTCCTGGGTTGGGAGAGCCTAAGGGTCTGGGAAGGTAGGAGGAGGGGAGGGTTTAGAGGTAAAAGATAACGAATCCTGTTTTGGACATTTTGAGTTCAAGATGTCTACTGGACGTCCAGTTTGAGATGTCTGAAAGGCAGTTGTAGATGAAAGAATGAAGGTCGGCAGAGAGATTGGGGGCAAGATAGGTAGATTTGAGAACCATCAGCTCAGAGATGGTCATTAAATCCATGATGAGGTCACCTGGTGAAGGCATCTAGAGGGAGAAGAGAAGAGGGCCCAGGACAGACTCTGAGGGTCACCATGGTTAGTGGGTATGATCTGGAGGAGGATCCAGCAAAGAAGACAGAGAAGGAGCAGTCAGAGAGGGAGGAGGAGAAAGGAGAGGCGGGGTAGGGAGGAGGGGGGGGAGAGGGAGAGATATCCTGAAAACCAAGAGAGAAGAGAGTAACAAGGAGGAGACAGTGATCCACAGTTCAAAGATGGAGAATGAGAGCTGAGAAAAGGGTTGGGACAGCCCTGTGAGGCACTGGATAAGGGTCAGGGGATGTGCCCCCAGGAATCTGAGCATGGTCCCGTGCTGTGGAGCATTTGTATCAGTGTCTCTCCTGAAAGCAGAGATGGGCTGCTCCTCTATTTTTCTTAATATTTTATTTTCCCCCAATTACACACAAAAATAATTTTTAACATTTTTAAGTTTAGAGTTATCCCTCCCTACCCTCCACTCTCCCTGAGACTGTAAGCAATCTGATATAGGTTTTACATGTGCAATCATATAAAACATTTCCATATTAGTTGTTTTGTGCAAGAAAACTCAAATAAAAAAAACAAACAAGAAAGAAAGAAAGTGAAAATAGCCTGCTTGAGTCCATATTCAGACATCAGTTCTTTCTCTAGAGGTGGATATCTTTTTTCATCAAGAGTCCTTTGGGATTGTCTTGAATCACTGTATTGCTGAGAATAACTAAGTCATTCACAGTAGATCATCATACAATATTGCTGTTACCATGTACAATGTTCTCCTGGTTCTGTTCACTTCACTTTGCATCAGTTCGTGCAAGTCTTCCCAGGTATTTCTGAAATCATTTTGCTTGTCATTTCTTACAGCACAATAATATTCCATTATAATCATAAACCACAGCTTCTTCAGCCATTCTCCATTCGATGACCATCAATTTTCATTTCTTAGTTTCCACAAAAAGAGCTGCTATAAATATTTTTTGTACAAATAAGTCTTTTCTCCTTTTTTTTCGGTTTTTAGGCAATTGGGGTTAAGTGACTTGCCCAGGGTCACACAGCTAGTGAGTATCAAGTGTCTGAGGCCAGATTTGAACTCAGGTCCTCCTGACTTAAGGGCCAGTGCTCTAACCACTGCACCACCTAGCTGCCCCAGCCTTTCTCCTTTTTTTAAAGATGTCTTTGGGATACAGACCCAGTAGTTGTATTTCTGGATCAAAGGGCATGCACAGTTTTACAACTCTTTGGGCATAGTTCCAAATTGCTCTCCAGAATGGTTGTATCAGTTCACCACTCCACCACTAGTGAATTAGTGTCCCAGTTTTCCCACATCCCTCCAACATCCAACATTTTCCTTTTTTTGTCCTATTAGTCAGTCTGATAGGTATGAGTGGTACTTCAGAGTTGTTCTAATTTGCATTTCTTTAATCAATAGTGATTTGAAGCATTTTTATATGATTATAGGTAGCTTTAATTTCTTCCTCTGAAAACTACCTGTTCATATCCTTTGATCATTTATCAACTGGGGAATGACTTGCATTCTTATAAATTTTACTCAATTCTCTACATATTTGAGAAATGAAGTTTTTGTCAGAGGTACTTGCTGTAAAAAAAAAATGTTCCCAGCTTTCTTTCTAATTTTGGTTGCATTGGTTTTGTTCTTTCAAAACCTTTTTAATTTAGTGTAATCAAAATTATCCATTTTATATTTGTAATGCTCTATATTTCTTGTTTGGTCCTAAATTTCTCCCTTATCCATAAATCAGACTATTCTGTGCTCTCCTAATTTGCTTATGGTGTCACCCTCTATGTCTAAACCATGTACCCATTTGGACCTGAGCTGGGTATACAGAGTGAGATGTTGGGCTATACTTAGTTTCAGTCATATTGTTTTCTAGCGTTCCCAGTAGTTTTTGTCCAATAATGAGTTTTTGTCCCCAAAGCTCAGATCTTTGGGTTTATTGAACACTAAATTACCATATTCCTTTGCTACAATGTATTGGGTAGCTACTCTATTCCACTGATCCACCACTCCATTTCTTAGCTAGTACCAGATTGTTTTGATAATTACCGCTTCATAATACAGTTTGAGATCTGGTGGGTAGGCTACCTTCCTTCACATTTTTTTAGACTCCGTAGATGCTCTTGACCTTTTGTTCTTCCAGATGAATTTTGTTGTTTTTTCTAGCTCTATAAAATAATTTTTGGTAGTTTGGTTGGTATGGCACTGAGAAAATAGATTAATTTAGGTAGAATTGTCATTTTAATTATATTGGCTTGGCCTACTCATGCCTGCTCATCAAATTTGCAGGTGACAGTGACGTGGGAAGGGTAAGTACAAAGTGGATGACAGAATCAGGATTCAAAAAGATCTTGACTGGATAGAAAATTGGGCCAAATCTAGTAAGATTAAAATTGGTAGGAGTAAATGGGAAGTCTCACCCCAGGTTCAAAAGAACCAACCTTACAAGCACAAGATGGAGGAGGTGTGGTTGGCTGGCAATTCATCTGAAAAAGATCTGAGAGTTTTAATGGACCATAAGCTCTGTAGGAGTCAGCTGTGTGATGTGGCTAATTCAATTTGGGACTGCATTAAAAGAAGCATCACTTCCAGAAATAATCTGTTATGTCATCTCAACCAGGCCTTTACTGTAGGGGGCAATCTTTCCCCTCCTCCCCAAGTGATTGTCTCTCGCATTCCACGTAGCTGCTATTGCCAACCTTCTCTTCTGGCCTCAAGCCTCCCACACTTGCCTGACTCTTCCTCCACCTTTGCCCCTCTCATATAATCAACTGTGAGTCAATGCCCACTCACTTCGCCTCCATCCTTGAGGTCCTCACCACCTTGGGCCTGGCCTGTCAAAATGGCGGCCTCAGCAGGCCACTCCAGCCTCCAGTCTCTCTCTCTCCAGCCCATCTCCCCCCAGCTGCCACACTGACATTCCTAAGGCACAGATCTGACCATGTCACTCCCCCCTCGTGAATTCAGTGGCTCCCTGTTGCTTCTGGCGTGGCATTTAAAGCCCCCCGCCCCCTGGCTCCTACCTACCAGGAGCTCTCTGGGTGAGGAAGAGGACCACTCTTCATGGACCACCACTCTCAGCACGCCCTTCTAGGCTGTGAGCAGGCACAGAATGAATGCTTGTGGCTGATTCACTGACTGGCCTCTAGAGCAGGGGAGTTGGGGTGTGCTGGTGTTTAACAAGTTGCTCTGCATTACCCACATCTTCTTCAATACTTGAAGTCTACACAATCAACAAAACAGGACATCAGACTCTGATTTACAGAGTTTGCCAACTTCTGAGGTGGAAATGCTCCCACTGAACATTTAATCAACGGCTCTCCCAAACTCCCAAAAGCTGACCCCCACAGGCAGCCTCCAGAGAGGCCCACTACCCCCTGGGCAGCTCCTTCCACTTTTGGACCACCCTTGCTGTTAAGGATTTGGGAGGATCCCCCCAAGGAGGAAAGAAAGGGAAAATATGGCATAGTGAAGGACTTCTGCACCAAAGGGGACTCTGAGCAGGGCCTTTACTAGTTAGCCATACCCATTCATCAGAACTGTACTGGCAGACACCCAAACCAGGTAGGGATGGCTGAGGAAATTGCTGGAAAGGCCTTCAGCCTGTCTGCACAACAGGTGACAGAGGCTCCAACGTCCCAGAACAGGGCGGCTGCAGCCCGTTCTGTCGGTCATGCTTCAGCCTCATTATTGCCTGGAGCCTGGGAGGCTGCTCAGGAGGAGCTGAGCCAGGCCAAGCCCATCCCCCTCCATCCTCTGCCACTTCACCAGGCTGCTTTCTTCAGTCAGTCAACATTTATTAGGGTCAGATCAAGTCAATTCAGATCAGTTCGACTCTATCAGCACTGATTTAGCACCTCCTGTATGCCAGGCCCTGTTCTAGGAATACAAGGAAAAAGGCGAGACACACCCAGGCAGGATGTCCAGAACTGGCTTTCTACTGGGGACAGAGGTGGGAGGGACAACACATCCATGTAATCAGTCCTAAGCACCAGGAGGTCATTACAAGAGGGAGGAATGGGGGGGGTGGGAGCTTGAGCCTGGACACTGGATCTCCCGGTGAAGAGCCCCACCTGAATCTCCAGTGACCCTGCTTGGACTCCAGATGCCTCTTCTCAGCCTCCTCCCTCCCCTCCCACCCCACCTATCATCCTGCCCTTTCCAGAATCACCAGAGCTCAGGAAGGTCCCTCACGGTCCAACTCCACTAGGAACAAAATCCCACCAACAACTGGTGCTTGGAACAATTCCAAAAGACCAGTGATGGGAAATGACGACCACACAGCCAGAGAAAAGGCCAGGGTCTGAATGCAGATCGAAGCAGACCGTTTTTACTTTTTTGTTGTTTTTTGTTTTCTTGTGGCTTTCCCCTTTTGTTCTGATGCTTCTTTCACAACATGACTAATGTGGAAATATGCTTAATATGATTGTACATGTGTAATCTCTAAAAGATTGGGGAGGGAGAAAAATTTGGAACTCAAAATTTTATAAAAATAAATGTTGAAAACTATCTTTACATGTAATTGGAAAAAATAAAATGCTATTAAGAAAAAAGATTTTAAAACTAAATCTGTGGATGTAAGCTATATCCAGATTATCTTAAAAAAAAAAACCCAACCCAATTGGCATGTGAAGACCTGTGGTGAGGGAGCCCACCCCTGGGGAGGCACTTGCTCTGCTGTAGCACCTGTAGAAGGGACCTCCCCTTTGCCACCAATGGCACCGGCTCTACCCTCGAGGGCTCGCAGGGAAATGTACTTCATCTTCTACCAGGCCGCCCTCGAGATGCTGGGAAACAGCTGTCACCATGTCACTCAACCAAGAAGCATTTGTGAAGCACCTACTATGTGTCTGCCGCCCCAGCGGAAGCCCTGAGTCTGCAGTCTTCTCTTTGTCCCCCCCAGGGTTTTTCTTATGCAGCCAAGCTTCTCCAGGTCCTTCAACCAAGCCCCCTCCCCTGCAGTCACAGGATGTTACAGCTACAAAGCACCTCCCTCCAATTATTTTGTCTGTTGTACAGATAAAGAAACTGAGGCCCAGAGAGGGGAAAGAACTTGCTCAACAGCACACGGCAGGTTTGTTGTCAGAGCCATGGCTTCAACCCAGGCGATGATGATGATGATGATGACGATGATGATGATGACGACAGCTAATGTATATGTATATTTACATGGAGAAAGAGACAGAGAGAAAAGGAAGGAGGGAGGGATGGAGAGAGAGTTAGAGAGACAAACAGACAGAGAAAGAGATACAGAGAGAGAGACAGAGGGAGACAGAGAGATAGAGAGAGACAGAGACAGAGAGAGACAGAGACAGAGAGAGACAGAGACAGAGACAGAGAAAGAGATATATATATGGAGAGAGAGAAGGAGAGAGAGAGAAGGAGAGAGAGAGTTAGAGAGACAAACAGATAGAGAAAGAGATACAGAGAGAGACAGACAAAGAGAGACAGAGAGAGGGAGACAGAGACAGATAGAGACAGAGAGAGAAAGATATATATATATATATATATATATATATATATCTAGAGAGAGAGAGAGAGAGAGAGAGAGAGAGAAGGAGAGAGAGATCTTTCGGGTCCACAAAGCATTTTACAAATATTGTCTTATTTAGTCCTCACAAAAGTTTGTGAGGTAGAGGATATTATTATCCCCATTTCACAGATGAGTAAACTGAGGCAGTCAGAGGTAAAGTCACTTGCCTAGGGTCACACAGGTAGGAAGTGTTTGAGACTAAATTTGAACTCAGGTCTTTGGAACTCCCAGTCTGCCATCCTGGTTCCTAAGGCCCCCAGCAGTTTCTTATGTCAGTGCTCTTTCCACAGGAACTCCAGGCCCTCCTCCACACTGGTTGCCCTCCTCTGGACGCTCTTCAGCTCCTCATGTCCTTCCCAGAGGGTGGTGCTCAGACTGATGGAGATCCTCTTGCTGTGACCCGGCCAGAGCAGGGAGTGGAAGGACTGGCACCAGCCTAGGCCTGGACACTCAGCTGTGTCACTAAATGCAGCCCAGACGGTCGCAGGCCACGTCCCACTCCAGACTCCTACTGCGCTTGCTGTCCACTGAAACAGTCAGATTGTTTTCAGATGAGCTGCTACCTCGTCTGGTCCTGGGAGTTCTGTGCGGGAGCAGGAAAGCCTAGTGGATACTGTCCTGTTCTCAGAGGCAGAAAGCCCTCAGTTGGAAAGTTGTCTCTGATAACAGTTACTAGGCCCTCTCAGCCTCAGTTTCTCCATCTGTAAAATGGTGGTTACGATAGCTGTATTAGGCTGGTTAAGGTAAACGTGGGAAAATGGACAGAAAGCGCTTAGCAAGTCTTGATCCGCAGTTTAGGCGTCTCCATTTGCTGTCATCTTCATAGATTCAGCTCATCCTTCCACATCCTGGGCAACTCCCTCTTCCCCGGGGTTAGCCAGCCCTCCCAATCGTGTGCCCCTCCCGGCCAGCTCTGGTAAGTACATCGTCTGGGTCTTTAGCCGCATGGTTGATTCAATGGTAAGCGGTGTAAGGTCAAAGACAGATCCCTGCGGTCCTTGGTGATGATTAATTATTAATTATTCGATCCATTCCAAAATCCACCTAACTGGGCTCTCCCCATCCAGCCACCTCCTGCACAAACCCCTCAGAGCAAGAGGGACATGGAGAGGAAGTGGCTTGACTTTTTTCAGGGTCACGTAGGAAAGTCCCCTTTGCAGACTCAAGTTTTTGTCTACACAGCACGCATCGGCATCATCTCTTCACTGTCCCATGACCCATTCCTAGTTCTTTGAATAAGGGTCTTATTCCTGTTCTTAGACATAGAGCACAAGTGAAAAACAAATACCAGGTGTCTGAAAACAATGAAGTCATCTTACATCACACTGCGGAGATTTGGAGTTTGGCCCGAGGCCTCATCTTGTGAGAATGAAATGGGAGGGCCTGTGGCCAGATGGGAAGGCTTTGAGTTGGCAGCCCATGAGCTCGAGGGACCCACAGAACAGTCCTTTGTCTTCCCTCCGGGAAACAGCTGTGAGAAAGAATGAGAAGGGAGGGAGGCCTAGAAAAAAGCCCCTGTTCTCGGGTCACCCACAGATCTGAACGGGAGGTGCGAGAGGACCTGGGATGGGGGCAGTATCTGTCAGAGCTTATAAAAGACCAGAGCAGAGCCCGCCCTGGGAACAGCTTCTCCACACTGAGCACTTGGCCAGCGCCCTCCAGAACCAGCCTGCGGACCACAGCAAAGGTATGCCTTTGTCAGTATGACTGAAAAGCAGGGCAGTAGGAGAAACTGAGGCGCTCCTCCTGCAGGACTGTTTGGCCTCCCTCTCCTTTCCCAGGAGACTGTCACCAGCCATAGTTCTGTCCCCAGGCACAGGGATCCCAGTCCTGGCTGGACTGTTGTGGTCATCCGAACCCCAATTATGACGAGGACGAGAAGCAGAGCGTGGGGAGAAAAACTGTCGATCCGTGAGGACGTTGGGGGTCTTTGCTGCCTATGATACAGAGGCAGTGCCATGCAGTCAAAAGAGCCCTGGCTCACAAGCCAGGGATCCAGGTTCAAATCCAACCTCTGACATTTATTACCTGAGCACGTCAGTCAGTCAGTCAGTGGATAAGAATTTATCAAGTACTTACTGTGCGCCAGGCGCCGTGCTAAGTGCTAGGGATACAGAAAGAAGCCAAAGACAGCCCCTGCCCCCAGGAGCTCACAGTCCAAAGGCAGGAGGAAACAGGCAATGATTGTGTACAGACAGGATAAGCAACAGCCACCGAAAGGAAGGCACTGAAATGAAGGGGACTGGAAAGGCTCCCCGCAGGAGCGGGGGCTGTAGCTGGGAACTGAAGGAAACCAAGGCTGGGCCCTGGGGAGGTGAGGAGGGAGTGCATTCCGGCATGGAAGCCAGCAGAGGAAATGTGGGGAGCCAAGGCGGAGCTTCTGGTTCGGGGAAGGGCCCGGAGGTCAGGATCACTGGGCCGACAGACGCTGCGGGTTGGGGGAAGAGATGCCACAGCCTATGGCATGGGGGGGAAGAACTTTAAAAGCCACCTGGAGGATCTTCCATTTGATCCTGGGGTAACAGGGAGCCCTTGGAGTTTATGGAGCAGAGGAGTAACATGGTCAGAAGTGGCCGTCAGGAAGATCCCTTTGGTGGCTGAATGGAGAAGGGTTGGTGTGAGGAGGGCTGTGGGCAGGCAGACCCCCCCACAGGGGTGTGAGAGCGAGGATCTGCAGCAGGATCGGGGCAGGCTCAGAGGAGAGGAGGGGTGCATTGCGGGGGAAACCCCAGGGCTTGGGCGGCAGCTTGGATATGGGGAGGCAGCGGCCGAGAGATTGGCCGTCCAAGAGGGCTGCTGCGTCGGGAGCCTGGGGACCGGGAGGAGAGGAGCAGGGAGCTGGGGCGTGGAATGCTGTCTGCAGGGCAGTGGGTTTGAGATGTCGGAGAGGCGGTTGGAGATGTGAGTCTGGACGTGTAGGAAGAGAAGCAGACTGGGGAGTCATTGGGTGCTTCCTTTCCTTTCCCTCTTCTTAACAGTCTAAAACCCCGGCTTCTGAGCTCAGCGTTCCACAGAAAGGGTTCTCTCCAAAGTGACCGTGATCTGTTGGCAGCTAAGTGGTGCCACAGTGCACACAGTGAACCTGAGTTCAGATCCAGCCTCAGACACTTCCTAGCTGTGTGACCCTGGGCTAGTCACTTCACCCTGTTTGCCTCAGTTTCCTCACCTGTAAAATGAGCTGGAGAAGGAAATGGCCAACCGCTCTGGCATCTCTGCCTAGAAAACCCCAAATGGGGTCACTGAGAGTCACAAAGGCTGAACAACAGGGTAGAGATGATAATTAAATCCATAGGAGCGGATGACATCACCAAGCGAAGCACTAAAGAGAGGAGAAGGCCCAGGGCAGTCCCAAGGGACAGCAGGTGTGACCTGGATGCAGACTCGGCAGAGGAGAGGAGAAGGGTCGGACAGGCAGGAGGAGAACCGGGAGGGGGGTCCTGAGTGACCACCCGTGTCCAAGGCCTCAGAGAGGTCAGGAAGGAAGAGGCTGCTGGCACGCAGCTAAGAGCGTGCGTGTGTCTCTGGAGAGAGCAGTTTGGGTGGAAGGAGGACGTCGAGAGCCGGGCTGAGACAGTTCAGAAGAGGAGGGCAGGGAAGGAAGCAGAGATCGGGGCCGACCTCAGAGATTTCAGCCACCAGCGCAGGGACAGGAGAGGCCGAAGGCCAGCAGGACCAAAGGACGGGGGAGACAGGAACGAGGTCATGGGCAGCAGGGAAGGAGCCAGCAGATAAGCCTCTGCTCCCTGAGCCTTGCAGCCTGGGACCCACTCTAGTGAAATCCCTGTGGGCCTCCTCGACACTGCCAACCCTCGTCCCACCAGGCTCTGAGAGCCGGTGAGCATCACCTTGCCCCTCCCTGGGCATGCTCGGCATGTCACGGGGGGGGGGCCCTCAGGAGGAAGGCATTTACCTTGAGGGAGCTGTGAGGCTGGGGAAGGCAGCGTCTCCAGATGACGGAGCCTCCCTCTCCATCAGGAGGCACGCCCGTGTCAACGGTGCCAGAGAGCCGGCTTGGTAGAGACGGGTTTGCTCGTTGTCCCCCCTCCCCGGGGGCTCCGTCAGGGCTGGGGCTGTCTTTTGTTTCTTTTTGTACACCTAGTACCCGGCATACAGCAGGCACTTAATAAATGTTGACTGTTTAAAGAGGGACAGAGCAGCCAGAGCTTGCAAGGACCCCCTACCTCCACCCCAGCCCCAGAGCTGTACTCTGCTCCGTACCAAAACAAATGACCTGTGGCTGGGGACACAGGGGCAGTCCTCTATCCGGCGACCTCAGGAGCACTGGGTTCTGTTCTGGGCCTTGCCAGTTTGGGTGAATGCCGATGGGCTAGGGAGTGTCCAGAGGAGGGTGCCCGGGATGGGGCACCCATGACCTCGGGGCCTCATTCGAAGCACCTGGCATGTTCAGCCTGGAGGAGACATGGGGGCCGGTGCTGTGAAGACACTGACCGTGGCCAGGGACACTGCAGGAGACGCGGTCTGCTTGCAGATCTGATTATGGCCATTTTGCAGATAAGAACCCTGAGGCTCAGAATGACCTCACAGCTAGGCAGTATCAGAGGTGCTATTTGAACCCAGGCCTCTCCTGACCACAGGTCCGGCACCTCCCCCCCCAATTTGGCCAGACCGCCTCTGGTTGAGTTGATGATTCCACAGCAGTATCCAGTGTGGGAGGTTCATAGATGTGGGGAACCTAGCAGGGTCTTTGGAGATTATCTGGCCATCCATAGGTTCTTCTCTGATGACACCTGCATCCCCACGAGACTCTCACCATGATCAAAGCATCTCCCAGTCCCAGAAAGCGCCCTCAGTCTCGGTCACCTGTTTACAAGGCCAACGCTAACTCTGGGACCTTGCTGGTAGATAGGGGAGTCGAAGGCATCTGGCTGTTGAGCAGGGTGGGAGACAGGCAGGCAGCGGGCTAAGGGGGTTGTGTTTCTGTCCCTCCTCTGTCCTCCCAAGGCCTCTGTTTCTCCCCTTACCTCCACTCCTTAGCAGGTGCAAACTGGCTGACTGTGCGCTTTCTCCTCAGCCCTGGGACAACAGTGAACCAGGATGGTGACGCTGCTGATTCTCTCCATCCTTGTGGGCCTCTCCAGCGTGGCTGATGGCCAAGGGGTCCATCTGGGGTGGTGTCCTCAGCCCCCTGTCCAGGAGAACTTTGATACCCATAAGGTAGGAGTCCCTGTGGCCCAGCAGACCTCACTCCTTTGTGAAGCAAGCTACCAGGAAAGAAGGTGATCCTTCCTGCCTCAAATCCAGGGTGCAAGGATTGGATACGGAGGCAAGATGAGGTCACCAGAACCTGGTCTCCCCCCCCCTCCGCTTAGGGGAATCTGTGGCTTCCCAAGGCTGGGAGCTGTGCTGCCCTTCACGGACACACGACTCAGTCCCTCCCTGTCTTCTCGTCCCAAAGAGCTCCTGCCTGGCCCGCCCACGAGCGAGCGCCCTGCAGGAGCCTTCCCTGGGGGCTTTCTCCTTTTCCCAGCTGTCTACCCATTGTCTCTCCCCCACCCCCACCGCCCGCTTCTTCCCATCAGCACTTACATTACCCTTTGTACCCAAGGATTTCAGATCCTCATAGAAAAGGTTATAGAAACCTCCTTAAAAATGGCATTTCCTTCAAATAGGCTCCTATTCTACAGACAGAGAAACAGAGCCCAGAAAAATTCAATCTAAGACAGGGAGGGCATATGGAACTGGAGCCAACCCCCCTGCCAGTCCATTTCCAGCTGCTGGGAGAATCCTGCTTCCTCAGGCTCAGATGGGGCATGTGCCCACCGGCACAGGGCAAACAATAAATGGAGCCCAGTTCTGAGCCCATGATCACGGAGTCAGTTTGAGCATGAGCTTCCAACCTCTCTATCTGGTGACAAATTCACTCCAATGCTCCACATTTAAATATTCCCAAATCTCAGAGCTGGAAGGGGACTCCCAGCCCGCCAGCCAAAACCCTGCTGTGGTAAGAATCGAGCGAGGCATTCCGATGACATGCAGCGGCTTGACGGAGCTGACTCTGGTGGACGAATAAGATGTTCAATGCGCTTGCATCTCAAGCAACTTCTGGGCCTTCGGGCCCGCTGCATTTGGACTCCTGATTCAGGCATCAGAAAAATGGAGAGTTGAGACTAATTGACCACGGACGTCCTGGCGCTAAATGGCCGACTATTTATTATGACCGTCTCAATTTTCACCAGGAGACTAAGGCCTCCTTGCCCCCACCTGGGGGCAGCACACTTAATTAAATGTACAAATCCCATGTTCTTGGAAGAGAGATCACCGTTCAAGGCTGGCTCTGAAGCCTCCAAACCACAAAGCGATAGCAAGAGCCACCCAGACACACGCATTTCCCACAGCCCAGCCACTGACCCAAAGCATCTCCCAGTCCCTCCCTGTCCACGACGCTCCAGGGACAAAGGGAACTGACCAATAATCCATCCGGTCGTCCCTCCACATCCCTCCTTTTTTCTCTTCTGCGAGCTCTGGCCTCATCCCTTCTGGGACTGCCTTAGAGGGTCCCGATTTGCTAAGCACCAATGCCCCCACACCAACCCCGCCGATTTCGCCCCTCCAGTATCTCGGAAGGTGGTACGAGATCGAAAAGATTGCTGTCAGTTTTGAGAAGGGAAGCTGTATCCAGGCCAATTATTCCTTGAAAGAAAACGGGAAGATCAAAGTGCTCAACCAGGAGATTCGGTAAGTGGCCCCCCGCCGTCCTGGGGCCGCCTCGCCGGTCCGGGTCCAGCACTCACCTGTGAGCTACTCTTCCCAGCCTCCCCCCCAGGGAGCCCGGGCACCCACCACCCAGGCGGGCGGGGCTCGGTGGCATGTTAGCCTGGAAAAGGCCACTGGGTCCATGGCTGGTTGTGACTGAACTCTGGGGGCTCAGACCAAGGGACTTCTATTTATTTTATCGGGCCCTTGCTCTGAGGGACCCAGGACAATCCACTGAGGCTATCCCACATTTGTTAAGCACCTGCTGGGTACCAAGAGCCTCGCTGAGGGACAGGCTTTGGTGTGGGCCATCTCCACCACCTCCCGCTTTGGGGAATGGGGCGAGGCCATCCAGGAAGGGCAGAAGCAGCTGGCTTGGAGGAGGCTGGGCCGGGGTTGGGAGCTCCGTTGGCTCCTGCTAGGAGTGGGCTGGGAAGCGGGGCAGGAAGCCTCCTCTGCAGAGCAGGAAGGAGAGGAGGAGGGGGGAGCAGGGAGGGATGTGGCCTCCTAAGAACCTCCGGCCCCTTGCAGACCTGACGGGAGCGTGAACCAAGTGGAGGGGGAGGCCAGCCAGGCCAACCTCACGGAGCCGGCCAAACTGGGAGTCAAGTTCTTCTGGTGTGAGTAGAGGGGCCCGAGAAGGAGGCAGGGAGTGAAGGGGCACTGACTTAGTGTTCAGCGGATGCTGCCCATTCCCCCAGGGCCACTGGGGCAGCCTACACCTCCAGGCTAGGCCGTGGAGTTTGGAGGATAGCCAGCTGCTGACCTCCACTCTGCCATCTCCTCCCCAGCCTCCAGTGGGCCTGTGAGCAGGGACCCTGGGAGGGAGGAGCAGGGACGGTCCGGCAAGGCCTGACCCAGATGTCTTGCCTCTGAAGTAGGAAGCCGCTGTGGACGAGGTTTTGGGGGGACGGGGGTTCCGGTCACAGAGGCAGCATTCACCCAACAGGGCCTGGCCTCCCCCCTCCCCTCCCCTCAGCCCCCTCCGACTGTCCCACTCCTGAATGACTCACTCTTATTATTCACGGACCCAGCTTTTATTTTTACAAGCAGACAAAGGCTGCTTTTGGTGGGCTGGAAGCCCACACCTTGAAGACTTTTTATTGGATTCAGCTCTTTGTTCTGGGGAAGCGGAGCCTGGGTTTGGCCTGTCATCCTAAGAAATGGGCATCTGGGCTGGGGCTGCTGGGCAGGGGGCCTGGCTGCCCTGGGAACTTGGCCTTGGGAAGCTGGGGAGGGGGGCTCTACGGGAGCAAAGTCTGACCTTGGGTAGCTTCTGAGGCCTTCCCCGGGGGCAGAGGGTAGAGATGCCAAGCCCGCTTCAGCCACATTAGCGACGCCCCAGGGTGGGGGGGGGGGGGGGCTCGACTAGGACCAGTCCTCACACTCTCAACACCCTGCTTGGTCTTACAGTGATGCCCACCGCTCCCTACTGGGTCCTGGCCACAGATTACGAGAACTACGCCCTCGTGTATTCCTGCACCACCTTCATCTGGCTCTTCCATGTGGACTATGCCTGGATCCTAGCAAGGCGCCCACACCTCCCACAGGCTGTGGTGGGCCAGCTGAAGGGCATTCTCACTGCCAACGGGATCGACATTGAGAAGATGGTGCCCACTGACCAGATGAACTGCCCCGAGTTCCTCTAGCAGAAAGCCTGCCACGCACAGCCTGCACCCACCTCTCGCTTTGCCCCGAGTAGAGAAAACAGCAACATGAAAGATGGTGCCTGGATCCCCACTGGCTGGCGAGGCAGGCCCTCCTTGGGCAGAGGCAGCAGGGAGGGGGGAGGGGGAGTTGGCGTAGGAGCCTGGCTCCGCCTCACCTGGCTAGTCAGTCCTGGCCACCCTGGCTGACCACCAGCCCACATCACTAACCTCCCCCAGCACATACACACCAAATCAGCTCCAACCACAGTCGAGACCGGCCTCGCTGATCTGCCCAGGCCTGCTCTCACAGCCTCCCTAATGACGACGGTTGAGCAGCCCTCGTGCTTAGCAAGGCTTCACAATAAAGAGTCCAGGTTCAGCCTTAACCTGCCTGATGCCTGCGGTGTCTCCTGAGGGAAGCGTGTTGTCTGTGGCTAGTCCTGCACAGACCTTGGCACCCTGGTGCTCAGGGGAGTCAGTCTCGACACGAGAAGTCAGGAGGCCCAGTAGACAGAGAGCAAGATGGCAGAGTCAGGGAGACCCGGCTTGAAACCCCGCTTCGGGAGGGCGTCCCTCCCTCCTGGGGGCTGCAGCCTCCTGATCTGTAAAATGGGCACACTCATTCCTGTCACGCTTGCCCCCTCCCAGCAGTGCCCCGAGGCCGCTGGGGGGCTCCCGGGGTCAACCTCTCTGCACACACAACATGCTTCTTCCACAATGGAGGAGTTTTCCTTCGCTTGCTCCCAAGTCCCTGCTCTCAGGGACCCAGGCTCACCCTGGACTCCTCTGCCGTCCCCTCCCTCGGGCCCCAGGAGATGCTCAGAGTGCAGTTTCTCCACACACCGCCAGGAGGGGCTCTGCAGGCCCCTCAGTTCTACTGATCTCATTCAGTCCAGGATGATGATAACTTATTGAATGGCGGAGCAAAATGGCTCCACCTCTACCCCCGCCAAGAGTCTCAATTTCTTCCTCTCTTCCTGTGACCCAAAGACCCACACACTTCGTAGCTGGAGGCTATTTACCAGGTGCCGCATCCCAACTTCCATCGTGGGTGCCCGTGGCAATTGTGGCAAAGGTCTCCCCCTCCCCAGAGGCTCCTCCAGGCAGCAATGGTGCCCAGAAGCCATTGGGAGGCTTCATCCAACAGCCAAATGGATCTCCCTAAGACCCAGGTCTGACTGCTGTCACACTCGCACACACACCCCCTCTTTCAGTAAATCCCAGCGACTATCTCCTCCAGCATCAAAGATAAAATCCTCTGTTTGGCTTTAAAACCCTCCAACCCTGCCCCTCCCCTCCACACCCCCGCAGTCTTCTTACACCTTTCACCTCACCACATACTCTTCCATCCCTGGTACAAGACTCTCCACCCTGCCCTCATCGCGACCCAGGCATCTCCCCTGGCTCTCCTCCAAACCTGGAACGTTCCCCTTCCTCATCTCTGCCTCCTGGTCTCCCTGGCTTCCAAGGCCAGGTACAATCCCGCCCCACCATCCACAGGAAGCCCTTTCCAGAACCCCTTCATACCAGTGCCTTCCCCTTGTGGGGCATTTCCACATTAGCCCGTCTACAGCTTGGTTGAGCTTAACTGTTTGCCCCGGTCTCCCTCACTTGACCGGGAGCTCCTGGAGAATGGGGACTGTCTCTTGTGTTCTTTAGCAAAGCGCCCGACTCACGGTAGGTCCTTAATAAATATTTATTACCTAACAACTAAGTAAAGCCATCCCAAGGACATTCAAGGAGAAGAATACAAGCAACACAAATAAGAACCACAAGAAGGCTTTGCCCGGACCACTGCACCCCACTTTGCTTCAGCGAAGCCCCATCTCTGGGCCTAATAACTTGAGGGAGCTCTGCTAGGGAAGCCTGAGCACCCGAACCCAGGCTCTTCAGAGAAGATGACGCCAGAGGGACGAGAGGGAGGCCATGGAGGGGCCCCTTTACAAGCTATCTGAAGGAGGGGGGACCCAACTTGGATCTTATTAATACCAAGTGTCCAGGGACCGTCCACAGCTACCCACCTGGGCCTGCTTTCCACATACATGAGTTAAGAACGTCCCCAACAAGGGTGGAAGTAGGGAAGGGGCAGGGTTCAGCAGGCCCTCCAGCACGCTATCCGTCTCTGAGGATGGAGCTCCACTGGCCAGGTCGCCATTACACACACAAAATGGTGCTACTGAGTCACCAAGTGTTAGGGGGAGGGCTTTCCAATGCTGGTGAGTGACCATAAGAAACCATCAATCTTCTCTTGCGTGGATGCTGCCATGAAAGACAGAGAAGTATCAGAGCTGGGTCTCTGGTCAGAGGTGCCTAAGGGAGCTGGAGAGAGTTGTCCTCTCCCACATGAAGCCTCATGACCGTGGTCCTGCCCTTCCATTAATTGACAGAGCTGATATGCCCTGCCCTGGAAAGAGCCCAGGAAAATGGTCTGCTACTCTCTCAGAGTTGGCACATGGGGTCGGGCTGCCCTGCTTTGCGACGAAGGCATCCCGAAGGAGCTAGCATGGGATCTGAAACCCCGGGATGTGGGCCTGTTTGGCTCCACTTGGACCACCAACCTCACATTCAGTCCCTGGAGGCAGAAGAAATTCCATTCCCTACCCATGGCCTAAAAGAAAAATTTCTTTTTCCTTTTAACTACAGCAACATTACAGCTCCCCATCCCCAGACAGCAAGACAAAACTTCTGGAACCTGGGCAACACCCGCAATCATACATACTGCCAAAAAGCCAATGGGGCTGTTGGGGTGCTGGCGGATCTAGCCCGGAGAGTGTCAGGACCTAGGAGAGCACCCCATTCATTCAGGACAGTTCATAAGGGCTCTCAAAGGGCATTTAGGAAGGAGGTGATGGTGATGGCCTGCAGCCCCACCCGAAGTGGGCTCTTGGAGCCTGGCCAACCCTGGATACCCAGGACGTGAAATGGGAAAATGGGACCTGAAGTCACAGCTCCTTCCCGGGGCTCCCAGAACTTGGTGGTGGTGGTGGTGGTTTGACATTTTGATAACTATATTTCACCACACTTGGTTTCCTTTGTAATCTCATAGACTTTATTTTATGCATTCAACAGTATGTTTCTGACAAAGAGCCCAGAGTCAGTCCAAGGTGTCCTGAACACAAATGAGCAAAAATGGTTCAGAACCCCTGGCTTAGGTAAAGTTAAAAAGAAAGGAAGGGGACCAAGTCGGCCAGGCTAGTACTGGGAGATGCATACCAACGGCCCCGACAGGGAGAGAGACACTGCCTGTCCCCTGCTTGAGCTCCCAGCCAAGCTCAGCTCTTAGCTGTTCTCCAAACTGCATTCCCAATGTGGCCCCCTCCAGTCCCCACCACACACACACACACATACACACACACACACACACACACACACACACACACACACACACCCCAGATGTACATGGGGCAGAATCAGGGGCTCCTCCTCCAGGAAGCCTGTTTGGATTCCCCTCCATGGAAAGTCTCCCTTTGGGATCTCACCTTTGCCTCATCACAACCTCCCTAGCACTACGTGTGCTTGCAAACATCTCAGAATGTAAATAAAATAAACTGTCAGGTGCCATCTAAATGTGAGTCACAGCACGATTATTTGTTGAAATAAATTCACCAAATCCTGGGCTTTTTGGAGCCCTGAGGGACCTCTGCTGATGTGCCAAAGAAGCAGTGTCTGTGTGGATTTAAGGTTTGCAAAGAGCCTTAGACAGATCACATCATTTGGTCCCCACAATAGCCAAGTGAGATCACGCCCTCAATGCAGCCTCAGAGGCTGAGCTGAAACACAGCACGGGCCAGTTCTCTGTCTCCTGCGCTAATTTTGACCTGACGACACCAAGAAAACAGAGGCTCTCCACCAGACAGCGCCACACCGTCCACATGTGGAACCGCTGGTTATGGCAAATGGAGGGATTCTCAATGCGGTGGCTAAGTTCACTTACTTTCCAGGGACGTCCACACGGATAAGGAGGCTGACACACGCATTGCCACAGTTAGCTCAGTGCTTGGGAGACTCCAAAGGAAAGTGTGGGAGAGAAGAGGGATCAGACTGACTGCCACACTGAAGGCGTGCAGAGCCGCTGTGCCGACCTCCTCGTTGTATGCCTGTGAAACCCGGACAGTCCACCAGCGCCATGCCAGGAAACTGAACCGCTTCCATCGGAATTGTCTTAGGGAGAATCTGAAGTCACCCGGCAGGATAAGGCGCCAGGCACTGAGGTCCTTTCTCAAGCTGCCCTGCCCTCCCAAGCATTCAGTCTCCACTGCAGAGAGCGCAGCTCCAAAAGACCGGCCACGTTGTTTGAACATAGGAGAACTCACGTGGAGGTCAGAAGAAGCGATACAAGGACACTCTCAAGGTCCCTCTGAAGAGTGGTGGGAGACTCTGGCGCAGGACCGCCCAGCATGGCACCCCCACATGGCAGGAAGTGCTGCGCTCCACCAGCGAAGCAGAACTCAAGCAGCTCTGGAGGAACGTGAGACACACAGATTTAGAGAATCCGCCCCAAGCATTCCCACGGATCTTTGTGCCCGACCCGCGTCAGAGCCTGCCGAGCTCACGCTGGTCTGATCAGCCACAGCTGGACACGCTGCACCTTGGCCCCGACACACGTCGTCTTGGTCCTCTTCAGCAATGAAAGACAGCCAACCATCCAACCGTTATCCCCGTTTTACAGAGGAGGAAACTGAGGCTGGAAAGGTGAAGGGACTTGTTTGGGGTCATCGGAGTACATGAACTAGGATTTGAACTCAGGTCTTCCTGACTCCCAGTCCAACCTTTCCCCTCAGTCCAGCCTATCCCTGAAAGCAATCCTCCCTCCAAGGCCCCTCCGAGTGGCCGAGTGGGTGGCTCCCACCCTGGGGCAGCCCGAAGGAAGAGAACTTTTATCCTGGTACCGAGTCGAAGCTGGGGGGGGTCTCCCCCACTTCCACCCACCGAAAGGCTCTCCGGGGTCAAAGCGGGCCAAGCCGGCCAGCCCACGCCTTTGGCGCGCCCTCGGATGTCTCCAGCCTGGGCGGGCTCCCTGGGTCCCGAGGTGGCCGGCCTCTCCACGACGTCCTCCTCCGGCGAGGGCGCTGACCATCGCCCTCTGGACAATGGTGGACCCCTCAATCTGCACCTCAGCCTCTGCCCCCTCTGGAAGTGGGCACCAAGTGCATGGGGGGAAAGAGGACGAGGAGGGTCTCCTAGTGCTCGTCCATCAGTATGGCCGGGACACATGCAGCAAGCACCTACTATGTGCCATTTGATCCTCACAACGACCCTGGGAGGCGGGTACTCTTTTTCTCGCCATTTTACAGATGAGGAAACCGAGGCCGGCAACGGCCCCCGGTGGCCAAGCTCTAGCCGCGTTGGCTGGAGTTACCATGGCTACAAACACCCGCAGGGAGTTTCTCTGGAGCTCTACTGGGTAAACTCGGGCGCCGGGGAAGCCAGGCCCCAGCTCACGCGTAGCTATCTGCCATGAGCTCACGCGCATGCTCAAAGCCACACTCCGCCCCGAGCCGTCAAAGGCGCTCTAAGGCGGCTCAGGCCCCGCCCCTGGAGAGGCCCCGCCTCGCTCTCCTGAGTGCGCGGTTTGGGGCGGGGTGGGGGGAAGAGAGGAGGTGCGTGCCCCGACTCTACTTCCGGCGGGACGCCAAAGTACGCGTGACGGCGCGCGTCGGGACGCCGTGACGCCCCGCCCAGACGCCCCTGACGCCCCGCCCCGACGCCGTGACGCCACGACGCCCCGCCCCGACGCCCCCGACGCCCTGACTCCCCGCCGCCCCGCCTCCGTCGCCTCAGTCGCCGCTTCCTCAGCGGCCTCCTACCCGCTGGGTCGTCAGCTCCTCGGTCTCTCGGTGGGCGGGCGGCCGTGCTCCCGGGGACGAGGCCCGAGCGCGGCGGGCGGGCGCCCTGTCGGAGCGGGCGCGGCGGAGCGGGCGGGCCAGCTCGGAGGCCATGGCGGCCTCGGCGGCCTCGCACCGGCCCATCAAGGGGATCCTGAAGAACAAGGGCGTCACCGACAGCCTCTCGGGCCTGCCCCCGCCCGCCGCCGGCGCCTCCGCGGGCCCCGGCTCCGCGGCCTGCGACGACGACTTCGGGTGCGTGTGGGGCGGGGGGAGGGGCACCCCCGGAGACGCCGGGCCCCGCGCCTCGTCTGCCTCGGCAGCGCCCCCGGCCGGTCCGAGGGTCCGAGGGCCCGCGTGGGAGCGCCCGTGCGCCCGGGGCGCCGCCGCGCCTCTGCCTGGGCTCCCGCCCCCCCCCCCCGCCTCTGCTCGGGCTCCCCTCCCCCCGCCGGGGCGGGGGTGGGGGGTGGGGGCAGGTTTCAGGTGGTGCCGGTTTTGACGGCGGCAGAGCGACCCAGGATCTCGTGTCTCCCGTTTTGTTTAAAGGGCGACGCTTCCCGCGGCTGCGTCCCCACGCTCTGCCCTCCCCTCCCCTCCCCTCCGCCTGCCTCCCACAGGGCAGAGGCCCCGGCTGTCTCGGGCCTCCCCTTCTCCCGAGGAGGCTTCCGAGTTGACAGCGGGCATGGAGGAGAGGGCGTTGGGCAAGAGAAAAAGCTGGAAAGGACTTGGATGCGGAGCTTTCCTCGTCTGCTCGAAGTGATGGCCTGTCGAGCTTAAAGAGGCGATCGGCCTTGAGAGCGTGTCACCTTTTACGGACGATTCGGCCGCGGAGTCCACTGCAGGCTGTTCGCTTCAGAACGGTCTGGCAGGCTCTGGTTTCTATTTGTACGGTTGTGTTTCCCATTTATACTTCTCAGGAGAAATTAGAGGTGACTGAAACCAGAAAGCCACGGCTTTCGTGATCATCCATGGGAAGCGAGCTTAGGGTTTATAGTTTGCTTTGTGCTGTCTTCGTCCAGATGAGATGGAACTCAGACTGTCCTCCGCGTAACAGTGGGCACATTTCCTCCAGAACCAAGACATTTGGGTTTTCCTTACTTTTCTTTTGGTTTTTCTTTTTTCTTTTTTGTTTTCGTGTTTGTGGTTCAGTCCTTTCAGTCACACCTGACTCTTCTTGACTCCATGTGGGGTTTTCTTGGCAAAGATCCTGGAGTGGTTTGACGTTTCCTTCTCCAGAGTCCTCATTTTACAGATGAGGAAACTGAGGCAGGCAGGGTTAAGTGACTGCTTGCTGGGAGTCACACAGTTACTAAGTGTCTGAGACCAGATCTGAACTCAGGAAGATGACTCTTCCTGACTCCAGGCCTGGCGCTCTGTCCGCTGTGCCGCCTAACTCATCACTCTTACTCTTTTTACAAGTGCCTAAGATAGTGAGTTATTTATGGTCCAGTCTTCTCAGAGTTTGTTTTGAAAGATGAATGGAAATCTTGTCATTTTCCCAAGAGGCAAGGTTAAAAGTTGATTCCAGGTACTGGTTCGGACCGTGAAAAGCCAAGGATGAGATGAATCTCATCCTCACGCATGGTCCTGTGCGGCTCGGTATCTTCTCCTGAGTGGCCCACCGGCCGCTCGGTCTGTCCAGAATAGATCCTTTCCCCTAAATCTGCTTCTTCCACAAACTTCCTGATTCTGTTGGGGACAACACTCCTTTTATTATCTTGGAATTGTGTTCAACTTTCCCTCTTACCACTCCCCCCCACCCTCTTTTCATCCAATAACTTGCTGAAATCCTGTGCATGACTTCTTGTCTGCAGTGTGAGCCTCATCACCAAAGTGATCTCTTCCCTTTCCCATCCATCTTCCACAGCCACCAAAAAATTGTTCCTGAGGCCCCTTCTCTGCTGGGGTGAGGAGAGAATTTTTTTATCTTAAGAGCAGTTAAGACGACTTGATGTGTCCTGAGGAGTGACGTGGTCAGAGACTCTGCTTTAAGAAGGCTTGGGGGCAGCTATGGAAGGTAGAGGGAGTAGAATCTGGGATGGGGGACACAATTTCTGAGGCTGTTGCCATAATCCAGGCCTGAAACATGCTGGGCCTATGTGTGTGAAGAGAAGGGATAGATGGGAGCTTGAGTCAAGAGGTTTGACACAGCGTCGGATACCCGAGGAACCCTGAAGTTGGGAATCGGGATATCAGAAAGGATGGTTTTCTTGACGTATACAAGTAGGGAGGAGAGGCAAGCTGAGGGGAAAAGGTGAGGTCTTTTGGGTATGTTGAATTTGAACAGCCCATGGGACATCCAGTTAGAGATGCTTAGCAGGCAGGTGATTCGGCAGAGAGATCAAGGCTATATGTAGATTCACGAGGTATTTGCTTAGAAATAATTCAGTTCATGGGAGCTCATCAAATGAAGAGAAGAGAACCTGAGACAGCCCATACTTAGGGGGTTAGACATGCATGATACCTATTGAAGGAAACAGATCCCGTTGGAAAGAAGAGGGTCATCAAAGGCCAAAGGACATCACAGGATGGTAGATTTATAGCTACAGGCGATCTCCAATGTCACGTAGTCCATGCCCGTATCTTCTAGATGAGGAAACTGAGGGACGGGAAGCCTTTCTAGCACCTGGTAGACACGTAGCAAGTGCTTACTGATGGATCACCCACTGCCACAAACATAAGTGGTAGAGTCAGGATTGGAACCCAGATCTCCTGATAACAAATCTAGAGTGTGTCTAGGAGGAGGCTGCTCTGCTCTGTCTTCTGGGGGAAGTCAGGTTTCTGTGAGTATAAAGAGTTGGTGGGGGGAGGAGGAGAAGGAGGAGGGTCTCTGCCTGGGGAAGTTTTTGAACAGGAACTCCTGACTCTGTCCTCATCCCTGTGTCTTAGCACCCTTACCTGCCTGAGCAGGCCAGCTCAGCTGTTTGCTCTGGAAGCCATCCCAGGTTGCACCTCTCTCCCTGCCCGCCCTCTAGTTAATGCGTGGTCTCCCCTCCATTGTCCTGCTGCTGTCAGGCCACAAGCACTAAATACTCAGCCTTAGGGGTCTGGTGACCACGGTACCTGCCCTCCATAGCTGCTTACATGCTTTTGGAGGAATCCACATGGATATTTACAGTCATTGGGATAATGGAGACAAAGTGAAGGCCTGGTGGTTTGGGGGCTCCTGAGTGGAGGCTGGAAGTCCCAGGGTTTCCAAAGTTGTGAATAGGCATTGGGGGTTATCCCTAGAAAGGGTGACATCAGGGCATTTGGGGGCAAGATTAGCAGTTGGCAGTTAATGAAGAAACAAGCCAAAAAAACCCTGACACCCTACACAGTCATTAGAACAATAAAGCTAAACCACATGGTATCTCATGACTAAGCTGAGCCCTGGAGGAGAGTTTAGGATATGCACAGACCTCCCTCTGTGGGTGAGGAATCACAGGTACGGCGTACTGTGTATATGCCAGATGTGATTGTGTCTGACATACTGTCAGCGTTTGCTGACCTTTTGATCTTTGATATGCTTCACTCGAGAAGCATTTACCGTCATTGACTGTGAGCTGGGCACTTCAGGGATTATTAGACCTGTTTTTTTGGATGAGTAAACAAGATTTGGAGAGGTGAAATCACCATTCCTGGTTTTAGCCAGCACATTGCCAAAGCCAGCTTTGGAGTTCAGTCTGGGTCTTCTTGCCGACAAGTCCAGCATGCCCTGTTACAATAACTGTGGCACAACTTCTTACGTTGGACTGTGCAAGATTTTTTAAAAGCTGTTTCCAAGCATTTATTCCGCCCCAAACTCATGACTGACAAAATTCATAAAATAAAACATTTGAAAGCTTTTGTCATGCTAAGAGAGAAGCCAGTTGTGCTCAGACTGTTCATTGTACATCACTGCTGAAGGGTTTCTCTCAAGTGGGTCAGACATCTCCTGCAATCTGATTAGCAAACCATGTTTTTATGGGCAGGGGCCGAGCTGCATTTGTAGCTTAGGGTTCTCTCACGGATGAAATCCAAATTTAATGAGGCTTTCACTGTGGTTCTGAAGAAATGAAGCCAAAGAAATGTCCTTGTTTCACGTGGGCCAAACTGTTGCTTCTCTGCATTATCCTCTTCCTTGGACCAGGTGATGGAGGGATTTGGGGATGTTTGCAGAGTGGAAACAAGACAGATAATGGTGCCCAGAGTGTGCCGTTAACTTTCAGTTTTTTCTCTATACCACCTCATTTCGGTTCTGGATATGACCCATTTTACATAGAGTATGTTGTGTTTGGAATAGTCCTTACCCAAGCATAGGCCCGTCACTCTCTTGCTCAGTACACTCCAGTGGCTCCCTAGTAACTTTTAAAATCAAACACAGACTCCTGTTACTTCAGAAGTTGGCTTGTACTCTTGAGTTCACCCAAATGTGCATCTCTCTCCATTTCCTTGTACCTTCTTTAAAAATGTTTTATTTTCAGGGGCAGCTATGTAGCTCAGTGGAGACAGCACCGGCTCTGGAGTCAGGAGGACCTGAGTTCAAATGTGGCTTCAGACACATAACTCTTACTAGCTGTGTGACCCTGGGCAAGTCACTTAACTGCATTGCCTAGCCAAAAATAAAATAAAAGTAAAAATTAGGCCTGCATTTTAAAAAGAAGATAGAAAAATGTTTTATTTTCCAAATTCTCTCCCTCTTTCCCCACTCCACGCACTGAGAAGGCAAGAAATACCATCCCCACCATACATGTAGAATCATGCAAAATGTTTCTGCTTTGGCTATATTTCTGTACCTTTTCATAGGCTGTCCCACATTTTCCTTTAAATCTCAATAGAAATGTCTCCTCCCCGCTCCTGCTAGTTTCTTTCCATAAAATTATCTCTGGTTTTTTGTTTGTTTTGTTTATATTTAGTATATGCTCATGTGTGTACATGTTGTCACCTGGCATAGAATGTAAGTGAGCTCCTGGAAGGCAGGGACTTTTTGACTGTACAGTACTGTGTACAGATCTGTAGCACTTAGCACAGATCCTGCAACATAGGAGGTACTGAATACATGCTTGTGGATTGATCCGTGACTATCATAATTCTTCATTTACCTTAACTCTAGCTTGGATCCTGCCCTTGAAAACAAAGATGGGTGTCAGCCATGAGGAATTTGGATGTTTATCACTTTTTGATTGGGGGTGAGGGGGGCGCGCCGCAGGGTGTGGAAAGTTAATCTTTTTTTGTATTGAAGACATTTTTTTCCTTTTCATTTTAGTAAGAAATCCCAGAAGTGGGATGAAATGAATATCCTAGCAACCTATCATCCAGCAGACAAAGACTATGGTTTAATGAAAATAGATGAACCCAGCACTCCCTACCACAGGTAAAAAAAAAAAAAAAAAATGTTTGCTATAGAATCTAATGGTCTGGCACCTCGTAGTGCAGTGTTAGTGAGTAGTCCCGTGGTGGGATGTCATGCAGAGGTTTCCATATTTTAATCAAGTGTTGAAAATAGGAAGTCTTATCATGGAGTTAAATGGGAAGAGTCAAGTTTACAAGAAGTCATTGACTTCTGGCAGTTTACCAGGATTTGGAAGCTTATTGACTTTGTCGTTATTTTTTGAGAGCATATTTATCCAAATCGTTTCTTCCAAGTAAAAAATGGAGGCTGTCTGAGATTCTTGAATCACTACCATCTAGTAGTGAAAAGAAGATCACTTTAGACTGATAATCCGTTCCACGAGAATGAAGAGGTTAGAAGGAAGTTGCAGATTATTGAAAACTGCTGTTGTGGTACTCAAGTCTGATAATTCACTTGCTGGGTTTTGGCGAATCTTGCTGCATCTTGTGACTGAATTATGAAAGAGTATCGGGAGCTTTTGATGAGATGAATATGCCCGGGCAGACCCCCAAGGCTGGTGGATTGCTTGAGTTCAGGAGTTTGGGTCTCCAGCGGCTATGCTGTAAGAGTCGGGGGAGGACTGCTGAAGGAGGTCGAAAAGGGAGGGAGCAGGTCAGACTCCCATGCTGATTGTCAGTGGGTTGGCCCATGGGTGGCCACTACGCTTCCATCCTGAATGAGATAGTGAGACCCGTCTTGAAGGGTGGGGAGGGGTCTTAAGAAGTAGGTGACTCCTCTTCGTGCTTTACATAGGAGCCCACAGTCTGGCCCTCCAGGGAAGAGAGCACAGAGGCATCACGGCGTGTAAGATCTGACCACTGCTATAGACATCATAACTTGAGTTGTAGACGTGCTACAGTTCCATGCTTGTAACCAAAGGTGATTTCTTTCAGTTTAAAACTGAGAACAGTAAAGGCAGTGACAACCTGAGGAAGAGGTAAAGGTGGTAAAGAGAGCCTCAGGATACGAGGCCTTCTAGCGAGAAAGGGGGAGAGGTCATTTAGGCAGCCATTAGGGAGATGTCCCTGTGCTTACTGTGTTACTGATTCCAGGCGTACCTCTCATACGGCAATCCCCTGAGTGCTTATGCTGAGCAGTGGGCAGGGTGGAGAGGAAGCACGTGGCACAACACAGCCTGCCCCAAGTTCAGAGTCCGCCTGGGAAGGCAAACCATGGAACCTTTAGAGAACCCCACGGGGGGAAGAGGCAGGTGTGCCACTGACCAGCTTGGTTGAAGTGGTCCCCTGGGGCCTCAGTGTCTTTGCCTGGAAAGCGGGGAAGTTGGTATTAAAGTATTTCTTTGGACATTAAAATGCTGTGAATATTTTTTACGTCTTCATGAGGTGACATAAATTGGATTATTAGTGCCTCCCTAATTGAGAGTTACTTTGTATCATATATTGACTATTTTAATTCAATTAACATTTGTTACAAGCTTATTGCATGCAAGGCACTTTAATGTAAATTTAAGAATTTGCAGTAGTATCCTAACTAACTTTAATCAGTTTGTTCTTCTAAGTAATTATTGAATTTTAAATGGCATGGTACTCATCCCAAGAAGTTTTAGGATGCGTGCAACTCTCAGTTACACATAGGAAAATTCTTCTGAGCTCTTAGTTCTTTAGGTTGGTGCTTTTCTGGTAGTCAGAAAAACGTCTCTTTCCAGTGTTCAGTTTGGAAACCAGGAATGAAAGAAGGCAGGCCAGAATAGGATCACTAGCGAGCTTGAGCTCCCAGAGGTCGGAGGGATTCCTGAAACATTGGACACGTCCACATTCAAGTCTCAGTGTGAAAGCACACCCAAAGGCCAAGTGTACATGACTTTGGATCTGTGTAAATAACTGAGTGGAATGTATCCATAGCTTTTAAGTGGTCAAATGTTTAATCTCCCGTTTTTTCTTCACGCTGGTGATTAACATTATTTGAAAAAGCATTTTTAGTAGGTTTGGTTTACGAACCAGATAATTGTACCACAATAGTTAGGCATGGGTAGGAATGTTGTCTGTCCTTGTGTTTTGTGGTGGCAGTCGCGTCCTTCAAGCATATCTGGTCTGTTTGCCGTTCCAGTATGATTGGCGACAATGATGACGACATCCTGAGTGACTCAGAATCCAATGAAACCCTGCCCCCAGAAGTCCTCGCCCAGAAGTGAGTAGTGACTCTTCCCTCCCGGATGCACTCCGAGGAGCTGGTTTGTGGCTTCTAGAACAGCTGATGCGTATGTAGGGCTTGTCACTTTTGAAAGTTCTCTCCTTTGAACCTCAAAGTAGCCCTAGGAGGTAGGTTTTATAGGTCTTGTTGTGCTGCCCATTTTACAGATGTGAAAACTGAGGAGACAAATGAACCGCTTGGACTAATAAGGGACAGAGCCAAGATTGGAATCCAGCTCCTCCAACTCCAGATGTAGCCCATTCCACCATAGCATTGTGTTTCCATTTCAGTTTAGGAACACTAAGTATATAAAAAGGTATGCGTTGACTAGATAGACATCTCAACCCAGTGTTAGTAGAAGCAATTGTCCTAGTGGCAGGGAACCGAAGGGTGGTGGGACACAGAGGGCGTCCATTGGAGAGAACAGAGGGATCAACGTAGAGAGCTCAGGATGCAGTCTGGTTGCCCTCACTCCCCCACCCACATTCTGAGGGCTCAGCCCAAGAAATGAGCAAGGAGAAAAGATCCAAACCAACAGGGATCTCCACTTCTTGTCTTGGTTCTTGCCAAGTGCTAATAACACCGTGTCTTGTCAGCAGGCTGGTTGGAAGCTGTGCGGAGGGGTGTGTGCGTGGTGTGTGTGTGGGGGGGTGTGTGGTGTGTGTGGTGTGTGTGTGTGCGCGCGCGTGGTGTGTGCGCGCGCGTGGTGTGGGGGGGGTGTGCGTGGTGTGTATGCGTGGTGTGTGTGTGTGTGTGTGTGTGGTGTGTGTGTACGTGTGTGTGTGTGTGTGTGACGCACGTGTGCATGTGCACGTGCACACCATCGTCATTTACTCAGTGATAGAGGCAGGCTTCCTTCGTCATCTGAACCACTGCCTTTCTTGGATAAGGTTGTCGGCTGCCGAAGGCTCTGAACCAAAGTTTCTCGTTCACGATGATGAAAGTAGTGAAGAGGAAGATGACCTGACACCCGAAGAACAAGGTAGAGGGTTTTCTTGATTGTCATAGTTCTCTGTTGGGAACGCCCGGGGGAACCAGCCAGTTTTGTACCAAAGTAGTTTCCATTTTCTCCAGAAACAGGCAGAGAGGGATTTTTTTTTTTAGTGGCAAATACCTTTTGGAAAATGTAATTAATGTGTTCCCCACTTTCAGGCTGTATGTTACTGGAAGAGCAGGTTACCTACTGTAAGACAAAATCTTGACTCCATGTTTGTTTGGACATCAGTAGAAACTGTTGAGTAAGGGGGTGAAGTGGGCCAGGAGTGGAATTTTGCCTCAGGGCAACACAGCGCAAGCCACAGAAATGGAGATTGGCTGGACTAGAGCTCAGGTTGGGTAGGTCAGAGCCGAGACAAAAACTATTTCTGAAAAGTAGCTGCCAGGGTGTCAACCTCTCCTCACAGCTCTATTGCAGGGTTAAGCAGACCGTGCCTTCCCCTCTCCCCTGGAAGCTGTGGCTCCCTGTGGAAGATGTGGGGGGACATCTGGCCTCCTTCTCCTGAACTCTGCTTGGGAGCTCCAAGAGGTAGGGGGTTGCCACGACTCCGAAGGAGTCTGGGTGGTTCACCAAGCTTTTTCAGTAACGCATCTACGAATGTCATCCTGGGCGGGCATCACAAAGTTGGGGATGTCATTTGGGAGTTTTTATTGGAGTCATGGCCAACACTTGGGGCAAGTGGGAAGTTCCTGTTCTTGGGGCCACAATACATAATAGAATGTCAGAACTGGGAGGGACCCCGAAAGTCATCTAGCTTCATCTTGGAGGTGGCAAACACCGAGCCCAGATAAGTTTATTGATAACTCAGAAAGTCTGTGGCAGAGGTGGTACTAGAATCCAGCACTCCCAGAGGAACACACCTTCTCCTCCAAGTGGGAAGGAACCTCTCAAGTTTCTATTCTGTACCTAAGTAAGGATCACATCAGCAGTTCATTGTATGGCCTCCACTGGGAAGCCAACCCCTTCTCTCTTGGTCAGTCATCTGGTGCTAGCGTCAAACCTAAATTTACATGCAGCTTTGACTCTGTTTTCCCTAGTTCGGCCCTCTAGGGCAAGACAGAACAAATGTAATCTCTCTTCCGTGAGACAGTCCTTAACGTATTTGAACATAGCAGCTTTCCAGCCTGTATCGCATAGACTTGAGGCCCTCCACTATCCTGGCTGCTCTCTGCATGAGCTCCACATTATCATGGCAGTCTCCTTACTAAATTGTGCCACCCAAAAGTGAACAGATGATTCCACAGGGTATGTGACCTAGGACTGGCAGTCATCTCCTGTAGTCCTGGAGGTCTTTCCTCTCCAGCCTAAAGGTACATTAACTTTTCTCCTTAAACCCTTCACTTCCTTATTCCACTCTGCTGGCTCTCACTGAGACCAGGCTCTCTCCTGGTGACACAGACTCCATGGCCACCCTTTCCAGCCCTGGTGGCACTTTTTCTCATACCCCCAACTCACTGGTCCTGGTGGGGGAGTCAGATACTCCGCACCAAACATCGGACACAGCAACAGCCATGTTGTGTCAACTATGAATAACTTGGCCCTTCTCAGCAACACAGTGATCCAGGACAATTCCAGTGCTGTCTACCTCCAGAGAAAGAACTATGAAATCTAAATGCACAGTGAAGCAGACTCTTTTCACTTTAGTTTTTGGGTGTTTTTTCCCCCTTTTGGTCTGTTTCTTCTCTGACAACATGACTAATATGGAAAGAAAAAAAAAACAAACCAGAAAACCCCCAAATACTCCTCAGTTCTCCTTGCCACTCCCAATCTTTCCCTCTATAACATTACTCAACAATTGCTCCTTTTGAGGTTCACATTATCGAGATTTATCACTCAGTTCAGATCCAGGTGGCCATTACACCCTTTTCCTACCCCTTAGACATTCTCCCTGCTTCCTTAATGAGTTCAGTGCCTGGTATACAGTCTTTGACACCACTGTAGCTCTTGACCTCATCCTAGGGGACCTTAACACATTGATGCTTCCTCTACTCTTCTAACTTCCCAAGTCCTCAGTCTGCTCAGCTCCCACAACCACTCCTTCTGCTGCACCTTAGCCACTCATAGAGGTACGTACCCTTGATCCACCATGGTGGATCAAACTCTTATATTTGGTCATAATCTTTTATCATTCCATCTTTCCTTGTACCTTTGAACCCCTAGACCTGCCCACTTCTCTTTGGCTGGATCTTCTTTCAGGTCATACTCCCTACATGTGACTGTCCCCTAAGGCCTACTCCTTCGCATTAGTTCTTATGGATTCAGTTATCTCTATGCAGATGATTCCCAGACTATTTATCTAATCCTAATTTCTCTGCCACCTCCAACTACTTAATGAGCACTTCAAACCCGGTATGTCCAAGATGGAACTCGTTACTTTTTACTCCCAAACCCTCTCTTCTGCCTAACTTTCCTGTTACTGTCACTCCCACACTCCTGACTAGGAGTCATCTTGGACCCTTCACTCTCTCATCCCCCCTCCCCTGCCCCCCCCCCCCAATTCAGCATAATCCCAAGGCCTGTCAGTTTCACCTCTGCAGCATCTCTGGTCCATTTCACCTCTGCACTGTCTCTGGTCCATTTCACCTCCGCAGCATCTCTGTTCCATTTCACCTCTGCACCATCTCTGGTCCATTTCACCTCTGCACCATCTCTGGTCCATTTCACCTCTGTACCATCTCTGGTCCATTTCACCTCTGCATCGTCTCTGGTCCATTTCACCTCTGCAGCACCTCTGGTCCATTTCACCTCTGCACCATCTCTGGTCCATTTCACCTCCGCAGCATCTCTGGTCCATTTCACCTCCGCTGCATCTCTGGTCCTTTTCACCTCGGCAGAATCTCTCCAATTCACCTCCTTCTCTCTCACACTGCCATCACTCTGGTGCAGACCCTCATCACCTCAAGCCTAGACTATTGCCATAGCTTGTGGGTCTACCTGTCTCAGGTCTTTCCCCACTCTAGTCTATTCTCCATTCAGCCACGAAAATGATTTTCCTAAAGGGCGGGTCTGACCATGTCACCCCTCTGCTCAATAAACTCCAGTAGCTCCTGTTGTCTCAAGGGCTGCATCCTTCATAACCCAGCCCATTCCTACCATCTTGCTCTTGACTCCCCTCCTGTACTCTACAGCGCAGTGACACTATCCTCCTGGCTGTTCCTTGTGCCACATACTCCATCAAAGGCCAGACGTGGAGTCCAGCAGGTTCATGTGTCCCCTTTGACGTATACTGACTCTGCAGCCCAGTGCGAGGCATTTAACCTCGCACTGCTATAGGAGTAAGCATGCATCAGTAAAGGGGAGTTTTCATAGACATTCCCACAGATGAACTCACCACTTTGGACCAGGATGCTTTGTCTTTGCCACAATTGAACCAAAAGGCAATTTAAGGCCATAAATTCAGAAGAGGATGAGACTTTAGAGGCCAGCCGCTCCATTTTACAGATAAGGAAACTGAGGCCTGTAGGTAGCATGACTCCAAGTCCAGTCCACTTCCCACTATGCCACTTCCACCTCTCTGCCATCACTTCTTTGCCAGGTCTTCAGAGATCTCCAGAATCTGGCCCTGCTCAACCTTTCGACCCGGTCTTGCGTGTAGTGGATAATAATTAATAATAACTGAGGGAATCCGAGCTAACGGTTTATTAGCCAAAGAGGGATAACAAAGGGGGCAGCTAGGCAGTGCAAACCCCTCCAGTATCTCTGCCAAGAAAACCCCAAAGGGGCACGAAGAGTCGGACATGACCAAGAAATGGCTGGACAACATCAACAAAGCAAAACAGATACAGTAAATGGGTAAGCAGACTCCCAGTCAGTGCAGAGACACTGAGTGCAAAGTAATTCAGGTTTTTGTATATTAAAAACAATCACTTGAGATCAGCTAATTAAAATAAAAATTAACCAGGGTACAAAATCAGGTAACCTGATTTCTAATCGGAGGAAAGCTTAGAGACTTTCCAAATTGGGAGGGGGAGAATGAATAGATACAATTTCCTGAAATCAGAGAAAGAGGGTCCCACTCCCCCCAGGTGTCTGTATTCAGTCAAAGGAACATGGAAATAATAATTGGCCAGTACAGGACCAACTTTCAGATAAGACACACAGGTTACTTGAGATGCAGAATTGCGTCAGTCTTTGGCTCTGACTGGGTTTCTGGTCAGCATAATTCAAGTCCTTAGTTAAGAGTCTCTAAGCAGCAGGTGGGCATGGTCCAGCTTCCCAGCCATGCAGGACTAGTTTCAAACACAGCAGTAAAGTTTTTTCTCAGTTCCCATAACTGAAGAAAGTTTTCTCACAAGGCAGAAATTGAACTAGACCTATAATTGAATAGAACGGGACCCAAGATGGCGACAGTGTGACTCATTCACTTCTGCCAGCTCTCCCTTTGGATTCAGGGTGGAGGGGGCCAGTGCATTGCCTCTATGAATCCCTGATGTGTGAGCCAGATCTACAAGGTTTTTCATGTATTCGTAATCAGAATTACATAAGTCAGGCAACAGATCAAGCTACTTAGAGGGCTTACGACGGACTGATTTTGAGAGGAGAGATTTACATGTCCCCAAGGTAAAGAAAGTAAAGAAAACTAAGCAAAATAAACATCATGGAAAGGACACAGCAACACAGTGATGATCCCCCGTATTAAATAACATCAAGTCTCTTTGTATCCTGGCAACACTCCCAATGTCCATTTAATCACCAAGACATTTTGTCTCAGGGTCCAGACATCCCAAGTAGTCGTCTAGTCCTTGAAAATGTCTTCTCCTGGACCTTCTGGAATAGGCCTCAATCTCAGAGCCACTGTGAAGGGGGCTCTGCTTCTCTGGTTCCAAATGACTTGTAGAGATTCCTAGGTACCTCTGCTGACATCTGCTAGTAACAAGACTTGTTTTACAATTATTATCTCATTTGATTCCTCTGGGAGGTAGGTACTCTTATTATTCCCATTTTATTGATGAAGAAACTGAGGCTGACAGGGTCAAGTGACTTGCCCAGGGTCACATAGCTAGTAGGTGTCTGAGGCCAGATTTGAACTCAGGTCTTCCAGGCCTGGTGCTCTATCTACTGTACCACCTAGCTGCCTACTTCTAATTTACCTAAACAATTCTATTATATAAAGCTTTAAAAGTTCTGCTTCAGCCTTCCCAAAAGACATTGCTAGTTCCTGGTCATCTCTCCCCTGCCATCATTGGATCTCTGTCCTCGTTATCCACAACGGGGTCTGGGCCCAGGTTACAGTGGGAGTGGGGTAGAGGGGTCCCTCCTCTTGGGCCCCTTTTTACTTTAAATCACCCTTTCCATCCCTTAATTGAATTTTACTCATTTCTAAGTTGCTCCCTCATCTAAACAATATTTTCTCTTTTCGTGGTTAAGAAAAGGTGAACAGGAGGCAGCTATTTAAGTTTTACATAAATTTAAAAATGCAAAATGCATACCTGTTTTTTTTTTCCCCCACTCTGGCATTCCTTTCAAACCAGCTGCTTCCTGTCCCCACTGTTCTGTGGCCTGGGATGGCCTCTGTCACCTCTTGGCTTCTTTCTTATTCTCAGGGAGCTTCCTCAGATCCCCTGCAGCATTTCACCTTGCTCCTACCCGCATGAGCTTTGAGTCTTAAGCCCAAATGTGCCCCCTGGGGATTTACTGACCGAATGGCTGGGGTCTCGGCCCTAGCCATGTTCCTCTCTGGCTTTTCCTGTGATTCTCCACTGACAAAGGCATACAGAGGGCAGCAGGTGAAGCTTCATTCATCCATTTGGTTGTAATGATTTTTAAAAAGGTGTCAAGGGGAGAGGATGGAAAGCCCCATTGAACCAAAATGTGTTTTGTGTCCCCAGAAGATTTTAGTCTACTAGGACCTTCCTTCCCTTTCCCCTGGTCCTGTGGAGAAATGAGGTGTCGAACAGGATGCGTTTCCCCCAGAGAAATGCTAGGGAGTCCAAATCCTCAAAGCTTTGAGGAACTAAGCCTCTAGTTTAGGACCCAGTGAAGGAGGAGGCAGGGTCTTGAGGAGCAGCAGTGGGGCTGGGGGACAGGGCTTGTAGCTGACAGGCCTGCTGAGGAGCCTTTGGGTGTGAGGCCTGTCTCACACCTGCTGGTGATGACCGCAGGCGAATTTCAGCTGGTCAGCGTCCCTGGGAGCGCTCTCAGGCTACAAGGAGTTTAGCCACCTTGTGCCTTCCGAATGTGGTCCAGAGCAGGCGGGTCAGGCAGGGTTCAAGGCCAGCAAGGAAGAAAGCTAAGGAGCCCCTTTGGTGTCTTGGACACATTGGGCTGGTTTCTGCCAAGGCCAGGGTTCTGGAAGGGACTCTGTGGTGACTGAAATGAATGTTCACAAAGTTCATGCACTCTCAGTTTATGGGGAAGGGTAGCAGTTACCAATAAAATGAGTCTTTAGCTCCTCAGTAAGCCACAAGACCCTGAACAAAGGCTGACAGATTATTTTTATGGACAAAAGGAGAAGCGTCCAAAAACTAGCATCTTTGATGGGGAAAACGGTACCCTTGCTTACAAAGTCGGAAGGCTCATCAGCATGAGAAACAATACATTTGGTTGGAAATCAGGGATGCAGGGCTAGCAACAACCCCTCCTTCCATCTTGTCACTGTGGTACATAGAGGACATTTCTTCTGATTGGTCAAAGACAGCGAGTGGTGTAACGGTAGCAAGTTTCTTTAACTCGGAGACAAAGAAACGTGACTCAGGCAGTTGTGCAGAATGTCCGTGGTGATACAGAGTAGAATCAGTCACAGAAATGGAGACAATGTCCATTTGATTTTCTCAACTCCAAAGGGAGGAAGAATGAAGACCCTCGCCCACTTCTCTACACGATTCCTGCTAAAATTTCCCTTGGAAAACCCAGATGTTTGGTTTTGTTTTCAAAGAGTCATGGGAGGGGGCGTTGAGTTTGGGAATGTCACTTACTCAGTCAGCTCCTTCTGTCCCGTAGAGAAAAGGCGTCAGTTTGAAATGAAGAGAAAACTTCACTACAACGAAGGGCTCAACATTAAGCTGGCGAGGCAGCTCATTTCCAAAGAACTTCGGGGGGACGACGAAGACGAGGATGAGGATGATGACACCGAAATGAGTGAGTCTGGCGATGTAGAACGCGTGGCCACTGAGGCAGCGCCCCGGGAGGAGCTCTCGGCAGCCGTTGTCCCCACCCCCCTGGGGGGCTGCTGAGACCCGGGCCCCTGCCCAGTGGCAGCGCCTCCTGCCTGACCCCTGGGCCTGTGTGGGTCAGCTAACCGACTGGGGTGAGGAGAGTCAGTCGTGACCCCATGCCACGTAGTTTCCGAATACTCCGGTGGGCTCTTTGGAGACACTGTACCGAGCGTGCAGAGAGGGCTGTTGGGTCGGCCACTTGAGATTCAAGGCTCGCTGCCTGTCATTAACAGCTGGTGTCTAGAATGAGGGGAAACTGTGATTTTTTTTAAGTACTTCCTGCTCATCAGACTCCACATAGGAAACTGTAGAGTAGAAGGTGAGCCTGTTGGAAAGTTAACTGGGGGCTGGGGATGTCTGTTTGCAGCCAGCGAGCCTGCTCTGTGCCGCAGTAAGTGTGTGCCAGGGACGTCTCTCCTCGGTGGGCATGAAGACCGAGGGTGGACGCAGTGGGGACTGCTGGAGGGCAGCCCCCGGGTGGTGTCCAGGATCCACCTTCCTTACGAGGGGCTGCCACCCTTCCCCGCAGGGTTTCTTCCATTGTCCTCAAACTACACGTGCTGTAGTTCTCATCTTAAAACGGGTCCTTTCTGGCTTTTGTTTTATCAGACCCGGATGATGTCAGAAGCTTTTTTATGACTCATCTCGTTGAAGGCTTGTCTCTGTTCTCAGTGTTTCCTGGATACCGTAAAGGACTTGAAGTCAGGGAGACCTGAGTTCGAATCCTGCCTCAGACCCTTTCTGGCTTTGTGACCATGGACAAGTCACTTCAGCTTTGTCTGCCACCTCTCTCCCAGGGTTGTTGTGAGGATCAAATGAGTTCATTTTGCTAAAGCACTTAGCCCAGTGCCTGGCACAGTGCCTGTGGTTCATACATTTAGAGTTGGAAGGGTCCTTAGAGGCCCAGACTCCACCCACTGTGCCCTGCATCTCAGAATTGGTGACCCCTCCCTTGTCCTACCTTGACTCAGCTCTCACGTTTTGTACCTCAGAGGGGTTTCCCGTGCCACCCCGGCCCTCCCCCTGCCCTGCTGACTTTGAGGGGAATCCTTCCTGGATCTTCCCTGTCAGCCAGCCCAGACAGCAGCTGGGACCGTGTCCGCCAGTAACAGCGGTCTCTCCTTGTCCTCCGTTCACAGAACCTGGCAGGAGCAGCGAGTGCCAGAGCCAGTCCGGTGTTCCCTAGAAGAGTTGAGGGTAGCAGCTCCAGACCTCTGCTCCTTCACTGCTTCACGGTCTCCACACTTCACACCTTCGGGTGTCGAAATGAATATCAGTGTATTGCCAGGAATGTTAAGGGTAACATGAGAGAGCTCGACTGCTGGGGGAGGCAGAAAAGGCGGTGGGGAAGAGCTTGTGCCTTGTGCTTGCCTAAGAAGACTCCTGTTCACACTGGCATTCCTTTCCTGAGAACACTGGTTAGTTGGTATAGGCTTTATCGCTTTGTATGCTTTAAAAGTTAAACAGTAGCTTTTCGTTGTTAATTTATTTGCTACAGTTCAAGAGGTGATATATCACGCATAGATTTTTAAAAATCCAAATGGTATAGGAAGTAACAGGCTGAGAAAGTCTCATCCTGATTAAGGATAGTAACCTTTTTTTTTTTTTAATTGAAAAAGGGATTCTTTTAGCAAAAGCTCTTCCGTAGCTCTCCCTGATCTAGCAACTTTTCCTTTAGACCTTGAAAGGAAAGCCTGGCATTTTTTATCTGTTCCAAAGTAGCTGTTTTCACAGAAGCGTTTCGAGGTTCGGTTTGCACTAACCCCTGGCCTCCTACCCTTTTGTACACTCTATGGGCAGATTAGAAATCTGTTTTTTTGTTTTTTTTTTTTGAGTGGGCACAACTCAGTAATCTCTCCACCCCTTCCATGCCAGCCCCCATAACAATCCGCCACATACATATAATCAACAGGTCCTTGAGATTTGATTTTCAATATGGTAGGAACTGGCCTTGTGTAGACTACTCCATCACTTAACCATTATAGTAACTCGTGAGTAACCACAGTGGCTGATTAGGGTTTCTAGTCTGCGTGGGCCTCAGGTGGAGCTGTCTTTAGTAATGACAGCTTCACAAGAATATCACTCAAGAGTTTACCTGAAGAAATTAATTGTGTTCTTCCCCCACTTTGGGGAATGTTCAGCCCATCAATCAAACTGCTGTTGAGTTCTTTTTCTACTTCAATAGATCCTAGGAAATCCAAACTGCATTGATTGCATGACTAGGAGAGGATTGTGTGATGTGATCTGGTGTAATTCACAGACCGTACTCGGTCTTGACGTGAGATGAGTGTCAGTAGGGCCTTCTTCAAGAGTTGCTATGAAAGCCACGTGCGCTCTCATCTTCTCAGGTCCAAATACTTGGGTTCTCTGTGCAGTGGAGGATAAATCCAGTGTGTTTCTTGGCCTGGTGACAGCTTAATTTGTAATCAGATATCTGTAGGTTAAATTTGATCCTTTTGAAAGCAGACTTTCCATTATATGGATATACTTTTAAAATTTCTTGTGTATCTTGTATATATAAATAACTCTTTATTGAGCAGCTTGACTATTGAAACATCAGTGTGTGAGTCAGTACAACAATGAAGACTGGTTGCCGTTGGAAAAATGTAGTACTTCTTTTACACATTTTATGAAATAGAAGTATTTTTTTACAGTGAGAATCCAGATAAGACCCTTGAAGCCACAGGGGCTGTATCCCAACCAGAGGAAGTCTTGCTGGGACACCTTCCACTGCTTGTCCCCTCCTTCCTTCCTTTAATACAGTGGTGTTACACTTTTTTAAAGCGTTCTGGCTCTGTGGGGAGGGGGGAGGGGAGTGCCTGAGTAAGGGATCCCCATCTTTTATCTCGTTTTTTTGTGTTCTTGAGGTTTTTTAGGTTTTTGTGTTTATGTGTGTGTGTGTGTGTGTGTGTGTGTATGTGTGTATCTATATATCTATATCTATCTACATATATAGATAGATATAAATGTATATCTATCTACATATATAGATAGATATAAATGTATATCTATCTATATATGTACACACACACACACACACACACACACACACACACACACACACGAGAGAAAACAGCTGCTCTTTGAAGACCTAATGTAAAGAAAGTTCTTGGGGCTAAAGTATTAGATGACACTTGGCTGCTCTTTATAAAGGCTGGGATTCTTTCCTAGAAGCTATAGGTTTACAAAGTTAATTGGAAAACCACTTTATTCTTACCCCGTCTTCCAAATTTAGGCAGACAGAGAAACTTTGTTCTATCTGTAAAACAATACAGAAGACATCTATTACTTGGAATGTGTATAGTTAAAATCTGTTATTAAATATGTCAGGACAAAAGCTTGGCCACGTAGTTTGATGAAGATGAAGGGACATGTTTTCATAAAGTCCTTTCTGGGTTGCCCACAAATTGCTATTACAAAGTGAGCGTCTGAAAAATTACCTGATTGTAAATGTACGAAAACAAATGACTAAATAAAATTTGAAAGACTTCTAATTTGCTTGAATTTTTTTTTTTACCTTGCATATAATAGACTCAATAAATTTTTGTTTAATTTACTTGGAAATAAAAGAAAAATTTAATTTTTCTTAGGCTCTAAATATAGATAACTTTTTTTTAGTTTCAGTTGGCTTATTAAATAGCCTTGTAGCATTGCAGTCTGTGGACATGCAAGTACTTGTAGATGATTTGCCTTTCTTTTGCCCAGTTGAGCACTAGCGCCAGCCACCTTTGGCTGTTCTGTCTGTTGCAGGTCCTTGGGCATGTGGTCCCTGTGCAGTTGACATGCACTGTCCCAAAGTGATTCCCCCCCACTTTGAAGGAGAGTTGACCAGGGGTGGGGAACCTGCGGCCTCGAGGCCACATGTGGCCCTCTTGGTCCTCAAGTGTGTCCCTGTGGCTGAATCCAAACTTCATAGAACCAATGCCCTTAATAAAAGGATTTGTTCTGTAAAACTTGGCTGCGCCCACGGATGCAGAAGGCCACATGTGGCCCCCTGGTCAAGAGTATCCACTTATTCCAGGGGAGAGAAGGGGACTGGGCAGTCCCACCTCTAGGGTCATTCTAATTCCAGTGTTCAGTTCCATGATACTGAGTCTTTCCATTTGTATTGGTAGAGACCCAGAGGCTCTTAGTTGCCAAATCTGATGGCCTTTTCAGTCTGTTTTCTTCGCACTATTGACCACCTCCTCCTAGAAACTGTTGCGTGTGTGTACACACACACACACACACACACACACACACACACACACACACTGCCCTTCCAGTCTTCTTTACTAGATCATCCATATCATACCTTTTGTCTGATTGTTCCCCAAGGCTGTGACCTAGGCCCTCTTCTATTCTCTCTCATTGAAACCTTCGTTCCTCCTCATTTTCTTCCTTCTCTTCTAGGCGACACATCTGAGGCCCAGCAACTCCATGCCAAGGATTGAAACTCACATGTGTCCTATCATTTCCAGAGCCTGAGATCTAGTATCCTTTTTCCTGAATCCCTCTGACCTAGACTTTATTCCTTTGTGTCCCTAGGTGCTTTTTAGGCCTCAGGTGTTTCCTTGTGTAAACAGAAGGGTTCAGTGGGGCCAAGATGGCAGATTGAAATGAGTATTTTTGCTGAGCTCTCCCAAAAGACCCCTCTAGACAACTTTAAAAAGTGTATAAAAACTGGGGCAGTTAGGTGGCGGGGTGGATAGAGCACCGGCCCAGAAGTCAGGAGGACCTGAGTTCAAATCTGGCCTTAGACCAAACACTTGACACTTACTAGCTGTGTGACCCTGGGCAAGTCACTTAACCCCAGTTGCCTAAAAATAAAAATAAAATAAAAAGTGTGTAAAAACCAATTTTCCAGCAGGAAAACCAGCAAAAAGTCAAAATGAGTCATTTTTCCAGCCCAGGGAAGCTTCTGAGACAAAGAGGTGTGCAGACACTGGAGTAGGGGCTGGCCAGAAGTGTGGTGCGGTAGAAGTGGCGCCGACCCCAGTGGACCTCAGAGGTGGTATGAGCCACAACAGCAGCACTGAGGGATGAGTGAGGGGTCGAAAGAGATTCCAGGCACTGGACGTGGGATCTGGTGCCATTCGGCAGCTCTGCCTCCCATCACCCAGTTCCAGGTCGGGGTTCCTGGGCAAAGAATGATTATGGTTGTGTGGGGGCAGGATCCCTGCCTTGGGAAGCACCGGAGTGCCAGCCAGGTGAGTGAGCAAAATTCTCCCTGGACCACACCACCTTGGAAGTACCAAAAACTTCGAGGCCCCTAGACCTAGCCGTGAAAGCAGCAGAAAGAATAAAAGACAAGAGTTCAGATCAGATATCCCCCAATGCCTAGAAATAAGCAGAGCCCAATTCTAACACAGTTTAAAGTTAATAAATGGACTGGAAAAATGAGCAAACAACAAAAACCCTGATCATAAAAGACTACTATGGTGACAGGGAAGCCCAAGACAAACTCTGGAGAAGACATCAATGTGAAAACAGTTACAAGAAAAGCCTCAAAGAAAAAATGCAGATTGGACACAGGCCCAGCAAGAATGCTTAGAAGAGCTAAAGAAAGACTTTAAAAAATCAAAAAGAGTGGTACAGGGGAAAAATGGGAAAAGAGAACAGCTTGGTAAAAGAGGCCAAAAAAAAAACCAAAACCAAAACAAACCCAACCCTTAAATCCTTAAAAGTCAGAATTGGATGAATGATAAAAGGTATAAAACCTAACTGAAGAAAATAACTCCTTAAAAATTAGAATTGGGCAAGTGGAAGCTAATGACTCTGTGATATCAAGAAGCAAAGCAGAGTCATAAGAATGAAAAAATAGAAGAAAACATGAAATATCTTATTAGAAAAACAACTGACCCGGAAAAGAGATAATTTAGGAGTTATTGGATTAAAAGTCAAGATAAAGAGCCTAGAAATCATATTTAAAGAAATTGTAAAGGAAAATTGCTCAGATAACTTGGAATCAAAGGGCAAAGTTGAAATGGAAAGAATCCACTGATCACCTCCAGAAAGAGATCTGCAAAGAAAAACTCCCAGGAAAGTTTTAAAGTCCAGAACTGCCAGGTCACGGAGGAAGTGTTGCAAACAGACAGCAAGAAAGAATTCAGATGCCATGGAGCCCCATTTAGAATCACATGAAATTTAACCATTAAACACTATAAAAGGGTGGGAAGCTTGGACTATGATATTCTGGAAGGCAGAGGAGCTAGGATTACAACCAAGAATAAATTATCCAGCAAAACGATGTAATCCTACCCAGGGTGAGGTGTTTTTGGTGGTGTCAGGCCAAAATTAGCACAAGTGGCAGAGAATTGATCCATACTATGTTGTATTTCAGCCTCAGAGGCTGCACTGAGTGCACAGTCACCTGTAAACAAAAAGTCATGCACCAACTCTCCCTCCACTTTAGTCTTGGGTTGTAGCCTTTTCCAGTTAAATAATTTACCGTCAGTACAGTGGCTGACTTTGATGCCATTTTCATCTGTGTTGAAGGTGTCCAGAAACAAAGCTGAAAACATACTAAAAAGCACGGGAGCAAGCACGAAGCCCTGCTTCACTCCATTGGTGACTGGGAAGGAGTAAGAGCATCCATTATCCAGAACCGAGGCAAGCAGGTCATGGAACTGACATACGATACTGACGAACTTCTCTAGGCAACCTCCTTTTGCCATGATCCGCCACAAGCCTCATGGCGGACAGTACTGGAGGCCTTGGTCAGATCTACAAACAGTGTGCACAGACCTCTGTTCTGCTCCTGGCATTTCTCCTGGAGTCGTCGGGCAGCAAACACCACATTGACCGTTCCTCGGCCCTTTCTGAAGCCATACTGGTTCTTGGGTAGATGACCATCCTTCAGGTGAAGATCAGCCTATTAAGGAGGACTCTGGCAAGAGTCTTTCCAGCAGTGACTAAGAGAGAGACCCCTCTGTGATTGTCACAGGACAACCTATTTCCTTTTCCTTTTTATAGCGGTGGACAAAGGAGGCGTCCTTGATCTCCTGGGGGAGAACCTCCTCTTGCCATATAACCCAGGAGGTTTCAGTCAGCTTTGGCGTGAGCAGTGGGCTCCCCGCCTTGTAGATCTCAGCTGGAGTAGAATCAGCACCAGGGGCTTTGCTACATGAGAGGAATTTAATGGCATTCAAAACCTCTTCTTTAGTTGGAAGTTTGGTTAGAGAGGGATTGATTGATTCAGTGTACGGTCAGTGGCTTCAACGTTGGTTGATGATGGTCTGCTGAGAACACTGTGGAAGTGTTCAGCTTATCTGTCCAGGATCATGTTCTTATCAGTAATTAATGTTGCTCCATCAGAACTGAGTAATTGAGATGCACCATACGTCTTTGGCCCATAGAAAGCCTTCAGGGCATCATGAAAGAGCTTTGGATTGTTGCTATCAACTTAAAACTGCATTCCATCTGCCTTCTTACTGAGCCAAGAATCCTGCATCTGTCTAAGCTTCATTTGCACTCTACTTTTGATGGGATTAAATGCTGCCTTCTTTGAGATGGATGGGCTATCCTGCTGGCAAGCCTTGTAGAGTTCTTGTTTTTCACTTAGCAGCTTCTGAATTTCCTCATCATTTTTGTCAAACCAGTCTTGATGTTTGTAAGTGTTCTTGCCCAGATGAGTACATGCGGTACTGTTCTCTGAAAGCTGCCCATTCCTTTTCTGCTCCACTGTTGCCAACATTGTGTTGGCTCAGCTTTCCCTCCAAGTTAGCAACAAACTGCTCCCACTTGGAGAAGTGCCCCAATCTGTTGACATGAAGCCTTTTAGTAGTCGTTTTGCCTTGCGGCCGCCACTTTTGTTGTGAATGTTTAGCTTGGAGAGGCTAAATCTATGGTCAGTCCAGCACTCTGCACCACACATTGCCTTCATCACTCTCACATCCTGTCTGTCTCTTCTCCTCACAATGACATTGTCTGTTAAATGCCAGTATTTGCTGTCAGGGTGCATCCACAAAGCTTTATTGCATTTAGGTGATGTTGGTGATGAGGATGTTATGAGACTTACAAGTCTTCAGTAGTAAGTGACCATTGCCGTTGCTGTTTCTGACTCCATTCCTTCTAAGGACTCCCCGCCACGTCTGACAGTCTGAGCCTCCTCTGGCATTAAAGTCACCCAGAATTACAAGCTCGTCCTCTTTTGGCACGTTGACGATGAGGGTCTCCAGGTCTTCATAAAAGTTTTCTTTGCCCTCATCAGGGTTCATCATGGTGGGAACACAGGCGCTGATGATGGTGGCGTGATGTTTTCCTGCAAGCGGCAATCGCATCGTTGTGAGCCCGTCATTCTCTTCTTTTGGGGGGCAGACAAGCTTGTTGACTAAACTCGTTTTGGTTGTGAAACCCACACCAGCTTCACAGCACTCCCTGTCACTGCAGCCACTCTAGAAGAATGTGTATCCAGCTCCAGCCTTCTTTCACTCAGGGCTGCTATTTGGATGCAACACTGCCAAGTTCTCTCACAACAAGAGGTGTTTATCCTTAAGTGTGTGCACATTCTGTGTACCAATGGTGAGTGGAATCATTTTTGCATAAGTTTTCATACATTTTTTGTGTTTTAACCGCAGGGTAGGATTCCCATCTGCTGTAATAAGTAGGCCAGGGTTAGGTTAGGTGAAGCAGACAATTTTAGGGCACCTTTTCTAGCCCCTTCCTCACACCAGGAGGTTGTGAAGTGGTTCAGACACCCAGGGGGCTGCCAAATCCCACTGCTGCTTCCAGTGAGGAGACGGCCCTGCGGCCTGGGCTGCCCGTGTGCAGGGTTGTGACTACAGCTTCCAGTGTATCCGCACCTGCTGCTTCATCACTTGCCCATCAACACAGGACTTTGAGACAGATGATAAAATGATATGGGTGAAGTCTTTTGACTCATGCAAAACTGGATTTACGTGAGGCAGAGTTGTGTGAAGTCAGCAGCCTCACTCTCTTCCGGAGTCATTGAAGTCCAGTCGCAGAACAAAAGTCAAGGTGACTGGTGATGGCTCAGGATGCAGTGAATGACCCTGACATCCTTGACGTCGAACCAAGCTCTAAGCGCTCCACAGCTCCTGCCTCCACTGCTCTCATGGCCGGTTGGAACAGATTGTTCACACCCACTCATTCCACTAGGGGAATCTTCACGAGTTTGGGATAGACATCCCCTGACTCAACAAGTGTGAGGCCCCTCGGTTACCTTCAGCCTGTCTGCTAAAGTGGTTTTCAGGGGTGTGGCTGCTGCACATGCCTCAGCTTTTTGGAGCCACAGGTGAGATTTCAAAGGTGGAAAGTAGCCCTGAAAAGGGCTCAGCGGCCCTCGCACCAGAGGTGCAAGTCTTCCCTGAACACTCCACGTGTATAGTGGATAGCAGAATGGATTAGAAACCAGAATTCACCAATAAATGTCATTTACAAGAGACACCCTTGAAACAGAAAGACAGTGAAAATAAGGGCTGAAACAGATTCTGTTTTGCTTCAGCTGAAGAAAAAAAGGTGAGAGTCTGAGACAAAGCAAAAATTGACTTCATTAAAAGATAATCAAGGGGGCAGCTAGGTGGTGCAGTGGATAAAGCACCAGCCCTGGAGTCAGGAGGACCTGAGTTCAAATCTGGCCTCAGACACTTGACACTTAACTAGCAGTGTGACCCTGGGCAAGTCACTTAACTCCATTATTGCCTAGCCCCCCCCCCAAAAAAAGATAATCAGGTGGACTACATTTTGCTAAAAGGTACCACAGACAATGAATTAATGTCAGTACTGAACACAGGGACACCAAATATATACATCCAAATTCTTGAAGAAAAAATGAATGAGGTACAGGGGGAAATAATAATACTATACTAGTATGGGCTCTCTACCCCTCTCAGACCTAACTAGAACAAAGAAATCTAACAAACAAGGAAGAAATTGAGGGGATAAATAGAACTTTAGAAAAGTTAGATATGATAGACCTCTGGAGAATACTGAATAGGAATAGAAAGTGGTTTACCTTTTCTTCAGCTATGCATAGCACCTTCACAAAAATTAACCATGTATCAGGGCATAAAAACCTCACAAACAAATGCAGAAAAGCAGAAATATTAAATGTAACCTTTTCTGACCATAATGCAATAAAAGTCAAATTCAATGAAGGACCTTTGAAGCACAGATTAAAAATTAATTGGAAGCTAAATAATCCTAAAGAATGAGGGGGTTAGAGAACAAATCATGGAAACACATTTCATTAAAGATAATGAAGAGACAACCTACCAAAATTTGTGGGATGCAGCCAAAACCATACATAGGACAGATTTTATTATATCTCAAGTGTTTACATCAATAAAAGACAGAAAGGTCAATGAATTGAGCATGTAACCAAAAAAAAATTTTTAAAAGAACAAATTAAAATTCCCCAATACACCAGAGTGGACATCCTGAAAATCAAAGGAGAGATTAATAAAATTGAAAGTTTAAAAAAATTGAACTAATAAATAAAACTTGGAATTGGTATTATGAAAGAAACCAAAGAGTTCATTAGCTAATTTTATTTTTAAAGAGAAGAAAACCAAAATAATGGTATAACAAAAATGAAATGGTTGGATGTACAAACAACGAGATGAAATTAAGGAGCTATTTTGTCCTATATATCAGTAAGACTGCCAATCTAAATGAAATGGATGAATGCAAAACTATAACTTGCTTAGATTAACAGAAGAGGAAATAGGATACTTAAATAATCCTACCTTAGAAGAAGAAACTGAGTAAGCCATGAATGAGGTCTCTAAGGGGGAAAAAAACAGGATCACATGGATTTACAAGCAAATTCTATCGAATATTTCAAAAATAATTTTCATATAAACCATCTGAAAAAAACCAAAACAAAACAAGAAAGTCCTACCAAATTCTTTCTATGGAACAAATATTGTCTTGATACCTAAATCAGGGAGAGCAAAAACAGAAAGAAACTATAGACCAATTTCCCTAGTGAGTATTGATACAAGCATTTCAAGTAAAACTAGCAAAGAGATTACAGCAACACATCACAAAGATCATACACTGTGACAGGTGGGATTTATACAAGATTGCAGGGCTGGTTCAATATTAGGAAAACTATCGGCATAATTGACCAAGTCAATAACAAAAACAACAAAACAACAAAAATCATATGATTATGTCAATAGATGTAAAATATGCCCATGATAAGGTCTGAATTGTTTTTAGCATGACTGGCCAATCTGCATCTTCTTTCACCTAAACCCTGTCCACCCCTCTACCTTCCTTCTCCAGGATCCTCAGGCTCCCAACCTAAGAGTAATTCTGGACTCCTCACTTTCTCTTCCCCCCTATATCCAATATGGTGCCACGGCCTGTCAATAACTCACTGCCCTCTGATACTTCCCCAACCGTGTTACAGGATTTCATCACCTCACACCTGGATAGACCTCACTCACAGTTCCAGAGCAGCAAAGAGTGCTTGTGGTTGATCACAGACCAGAACACAGGCCTGTAGAGTAGCAAGCTCACCTCTCCTTACATCATACCACCTTAGAAGAATGGAAAGCTTCTAGACCCCTAGAACCAACTCTGAAAACAACTATACAAAAACCTTGAAACTTGGGACAATGCCCCCTATATCCCAGGAGCAGAATCCAACTTTAGCATAAAACTAAAAATCAAAAAATGGGCTGGAAAAATGAGCAAACCACAAAAAAAAAAGAAAAAGAAAAAAAGATCTTGACCATAGAAAGTTACTATGGTGACAGGGAAGATCAAAACACAAATTCAGAAGACAACACAGTTAAAGCTGATACATCCAAACCCTCAAAGAAAAATGTGAATTGGTCTCAGGCTCTGGAAGAGCTCAAAAAGGAGTTTAAAAATCAGAGAAGTAGAAGTAAATCCCAAAAATGAGAGTGCTGCAAGAAAACCATGAAAAAAGAGTCAACAGCTTGGTAAAAGACACATACATACATACACACACACATACACACACACACAAATAGTGAAGAAAGTAACACCTTAAAAAAAAACAGAATAGATCAAATGGTAAAAGAGGCACAAAAATCCACTAAAGAGAAAAATGCCTTAAAAATCAGAATTGGCCAAATGGAAAAGGAGGTACATAAGCTCACTGAAGAAAATAATTCCTTAAAAATTAGAACTGGGCAAGTAGAAGCTAATGACTCTGTGAGACATCAAGAAAAAAAAAGACAAACCCAAAAGAATGAAAAAAATAGAAGAAAATGTGAATTGTCCCATTGGAAAAACAACTGACCTAGAAAATAGACAGAAGAGGTAATTTAGGAATTGTTGAACTATCTGAAAGCCATGATGAAAAAAATAGCCTCGACATCATACTTCAGAAATTATCAAGGAAGACTGCTCTGATATTCTAAAACCAGAGGGTGAAATAAAAATTGAAAGAATCTACTGATCATCTCCTGAAAGGGATCCCCAAATGAAAATTCACAGGAATATTATAGCCAAATTCCAGAGCTCCCAAGTCAGGGAGAAAATAATGCAAGCAGCCAGAAACAAACAGGTCACACAAGTTGCAGTCAGGATCACAAGATTTATCAGCTTTAGGGCTTGGAATATGATATTCCAGAGGGCAAAGGAGCTAGGATTATGACCAAGAATTAACTTCCCAGCAAAACTGAGTATAATTCATGAGGGGGAAAAACAGACATTCAGTGAGTAAGAAATTTCAAGCATTCCTGATGAAAACGCCAGAGCTGAAAAGAACATTTGACTTTCAAATACAGGACTCAAGAGAAGCATAAAAAGGTAAACAGGAAAGGGCAATCATAAGGCACCCAATAAGGTTAAACTGTTGGCATTTCTACATGATACTTGTAACTCCTAAGAATCTTCTCATTATTAAGGCAGGAGTCTACATACAGAGTGGGCACAGGTGTGAGTGGAATATGATGGGATGCTTATCTTCAATAAAATCAAGGTGTGGAAAAGAGGAATGCAGTGGGAGAGGTGGGATGGGGTAAATTATCTCACATGAAAGAGCTTTTAGAGTGGAGAAGACGAGAGGGTGGTGGACAGCGCTTGAACCTCATCCTCACTGGAATTGTCTCAGAGAGGATATAGAAATCTGTCTTACCCTACAGGGCAGTCGTTGGGGAAGGGGATGAGAAAAGGGGGCGGTGCTGATAGAAGGGAACGTGGGTTGGGGAAGTGCTTCCAGTGACACCCGGACCCATGTCCTTTTGGACACTCGTGCTTTCCTGGAGATGCTCCATCTCACAAAGGTCAGGAGGAGGCGGCTGTGATGCCGGGGCCATTCCAGGGTTAGTTTCAGGCATTCGGGGGTTGCTTAATTTCTTGCCTTGTATTCCCAGCACAAATAGTAGGTGTTTAATCTGTTCTCTGATTGAGGGCTGCTCTGATACCCACAGAATATAAAAAGGCCCAGAAGAAAACGGCTAATGACGAGAGAGGATGCTCTATGAGACTTTCCAGGAGGGCTTGGACAATAATTTTGGATGAGGTGACGAGGATTGTGTGGGTTCTGCCCGTGCCCCAGGCCATTGCAACTGCTCTGGAACTTCAAAGCTTTCCGTCGGTCAAAATTATTAAGCACCTACTATGTGCCAGGCACTGTGGAAAGCACTAGGGATTTGGAATGGAGGGAGAAGGGGAAGAGAGCAGAAGAGTGAGGAGCCCATGGAAGTTTTGGGGGACCCACTGCTTTCAGAGCAGACAGAAGAGCAAGGTCACCACCAAGGGCTGCAGTGGACTGAAGGGAAGAATTGGGCAGAATGGAGGGAGATGGATCTGGAAATCAGGCCCTTCTTCCCTCGTCCCCTTCCCACCCTCATTATGCCTGTTTCTCAGAGGTGCCTGGGATACTTCTCTCTGTGTTGTCAAGGACTAATCTGTCTAAAAAGGGATTGTTTCCACCTTTCCTCAGCCGATGCGTCTATCCTGTAAATCCTGTGCATCTGAGCCACACAGACTTGGAGCGCCAGGACGGGGCTCCTGACATTTCCCCTCCTGGCCTGTGTGGTCTGGGAAGTCCCTCAGTCACAGTCCTGTCCCACACAGAACAGACTCCAGCCCTCCATGCCCCTTCCACAGTTGCGCCTTTGGAATTCCTGTCCCATGATAAACAAATCCTCTTTCATTCTGGACCTCTTTCTCTGACACTCCCTCCATCCAGGGGCACTCACTGAGAGCTGACTCCCCTGAGACAGTGCTCCATCCCTGACCATCCTCAACAGCACTGGCTGTACTTACGCAGTGATCCTGGAGGGGGAGTCAGAACGTTGCCACTGCCAGACTCTGCCTTTCCCCATCATCAACATTTCCCCCCAATCCCAATTATAGTGACTGATGCACTGGCCCTGAGGTCATCTTCTCTGCTTTCTCAAGAAGGTCAGCCCCCGGCTCACCATCTCCCCCCTCTTCCCCATTTCCTCCCCTCACGAGGATACGTAAGGATCTGTATGGATGCTGTCGAGCCCCCTAAACTCCCAATTCCTATCCCCCCAAATCTCAGGACCTTCGTGATTCTGGCTCAGTCACACACAAGGAGTGTCCCAGGGTGGACCTCGCTGTTACTGAGGCGTGTCTGCTTCCTTAATCAGCAGCCTGACATCACTTATCTGACCACATCCTCCTTTTCAACTCTAATGCTTCACCCTTCCTCACTTGTCATTCACCCTCATCAAGACCTCCAATCCCAACACCCCTTTGTACTCCTCAGGCTGTTACCCTTGTCCTGACCTCCCTTTCCTGTCTCAGTCGTGTAGGTGACCAATCCCGTTTGGCACTGTCCCTTGCCCCAGACCTCAGCCTTGGGTTATTCCCACATCTGCCTCATCTCATGTTTACATCCTGCTTAACAGAACTAGAGGAAGTCCCACAACTGTTCTGACCAGGTACATTCTCAATCCAGCAAGGCAGTCCTTTTCGCGGTCCCTATCCCTATCTGGCTCCCTACAGAAACAGTCCCAAGCCCCGTTTTCTCCTGATGTCTCCCACACCTCCTACTCCCTCTTGTCTCCTCTTACTGAGAAAATGGAAGCTACTCGCCATTCCCTCTCCTCCCCTTCTCTTCATCCCTTGACGTCGTCCCCTGTGGCCCCCTCTTTACCTCTAGGCTGAGACTTCCCTTCTCCTTGCCAAGGCCACCCCTCCAAGTGTTCCTTTAATCCCATGCCCTTCCATCTTCTCCAGCAGATTGCCACCTCACACCTTCATCTCCCTAGCTACTGGTTCCTTCTCTACTTTAACAGAAAAAAAAAACCTTCAGTCAGACTGACTTGAGGCCAGTAAAATTACAACAAAAGTAGGCTGAGACAGTTTATTAACAGTGATGTGTAAAGTGTTAGCAAAGTGGGTCACACTGGCTGTCCCAGCCAAAAAGCCAGGGACCTAAGCATGATCAATTTATTAGTTAGGCTAACAATAACCAATAAATTGGGCTAATGGACTCCCTAAATGATCAAAGACCCTGAGTGGGGGGCCGACGAGGTCAACATGGGGGCGTCTTCCTTCTGATCCCTCTGACAGGACATCAGAGTCAGACACAACTGAACAACAAATGACTTTATGGGAAGCAGCTGCCTCCAGCGGTCTTGGCTAGAAAAACAAAACCATCGCAGTCAGGTTCTCCTGGTCTGGCCTCCCCCTTGGAGACTGAAGCGCCTCTAGTTTCCGACAAGGAGACAGGACAGGAGAGCTGTCCCCTGGGGAGGGTCTGGCTCAAGCTGGTCCCGTGTCTATGTGTAGGGGCGAGGGTCCAAGTGCCCCGAGGGCTTGATGAGATCACATGACTTGGCCAAGCCTTTAGAGACTGCCTCGTGAGCTAAACCAAGAGATGGGGTTTTGACAAAATGGGGAAAAGGATGAATTACAGAGTAACATTAATTGTCAAATTGTTACAGCCTATTACTGATTTTCCTCTATCTCTCCTCCCAGTTTCCTTAGCCCCTGGCGGCCTCCTCCAGCCCGCCTCAGCTTGGGGGTGCTGATGACCCGAGCTCTGTCACAGAAAACACTTTCCCGTTTGGGCTCACTCTGGTTCGCCGTAGGAGGCGTGGATCTGGCCAGGGTCCTGGAACAGCAGGGAGCAGCCCCCTCGCCGTGCGCTTCCAGCTCAGCCCTTCAGCCCTACCAGCGGGGAGGAGGCGGTGGAGCTGAAGGAGAAAACCACCCCCAGCCTCCTTGCTGCCTGGCTCCTGCTTCCTTAGCACTGACTCCAGCACAGGATCTTCTGGGAGAGGCCCGATGGGGTGCCCCAGAGTTCGTGTGCCCTGGAGCACATTCATTGAGCTCTGGACTTGGGCTTGTCCCAGGGAAGTTTGAGAGGGGGAAGTCTGGACCTGTGATGTCATCAGGGAACTCCCAAGTGTGGAAACTCTTTCCTGATGCAAAGCAGGGCCTCTGGAATGAGTCCAGTCATACATTCTTTGAGAGTTGCTGGGGATGGGAGTTGTCTGGGGTCACGAAGCCTGTTCGCGTCCGAAGCAGGACATAAATGAATGAAAAAGCACTTAGTAAGTGCTTACCACATACCAGGCAGGCACTGGCCTGAATTCTGGGGACACAAATATTTTTAAAAGACACAGTCCCTGTCCTCAAGGAGTAACAGGCTAAGAAATGAACATAACATCGCGACGGGGAGGTGACCTGGGCAGGCGGGAGACTGCCCGAAGGAAGGCCTGGGTCTGGATGGCTGGAGAGGATGGGAAAGGGCAGTAGGGCTGGGAGTGAGCCGGCGTCACCAGCCAGCTGGCAGGCTCTGCTCCTAGGCTGCACTCCACTGTCACTGGGGGGGGGGGGGGGGGGGGTGGCGGGGGCGGGGGGGGGGGGGGGCCCCCGGGCCCGGGGGGGCGGCGGGCCCCCGGGCGGGGCCCCGCGGGGGGGGGGGGGGGGGGGGGGGGGCGTCCTTGCTCAGGGCTGGGGAAGGCAAGAGACCCTAGGGCAGATGCTGGAAGGCGAGGGGGGAGCTCTCCCTGGCTGCTTCCAGAAGCACCAGCTGCACCGAGGTCCCCATGCCTCCTCCACACGAGCTGCCATCCAGCAGGGGTGGAAGAGCCCACCACACCAGAAATGGCAGCCTCCCTAATGGAGGTTTTTTCCAGCCAGAGCTGGGGTGGGGGTGGGGTTTCCTGGCGACAGCATCAGAAATTCCCTCTCCACTTCCTGGCTCAACCTGCTACATTCTGGTCTGGGCTGCTGCTTCAAGGACAGGCTGGCTGAGATGAGGCTGAGAAACCTACCCTGGTCAGCAGCAAAGCTTGCTAGGAAGCTTCGCCTTTGGTCAGGATTATCTGGAAAACAGCTAGGTGGCACAGCGGATAGAGTACCCGACCTGGAGTCAGGAAGATCTGAGTTCAAATCCAGTCTCTGTATTTACTAGCTGTGTGACCCTGAGCAAGTCACTTCACCCTGTGTGCCCCAGTTTCCTCACCTGTTGAATAGGTTGGTGAAGGACATGGCAAACCACTCAGTATCTTTGCCAAGAAAACCCCAAATGAGGTCACAAAGTCAAGACACAACCGAACAACAACCGAATCTGGAGAAGGGCGTAAGGTTCGTGCATCAGCTGGTTTGGGCTCCCAGCTCAGAGGCATCTTGATTGTTCTGTATCCATTTCAAGGGGATGCCCATGTGTGTGAGTGTGGGGAAGGGCTGGTGCGCTTTCTGCAGTGATTTCTCTAGAATTTCCATTTTTCTGGAATCCCTGCCATTGCAAAGAGCTGAGTCCCCAGAGTGCATTTGCTGCTTCTCCTGAGGTTACTGGGGGTAACCTCACCAGCTGCTAACCAGCCCCGACTAGTGCGCTTCCTATGGATAATCGGCCAACAGATGCAACTAGTTTTTAGCAAAGAGCATTTACTAAGCAAGTACAGTTGGCACAAAACATCTTCCCACACTGGAGGCATAATCTCCTCTTACACACACAAGGGGGCACGAGGGAACGAGTGTGGCCAAGAGTTCCCATGAGGTTCCCCTCTGGTTCTTAACTGCCTCTGTGGATTACTTCCTGTGTATCCTGTTTGTCTCTTGCTCTGCCTACATCTGTTGGCACGTCGTCTTCCCCACGAGATGGTGAGCTCCTTGGGGTTCTAGGAGTCCCTTCCCTGGAATGAATGGCTCACCCTGATGGCATTCTTCCTATCGCAGGACAGCCAGTGGATGAATGAGCCCACACCTCTGCTCCTGCTTGGCCAGGTAAAGTGAGTCCCTCTTCAGGACCTTGGACACTACTTCCCTCCTGCTCAGCCTTCCACAAATTCGGGATGGAAGCTAGCTCCCGGACTTCCGGCACCTTTTATTTCAAAGCCCCCACTCCCCCACCAGTCTGTCCTCTATTCAGTGTCTGAATGATCTTCCTAAAGCGCAGGTCTAAATACATCGTGCCCCTGTTCAAGGCTCCCTATTACATCCAGGATCAGATGTTCAAAGCCCTTCACAACCCAGCCCCTCCTCATCACCTTTCCAGTCTTCTTACCCCTTACATCCCTTCCCTCCACGTGTTCTTTGATCCAGTGATTCTGCTGTCCTGATTTTCCTCAAACAAGATACTCCACCCTTTTTTATTTTTTTTTTTTTAGGCAATTGCTCAGGGTCGCAGCTAGTAAGTGTCAAGTGTTTGGTCTGAGGTCGCATTTGAACCGGTGCTCTATCTACTGCGTCACCTAGCTGCCCCGATACTCCACATTTTTACCGGCTGTCCTTCATGCCTGGAATTTTCTCCCTCCTCTCCTCTACTTCATGGCTCCCCAGCTTCTTTCGAGTCCTACCTGAACCAGCACCAGGAAATAGTGATGAGAGGCACAGGTTGCCTTGGGCCCCAGAGAGCCTCCTCATTCCCCACCACCTGCTCCTTGGTCCTCTGCCAAGGACCTGTCCTGTTGTGCCAGATGTGGGGGCCCTTCAGATTTCCTCTTTGCTCTGGCCCAGTCTTTCAGCTGACTGAGTTCTCTTTGAATTTGGATGGCAATCCCATCACTCTGAGCTGTGTCACCTGCACATTCAGTGAGCATGCCAACTGTGCTTTTATGTATTGGGGTTTTTACTCTGAGGCCCACCCCGCTGACTGAAATTGAGCATCTCCTTCAATCCCTTTGAAGAAGCACTCATGCTTCACCAGCTGGCTCTGAAGGGGTCAGGGGCAGTTTCTGACTCTCTCATTGACCCAGGCCCAGCACAATTATCTGAGGCGCTTCGCTGGCAATGTCCTGCCAGGCTGACACTGAACTGCCAGTGAGTACTTTTTGAGTCTGGCCTTTCAACCTGTTCCAACAATGTCTGATTGCATTATCATCTCATCCAAAGCTCTTCATTTTTCTACAAAAATTGGAGGCATCAGAGCCCATCTCCTGGGGTCTGCATAGAGCTGGGACTGTGCCTTGACCACTTCCAGAAAGACATGGGCTTTCATATAACCCCCAGCCTCTCACTGAACTCCAGGGAGGAGAGGTGTTCCCCACTGCCCCCATGATAATGGGGCTGTGTCAGAGAGGACGGGCCAAGACCACCAAGGACTGCCCACTCAGGAGACTTTAAAGGGAGAGAAGTCTGCTCTCATCCTCTTCTTCCACTCTTCTGTGTGCCTTGGGACTTGGACAGGTCCTCTCCGGATTTCCCATGTGAAAGGGAAAGAGCTTTCTCCTTCCCCTTCACCAGTGGCAATCTGGCAGCAGGTCAGGTGGGCCAGTGAGAGGGTGGCTTGTCCAGGCAAGCCTGAGGCTGCCTTTTTAGGTCCTGTGGCCTCTCTGGCTTTGTTTTCACCCTCCTCAGCACAGGTGACCAGACAATGTTCATGAGAGGTTGGCTGGCTCTGTTTTTTCACATGTGTCTGCACCCACTGCTGCTACTTTTTCTCCTCTCATTCTGAACCCTTTGCAGTCTGGTTTCCAAGTTCATCACTCAACCAAAACTGCCCCTTCCAAAATTACCATTAATTTTTTAATTGGCCAGTCTCTCAGTCCTCAACCTCTCTGTAGTATCTGACACTGCTGAACCAAGCCGGCTCCAGGCCCCTCCTGCCACCCAGTGGCGGCAGTCAAGCTGTTTGGAAAAATAAGTCACTGGTCTGAGGTTGGCCCAAAGGACTGGGTAAGAATGTCCAATGCCTGACCTCGCCTCTCATCAACCTACAAAGTGAAGGGTTTTTCAAGACTGGGAAGGGCTAAAGCCAGAGCAGTGGTCAGTTGGGCCTTCAGGGTCTTAAAGGCCTTGGTCAGATCTTCTCCCCATTCTAAGGGTTGTGGGTCAGGGCCCTGGATAGTCATATAGAGATCCCCAAAACTGGGGATCCAGATTCACTTGAATCCTGCCATGCCCAAAAAAGTGTGCAGCTGTTTCTTTGTAGCAGGTTCAGGGATGGACAATATCACCTTTCTTCTTTCTGATGTTAGCGAGTGTGAAGTGCGGGTGAGTTCACGGCCCAGGTGTTTTACGGCCTGGCAGGCAATTTCAACTTTTACAGATGATACTCTATTCCTGTAAGGTCCAGAATTCCCCTGGCTGGGGAACCCTGTACCTCCCCCATAATCGCGGGGTGTTCTTTTGATGTCAAAGGAAGAGGCCAAGTATCTCCATACTGATTATAGGTAGTAGTTTAATCAATCTTTATGAATACTTACAAAGAGGGGCAGTCTGGGGCAGCAGCCAGACAATTGAGTGGATCCCCCTTGCACAGAACCCCAACGTTCCCTGTGGTAATTATAGAAAACAAAGGCAGGAGAAGCTAGGGAGTGCATCACTACTGATCAGTGGCTTTTGGTTTTCTGCTTAGTAATGAGCTTGGGCGTTAAGCCAATGTTACACCCAAACGTAAGTCTGTGTATAGACCACATCTCAGTCACAAATGGACCACAAAATTCTCTATGGCTTTCATATCTAAATTATGTAAACAGGGGAGCCTGTGCAGGCTTCCACCTTTCACAGAGTTTAAGTTTTTATGGCTTTTCACTTATCACTGTCTTTCACGGCTTTTCCCCATTCAGGACCCCACAGTCCACCCTGAAAAGCTGCCCAAACAATCTGTCAGAATGTCTTCTGCAAGGTCCCTGGAGCAGCTCTATTCTAGGGAGTTTAGGGCCTTTTGGGTAGAGCCGGGACAGTCCCATTTGCAAGCATAAACCACATAAGCAATACAAGCACAGATAGGAAAACAACATGGCCACTGAGAAAATTCCCACACTTGTTCCAATTTCCTTCCAGCCCAGCCCTGGGGAGGTGAAGGAGGAACCAATGGCATCTGGGGATTAATGGGAGAGCTGAGTCTCTGAACTAGGTTCAGAGACAAATAAACATGGCTGGGGCAGTTTCACAACATATTGGGGGTCTCAGAGAATAGAATCAATGACCAAATGTGATCAGAACAACTTGATTTTCTCAATTTCCCCATTTTTGTCAATGGGAGACTTGTGCAATAATGATCATCACCAACCTGCCCCAATGTCCATTTAATTAGCAAATTTCAACTTGGAATCCAGACATCCCACGTGGTTGTCTGGCCTCTGGAACATCTTTTCTTGGGGTGATCTAGAAAATGTCTTGTCCTCAGGGGCAGCTCTTGAGTAGAACTGTTTTCCTGGTTCCAAGTTACTTGCAGAGAACCTCAGCTGTTCCTGCTAAAATCTCTTACAAAACAGATCTCAGTACAAGTTTAGGACATCCTCTCGAATGTTACTTCTCCAAGAACTAGTTTATATTGTAAAGACCAATTCAAACCTTAGAGTTCTGACTTTAACAACAGAGCTATAAGGGGGAACATCAAAGTGGGAACCTGGTTTGCTAGAAACTTCAGAAAATTCAGGGTTTTTTTACATGCCTCATTAGACTCATTCGTATTTGACATACAGGATTGGTTGATCTTGTTACTTTTCCCCTCTGATTCCAATTCCGTTAGATCAGATGCTACGGGGATCTAATCCTGTTTATGAAAACATAAGTAACAACACTCTTATAGGGAGAAGCTTTCCACCCCTGGGTTCAATAGTTACTCAAATGAATTTACTTCTAAAAGGCTGACTTTACTCCAGTTATAATAAAGACTCGGGAGGATACTTAAATAATTAATTCCAAAACAGTGCAAATCAATAAGTTGCTTATAATAAAACATGTTTGTACTATAGGACACATAGTACAAACAGGTGATATTTCCACATTAGTAATGAACTTGAATGAAACTGACTTCCATTAATGTAAAAATATTCCATAAGCTACCTCCATCTAAGAAAACTGGTTGCACTGAAATTTTCTTCCCCAAACCAAAGTGAAGATGTTTCTGATTTAGTTTCAATAATTAATAGAGTAACAGCGAGGTCCTTCAATCAGCTGTACCAATACCCAGTTATTCTCACAACATTCTGAAACATTTAAAGACCTTATTTTATCTTTGCCTAATTATTCCCATGTTATTCTGAAAGAATGAGCTATTTCAGGGATTTAATCTTTCATAAGACTACGCAGGCAGGCAAGTGACAAGCCCGAGTATGAATCTACCCAGTTGTTTGGGATATGGAATGACTACACCTTCAGACTGAAAACAGCAAGGTCTCATATACTTGCATTGTGCTCATATCTTCTACTGACGACTTGCTCTGATTATAGAAATTTGCTATAAAACGAAAAAGCAGGGATATGATTATACCAGCATCAAACTGGTCCTTCAGGCTTAAGCCTAAGGGCACATATATGGCAGGATAAAGCATCCTTGGCTATGTTTGATTTTAGGTAAGTTCAACAATCAACCACGCAGTAAAGACTCCACCTCATAGCCAGACTCAGGAACAGCCAGGTGGGAAATGTTCCTTTTCAAAGGAACACAATGGGGAAACTGAGCCAGGAGGATCCCACCTTAGACTGATGCCAACGCTGTCCTCTCAGCTTTTCCCAGATGCAAACCTCCATCTGTGATAGTTCAGGATCACATTCCCTCTGAGTAACTGGTGGCATTTCTCTCAAATGGTGGATTATTGATTTAATGATCAGACAACTATACCAAAATTCAAACCTCAAAATGAAATCAGTTATAGTCCCAAGGGCTTTCACCATAAATGGCAAGTTTCACTAATCACAGCTTAGGTCTACATGCAGTTATTTTTACTCTCATGGAGTTGTAAGAAGCAATAAAAATGTACCAGGACTCACATACATAAGAGATTTCACTTAACATCTTTCACTTGTTTTTCTTTTCTTCTCAAATTTAAATTTATCCTGGTGTAAAGACCAATTGTTAGAAATCATTTCTATATTATACATAAACTTGCAAATTCTCAGCAAGCCAAGTTCATGAGGAACTCCATAACCCAAACAAGCTCTTTTTCCAGGGCTGATGAACTTGTCCACATTGATGGTTTCCAGGGAAAATAAAGGGAATTGGCAGGGACTCCAGGTAGGGGCTGAGCCCGATGTCCCTTCCTGCCCACCCCATGATATAGTCCTCCTCCAGACTGATGTAAACCACATATTCTCTGGGTGGCAAGTCCCCCATTTTCAGTCTTAATTTAGTTTGTTTTGCCCTGACTGAATTTCCCCTGTATCCTTCTATGGCTACCCACTTGTCAGGATATCTTTCAGGGTTCCCATATTGCACTGTGCATTCGGCACTGACAGCTACCAGAGTGGATGTGGTTTATTTATTTTTAGGACCCCGGTATATGGGAGCTGGTACATGGGGCTTCCGGTCACCCCGCCCCCCAGCCCTACATTGGAGGTGACCTAAGGGAGGGGAGTTGGGGCATCCACCCCATCCACCCTTAGAACTGCTCTGGGCTGTGCTCTTTGATACCCCCACCCTCCCCAAAGTGGAGCAGACTGACCCGGCTGCACACTCTCATACCCCAAGGAAGACTGCTCTGAATGGACAGAGCCAATCCAGGTAAAGCTTTCACCTCATCCCCTCCTCTCCACACACAGTAATCCATGACCAATTTTAGGTTTTAACATTAAAGTAATAACCCCAGTAACTTAGTTAGCAACCTTACAACTTTCGTAAGTGAAGGCCAAATAGGTGGAGCTGTAGCTTACTTTTTAAAAAAAAATTATTTTTAGTTTTCAACAATCACTTCCATAAGCTTTTGAATTTTAAATTTTCTCCCTCTCCCTTCCTCTCCCTCCCTCCTGCTCCGGCATGCAATCTGATATAGGCTACACATACACATTCCTATTAAACATGTTTTCACATTAGTCATGTTATAAAGAAGATTTAGAACCAACAGGAGGAACCACAAGAAAGAAGAAACAAAACAAAACAGAAGGGAAAAAAAGGAACAAATAGCATGCTTCAATCTGCATTCAAACTCCATAGTACTTTCTTTGGATGTGGATAGCCTTTTCCATCATGAGACTTTTGCAGATGTCTTAGATCCTTGCGTTGCTGAGAAGGACTTAAGTCTATCAAAGTCAGTCATCGCACAATGTGGCTGTTACTGTGTACGACGTTCTCCTGGTTCTGCTCACTTCACTCAGCATCAGTCCATGCAAATCTTTCTAGGTTTTTCTGAATTCCAACTAATCTAATATAGCACAATAGTATTCCAAAATCTTTCTCCTTTTTGTGAGCTAGGAAAGGGCTAAGTGTCGGCTCTGTTCCAAAGTCAGCCTCTTCCCTGAATTCACTGACACAGCCCCCAAACCTGTCTGTCTCTTATCAGTGAAATGACCTTCTTCTCTAGCTGTCAAACGATAAACCCATCATTCCAGGGCTGATAAGAACCTGACCACAGGGCAGAAACGCAGAGGAACACAAACAGATTGACAGCTTTTTCTTTCAGAAGTTTCCAAACCATTTACTTTCAAGCTTTTGGTTCACACTGTTAATGCAGACAGATGATGCCTTTCTTTCTGCCCATGCCCCTCTCATTCCCACATGTTTTTACCAATCATATCCTGAAATATTTTCTTCCTTTCTCTCCTGTCCCTCTGCTCTTCTGAAGTTGCTGCAGTCAGGGAGAGAGGGAGAGGTAGAGAAAGAGCCGTGGTGGTGGCTCCATTTCATGGCATGGGCAAGGGCTGTCCCCATGTCAGCCACCAGCCTTTTCCCTTGGCTAGCCCCAATACCCCCTTGGCGCAATACGCCAATCATAAGATCTGGAATTCCCCTAGCTGGGGAACCTAGCCTGTACCTCCCCCATAATCACAGGGTGTTCTTGATACCAAAGGTAGAGGCCAAGTATCTCCACACTGACTACAGGTAGCAGTTTAATCAATCTTCATGAATACTTACAAAACAGGGCAGTCTGGGGCGGTGGCCAGCCAGTTCAGTGGATCCCCCAGAGCAGAACTCCAAGAATCCCTGTGGTAATTATTGAAAACACACAAAGGCAGGAGGAGCTAGGGAGTGCATCACTACTGATCAGTGGCTATTTTTGGTTTTCTGCTTAGTAATGAGCTTGGGCATTAAGCTAATGTTATGCTCAAACCTAAGTTTGTGTATTCATCATGTCCCGGTCGCATACGGGCCACAACATTCTTGCTTTAGCTTTCATAGGTCATAGTATCTTAAGTTTTGAATCGGTGTCTAAAATATACTTTTATATCCATGGGATGATTTTAAGCAGGTCAGCCTGTTTGGGTCTGCACCTGTCACAGGGTTATGTTGTTATGACTTTGTCCAGTCAGGACCCCACAATCCTCCTGTACCGAGGAAGGGGAGGGTCTGGGCCACTGCAGCCAGAGAGGACTCTTGTGCTGGACTGCAGAAGAGTATGTCATCTACGCACTGGATGAGACTACTATCACTCAGGTGGAGGCCTCTCAAATCCTTCCCGAAAGCTTGACCAAAGAGGCGGGGATATCTCAGAACCCCTGGGGGAGGACTGTCCATGTTAGTTGGTGGGGGCTGGTTTCCCTGGGGGTGTCCATTCAAAAGCATCCTTAGGTCTAGAGTGGAAAACCATTTGGTGGCCCCCAGAATTTGAGCAAGGATGGTGTAAAGCACAGGTGGGGAACCTGTAGCCTTCCAGGGTCCTTAGGCCTTTTGACTAAGTCCAAGTTTTACAGAACGAATCCTTTTAGGAAGGGGATTTGTTCTGTGAAGTTTGGATTCAGCCAAAGGGCCGCACCCGAGGACCTAGAGGCAAGGCCACAGGGTTGCCACCCCTGGGTAAGGACTGGGTCCTCTAGAATGGATGTGGATGAGAGCTTCATTAACAGCTCTGAGATCTTTCGCCCCATTTCGCTTACTGACACGAGGGAGGGCAGCATTGCAGGGAGACAGGCAGGGCACCGGAAGTTTATACTTGAGGAACTTCTCAGCGGCCGTAACCCCTTCCGGGCCACCGTGGGGGAATTCATCAGGATCTCGGAGGCGGATGTGGGCCGGGGTGGCACAGGTAGCTCACCCTGGTCCCAGACTGAGGAGTCCACTTCCTCCCAAATCTCAGATGGTCTAGCGCAAAGAGGTAAAATCACCGTGGGAGACCTGAGGAGGGAGAACCGGGCCTCCAATTTCACCAACAAGGGAGCCGGCAGGAGGAGAGGTCAGGAAAGGAGTGATTCAACACTAGGTCCTTGCATTGGCAGGGCAGAGGGAACATTTAAGTCTTCCCTCAATTCCCACTGAACGGTGGGGCCAGTGTGCTGAGGCAGGACAGAGTATCTGGCTCCCCTCTCAATAACAACACTGAGGGTCTTACCTGGGTTTGGCCATAGGGATGGAGAAGGAGGAAGGAGGGAGAAAGCCAGGATCCCGGCCTGTCACTATGAGCCTGAGGAGACTGGGGCGTGGAATGTAGGGAGGAGGCCACTCAACCCCATTGGGTGCAGTTTTTTTTCCAGCATCCACCCTGGTTGCAGATGGGACATGGGCCTTGCGGTTTCCTCTTGAGCGGGCACTCTCGAGACCAATGGCCTTCTCGTGGCATCACAAGCACAAACCCTCCTTGTGATCTCGATCCTTCAGGATGCTGGCCAGAAGCTGAGCCTGCTTCTGGCCCAGCGGGCATGTTCCTTCTCGGCGGCTTGCTCCCTATTGTTAAATACTTTGAAAGCCATGCCTGAGAGCTGGGCCTGAGGAACGTGGGCGCCCACGTCTAGCTTCTGTAGCTTCCTTCAAATATCTGGGGTGGACTGGTGAATAAAATATAGGCTAAGGTTGAGGGTGCCCACAGGGGAAGTGGGATCCAAGTTGGTATGCTTCTGGATCGCCTCCGCCAGCCTGCTCTGAAAGAGCGTGGGGTTCTCATGGGATGCCTGGGTGATCTCTTCAAGTCTCTCAAAGTTTTCCTGTTTCTTATCACGTTTCATGCCACTGATGAGGCAGGTCAGCATATGGTCTCTCTTTTCCCAGTCAGGGTTGCCCTTCTGATAATCCCAACCAGGGTCAGACACTGGGACTGCTATTGCTCCTGCAGGGTATCTACCTTTGGGGTATTCTTGGCCATGTCATCCCCGCATTCTTGAGCCAGATCCCAAATCCTATTTTTCTCTTCCACTGTGCAACAAGAGGAAATAATGAAATTAACGTCCCTCCACATTAGGTCAAGTTGGAGGGCTAGGATCTGAAAGCCCTCAATGAACTTGGTGGTGTCCCCAGAGTAACGGCCAAGATTTTCTTCAATCTGAGAGATATCGGCCATGGAAAAAGGAGCATGGATTCTCATGATTCCTCCCTGTCCCTCGACCACCTCTCTCAAAAAGCAGATTTTCACGGGGGCAGGTGTTGATTCAAGGAGTTGGGACTGGGGAAGGAGAAGGGTCCTGCTCCTTGTATTTGAGGGGCTAAGGATAGGGGGTTCTAGGGACCAGAGAGAGGGAGGAGGTGGTGAATATGGAGGACGGTCCTGTAGGGGGCTCTGATCAGGACTGCTGGAGGTGGTGGAAGATGGAGCAAAGTGAAGAAGAGGAGGTAATGGATGTGGGAGAGAGTCTTGTGGGGGGCTCTAATTAGGACTGCTCCTGGAGGTGGAAGATGGTGCCTGGGCCCTAGCAGCAGACCCCAGAGGATCACCTGGAAGGTCTGGTTCTTTCCCCCCTCCTTTTTTTGGTTTAACTGTTGTCAGAAGCGTTCTGCATGGCCCACACAGAGTGGGGTCCTAGGACAGAGCCTTGAATGCCTGCACATAGAGGACTTCCATTCATCTCCCTTGGCTGTAAAATGGTGCTAGGGTGGAGGCAGTCAAAAAGGGGCCACGTTTCTTGGCCCTCCAGGCTGTACTGAGGCCAGGCCACGTTCCAGGAGAACTTAAGCCGCTGCTTTTTCAGATCCTGGAGGCCAAATTTCCTCCAATTCTGCAAGAGGCCGCTCAGCGGGGAGTCCCGCGGTATGGCAGGGGCCTGCCCCGTTGCTGAAAGCACAGGACACCCAGACTCGGGGCAGGGAGGAGCTGGCGGGAGGAGGTGGCTTCCCTGGATGGGCGGGGCATGGGCGGGGCACGGGCGGGGCACGGGCGGAGCCCCTGGGGTGAGGCTGGAGTGTGTGTGTGTTGGGGGAGCTTCCGGGCCTTATTTGGGATGGAGGGGCGGGGCGTGGGGAAGGGGGTGGGTCCCGGTGCCCCCCCCCGCTGGGATGAAGGGGCGGGGCAGAGGCGGCACCCGTGGGGTCGGGGCAGGGTCCCAGCGTCTTCGCCGAAGAACTCCGGCTCGGGCTGCCTGCGCACCCAGCGAAGGCGGCTCTCGTTCCCTGGGGGAGGCAGCAGCCTGGCCTGAGCAAGAGAGCCGGGGGCGGCAGACGGAAAGACGCCGCGAGCCACGACTCCGGAAAGGCCACAAAGGCCCCAAGGCCCCAAGGCCCATGTGATTTCCCAGGGTGCCTCTCGTTCACCCTCTAAGGGGGAGGACACCGCAATGCTAATTTTATGTTAATGAGCCCAGAGTCGCGAGCTAGGTGATTGTATGGCCAACTTCCTGTTCAAGCTGTGCGTTCATTGGCTAGCTCATTTCCCTGACGCTCACGTGGGGACTGCATGTTTATCGCTCACGCAGAAACACTTCCGCTGACGTCATCACCGAGCAGGCTGGGGGGGCGGGGCGCAAGATTGGAATCTAGCGTCTGACTCAACTGCAGGGGTCAGCCCTGTGCCACGTGGGCTGCTCTAGAATGTCACCTTTCTGCTCCCGCCCTTTAAGGAGATTAAAAAAAAAAAAGCCTGATCCTCCCAAGGTTTTCGTCACTGCGGGCCGGGAGAGGAGGCATGAGCTAGGGGAGGAATCACGTGAGTTCCTTACCCGGGAACCTACAGCCTCCCGCTCAGCCGCGACGGGCCGCAGGCCCACCGCCCTAGGGCTCGCGCTGCGATTGGTCCGCTTTTCCTCGGCGTCGCGCTGCGATTGGCCCGCTTTCGTCGGGGGAGGGGGCGGGGTCTCCGGCTGGGCGCCGTCGCTCACGGGCGTTGCCATAGCGTCCTCGGGCGGGCCCGGTCACTGGCTCCTCTCATTGGCCGGCTGGCAGGCTCCGCCTGCCCGTCGGGGCCGCCGCTGCCCCGCGCAGGGGCAGGCCCAGGCCCCGCCCCCGCCCCGCCTCGCGCCGGCGCGTCTTCCCCGTGGCCCCGCCCCCGCCCCCGCCTCCGCCCGGGCCCGGCTCCCTCTGCTTCAGCCTCCGCCCCGGCCCGTGTCCGTGTCCGTCCCTCCGCTCGTCAGGCCCGCGCCCGGCCAAGGCAGCATGAAGGTGACGGTGGACTTCGAGGAGTGTCTCAAGGACTCGCCTCGCTTCCGGTGAGACCCCCACCCCCGGGGGGGGGCCTTACAGAGAGGAGGGGGAGGGGGCCGCCGCCAAACGGGAGGGGGGAGGGGGGAGGGGGCGGGGCCGCTGCTGCTGTCAGGCGCCCCTCCCCCCGCGCCTGCGCCGTAAGGGGGCCTGGAGGAGGGGGGCGGAAGGGGCTCAGTTTCGTGGGATCTTGGATCCCAAGGGTCCCAGCGGATCTGGGAAGGCCACGCGTGGTTTTTCAGGGGAGTAAACTGAGGCAGCCCTTGGAGGGGCCCCTTGGCATCGCTGGGGAAGGGAGCCTCCAAGGAGAGGCCCCGGACCCTCCCTTCTTGCCTCCCGGGCCCCAGGGGGTGTTTTTGCTCTGACATCCCCCTGTCCATGGGAAGCTCAGCACTTCCTTTTTGGTGTGCCCTTCAGGGCCCTGCAAAGTGCGGGCATCGGGGCAGGGCAGAAGGAAAGGGAGACCCCCGGGGATTTGGTGGGGGGCCGGGCCGGGGAGCCCCAGGAAGGAAAACTGCCACCCACCTCCCTTGCCCTGGTGGCTGCCTTTGGCGGGGGGCAGTAACTAAACCCTTTAGACGCTGCCTAGGCGTAGCACTTCAGGGTTGGGGTCACTCTTAGACCTCACTTAGGCATCTCTCTTTTTTTTTGGGGAGGCACTTGGGGTTAAGTGACTTGTCTAGGGTCACACAGCTAATAAGTATCAAATGACTAGTCTGAAACCAGATTTGAACTCAGGTCCTCTTGACTCCAGGGCCGGTGCTCTATCCACGGCACCACCTAGCTGCCTCGGCATCTCTCTTTAGGGTTGGGATCGCCTCTTAGACACCACCTAGGCGTAGCACTTTAGGGTTGGGGTCACCCCTTAGACCTCACTTAGGCATCTCTCTTTAGGGTTGGGGTCACCCCTTAGACACCGCCTAGGGGTAGCTTTTTAAGGTAGGCATCACTTAATCTCTCGGAGGCAGCCTCACAGTCAGCTTCTGGCCGGCTAGGACAGCCCTGGGCATCGGCCCCAAAATTTCCTTATAGGGAGGAGGAGCCCCCAGCAGCCTGGCAGCCCTAGGTCTGGACCAGTGTGTCCCGGAGTGGCTTTTCTCTCCTCCTTTGCTGGGGATTGATGGGTGGGGGGTGGAGGGCCTGGATCACAAGTAAGCCCAAGGGGACAAACTCTTCTGGTCCCTGTTGCTGCTCCTTGGATTTGCGCTCCTCCTTGCGGAAAATGGAGGAAAACCTTTCACACTCAAGAATTCAAACGTGGGAAATCGTATTTTAAAAATGCTGCACTTAACCCTTGACCTTTTGGGGACTTAATTGTGTGAAGAGGTGGGAAACAGGCTTTGGGGCCATGACTGAGTGTTTGCTGTTTTTCCCTGGGTCCCTGGAGTTGTGCTTCCTGCTGGTACCGTCTTTGAAATGGTAACTTCTTATGGCAACTCCACGTCAGGCTTTGGAAGTTCGAATTGCTGTGACTCAGCAGTTTACTTAGGAAAAAAGTGGAAGCTGATTTCCCTTTGTAAGATGAGCTTGTGCTGAATTTGTTCCACCCTTTAATTTTTGAGATCAACTTGGATAATATGAAAAAAACCCCAGCCGCCGGTGTCAGGCAGAGGTCATGTGAGACTTTTGGACTTGGTGGTAATAGAGGAAACCATTGGAAGGTCTATAGCGTGTAGGAGCAGGAAAAAATAGACTTAGTGATTGGATTGTATGGCCCATTGCTCTCTGGACAGACTCAAATGGGCATCGTTTGTGACTGACCTGTTGGGAACGGACATCGTCCTGAGGGTCTGTCACTGCTTTAAGCAGACTGTTATCGATCGGAAATAATCATTGGCATAGGACGGGGCTTCCAGAACTTACTGCCATTGTAAATGGGCAACTAACAGGGCCAGGCGAAAGAGCAAAACTCTTCTTATTCCTGGAAAGTGCTAAAATGTCACTCGTTGGACAGACTTAAGAGGGCCGAGGAGAAACGTTGGTGAAGAGGAGGTTTATTTTCATACCTTGTGTTGACACAGGCCTCCCGACATCTATTTGGCAGGATAGCCCAGCTTCGTAGCCATAGCAGTGCAGGTTTCTATAGGGCTCGAAAGTGTATGACAACCCCAGGAGTCGGGCGGGTCAAGGAAACATTATTATCCCATTCAACACTTGAGAAAACTGAGGCTGAATCAGTGCCTTGTCCAGGAGCTAGAAGAAATCTGGGAGATCAGGACCTGCCTTTCTGGCATGGAGATCTCCTCGCTGTCTCAGTGCTAAGACATGGCAAGCCTGTGAGAGATATATTGGCCACTGTTTAAAGTGAGCCTGAGCTTTAGAGCTTCCAGACTACGCTCCTTCCTACTTTACTGGTGTGGAAACTGAGGCGCAGGAAAGTGACTTGCCTGAGGTCACACTGGAAGCAAGTGGCCAGGCCAGAATCCCAGCAGGTCGTCCTCCTTCCAAATTCCAGCCCACTGCCTTTCATGGTGAGGGGAAAAGGGCACTTCCCTAAGAAGCAGGGGAAAGAAGGGAATTTTTCACAGGGAAGAAGTAGATGCTGATAACAGGCCACGATTGCAACAGTGTAGTCCTGTTAACTTGAATCAAATTAATGGTTAATTTAAGTTACTGTCAAACATCTTTTAAAATTTAATGGGGACATTTTAGTTGTATGAATGTGTGCTTTCAGTTCATTTAAAGCATTTTTTAAAGTTTATAAAATTAGTGTAAATGTCTTAGCCTCCAGCTTAAAAAATATCTACAAAATTAGGTTTTCATATTTTTCCCATGAGGGAGAATGGACTTTTGCCCAGGATTTGTTGGAGAAGATTTCACCTGTTTAGGGCTGGGTTTTTGTATTTGCGATGGAGCTTTCAAAGTTTACAAATACTTTATGCAAATGGCAAGTCTCTTTTATTTGTCAGGCACGTCTGCCTTTGGAAACTAAAAGCTGAACTTACTGGTTGGAAAGTTTTCTGTCCTTAATACACAGTGTGCACTTGAAATCCTTTTCCTCATGCCACTCCCCTGGGTGAGAGGGGATCGGGGAAGCTCCTGGTGAGGAAATATCTGCTAGTCAGGCAGGTCGGCACCTGCTCTGAAACTGAGAGCCCTAGAGAGAAAGATGGGGAGGGGGTGTGTGGTGGATGCGCCCCGAAGTGATGTAAGAGGGGAGCCTGACTCTGAGGGCTGCTGATAGGCTATTGTTTGACTCGGGGCTGAGGGTCCCTGAGAGCCAGACTTGTTTCCTTTTTTATCTTCTGATTCCTCAGTACCTGGCACATAGTAGGCACTTCATCAATATTTGTTGATTGATTCCTAAAGAGCCTCAGCTTCAGTGGAGAAGGGAAGATGGAAGAATGCCCAGAGACCTGTATACATTGCTTTCCTGGTTCTACTCACTTCATGTGGTATCAGTTTACATTAATCTTTCCATGTTTTTCTAGTCAGCTCTTAACTTAATGAATTTCTTTCCGCTTAAAGAGCCTGTCTTAGATGCTCTAAGTTCTGTTTTGACCATACAGAAGTCAGATACCTGGAAATACCATGTAGGCAGTGAGAGAAATGAGATCCGCCTGAGAGATGTGAAGATCATGCAAGGGAAGGGGTGGGGGGGTGGGGTTTCCCAATGGAGAGACTATAGATAAAAATAAAATAGACACAGGGAAAGGACTGTGTGCTTTATTGTAGTGAGGAAGGAAGAACCTCAGAGAAAGGTGAGAATATGACTGGACGGGACTGCTGAGGCCGCTGGCCCACCCAGACTTGATCAGGAATCGCCTTTCCAACTCATCTGATGAGTCTTTCTCCTTCAGTCTTTCCTTGCAGATCTCCCGTGGAGGTGACCCCTCTGCCTCCTCTGAAGGCTGCCACCTTCCCTGGGGCAGAGAGAGAACCATGAGTAAGGAGTTTCCTTTGGTCTGGAGTCTGCATCTGCCCCCCTGTAACATTCCTCTCATGGCCAAGCAGAGCGTGGCTGATGGCCGCCTTTCCAGTAGTTAAAGATGGCAGCTGGGTCTCCTCTTCTGCAGCCCTCCATTCCCCCTTCCCCATCACCTTGGTTGCCTTTCCCTGAGTGGCCTCCCTGAGGTGCGGCCTCAGCAGGCTAGGGGGCTGGGGGGAGGGGGCCGACTTGGTAATCACAGCTTCCCTTCGTTGAGTCCCCTCCCCACCTCAGCTTTTTCGGGACCATCTGATCATCTGTCTCTCCATTTATGCCTCTGAGACTCAAGTGTGAGCTCTTGTATGAATACAGTTGGCTTTTTCTACCCTTTTTAGACCTTGCCTCTGCATTCTGTGACTTTCTTTTTTCTCCCAGCTTTGGGTTGCCCACAAACTTGATAAGAATGCACTCTGTAGGGGCAGCTAGGTGGTGCAGTGGATAGAACACTGGCCCTGAAGTCAGGAGGACCTGAGTTCAAATGTGGCCTCAGACCAGAAACTTGACACGTATTAGCCGTGTGACCTTGGGCAAATCACTTAACCCCGATTGCCTCGCTGAAAAAAAAGAATACACTCTGTGGCTTTTTCTAAGTTATTGATCAGAATGTTAAACTATTCAAGGCCAAGGCCAGATTCCTGGAGTGGCCCACTGGGGGCTTCCTTCCGCTCTGACTCTCAGGGTATAGCCTTTCACATGTTTCTGGACTCTTCCCAGTGCGTCAGCATGAGAGCATTATGGTAGCTGCGGAGAGTGAACTTCAAGCAGCCATAGTTCTGGCATTCCCTTCCTGGCTCCCATTCTGTCCATCCCATCTGTCCCCTCTTCTCTAGCCCCTCTATGGGCCACCAACCTTGGCTTTTGTGACAGCCTTTGACCTCTGCTCTCTCCCTGCCCAGGCTTATCTTTTTTTTTTTTTTTTTTTGTTCAACATTTTTATTTAAAGTTTTGAGTTCTGAATTCTACGCTTCCCTCTCTCTCTCCTCCTCCGTCCCTGAGACGATAAGCACTCAGATATACGTTATACATGTGCAGTTATGTAAAGCATTTCCATATTAGTCATTTTCTTTTCTTTTTTTTTTTTTTTTTTTTGGTGAGGCAGTCAGGATTGTGACTTGCCCAGGGTCACACAGCTAGTAAGTGTCAAGTGTCTGAGGCTGGATTTGAACTCAGGTCCTCCTGATTCTGGAGCTCTATCTGCTGTGCCACTTCACTGCCCCTATATTAGTCATTTTGTACAAGAAGACTTGGAAAAAAAAAAGAAAGTGAAAGATAGCCTGTTTCAGTCTGTCTTCAGTCCGTATCAGTTCTTTCTCTGGAGTCTGATAGTCGCTTCATCATGAGTCCTTTAGGGTTGTCTTGGATCATTGTATTGCATTGCTGAGAATAGCTAAGTCATTTACAATTCTTCATTGAACAGTAATATTGCTGTAACTGGCTACAACATTCTCCTGGTTCTGTTCACTTCACTATGTATCAGTTCATGTAAATCTTTGCAAGTTTTTCTGAAATCATCCCATCATTTCTTACCACACAATAACAGTCCATTACAATCATATATCACAATTTGTTCAGCCATTCCCCAGTTGATGGGCATCCCTTTGATTTCTAATTCTTGGCCACCACAAAAAGAGCTGCTCTAAATATGTTTGAATAAATAGGTCCTTTCCCATTTTTTAGATGTCTTTGGGATACAGATCTAGCAGTGGTATTGCTGGATCAAAGGGTTTGCATGGTTTTATAGCCCTTTGGACATGCTTCCAAATTGCTCTCCCAGAGTGGCTGGATCAGTTCACAACTCCACCACCATTGCCTTAGTGTCCCAGTTTTCCCACATCCCCTCCAACATCCAACATTTTCCTTTTTTGTCATATTAGCCAGTCTGATGGGTGTGAGGTGGTACCTCAGAGTTGTTTTAGTTTGCATTTCTCTATCAGTAGTGATTTAGAGTATTTTTTCACGTGACTATAGATAGCTTTGATTTCTTTGTCTGAAAAAACTGCCAGGCTTATCTTGTGCAGAGCTTGATGATGTCATGCTTCCACTCCAGGATCCAACAGCCTTCTCCTCAATGTCCAGTCTGTAGTTTGGGCCCTTCACAGTTGGGCGCCATCTTGTCTTTTGGGCCCCTTCATATTATTCTACTCCAGGGACTTGATGTTTTCACCAAGTTTTTATGTTTTCACCATTCTCCTCTGTCCCTTAAATGTGCTTTTCTTCTTCTTTAACCAAAGGATGATTTTTTCCTCCCTCCTTACCTGTTGAATTCTTCCCCAACCTCTAAAGCCCAGTGTGATTTCTGTTATTTCTTTTGGAAGCTTGGCATCATCTGGTTAGTAAAGATCAGCCCCCTTGGGTCTCATGGAACCCTTTGTGAAACAGTCTCTAACTTCAGAATTTTTCAGGTCTGATTTCCCATTGATTCAAAATAATAATGTGATCTTGAAACCCTTTGATTTGAGCAAACCATGGGACCTAGAAGCTTGGGGAGCTCTTCCCAGGGAGGAAAGCAGGGCTTGGTGGTGAGACCTGGAACGCCAGTTCTTGGGTGGTGGCGAGGCGATGTCAGAGAACAGAACAGGCTGGGGAGGCTTCCCAGCAGGTCAAGCAGGCTTGAGTTGATGTTGGTGATAGTGTAATGCTGTGGAGACGGCTGGCTTTGGTGGCAGAGGGCTTGAATTCCAATCCTTGTTTGGCTTCTTAACTGTGCGTGAGGCTTCTCTGGCCTCCTTTCAGCTCCGAATCGTAAGATCTTTTATTGTTGCTGTTGGCATTTTACCCGGTGGTGATGAACATTGAGATCCTGGGGGCAATACGGAACCACAGGACTTTTTTGAGTAGGAGTATATGTGATGTGGTAAGGCTTAGGCTCAGTGGCTGAACGGAGGATGGACTGGAGTAGAGAGAGGCTTGAGGCAGGCAGACCGGCCCCTCAGTAGGTTATTGCAGTGATCCAGGCTTGAGGTGATGCGGACATGCAACGTCAGAGGAGAGAAGAGGACAAATCAGAAGTGATGCCTTGGCAATCTGCTGGGGTTGGGGGGGCAGATCTAGGGAGGAGTGCGGGATGTCTCTGGTTGCAAGCCTGAGGGACGGGGAGGAGGATGGTGCCCTCTACTACAATAGGGAAAGCAGGAGGGGAGTTCCTTTGGATGTGTTGTGTTTAAGATGTCTATTAGACATCCAGTTCAAGATGTCTGAAAGGCATTTGCTATACTGACTTGACTGTTCTATAAGTAATAGAATGTTATAGTATCAGCTATTCTCTGGTGCTCTTTACTTCACTCTATATCAATTCATGTAAGTCTTCCCAAGGTCCTCTGAAATTGTCTCTTCATTTATTACAATTCAGTAATATTCCATTCTATTCATGAGCCAGAATTTGACCAGCTGTTTCCCAATTGATGGCCATCACCTTAGTTTTCAGTTCTTTGCCCCCACAAAAAAAAAAAAGATAAACCTGCTGTAAATATTCCTGTTCATCTAGGGCAGGGGTCTAGGTCCTCAAATGTGGCCCTTTGACTGAATCCAAACTTCACAGAACAAATCCTAGCTGCATTCAATTTGTTTGCAAAAACTTTTAAAATTTAATGTAATAAAAATTGGCCATTTTTTTCTTCTGTGATCTTCTCTCTCCCTTCTTTGGTTTTTAACCTCTCTCCTATTCATAGATCAGCAAGTAATTTCCTGTTCTTCTAATTTGTTCATAATGCGACCTTTTATATGTAGATCTTATGTACATTTGGAGCTAATCTTGGTGTATAGTGTAAGATGTTGCTTTAAATCTAATTTTCCACCACACTGCTGTCCAGTCTCTCTTCTGGGTACCTACTCTGTTCCACTGATCAATTGCCTCTCTGGTTTTTAAACAGAATCAAATTGGTTTTTTTATTATTTCTGCTTTGTAGTAGAATTCTAGATCTGGTACTACTAGCCTCCTTCCTTCCCATTTTTTTTTTCATTATTTCCTTTTTGTTTCTCCAGATAAATTAAAAAAATTTTTTTCTATAAAGTAATCCTTTGGAAGTTTGATTGGTGTGGTACTGAATAAGTAAATTAATTCAGATAGTAATGGTCATTTTTATTATATTGGTTAGGCATACTTATGAGCAATGGATATTTCCAATTATTTAGATCTGTCTTTATTTCTGTAAAGTGTTTTGTAGTTGTATTTATATAGTTTCTGTGTGTATATTGTGTGTAGACTGAATTATTTTATACATAGAATTTCTCTTTCTGCCTTTTCCTGTTTTCCTGTTTTATTGGTATTATACCAAAATGTTGATGATTTATGTGTATTTATTTCATATTCTGCAACTTTGCTAAAGTTATTGTTTCAGTTATTTTTTGAGTTGATTCTCTGGGGTTCTTTTAAACACATACTGTATCATCTGCAAAAAGAGTTCATTTTATTTCTTCTCTGTGCTTTCCTTTTACTTCTGTAACTAGCATTTCTAGCACTATGTTAAATTGTAGTGATGACGGTGAACGTCATTACTGTGCTTTGGGGCTGATGGTTCTCAAGTTTACCCCCATTATGTGGAATGCTGGCTCTGTGTTTATCATGTTATTTTTATGTATTCTGTCTCTATTGAGGTAATCATATGATTTTGGTTCTTGTTATGGGCCAATTATATTTATAGTTTTCCTAATATTAAACTAATTCTGAATTCCTGGTAGAAATCCAAACTGGTCATAATGTTTCATCTTTGTGATATGTTGCTGCAGATTTTTTTGCAGATTTTAAAATAAAACATCAGCCTTGATATCGATTAGGGATATTGGTCTATAATTTCCTTTTTTTGGTTTGGCTCTTCCAGTAGATTATTGACCATAATTGTGTCATAGAAGGAATTTGGTAGGATCTCTTCTTTGGCTATCTTTGCAAAGAGTATGTATAATATTGGAATTAATTGCTCTTTGAATATTTGATAGAATTTCCTTGTTTATGATTGGTTTTTTAGCTTTTTTAGCTGCATTCCCAATTCACTGATCTTTTCTTTCTTCTGTTGATTGATGTGCTTAGAGATACAGTTTCCTCTGTAGATTGTTTTGTCTGCATTCCCCAAAATGTTGGTTTATTATATCTTTAATGAAATTATCTGATATTTCTATGATTTGTTCTTTGATCAACCAGTTCTTTAGAATTAAGTTATTTAGTGTATAGTTAATTTTTAACCTTTTTTTCATTGACCCTTTATTGTATATGAATTTTATTGTATTCTATTTAGTAAAGCATGTGTTTAATTTTACTGCTTTTCTTCATTTGTTTGTGAGGTCTTTTTGGTAAAGGTGTCATGCACAGCTGAGAAATATGTATCCTTTCTATTCCATTCAGTAATTCTCAAAGTACTATATCTAACTTTTTTTTTTTTTTGCTTTTGTTTTGGTGAGGCAACTGGAGTTAAGTGACTTGCCCAGGGTCACACAGCTAGTAAGTGTCAAGTGTCTGAGGCTGTCTAACTTTTCCAAAATTCTATTCATAGCCTTCTCTTCCTTCTTGTTTATTTTTTTGGTTAGTTTTTTTTTTTTTCCTAGCTCTGAAAGGTGGTGACTTGAGGTCCCCCCACTAGCTTAGTTTTACAATCTCCCTGTAACTAGTTTAGCTTTTCCTTCTGAGCATTTAGATGCTTTGTCATTTGGTGCATATTTTTAAATATTGAAATTAATTCATTGTTTACGGTACCTTTTAGCTGTATGTAGTTTCTCCATTTATCTTTTTTAGGTCCGTTTTTGCAGTTGTCTGACATCATGATTGCTACCCCTGCTTTTTTTTTTTCTTTTTTTTTTTTTTCCGGCAATTGGGGTTAAGTGATTTGCCCAGGGTCACACAGCTAGTAGGTGTCAAGTGTTTGGTCTACGGTGGGATTTGAACTCAGGTCCACCTCACTTCAGGGCTGGTGCTCTAACCACTGTACCACCTAGCTGCCCCACTACCCCTGCTTTTTTGAGCTCAGTTGGGACATATAACTTCAGCCCCTTATCTTTATTCTATGTGAGTCTTTATCTTTAAATGAACTGCTTGTAAAGAACTTACTCTTGGATATTCTCTTCTATTTTATGGATGAGTTCATCCCGTTCATAGTAATGATTGTTGCCCTCCATCTTCTCTTTGCTGTTGGAATAGATTTGCTCTGTGTGCCCTTTGTACCCAAGGCAGGAAACAGAGAGGCCATAAAGCTGTTCAGTGTAAGGAATAAGAAGGATGTGCCTTGGTTTGACGTTATGGCCGCTTAGTTGTGAGAGAGAATGGGAGGCAATAGGAAAGGAATGTCCACAGAAAGACTGAGAGGACAAGAGGGAAGAATGGCAGCCCTGGGAGAGAGGTCTGCTTCTCCAAGCCCTCTCCTGAATTAATGGGTGTGCTGTTAGCACAGGGAGCCCTGAACCTCTCACCCTTCTCCCAGCGTCTTACTTGTCCTGACTCCGGGTGTCCCAAGCTCCAAAGAGCTATAGTTAACTTTCTTCCCCTTCCTTTAACAAACTGACTTGTTGCGAAATTCCTTTGGACATCACTGCCTCCGTGCTGTTTCAGAGTGAGTACGTGAAGAAAGGACATCTGTTCTGCTTTGCAGGATGGCTTTTCTTTGGAGCTGAGAGCCTGTATTTTACTGAGAACTCTATCAAAAACAGATTCTATGTATGGGATATAAAACAGGGTCTCCCTGGACTCTTAGTTTCAAGCTTTGATAGCTTAAAGTTGCACTGAATCTTTGGGGACACCCTGTGTATATACTACATAAGTCATAAATACAACATGCATACGTACGTGTGTGTGTGTGTATGTATATAAATAATAGAAAGATGTGTTTGTGTATGTGTATGTATACACACACATTTATGTATTTTAGCAATGAGGATTCAGGAGTGATCCACAGATATTTAGTTGTATCCAGCCAGGAATAAGATTTTCAAGTTTAAGCAAGAGCCAGACGATGCCTACAGAGCAGTCCTGTATTCCTGCTTCAGAACGCGTGGTGGATCTGACCTCATCTGCTTGTTACTCCTGTGATCTTGGAGGTAAAAATAACGCAGATCCTCGCAGTGGCCGTATCCCGAAACGCGTCTCTGCCCATTGTGTTTATCACCTCACCTCTCTGTCCGGAGGTGAGTAACATACTTCATCGTGTTCCCCGGAGACGTCAGGGACCTCGAGTTTTTCCAGGTTGTTTTTTGTGACAGCGTTGCTGTTGTTGAGAACATTGGCCTTTTGGTTCTGCTCACTCCTCTCTGCATCACAGTGCGTCCTATCCGGGCTTCTCTGGAGTTGTCTCTCTTCCCGTGACATCCACACACCGTAATTCGTTCAGCCATTGCCCGCTTGTCCAAGAGTCTAGACAGTGCTGTAGCACCTAATCTAAATGAGATAACGTTTGTGAAGAGCTCTGTGAACCTTGGAAGTGCTATATCAATTATTACTGTTCGTTCTTTTCATTTCTTTTTCATTCCTCCTTTCGGTTTTTCCTTCAGGATCAGGAGGTTTGTTTTGCTTACGACTGTTTGCTCCTGGGTATTGTCTTCTTTCTTTACCTCCCCATCCCTCCTTGTTTCCTTGTATAGCTTATGTATTTCTACGGTAAAGTCGCTGTTAGTGTGAAGAACCACCCCCTAGATTGGCTCCATGTATTCAAATCGGTATTATTCAAGGCTAATTATGTAAAATGGTCATGGGTTTCAGCCCAGTGGAAGTCTGCAATGTGACTTTGTATTCACTTTTTTTTTTTTTTTTTTTTTTTGGTGAGGCAATTGGGGTTAAGTGACTTGCCCAGGGTCACACAGCTAGTAAGTGTCACGTGTTTGGTCCGAGGCCGGATTTGAACTCAGGTCCTCCTGACTTCAGGGCCGGTGCTCTATCCACTGTGCCACCTAGCTGCCCCCTACAATGTGACTTTGAATAGTGCTGATTCCCTATTTGCACTAATTGGGACCTAGCTGTCCATCTGTTGTGTGTTTATATTTTGTCCATTTTAGATAAAAGTAAGGTTCATCTGTTGCCTCCTTTCCCCACCTGTTCCTTCGTGTTCTTTCATATCTTCTTCTCACATACCCCAGTTATAAAAAATAGCCAATTCTCTCCCTTCCTTCCACCTTTCTTTTACTTTCTCTTCTCTTCCTCCTTTTAAGCCTATAGAACAGAACCACCCCACCCCCCAGTTCTCTGTTTTTCTTATTTAACTCCTTCAATACTCTTTGACATTATCAAGGTCAGTTATTAAACATTTGTGAAGTGCTTGCTATGTGCAAACCACTGTACTAAGCACTAGGGATACAGCCCCTGCTGTCTAGAAGCTCACAGTCTGAGAGGAAAGCTTGCAGATATTTCGTGCAGACATGCTATGTGCAGGATAAATGGGAAATAAGCAAGAGAGGGGAGGCAGCACAGTGAGGAGGGGTTAGGAAAGCCTTCTTGTAGGAGAGATTTTAGCTGGGAGGTGAAAGAAGCCCTGGGAGCCAGGAGGCAGAGAAGAAGAGGGATTCCATGCTGAGAGCCACAAGATGGAGGGGCTTGTGGAAGGAACGGCCAGGAGGCCAGTGTCACCGGCTGAGAGAGTTCTTGTAGAGGAGTGAGGTGTAAGGAGGAGGCTGGCTAATGAAGGACTTGGAATGTCACACAGGATTTCTGTTTGATCCCAGAGATGATGGGGAGCCCCTGGAGTTTATCGAGTAGGAGTGGAGGGTGATGGTCAATCTTATACTATGGGAAGATCCCTTTGACATCTGAGTGGAGGACGGACTGAAACGGGGAGAGGTTGGAGGCAGACCTCCCAGTAGGCTACTGCTTGAATCCCTTACCTTCACTCTAAATCCAGGTGGGAGGTGATAAGGGCTTGCACCAAGGTGGCGGCAACGTTAGAGGACAGAAGGGGCACGTGAGAGGTATTAGAAAGTTAAAAACGACAGGCCTTGGCCGCACATTGGGTATGGGAATTTATCGATAGAGTGAGGAATTGAAGATGACATTGGATTGGGAGCCCGAGGGACTAGGAAGATGGTGTTGTCCACTTCAGTAGTAGAGAAGTTTGGAAGGGGGAAAATTTGAGGATAAAGGGAATGAGTTCAGGTTTGGACATGTGGAGAGTTTCAGGTGTCTACTGGACATCCAGTTCAAGATGTCTAAAAAGGCAGTTGGAGATGGGAGACTGAAGGTCAGCAGCGAGATTGCAGCTTGAATAGTAGTTATGAGAATCCATAGCCTAAAGAGGATGCTTCAATCCATGGGAGCTGAAGAGAGAGGGCCTCTGAGGGGCTAGCTCTATGTTAACATATAGCTCTTTCCAATTGCCAGAGCAGATTTGTGTTTCTAGCTTTCTTTGTACTCTTATGTTTGTGTTTCAGAGCTCCTACTTAGTGCTGGTCTTTTGAGCAGAAATGCTTGAATGGCCTCTTCCATTAAAGTTTCATTTTATCCCGTGGTAGCATTATGCTCTGTTTTGTAGGGTTGGTTTATTATTGGTTGTAATCCCACCTTCTGCCTTTCAGAATGTTGTATTCCATGATCTCCTCTTGTTTAAAAATAGAAGCTGCCAGGTCTTGTGTAAACCTGATGCATTTGGTACTTAAACCTCTTCCTTTTGGATTCCTGAAGTATTTTTTGACAAGAGAACTCTGGATCTTGACTTTGATCGTCCTGGGCCTTTTCCTCCTGGCTTTCCTTTCTGGAGGAGGCCTTTCTCTTTTCATTTTGCTCTCATCTAAATGTTAGCTATTGGTATTATTAGCATTCTCATAGAACTGGGAAGTTTTCATTTATGATTTCTTCAGATAACTGTGTCCAGAGGGCCCCCCCCCCCCCTTAATGGTTTTCAGGGAGTCTGGTGATTCTTAAATGATCTCTTCTTGACCTGTTCTCTTGGTCATAAAATCTTGTTTCCTTCCATTTTTTCAGTCTTTTTATTTTGATATTTCTTGCTTTCTCATGGAGTTATTCCTATTTCTCTGTGGTCTAGTCTAGTTTTCAGCAAGTCTGTTTCTTGGTTGTGCTTTACTGCTCTCTTCTGGAGGCCACAAATTCTTCCTTAAGGATCCCTGCTGGCCACGTATTGACTTAGTTTTCAAAATGTCATGTTGTCCACATTTTGGTTTTTTTATTTATTTTGTTAACTGTTTTCCAATGACATCCTAATTTAGTTGGACCACGTGTTTGACGTCTCTGTTCTAAGCTCTTTGTTTCCTTTCCAGTTCTTTCCTCAAGAGCTTTGTTTAATTTTTATATGTCTTCCTTCATTTCTTCTAGGATGCTACTCATGTAGTCCTTATGGAAAATCCATTTTTCCTTTGATGTCCTGCTTACAGTTGTTACACAGTTAGGTTTGCAGTCATTTTTGATATGGACTAGTGTTTTCTTTGATTTCTTCTCCCCAGCTTTAAGTTCTAAATTGGGCCTTTATCCCAGGGCCAAGCTCTGCCCTGATGTGTGTTTGGGTGGGCTAGTTATTCCTTTTTGATTTTGCTCTGGGCTCTTTCGCCTGACCTTTACCTCCCGAAGTCTGACCCTCCCTCCGCCCTTTATCTTTGAGATTCAGAGCCACGGATCTTCTGGACCCTCTCTGGCGTCTGAGGGCAGAGTGTTAGGGATGCTGGAACTCTTGGGCCTTTGATATTCAGCTGTGAGTGTTACACATCACACTGGTTGACATGGGTTGGTTGCTGCCTGCTGCGTCCTGTCTCCAGGGCTTTCGAGGTCCCCACCTCCGTTCTGGCTGCTTCCTTGTCCATGGTGACGCGGCCTTGAAGGATCCGCTGTGTGTCCAGTATCTGCTTTGCTTGGGAGGGGGTGTCCCCTTTCTTATTACCATGGGCTTCTGGCCTACTTCTTGGGCTCGTTGAGGGGGGAGAAGTCACTATAGATCTCATTGTTTCTTTGTCATTGTTTGGCCTGGTGTGAACTTCAGGGTTTTTTTGGAGTCATTGTGCGGGAACTAGGAAACACTTTGCTTCAGAGGGGTCATCTTGGCAGGCTCTGAGTGTTCTCAATTCCTTATGTGTCATGGGTACCTGATCTTTAACAGAGAAATTTAGGGCAACATTTTTTTCCAGTTCACAATTTCTCTTCTAAATGTCACTGCATTGTGTGTGTGTGTGTGTGTGTGTGTGTGTGTGTAGAAACTTTTCAGTTTTATGTATTTAGAATTGTCTGTTTTAGGGGCAGCTAGGTGGTACAGTGGTTAGAGCAGTGGCCCTGGAGTCAGGAGGACCTGAGTTCAAATTCGACCTCAGATACATAACAGGTACTAGCTGTGTGGCCCTGGGCAAATCAGTTAACTCCATTGCCTAGCAAAAAAAAAAAGAATTGTCCGTTTTATCTTTCATGATCATCTTTATCCCTTGTTGTTTTCTAAGAATCCTTTTCCCTTTTTCAGAGAAACTTAGAGCCTTCCCTTCTCTGATGTATGATATGGCCTTTTATAGCTGTCTTGTGTCCATTTGGCTCTTCTGGTGATTTATGGTGTGAAATGTTGGTCTGAGCCTTACTTCAGCCAGACTGCTTTTCCGTTTTCCCAGCAGTTTTGGTCAGTTAGCTTCTTCTAGTGTTTGATGTCCTGGGGCTAATTGAAAACTGCTGCTGTGCCCAGTTGTTTCTGTGTATTGTTTACCTGAACTGTGTTGCATTGACCAATTTCTCTAAGTTTTGGCTAAATAGTTTTGGTGATTATTGATTTAAAATGTAATTTTAGATCTGGTACTATTAGGCCCCCTTTATTCCAGCTTTTCTTTGTTGTTTCTTTCTTTTTTTGGGGGGGGGCAGTTGGGTAAGTGACTTGCCCAGGGTCACACAGCTAATAAGTGTCAAGTGGTCTGAGGCCGGATTTGAACTCAGGTCCTCCTGACTTCAGGGCCGGTGCTCTATCCACTGCGCCACCAGTTGCTCCTTCTTTGTTGTTTCTTTACTTGAGATACTTGACCTTTTGTTGCTCTAAATTAATTTTATTCTTTTGGCTAGTAAAATAACCCCATGGCAGTTTGATTTGATGCTGAATTTGTAAACTAGTTTAGGCAGTGTCATTGTTATTATATTGGCACAGCCAAACCATGAACAATTAAGATAACTAATTATATTTGTCCTTTATTTCTGTGAAGAGTGTTTAGTTCCGTTCATATACCTATGCATGTTGGTAGATGGACTCTCCTACTTTGTGTACCCTTTAAAAGTTATTTTGAATGAAATTCCTTTCTCTAGCTCTTCTTACTAGCTTTCATTAGTAATATACAAAGACTGATGATTTTTGTGGATTTACATATCTTGGTAGTTGACTGAAGTCAGTTGTTTTGTCTAATTCATTTGTATTTAAAGTTTTGAAAGCATTTTGAACATAAACTCCAAATAAAGTGAGTATTTCTAAATCTGTAGAACAGAAAAAGAATTGTACATAAATCCCCAAACAGTTGTGCCCAGCCTGCTTTACCTTTTAAGTACAGAATGGATCAGAGTGTCACGTGGCAAGCTTCCTTGCTTGTGTGCCACTGTTTCCAGCCTTCCCTTCTATGTGCTTCACTTTCTTTTTTCTTTTTCTTTTTGGAAGGGTCAGGGGCCCTTTCCCTAAGGTCCCTTCACATCCACAATTTAAAAAAAAAAATCCTCTCACAGATATATACCATAATAGTTACACAGTTTTGTACTTTAATGGCATGGTCTTCACATTTTGGAAGCTCTGGGTTTTTGTTTGTTTGTTTTTCTTGCTTTTTTTTTTTTAAATGGTCCACAAATCCAATCATGTTAGAGTATGCACTAAGCAACAGAGAATGTGTGATTATACTGACCCCCTTCTTTTTTCAAAGATCCTCTAATAATACCTCCTGCAAACCTAGCATTCCAGGAAATGTAGTTTGAAACTACAATAAATAAATGAATAAAGCAAACTTTTGGTTATCTGTCTTAGAAGAGGCAAAACTGGACTGAATTGATATATGAGTCATCCAGATAGAGTGTGTGCTTGGCTTTGGGGATCTCTCAGAGGGCTGTGAAGTCGTACGTGGTAGTTAAGGATGAAATGGAGCTCGTGAAAGAGAAGGCATGCTAATAGATGAACCCAGTCAAGGATGTCCTCAGAGGTTTAGAGCTTGAAGGGACCTTGAGATGGCTTTAGTGCAATCTCCTTACTAAGATGAGGAGACAGATGGAGTGATTTGGCCAGAGTCACACCAGGTGTGAGTAGAGGAGTTGGGATGCAGCCTCCGAATTAGGCTCTCGTCCCACTGTGGCTCTGTCATTTGCTTCTCCTCAGGCAACCTCTCTTTGCCCAAGTGATGCCGGTCTTGGTGCAGACACTTGAGTGGCGCTGCAGAGAGCAGTCTGCTTCTGGAGTGTAGGCACACACCAGCTGTGTGAGAGCTACTCAGGCACTTCTGGTTATTTTTTTTCTGTTTCGTTACCAGCCCGGCAGTTCTCTTAGGTTATTCATATGCTCACATTTCACCAGTAATGTAAGCCTGGCAAAATTTGTGTGCTACATGCAAAGGAAATTATAGGTAGAGATCGAGATATCAGAACACACAAAGTCTGAGATACTGGGAGTTAGGAAGTAATGGAGATGCCAAGTAATGGTGGGAATATAATGGAGTGTTGGAAAGACCTAGCTTTGAGTACCACCTCGAATGAGGGCCCGGGTAGTCACTCGGCCGCTTTCGGCCTTCTTTTCCGCCTTCTTTTCCTCATCCTTACACTGGAGACAGTAAGAGCACTAGCACTTAGCTGGGCGGGCTGAAGGGAGGTGTTGAGCGTTACATGAAATCAGCTTCATTAAGCCATCGATGAGCCTGGAAGTGCGTTCTCCAAACATACTCGTTCATCGTTCACTCTAACTGGAGCGGCAGCATGGCGGATGTAAGGACCGAGAGCCAGCCCCAGAGTCAGTGACTCTCACGGCTGACGTGCTGGCCTCACACCCGGCACACTGGCAGAGCTCGAGTGTTGGAGGGCTTGTGGGAAGACAGGCACACCAGTGCATTGTGGGGGGAACTGTGAGTCAGCACAACGATCACGGAAAGCAGTTTGGAATTTTGCAAGGAAAGTGGCTAAACTCTTTATATCCTTTGCCCTAGCAATTCCACTCTCCGGTTTTTGCTCCAGGGAGGTCATCGATAACAATACAATAGTATTTATACAGTATCTCATTTGATCTTCACAAAAACCTTGAGAGGTAGGGGCCGTTATCCCTGCTTTTACAAATGAGGAAACTGAGGCATAAAGAGGTTCATGGGCAGCTAGGTGCACAATGGCTAGAGTGCTGGACCTGGAGTCAGGAAGACATGAATTCAAATATGGCCTCAGGCACTCACTAACTGGGTGAGTCACATAACCCCAGTTTGCCTCAGTTTTATCTGTTAAGTGGGGATAATAACAGCACCTACTTCCCAGGCTTGTTGTGAGGATAATGATTGTAAAGTACTTAGCACAAGGCCTGGCACATAGTAGGCGCTATATAAATGTGAGTTATATTAGTTTTAATATTAGTGACTTGCCCACAGCACTTTGTGTGGTAGCAAAGAATTGAAAGCAAATTGCTTCCCTGGCTTGGGGACTGGCTGGGCCAAATGTGGTCCATGAATGTGCCTGGAAAGCTCTACATGAATGACGCAGAGAGCAGGACACAGAGCAAAGGAAACATGGCACCAAGACCGATGGAAGGGGAAGGAGCAGGTGATGCAGAATGACGGAGGACCCGCGTGCCCCTTCCTTTGCGGATCCAGGAGGTCCAGAGGTGAGGGACAGTGTGCATATTTTCAGGCTTTTTTTGATGTATCGGTTGGTTTTAATGATTTTTTTTTCCTTTAAAATTTTAGTTTTGTGGGATGGCCCTCTGGGAAAGCAAAGAGGACTACTTGGAGAAATTCTGTTGATGTAAAAAAAAAACAAAATGTATTTTTAAAATTGATCTTAAAAAATAAAGGATGTAAATTCAAAGTCAAATCCCTTTGTGGGAAAGTTAAAAGTACCACGTATAGCTGCCTCTGTTTCTCAGCATCGTTCATTTTGATAGATACGGTGTAAGAAGGCTGGTTTATAAAATATTCAACTTAAACATAATGAACACATTACCGAGGAGCTATTGGTGAGAAATGTTAGAAATTTTCAATGATTAAATTTCAGTTTGTCTTAACTTTTTGTTTCTTAATCAATGTCCTTTTGTAATGGATTAACACACCTCTGAAAGGTTCACTGAAAGCAGTACAAAGGACAACATCAGGGACTTTAAGGAAAGTTAATGAAAGAACAGAAATACAGCTCGCTCCATCTTTGGAAGTCCCAAGTGTGTTGTTGATGGAGAGGCCAGACCGCTGGGTTTGTTTTCTGTAAATATTTTAACTACGGATAACATGAAACAAATTAAAATTACAACCTCGAAGTGTATTTGTAGAATATATTGGCAAATGTGTGACACAGAGGATTGCTTGCATAATATGTTATCTGCCAAATTAAGTGTAAAAAGAGCTCATTCATTAAAGCAAATGGTGCTCCTGGCATCTGTTGATACAATCAGTCAATCAAGCATTTATTAAGAGCTGACTATGTGCCAAGTGTGTGTGAAGCTTTGAGGATGCCAGAAAAGGCAGCAGCACCCTCGTGACCTTCCAGGAACTCAGGAGAGGCCACGAGTGAGTAGCCACAGCATACCTGGGAGGTCACCCCAAAGGGAAGGCCCTAGTAAGAGGACGGGGAGGGGGAAAGGACCAAGAAACAGCCTCCTGCAAAAGGTGGGATTGGAAGGATTTCGAGGAGCAGAGCAGAGGAGAGGAGGGGAGGGCCACCAGTGAAAGGGCCTGGAGTTGGGAAATGTAGTATCGTATGTGAGGAACAGCAAGCTGGGTCCTGGAGGACGTGGAGGGAAAGAAAGGGTAGAACTGGACAGGTGAGAAGGAGGGCTGTTTTGTGTTTGAACCTGGAGGTAACAAGGAACCATTGGAGTTTGGGGTGAGGTTTTAGGAAAATCGCTTTGGCAGCTCAGTAGAGGGTGGATTGTAATGGGGGAAAACTCAAGGCAGAGGAACCAACCAGAAGGCTGTGTCCAGACATTAAGGTATGGGGGCCTGCACCACCGTGTGTGAGCAGAGAGAAGGCCATGCATATACAGGGGAGACGTGAAGGCCCCAGCACCAAGAGCTGGCAGGAGACCGGATCTGGGGGAGGAAGCTGAGGAGTGCGGGCTGAAGGATGATGGGAGGACGTTGGTGTGCGTTGGAGTGACCCCTGTCAAGGTGCCGTGTAAGCTATGCAGCTGTGAAATGCAGGCTCATACTGAAGTGAAAGCACCTGATGAGAGACAGCTTTCCTCCCTGGGAATCCACTTTGTGTCCAAGTTCTGTCTCTTCTTTGTGGGATGACAGCACTCAGACTTGACTGAAGCCGCTTTCCTATGACTGCCGCTCTCTCTCTCTCTCTTCCAATTTTTAAAAAACATTTTTACTTAAAAGTTTGAGTTCTAAATTCCATCCCTCCCTCTCCTCCACCCTCCCTGATAGGGTAAGCAGTCGCATACAGGTTATACACGTGCACATATGTAAAACATTTCCTTATTAGTCATTTTGTACAAGAAGACTTGAGTAAAAGAAAAAAGATGAAAGAAAGTGAAAACTAGCATGCTTCAGTCTGTCTTCAGTCAGTATCAGTTCTTTCTCTGGAGTCTGATAGTTGCTTCATCATGAGTCCTTTAGGGTTGTCTTGGATCATTGTATTGCATTGCTGAGAATAGCTAAGTCATTTACAATTCTTCATTGAACAGTAATATTGCTGTAACTGGCTACAACATTCTCCTGGTTCTGTTCACTTCACTATGTATCAGTTCATGTAAATCTTTGCAAGTTTTTCTGAAATCATCCCATCATTTCTTACCACACAATAACAGTCCATTACAATCATATATCACAGTTTGTTCAGCCATTCCCCAATTGATGGGCATCCCTTTGATTTCTAATTCTTGGCCACCACAAAAAGAGCTGCTCTAAATATGTTTGAATAAATAGGTCCTTTCCCCTTTTTTAGATGTCTTTGGGATACAGATCTAGCAGTGGTATTGCTGGATCAAAGGGTATGCATGGTTTTATAGCCCTTTGGACATGCTTCCAAATTGCTCTCCCAGAATGGTTGGATCAGTTCACAACTCCACCACCATTGCCTTAGTGTCCCAGTTTTCCCACATCCCCTCCAACATCCAACATTTTCCTTTTTTGTCATATTAGCCAGTCTGATGGGTGTGAGGTGGTACCTCAGAGTTGTTTGAGTTTGCATTTCTCTGATCAGTAGTGATTTAGAGTATTTTTTCATGTGACTATAGATAGCTTTGATTTCTTTGTCTGAAAGCTTCCTGTTCATATTCTTTGGCCATTTATCAATTGGGGAATGACTCGTATTTTTATCAATTTGTCTCAGTTCTCTATATATTTGAGAAATGAGGCCTTTATCAGAGATACTTTGCTACAAAATTTCCCCACTAGTTTTCTGCTTTTCTAACTCCTTTGCATTCCAGTGTATCATATTTCAAGCCCTCCAGTTCTTTGATGTGGAAACTGCCAAATCTTTTGTGATCCTGATTATAGTTCCATGATATTTGAATTATTTCTTTTTGGTTGCTTGCAGTACTTCTTGATCTGTGAGCTCTGGAATTTGGCAATGACATTCCTGGGAGTTTTCATTTTGGGATCTCTTTCAGGTGGTGATTGGTGTGGATTCTTTCAATTTCTGCTTTGCCCTCTGGTTCTGATATATCAGGACAGTTCTCTCTTTCGTTCTTTTTTTTTTTTTATCATGGTTTTCAGCTAGCCCAGTAATTCTTATATTATCTCTCTTGGATCTAATTCTATGTCAATTATTTTTCCAAGGAGAAATTTCACATTTTCTTTTTTTTTTTTTTTTTTACTTTTTTGATTTTGTTTTATTGTATCTTTATATCTCATAAAGTCATTAGTTTCCACTTGTTCAGTTCCAATTTTTAAGGAATTATTTTCAGTGATCTTTTGTACTTCCTTTTTCTTTTGGCCAATTCTATTTTTTAGGGAGTTATTTCCTTCACTGAATTTTTGCATATCTTTTCCCTTGCAATTGATTATTTTTTCATGATTCTCTTGGAATTACTCTCATTTCTTTTTCCAGATTTTTCTTCTGCTTCTCTAATTTGCTTTTAAAAATCCTTTCTAAGCTCTTCCAGGAATTCTTTTTGGGCCTCAAACCAAACTGCGTTTTTCTTTGAGGCTTCACATGTGGCCTTTCTGACACTGTTGTCCTCTTCTTAGTTTATGCCTTGATCCTCCCTATCACCATAGTATCTCTCTATAGTCAAGCTTTTTTTATTTTGTTTTTTGCTTTCTTTTTTTTCGGCCTTTTTTGTGACTTGGTGTTTTTATGTGAGAGTTGAGCTTTGGTATGACTGCATCTCTTGAGTCAACAATGGTCTCTTTCATGATCGGAATCTAGCAGCTGTGGCCAGACCACAGAGCCTTTACTGAAGTGGAGTGATGACACTGAGGATAGCAGATTTTTGTCACGTTAACGACGTTACTGCTTTTTTAGCCGGTGTTGCACAATTCACTCTCTTACTTACAGAGGTTATTCTGTTTTCACTTTAATTTCTCCTCATTTCAGATATGAACATGATATATTTGTAATTTTAGAAATTCACAATATTGCTCATTTGATTATCCAAAGTCACTTGAACAAACACAGCTGTAATGAAATGGGAAAAATTGATGCGTTTGAAATAGGTCCCAAGATGGTCTGCCAGCATCTGTATGAATAGCAGCAAGCATTTGTTGTTTCTCATGTGGCTCTGCCGTAAAGGCTAGTTGAGTGGTTGAATAGGAGTGAACGATGTCATCTGGGAGGTACCATGGGCCAGCCACATGGTAAGAGTGAGTCGGTGGAGGCCTTGGGAGAAAGCAGAAGTCTTCAGGTCACTCTGAGGTGGGGAGGACACGACCCTGAGTCCGTAGGGTGGGCGGCAGTGTGCCTCCTGTCACCGTTCTTTATTAGTGAGCGTCCAGATAGAGGAAAAGCGGCCCCAGGAAGCCAGCCTGGTCTCACAGTCAGGTCATGCTGCACTCCGCTTCCCGTTTCTGGAGAGAAGAGGCCGCTCTGGTGCGGCTCTGTCTCCCTGCCTCACCGGGCGCAGAGACTGATGGCCGGCAGTTTCACGGGCTCCTTTCTGGGCCAGAGGGGGAAGCCTGCCCTGTGCTAATGCTTTACATGTTTCATCTCACTGGACCCTCCCAACAGCCCTGGGAGGTAGATGCTGTTAGGATCCCCAGTTTACAGCTGCGGAAACTGAAGCAATGAGAGGCAAAGGGCTTGCCCAGGGTCTCGCAGCGAGCAAGGGTCCAAGGCTGATTGGAACGCACGTGCTGTCCTGCCTCAGACCTGACACTTGTGTGCAGTGGCGCCCTCGGCTGCCTTTGCAGAGACCGTGTTGTGTCCAGTTCCATTAGAAGGGGAAAGCAAGGGGAGTAATTCATCCTGGTCGCCTGTCGCTTCCCAAGGCCATTATCAGGGTTTGGAAAACCTGTATGAGAGGACAGACGGCACTGGCGTGGGCCTGATACTGGTGTGAGCACTGACTATGACTGGCACTCAGGGCTCCTCCCTTTGGCCCTCATTGCCCTGCTAGGGCGGGAAGGTGGGGAAGCGGGTCTTCTTCCAAGAGAATCTCTGGCCCAGGCTTGGCTTTAGGACTGTGGCCTCTATGCAGCAGGGGGCTTTGCTGGGATGAGGGCGATGCCGAGGTCTGAGCGAGTTAATTGGTGCTGAGAGGTGGAAATGGTGCCCACTCCCCAGCCCCACCTTGTCATCCTCTTTTCCCCAGAACTTCAGAGGCAGGCCGTCACTGTGTGTGGAGTCTCATCTTTCAAAGCTTGAACCCGTCCCGTCCTGTGAAGGACCTGGTGCAGGGGTGGGAAACCTGTGGCCTTTTGACCGAATCCAAGTTTAACAGAACAAAGCCTTTTATGAAGGGGATTTGTTCTGGAAAGTTTGGATTCAGGCAAAGGGCCACATGTGGCCTCGAGGCCGCAGGGTGCTGGCCCTGCGCTGGTGGTGTGACCGTCAGGTGAGATTGACGGAGGGGGTGATGGGCGGGGCCGCACTCCTCGCTCAGTCTCCCCAGTTAGGAAACTCACTCACCCTCCAAAAACAGGAAGCCGAACCGCCGCAGGAAGTGCCGAGGACGAGTGAGCCTTCGGGCCGCTCAGGCCGGGGCCGGAGGCACTCCCTCTGGGCTGGAGACATGCCTGTCAGTTTACAGAATTTGTTCAGGAACAAGGCAGATGCAGGGTCGCCTTAAAAATGTGAGAGATGTCGTGTCTGCCCTTGAGGAATCGGCTCTGTGATGTCATTGGCATGGGGAGCTTCCTCTGCCAGGCCAGAGCAGCTCTTGTCCAAGTGGTCGCCAGGGCCCATGGCCATCCTGACTCCACCCTGTCCCAGCTGCTTCCTGCAGGCCTCCTGAGGACGCTTTCTTTTTGGATCTTCACCAATGGTCCCTTCTACTGGCCATGTAGGTGACGTGATCCCATTCATTTGTCCTCCCCAGCCATAATCAAAAGATGAGGTTGGCTGACACTGGCCCTTCTGCCTCCAGGCATTCCCTGTGGTTCCAGCCCTCCTCATCTCCACCTTCCTGCAGGTCTCAGCTCAAATGCCACCTTCTGTGGGGAGCCTTTGTCCATCACCCTTAGTTCTAGGACCTTTTCTCTGCTGATTATTTCCAACTTAACTTGTTTGGGCATTGTTTTCAGGTTGTCTCATCCATTAGATGATGAGTTCCTTGAGGACGGGACCTGTTTTTGCCTTTCTTTGTATCCTCAGTGCTTAGCACGGTGCCTGGCACATAGAAGAATGTGTTTAACAAGTGCCACAGGACTGGGGAGCTAATGTCTGGGCTTTTAAGTACAGAAATAGGACAAGCTTCTCTTGACCTGGCAGTCTGTCCGTTGTCGTGTCGCCCGTGGCGCCCCCCACCCCACCCCGTACTTGGCCTTTCTTATTTCGGTGCTGATGTGGCTGGGATGATTTGCTTAGCGTCCATGGGATTAAGAAAGTGTTGAAAAGGATAGTAACCGTGCTGTTTTAAGATGAGTAACTCTAAGCTACAAAGACATAAACCAAACACGTTGTTGGCCATGACGTTGTTTTCTTATCCCTTGGGAGTCTGCGTAGTGCAGAGCATGTGGAGTGTCAGCGGCTTCTTTTGTGGAGGCCTGGGGGGTGGTCGGGTTGGTGTGGGGCCAGGTCACTGCTCCGGTCCCTTCTTGGGCCCCTGGTCTGGGACGGTCAGTGCAGGGGGAGCCCTTGTCTTTCTGAGAGGTTTCACCTGGTAATTCCTTGTTCAGGTGAGGTGCACAAGGTAGCGTGATAGGCATTCATTATCACTTCCCACTGTTTCATGATTTTTATGTCAAGTCGAATGCAGACATGAAAGGTGTTTGGCAGCGTATGCATATTGCTTCCTGTGCCCAGTGCCCAGTGCTGAGCACGGTTTGGATTTGGGAGTAGTGTTCGTGTAAGTATATGTTGTACCTGACTTTATTTGTCAAGCCAGCTGCTTCCTGTGAGAAGCATGGGGTCCTTGGCTTACTGATTTACCGAAGGGGCTTTGGAGGCCTCCAGGTCAGTCCTCTTATTTACACATGAGGAAACCAAGGCATGTCAAAAATTCTTGTTTCTTGGAGGTAATTCAGACTCATATATGTTTTTACTATTGCAGCTAGCGGCCTGTTACATGGATTAAAGATTTTTAAACTTATTCATTAAGTAATTGTTTATGTTGTAGGTTTGAATCATAACTGGATGGAAATAAAGTTTGAGTGCCTGGCCCCTGTTCATGGCGCAGTTCTGACTTTGGTTGGGAAGTGCCACCATCTCGTTTTCCTCTCAGCTCCAACACTGTTGGATTTCTTTGGTTTTCTTTTCATTCATCTGCCCTTCCCATTATAAATTGATCTCAGTGTCTTAAAGTTCCTGACTTCTCCTCTGCCTTTGTACCACGGTAATCAATATTTGTGGCTCTTACAGTTGCTAATTATAATAACTGTGGACAAAGGCAGCCTTGGACTTGGGGAGTCCTGCTTTTTAATCCCTTTTGTGGCAGGTCACTTAGCTGATTGAGTTACTTAGCTCTCTGTGCCTGGATTTCCTTGTCTTTAGAATTGATTTCCTAGGATTTTGAGGGTCAGGTCACGCTAGACTGCAGAGGCAGCCTGTTCTCGGCTTTGAGCCTTGAATTCTGCCAGGAATGCTTCCTCAGTCTGGGGGAGGAGGAGACCCTTTCTTGCAAGGTTCTTGGGAAGCTGGGCTTCAAGTGTACAATCTAGTACTTTCGATTATTAGGAACATTTATTTGGCTTCTTTAGAATTGGACTTTTTTCCTTTGGACTGGCCTGTGATGTTGTTGGTATGGAAGGACGTTCCTTCTGCCAGTGATGTGGGATGCCTGCTCTGCTGCTTGTATATTAAAGGTTGTATTAAAGGGTATTAAGCAGCGGCCCGTAGCCAGCAAAGGAGGCTGAGCCCCAGGGTGTTCTCAGCCTCGGCCTGCTCTCTGATCCCTCTGCCCGCCTTTCTTAGATTTAATGCCCATTAAATTAACTTGGGGCACCTGCTCACGCCTTGTTCTTGTATCTTTTGACTGGCATTCTGGATGGTCATACATTTAATTGCCTTTTTAAAAAAATCCTTCAAGAAAGTGGAATTGAGGAAGAGATGAGTTAGAATGTATTCCAGTACTAAAGGCTACATGGGTGCAGGTGTTCCGTAACCCAGCCGTGCCCACCCTTTCTGTGGGACTCGCCCACCGGCCACGTTCTGGAGGCCTACCTCCTCTTCGCCTTGCTTGTGTGCCAGTGGTCCATAGAAGCTGTCCATCACCCATTGCTGGTTCTTAAGAGCAGACAGACTTTGCTGTGCTTTGCCGGGACAGTTTCTCATTTTTAACATGCTTCGGTCTACGTGTGCCTAGCATACACTTAGCTGTTGGTACTTTGGGGAGTCTTCTTTTTTTTTTCCTTTTGTTTTGAGACTATAGTATTCCATAACTTGTGACCGTACGTCATCATCAGGAGAATATTGGGTTTTAGGTGTCAGGCCTTTGTTTCAGGAAGCGCTTTGGGTAGTGATGACAATCTATTCTCTGAGGCAGTTTGGCCCCTCATGGCTTCTTCCTGTCCGCCTTGGCTTCCTTCAAACCCTAAAATCCCCCATTCTACAAGAAGCCTTTCTTGGACCCTCATCATGCTAGTGGCTAGAGAAAGTGGATTCTCTCCACTTTATTTGTCTGTAGCTTGTCTGTACTTTGTTGTTTTGCTTCTACCCTCCCTGATGAGACTGGGAGCTCTTTAAGGTCAGGGCCTGTCTCTTGCCTTTATTTGTATCTACAGGGCTTAGCACAGTGCCTGGAACACCCATCGGGGTGCTTAGCAAATGATTGCTGCCTTGGCTTCTCCTCTTGTATGCATTTATTATCGATTTCATGTGCCTCTGTCTCTGGATACATGTACACATGTATATATACACACATATATGGCGGGAGAGCAAAGGGGAGGCGCCAGCACAGCTTTTGTGGGAGAGCCAACGTGACTGTCTCGACTTTACTAGTAAACTTTCCTTCTGTTGGTAAATGAGAACCGCTCTCTCTTTCGGAGATTGTAAAGCTCTTTCCTCAAAATGCCTGTTTGCATGTCCGTATTGAGACTCCAGACTCCTGTATCTGCGGTCAGTAGGAAAGGAGAGAGAGGCTGGCTGTGGTGGAGAGGGCCTAGCTGGCCAGGGGAGAGTTGGGGCGGCCTGGGCTGGGTTGTCACCAGTCTGAAAGGACTGCGGGTGGGGCGGGGTGGGGCGGGGCTGATCTGATCCCAGAGCAAGGCCCTCCTCTAGGCCCACTCTATCTGGAAACCTCTGATGTTGACCTAGAGAGAGAAAACTTTGCTTTAATGTTTCCAAAATAGTGTTTCTGCTTCCTGTTTTAGGATCTCTACTTTAGGGATTCCTACTTTAGGAATTGTCAGAGCTAAGATTTGGGGGACTGTTCAGTGGATTTTGGCTATAAATAGTTCGTTTGTCTTGTTTTGTAATCAAGGCAGTCTGGGGGAAGGGGATGGGGGTGGGGCAGTGGGCAGAGTGCTAGACTTTGTGGGGGGAGACCTGAGTTCAACACGTGCCTCAGACACTGAGCTGAGCAAGTCATGTGACTTCCCTCAGCCTCAGTTTCTTCTCTAGAAATGGGGAAACAGATTTTTCCTAATGTCCCCAGATCGAATGAGATAACATTTGTAAGGCCCATTACTAAGAAGTACCATATAAATGCTGCTGTCATCGCTGTCATCGTCATCATCATCATCATCATCATCATCGCAGTGATAGAGCAGGTGTTAGATGCTTACTATGGGCATGCTCTGTGCTAATTGCTGGCAGTACAAATACAGGCAGGCCCCTGTGCTTAAGGAGCACACTTTCTAATGGGAAAGATACCATCTACAGGGCCCAAAGCCTGGCAAGGGAAGGAGTAGGGTCTCCTGTTGAAGGGCCAGAGGGTATCTGTTGTCACAAGTCACAAGAACCGCTAACTTTTGCTGCTCCCAGATGCATACAGGTTTTAAATGGCCAACACAGGCCCCGGGCCAGTGGGTCCATCTCTGACAGGCCTGTTGATGCGGGATAACCCTGGGCCCTGTTGGACCTCCTCAGGTCCTTCTGGCTTTTGGTGGTTTTACTCTGGCTAGAGGGGGAGGGGCAGGAAGAGCCAGAGTTTCCTGTCCTTACTGCCTCTTTTTTGTACCCAGGGTTTTTAACAGCAACAACTACGAAGTTTTTCTTTTCTTACAGTACTCTTTCAGAAATATACAGGTACAGATAGAGAGCGAAGCCTTTGTCCAAACAATTGAATTAACTGGCACGCTCTTAAAGCAGCGTTTCCCTTTCTTCTTCCTTTTTCTTAGTGGCTGAGCTTTGTAGATCAGCAGGGAGTTCTGCGCAGGCCCCTGAGACAAGATCTTTCCCAGGGAGAGTTTTGGAGAGACAGAGACATAGGAGCTGGGAAGGAAAATCACATCCAGATGCTGATTGCTGCTCCTTGGCACTCGGGGAGCATTCTGAAGGCTGAGAATCCCAGGATCTTCAGGCCAGAGGGAACTTGCAAGCTTTGCTGGCCCACATCCGCCCTATTTCATATAGCCAAAAGCCAGGAAGTAAGCTGCCTGAGGCTACATAGCTAGGCAGCCCTTATTGAGGGTTTCTCTTTTTTTTTTTTTTTTTTTTTTTGAAAAAGGGGACAGATATCTTGGTTCCTTAAAGACTTCTGAGATTAAAGGGGGAATCAGTCTTAAAAGAGAGATCTCCAGTCATTTTAACTTTTAATCCATTGTTAAGTTTTATATTCTGATGATGTGTTAGTTTGTGAGAAAGGTTTTCTCAAATATCTCTTGGGCTTGTTTTAATATGAGGACTGCATTAGATTGGGGGTTATTGCTAAAAGACCAGGTACGTGGAAATAATGTGTCCCCAATAAAGTGGCTCTGCCGCTGGCCACAGAAGGGCACTTTGGTTTTTTTGCTTTTTTCTTTTGGTGAGGCAGTTGGAGTTAAGTGACTTGCCCAGGGTCACACAGCTAGTAAGTGTCAAGTTTCTGAGGTCGCATTTGGATTCGGGTCCTCCTGACTCCAAGGCCGGAGCTCTATCCACTGCTCTACCTAGCTGCGCCTGAAGGGTACTTTGGGAAGGCCCAAAAGTGGCTGCTGTGCTGGGAGGCCTGCTGTTGAGTTGATGTGGAGTATTTTTAGTGCTGAAAGTGCTGGTGTTTTCCCATTACAGTAGGAAAACAAACTCCCTTTGGCTGGACAAATTTGTGATGCGTGGTAGTACTTCTTCCCATCTTCCTTTTGTTCCTTCTTTGATCCGTGACGTTTCGTTGTCTTTTAAATTAGCAGAGTGAAGGTTGCAGTATGTGACTGAGGAAGGCCTAGAATTCACGCTAGAATTCTTGTCTCTGCAGCCAGCTTTCCGTGCCCTCCAACTTAGATTATTTTTGGTGGTGGTTTGTTTGTCCCCAGATTTACTGAATAAATTAGTGGACGATCACCTTATAAAAAGGAGTCTGTTAAAAGGCAAACTCACTCGGTGCACGTAAAACACATTTTATCCACAGATTTTCAGGATTAAGTCTGCTCCCTCAAGCACAGGACATCTATATTTGAAAAATGAACTTGTGTTAGCAGTTTTAGAGTAAAACCTTGAAGCTGTTGCATCTGCCCGTAGCATCCTTCCACTCTGGCATTCTTCCCAAAGTGGCTTCTCAAGGGCTTTGGGATCTGATTCAGACCCATGGCTTTTGGCAGGGCAGCAGATCCTCGGTTTCCGCCACGACTGGGTCCTTGGCAAGCTTGTTTATGAGCTGCGGATGCCCCCGATGCCACCAGTGCCTCTTGTGCTGCTCAGTGGGCACTCCCTTGTCACCCTCCTCTCCCACACTGAAATGAATGGAGAAATGGACTCACTCAGGCGGTGTCCTCATCCATATGAGGAAGGCACGGCCACAGGGCTCGTTTTTGCTGGCTGGCTTTATGGTGACTTTCTTTTCCTAGTTCTGACTTCCCAGCTCCCACAGGGCACTGCCCTCTCCCAGATCCTCAGGCTGCCAGCGTTGCCATCCACTTTCACCTTACCTCACCTCCCATCTGGTCATTTCCCAGTCTTATTGTACCTCCAGACACCCTTCCATCCATGCCCTTCTCTGCACACGAGCAGCCTCTCAGGCGGCACGTCCCTCCTGTTGGCCTATGGCAGTAACCTCAGTAACCCCGGCCCCCCATCCCTCTTTTCTGTAGCTGCCAAAATGATGTTCCAGAGGTTCTGCAGCCGCCCGTCGGGTCCCTCCCTGGCGGCCCGAGGCCTGACCCCAGGTCTCCCAGAGAGCTCTGGCCAAAGGATGGCAGGACTGTCACCTCCTGCTTCTGAAAGTTCTGCATTCGCTTCTTTGGCTCCCACATCCCTTTGCTGACTCACTGAGCCTCCCCTTCACACAAAGGCCCAAACTACCCGTTGAGCGTCTCCATTTGTGAAGGCAAGTGTGACTTGGGCTTAGTCTTACTCACTGTTGCCCATGACGCACCCTCTCTCCTCTCCACACTTTAGACGGACTGTAGCTTACTTAGCACAGTAGAGACTGAATCATTGATCGGCCGCCCCCACGCCTAGAACGCTTTCCTTTCCCATCTCCCGCTCTTAGAATCCCTGGCTTCTGTCAAGACTGAACTCACGGGCTGCCATTTGTGAGTGGAGCCTGGAGGTTGGTGCTGTAGTGGACAAGGCCAGCTTTGGAGTCGGAAAGCCCTGCCCACCCTTCTCTGCTCTGTGACTGTGGGCAGGCCAGCTGACTTCTCTCAGCCTCAGTTTCCCCATCTGCAAAAAGGGGACAATAGTACCTGCCTGGCAGAATTGTTGGGAAGAACACGTGAGATAACTGTAGTAAAATGTTAAGCAAGTCTCCCAGTGTTATTAATGTTGGCGATTGTTACTGCGCCTACAACATGTGTTTCTACTAGATCGGTAAATGCTGTTTCCGTAGTTTGAATACAGGGCTGGCTTGGCTCGTCTTTGTGTCCTTGGCAGTTAGCACGGTGCCTGGCACATAGTGAGTGCTTAGTAAATGCTTGCTGTTTGAACGATTGATTTTGAGTCCATCGTCCAGTGAATTCACCTCCCTCTCTGCTTGGTGCCGCCTGGAAAATTGGCAGGCGTGCCACTGATAAAAATGCCAAATACTGTTATGCTAAATGCCAAATGCTGGAAGCCCAGGGCCGGCACAGATCCCTGGGGCCCTCCACTGGAGACCTTCCACCAAGTGGACGTGGGGCCGTCAGAGGCTAAGTTCCACATCTCTGGACTTGCGGGGTGCTCTTGGCCAGCTCACAGCCTGCCATCTCTTCCCCAAGAGCTGTAGTTGTCTGAGCGACCTGTCTGTTTGCTAGTAGAGACCCTGGAGAGGTCCCGGGAGCTCCTCCAGCCGGCCATTGCCGTGCCCTCAGCTCTTCCTGGTGAAGCTGCTCTTCTGGACACGCACCAGCCAGTTTCTTCATTGTCCCCTCTCAGAGTTGGCCAAGCACATGGCAAGTGCATTTGCTTAAGACTGGCCCCTAGAATCTGAGCCCACAGTTCTTAGTTTTAATCTTTGAAACCTGGGCTGCTGGTCCCTTTCCAGCCCCATAGCAGCGCCTCTCGTGTCTCCCACAGCTTTTTGGTGTATCACTGACAGTGAGGGCTCACTATGCCCATTTATCAATGCTTTCAGGAGCTGGGGATTTCGTTACCCCAAGCCAAATGCCTGTTATTTGTGCAGGGTAGAATTCACCCTTTTTCTTCCTCCAAACTTAAGGTGCTTCTTGAACGCTTATGTCTAGGCAGGCTCCAGTACACGCTTATAACCGAAATGCTTCTCTTTTGCCCTCCATTATCATCCGTTGTGCTTTTCCTGCTTGGATTCCCGGATTTCCTCTCAGGAGTATCCCTTCAGACTGTCTGATGTCCCCAGCTCCCTCATTTCCCTGCCCTGTTTCTTTGGAATAAGCCAGACCGTCCGGAGCCACGTGCAGGCCTGGGTTTCGTCCTGCTAGCTCTTACTGGTAGCCTGTGAGATCCCGTATTGATCTCCAGTTCATTTTGGTTGTTGTCACATTGTCATGAATAAGGAAGGGCCTGGAGCCCACAGTCTCCAGCTCTGCCTTTGTTTTAGGTCACCGTCTGTGGCCGAGGACCTTTCTGCTAGGCGACGTGGTTTCCACCAAAACACACACATCAAAGTGAATTTGGGGATTAGAAGAAGCAGCTTGTACAAATGCTTTTCATATGTATGAGAAGAGGCATTTTTTTGCTATATCAAAACAAGTGACTAGATAGTTAGAAATTTTCTCTCAGTTTTTCCAAGTAGAGATTTTAGTTTTCTTGTAGTAGGTTTGTCTTTAATGTCAATCAGTTCCAGTGGCCGATATTGGTCTGTATAATATCAGGTGGTCAGTTCCTCTACCCTTTTGTCCATTTTGTTTGGAGCTTCATTGGCCTGGTTCGGCAGGGATTTCCCCTTGGGCTTCTTCTTCCTCTGCTCCTTCCCTTTCCTTGATTTCTTTTTCTCTGTCCCCCAACTAGGAGATGGTTGGGAGAGCAGGTGACTCGGCTTCTTAAGGCCATAGGAAGTCCCCAAAGGAATACTGACGCTGCTCTGTCCAGAGCAGCTCCTCTTGCCGGCGATGCTTTTGTTGTCCAGCAATTTAATTGTTGTGTAAGAGGTTGAATTCCTCATGTTTCTATTTTTACGCCTGTAAATTGACCTGCATTGTGGATGGAGTTTCCTCCCTGGGAGCTTATGAGATTATAGATCTGGTCCAACCAGAAAAGGAACAGAAACAGAATGTGATAAGAATGTCCTGGGTCAGAGTCAGGCTGCCTTGTCAACAGGGCCCCCTTTTCTGGAAAGGATTGGGTTACACAGAATCATGATCTCGTTTGCCAGATCGTCCTGTTGACCTCCCTTCATGGCATAGACTTGAGCCTTCCCGAATCCCGGGGACCTTTGCAACCAGGAGCTTGCTCTTTAGCCTGCTTGTATCCTGACTGGGTCGGGAATGACTTGATGTAAGGCAGGAGGCATGGTCGATGTGGGTTGGGGAGTGAAGGCATCTTAATCAAGTGCTTTCTGGTAACCCTTGCAGGGCTGCTTTGGAAGAGGTGGAAGGAGACGTGGCGGAGTTGGAACTCAAGCTAGATAAGGTAAGTCCAGTCAGACTTGCCCTCATAATCCACAGGTGCTGAAAACCTGTAAGCAAAGACTGAAGTCATCCTCATCCAATGTTATCATAGACCCATGAAAGCAGCTTGGGGGATATTGACATTGATCCCACAAGATGGCAGCCGTCATTCTCTGCTGCTTAATAATCAGATAGTGAAATAGTTACGTTAGTGATGTTCGGGTACAGCTTTGGCTATGCCCAGTTTCACACCGGTATGCAGTAGGAAAAAGTTTGTTTCCTGTCTGGGACTTTTTGTTTTTAGTGACTTTTCCAGAAATGGTCATGGCCATGAATAAATCTCAAGAAGTCAGCTTCTGTGTATGGGGAAAGTGTTTGCTGATTCTTGATTTCTGTATTTCTGCTGGTTTCTCTGATTTTTGTCTTTGAATTTCCTCTTAATTATTATATAGAGAGTCAGAATAGTCCTGAGGTTAATAGCACACCAATGCTAGGGTTCATGCCAAAAAATGCTTATTAGATGCCAGCTGGAATGAGAGTGCTGTGCTGAGCTCTGTGTCCAAATGAAAAAATTAGCTAAGATGCAGCTTCTGTCCTCCTGGGGTTTCTAGTCCAGGAGCAACCCCAGGGAACCAGGGACCTGCCCGTCCTCTGCCTCAGCCTGACAGCCGCCCGGCTGCCAGAGGGGACCTCAGGGAACCCTTGCCCTGCTGTGCCCTGACCCCCATTTCCCAGTTCCCACTTGGCACTTTTGTCTGGATGCTGCCCCAGCCACCCCTACCCCTTCCTGAGCTGGTGTGGAGCCCTTGGATTAACACTACCTTCCCAGCAGCCCTTTCGTTGCCACGAAGTCGGACCTTCCTGGGTTCTGGAGTGGGTTCCCCTCAGGTTCTAGATGAGCATTAGTTATTGCGATTGTTGCTGTGTTATTCCTTCCACATTCTCTGTGGTTTTTAAAAACTAAGTTGATTAATGCGTTGCCCTCTTCACAAAACTCTTTTTCTTCCTCATTAGAATTATTTCTCTTTGTGTCTTCAGAATTTATTCTTGAGAACTTGATTCTCTTCCCTCCTGGGCGCGCTTGCCTGGTAGAATTTTAGTCCCTGGGACCCGACTTCTCCCTTCCCTGGATCCTTTGACCTCCAGCTTTCCCATCTGCCTCCGTCACAGATTGTAAGGTGGAGTGATCCTGTGCCCCGTGTCCTGCCAGCTATTCCTCAGCGACCAGCTCTCCCTGGGTGGTGACGTTCCCGCTTCCTTCCTGTGCCCTTTGGACATTGTTGTTAGCTGCTCTGCTTTGGACCGAGTAAGAGAGAGCTCTCCCACAAAGCCTAAATGAATGAAGTCCCTGTTCCCTGATCATGCTTCTCTGCCAGGCTTCTGCCGTCCCTCTAACTCCTCCTTCACACCCGTGGCTCCCACCACGTTTTCCTCTGGGTTTCTGGATTTCCTTGGGAGCCTGTCTTCTCAATACCCAGTGCTGCTCTCCTCCCCTGTGTTCCTCGCCCCACCTTGAGCCAGTCCCCTTTCTCTTGAATCTGCTGTGCTTTTCCAGAGTTCGCTTCCCTTCCAGGTTCCCATTCTGCCCTGACTCAGTGATACCTGTGAAAAAATCCGGTTGGCCTCCTTTCATCGAGATCTCAGCTTCACGGCTTATTGCCCATGCTTGATGCATTTGTATGGAGACGTCTGAGGCCCGGGAGTGCCGTGTTTTGCACCTTTCTTAGACTTTTGGTCACGTGAATTTCTGGGCGACTTCACTGCTATTCACATGATGTTCACATGTTCACATGAAGCTCTTTTTTCTTGGTTTTCATCTCAGTAGGTAGATAACATGTGGGCAGTTTGCTCCTTTTTTCTTACTGTTTGCTGTTTCCTTTGGATTGGAAGTGTAAGATATCAGGCAAACCCAGCCTTTTCGGCTTGCAGAAACTGCCTACTTTCTTTACAAAAACAACCCCAAACCTCAGAAAGTAATAAAAACAGCCATTCCATTCCCATAGCCTAAGTTGTTCAGTCATTCCCTAGGTGACGGGCAAGCTCTCATTCTCAGGTCTTTCCTATAACAAAAGCAGTCATGTAAATATGTTTGACATGTCCATCTTTTCCCTCCTGATTTGTTTACCTCTTTGGGTTGAAGGCCAGCAATGGTGTCAGGGCAGGGGAAGGGAATAAGAATGTCGATAGCTGGCATTTCTAGAGCACCAGCACTGTGCTAGACACTTTCCAAATATGGCCTCATGGGATCCTCACAAGAGCTCTTTGAGGCGCAGGTGCCATTATTATGATCATTTTACAGTTGAGGAAACTGAGGCAAATAACAATTAAGTGACTTCTCCAGGATCATACGGCTGTATTAGTACGCCGGTCTTCCTGATTGCAGGCCTGACACTATGCATTGCCCCATCCAGCTGCCTCTGTCAATGAGTCTAGCTCTAAATCACTTTGCAGAATGACTAGACCAATTTACAGTTCTACTAACAGTGTACTAGTGCGCCTTTCTTCCCACAACCCCTCGGACAATTGTCATCCTCCTTTTTTGCCCATCTTTGAAATTTGATGGCAGGTAGAACCTCAGTTATTTTAATTCGTATTTATTTCATTATTAGCGATTTGGAGAGTTTTTCCATCTGGCCACTGATTGTTTGGATTTCTTGCCTTGAGGATTGCCTGTTTGTATCCTTTGTTTATCTATTTGGCAATGATTCTTGTTCGTTTTTATTTGTAGCAATTCCCTACATATCTAATAAGGCTGTTAAACCTTTACTTGCTTCAAAGATTTTTCCCCCCCAGTTAACAGTTTCCCTTCCGTTTTTGACTTTTATTGGCTTTATGCTAAAGCTTTCAATTTTATGTAATTACAGTTGTCCGTTTTTTCTCCTGTGATCCTCTGTCCTCTTGGTTGGATAAGCATTCTTCCCCTAAATGTAGTTGTGAAAGGCATCTTCTCTAGCCTTTTCTATCCAGGCCTAATATCCACTTGGAGCTTACTGCGCTGTATGATGGGAGATACTGATTTCACCCTAATTTCCTGTTTTAGTACAGTGATTGGGCCAGCCGGTTCACGTCTCTGATTTGTCTTTGTGTTCTGAAGCCCTTGCCTCTGATCCCTTGCCATCGGTGGACACAGCCGCCTCTGCCTCCACAGTCTTTAATTTCTTGTCTGTGCTTTCCAGATGTCTTCTAGCCAGCATCGTTTGTTCTGTATGAATTCCAAGGAGCTGAGGAGTAGACAGCAGTTCTGAGAAGTCTGGGAGGTTTTCTGGCTGGCCAGTTTGGATCAGCTCATGGGGCTGTGTTCACTGGAGCTGTTCCTGGTTTGCTTCTTAATGGATACAGTCTGGGGGTGGGTTTGAGAGGGGCTCTACCTGGATACTGCAGGCTTAGAGTAAGAGTCACATTTGGTCACCTGGAGCTGTTTCTGTGAACTGCCTAGTCATTTTGTGTAATGATGAAGTCCAATGAGCTTTCATCTGTGATGCAAATAAGGTGTTCATACTCCCTTATGGAAAGGATTTGTAAAACTGAGACATTTTCCTTTTTTCAGCTTGTAAAACTTTGTATTGTGATGATTGATACTGGAAAAGCCTTTTGTGCCGCAAATAAGCAGTTTGTGAACGGAATTCGAGACTTGGCCCAGTATTCTAGTAAAGATACGGTAGTAGAGGTGAGTATTAAAATAAAGACAGTTAGGAAAACAGATGATTTAAAATGTAGTAGAAGATTTCCCAAGTCACAAAACCAAGGTTGCGCTGCCCTCCTTGTGCCCTTCTGTGCAGTGGTGCTGCCCTTTGGGCTTTCTAGCCAAAGACTCAGAGGTGGTACAGTTCAGGCCCCTGGGGCCTTGTCTCCTCCTCGCTTCTCCACCTCTATTTTATGTGTGAGAGGAGGCTGAGGCCCGAGAGGTCACGTCACTGTCCAGAGTATTTGCAGGGACTTAGAATCTGTGGCTCCAACTCCCCAGCAAATATTTGGGTAATTTTGTGGCTTTCTTACCTGTGGGGACAGGGATGAGAGACATTCCCTAAGGGTGATATCAGCACAGATGACCAGATATTCTAGTTAAATAAGTGAGCCCGAACTGGGGCTGACTTTTACTGAAAGTTTCATTTACGTTCAGCCTCATCAGAGTGGAGACTCTTGGTAGGTTGAGAGTTTTCCTCTGCAGGCCTGGGGTGGTCAGACTCTCTGATGGGTCGCTTTAAGCATCATGTATCATGCATAGAAGTGAGAGAGCTCAGAACAAAGCGCAGCGGCCTCCTGGCTGTGTTCGGCTGTGGGCCTGGATTCCGCTCTCCCCCCGCCTTCATAGCCGTGGTGGTGTGAGATTGAGTATTCTGTTTTCCAGGGTGTCACATTCTTAATACCTGTCAAACCCTTGTGAGGTCTTGGCTTCAGTGATCAATAGCAGCTTTCACTTCTACAAATCTTGTCTCAGCTGGGCCACAGATATCTGTGGTCTCTACTTTAGGTTTTAATGATAAAAATGAAAGAATATTTGTTCAAAAAACAAAACCAAGCACTTAGCCCAGTGCCTGGCAGGTGCTTTATAAATGCTAATCCCCTTCCCCTTCCCTTTGCCTACTGATTTTATCTTAATTTCTCTCGTTTGCAGACAAGCTTGACCAAATTTTCGGAAAGTCTTCAGGAAATGATCAATTTTCACACAGTAAGTGCTGCCAGTAACCAGGACATGAATAATTAGGAGCAGAATTTTCCTAAAAATTCCTAAATGACGTCCAAGTCCTGCAGTTGGGAGGGAGGGGACAGTTTTTTGAGAGGACAAAGTTGGAGTTCTTTGCCTTGAAAACCTTTCATCCGCTGGCTGCTGACCGACCAAACAGCTGTCAGGCTGGGCTGGTCGTGGGCTTCTTTTGCTCCTCTGACTTTGAGTTTTGGACCTAATGGGATTACTTTGAAATGGAGGGAGTTGGTTGAGGGGATGGGGGGTGGGGAGGGCAGATGGATGAAATGCCTCCCTTCAATTTACTGGCTTTGAAGAAGTTTTCTTTTAAAAACGAACAACTTATCGTTTTTTTTCTGTAAAATATCTTTTTATATTGCTTCAGTGTGCTTTCTGATGGAAGGGCATTTATTGCTCCAGAAGTAATGCCCGCCATTATCTGAATGTTAAAGAAAATTTTATTTAACACTTTACTTGTAAAACTTGATACTCAAAGTTCTTTAGAATATAATCTATACATTGGTCAGGGTTTTTTGATTTTGATTTTTACTTAAATATTAAACCACTGTATCTATCATTTAAATTTATTTTTTTTGTGTGTTTTTATGTTTATTCCAAAGTAAGCTCAGTGAATATAAACAACTCGTGCTTTAGCAAAGGATAAACAGTCATTTTGATTTTTTTTCCTCCTAAAAATTCTGGTTTTTTTAATTATTTAATTTTATTTTCTTAACTCTTTTTAGTCAGAGTCTCAGGAAAGAAATTGCTTGTTAAGATTTACTTTTGGGGGAGCCGATTTGCGTCCAGATCAAGCAGCCTGCTTGGGGAAATGTTCCTCCAGGCCTGTCCTGGGTCCTTTTTTCTCCATTCTCTGTGCTCTTTCTTAATGACCTCACTGGCTAGCAGGGGACCCGGGACAAACCAGAGGTGGCCTAGGAGGTCAAGTGCTGGAATTGGAATCAGGAAGACCTGAGTTCAGATCTGGCCTCAGCTCATTCTGAGCTCTGTGACCTCAGGTTTTTTTTCCTATTCTTTTTTATGAAAACGTATGTTAATGTTTGCTAAGGGCGTGATCATTTTAAAGCCTTGGACTTAGAGTCAGTCAGTTAGTAGGCGCCTCCTGTGTGGCCAACACCAGGGGTACAAAGGAAGGTGGGGGAGATCCCATGCAGACAACGAGGTACGAGTGATAGAAGCCGAGAGAAGGAATGGAAGGCAAGCTCAGGGGAGAGTACCAACATGAGGGAGCGGGACTTGGGAAGGCCCCCTGCAGAAGGTGGAATTTGGGCGAAATCTTGAAGGAAGCCAGAGGAAAGTATTGCAGACGTGGGAGACAGGCGGGAAAAAGGCATGGCGCAGAGATGGAGTATCCTGTGCGCGCAGCCGGAAAGGCAGGTGTTGCCAGGTGGTAAAGTACGTGAACCCGGAAGGGTAGGAAGGGAGGGACCAAGAAGGGTCCCGTGCCAGCGAGTCCTAGGGGACTACTGGAGAGCGTGAAGTAGTGAGGGGGGCACAGCGGTCTGACCTGCACTTTAGGAAAATCCTTTTGGTGCCTGGGGCGACAAGACTTGTGGCAGGCAGCCTCCTCAGCCGGTGATGAGGGCCTGAACTGAGCTGGTGGCCGTGTGGGGGCGTGGAGGAGATGTGTGAACACAAGACTTGTCATAGAGCATATCCGCGGAGTGTGATGTGGAGAGAAAGCGAGAAGCACGGTGGGCCCGTGAGCCTGGGTGATCGGGAGGACGAGAGCCCTCACGGTAGCTGGGAAGAGGGGACGGGCTGGTGGAAAAGATGAAGAGTTCTGTTTTTGATGGGTGAAGTTTGCCTAGGGCGCGTCTAGTTGGAGAGGTGGGACTGGGGCTTGGGGCTAGACCAGTGCACCTGGGAGTCATCTTTGTAGACCTGATCACTGAACTCACGAGAGCTGATGAGCTGAAGTGTGGGCATCGGAGGGAAGGCGGAGCCTGGGGACCACCCCTGTCAGGGAGCTGGACGAAGATCCGGCAAAGGAGACCGAGGAGGGAGGAGGGGGCTTGGCTGTGCGAGGCCGCCAAGCAGTCGAGGAGGACGAGGGCTGGGGAAAGACCAGGAGACTTGGTGACTTTGGAGAGAGGGGTTTCGGTCCAGGGAGGAGCGTGAAAGCTAGGTGGCAGAGAATGTAGAGTAAAGCAAGAGGAAAGGAGACAGGCACTGCTTGTAGAGAAAAGAAAAAAGTGTTGAGAAAGCCAAGTTTAGCAAAGGAGAGGAGAGCTCGGGGACGGTAGCTAGCTGGGGTGGTGAGGCCAAGTGTGGGCTTTTTGAGGTGAGTGTGACACGGGTGTGTTTGTGGGGAGCAAGGAAGGAGCTAGTACATGGAAAGTAATTGGAAGATGAGAGAGAGTGAGGATAATAGAGGGGACAGTCAGATGGAGAAGACGAGGGCAGATTTCCATCAGAAATACATATAGGATTTGCCTTGGCAAAGAGAAGGGCTCCCTCATCAAGAGAGACAGGAGTGAAGGAGGAGATAGTGGGGGAAGATATCTGAATGATGTGAGGTAAGGAATAGGGGAGACGGGGAGCTCCCTTCAATGGCCTCAGCCTTCTCAGTGAAATAATTGGAGCTGCACCCATCAGCTGAGGGAGTGGGGAGGTGAGAGCCAGTGGAGGCTCCAGGAAGCCTGGAAGGCTTTGAAAGAGCCGCGGGGATGAGTGGGAAAGTCAGTTGATGGGGGATGAAAAAGTATTGATTGCATTGCTGCAGTGAGAGCTTGAGGAGAGTATGGAATATAAAGTCATAGTGGCCGTGTAAAGTCCTGGCTTCATGCCCCTCTTCAGTAGAGCACACAAACCCATGATAAAGGTTGTACACACACACACACAATCTACGTTATCTGTACTCTTTGTGATTCTTTTGTGTCTTTGTCCATATAGACTCAGAGATACACGTAGCCGTGTATATAAATCTATATATATTGGACTTAATAGAACTAGCTCTCCCGATGCTTTTCCAGGATCTCCTCTCCTTAGATCCTCATGGCCTCTGGGAAGTAGGTGGTGTATTAGCACTGTCTTCCTGAGTACATGGAACACAGTGGAGGCTTTATCAACATTTGTGGAATTGAATTTTACAGAAGAAGAAACTGGGGCCACTAGAAGTCACTGACCCCTACACAATCTGAGCGTGGGTTTCCCATCTTCTGCCATGACATCCACTGCTCTTTCTGCTGCACCACAGGATTGTCTGTGAGGGAAAGTTAGCCAAAGAAACACCCTGGATTAGGCCCCTTCTCAGGAGGAGAACATTCCTGCTTTTGAAAGGTCAAAAAAGCAACATGGTATCTGTGGCCCATGGGATTGCCTTGTCCAGAGTAGTCAGCTCTGTGGTACTGTTTCAGACAGGGTCAAATTCTGGAAACATGTCAAGTTTGCGAGGCTAATTGTGAAACAATTGGGGCCCTTGGCTTTAGAATCAGAATCACAGAAATTAGAGATGGAAGGGTCTCCCCACTCCACTCGGCAGTGAAAGGGATTTTCCTAAGACGTAGCCTTAACGGCCCCCTCGCTCTCCCTTCAGTAAACTGCACTCTCACTTTTAAAGCACTTCCTAACCTGGCTCGGTCTTACCTTTCCCAGTATTGCAGCCAGACTGGCTCACGTGCTGCCGCTTGTCTGCGACTATCCATTTCCTACCTTTGTGCCTTTGTACGCGCTGTCTACCATGCTTAGAAGACCCCACACCCCCTCCCTCCTTATCTCCACCTCCTGGAATCTCTAGTGTCCTCAAGACTCAGCTCACATGCCACTTTCTCTAGGAGGTCTTTTCCCGTTTTCCCAGCTGCCAGTACAAAAAGTACCTTGCATTTACTCTGTATACACTTTGTATGTGCCCATTTATTCACATGCTGCCTTCCCCATTAGAGTGGAAGTTCCTTGTGGGCAGGGACTATTGGTTCCTTGTAGCACTTACTTATTGCTTGATTGACATGGGCAGCCACATACAGCATACCCCGCCTTTGCTCGAATCCTTCCCATGAACCCGTCATCCCAGTTAGAGCCAACTCTGATAGGAAGTTTTTCCCAACATGAAATCTAAAGTTGCCTCTTTGCAATTCCCATCCATTGTTCCTGGTGCTAGAAAACGAGTAATACTATTTCCAGAGGGAGGGACATTAGCTAGTTAAAGATTGAATCATGATTGAGTTAGATTTGACAAGTTATAAGCCGTGACAATGACCTGGGGACCGTGATTCTTGTGACCATTTTGGAGTTGTGCTCAGTGGGCGGCAGGCAGTGAATCACCCTCCCATTGTCAGGCTTATTAACCCTCAGAGGGTTGATTTTGAATCCCTCTGGGTTGTACATAGTCTTATGTTTGAACTTTTGCTACTAGATAAGCTCCAACAATAGAGTTAGAACCTAGGACAATCAGCTGTTCTCCAGAAGGTTGTATGTCCAGTGATCTCGAGTAGACTTTGAAGATATTTGGAATAGATGACTTGTTTGACTGGAACCTTGGGGGTTCTGTGACATCGTGAGTAACTTCTTTAGGTTCTGAGCAGCTGTAGGTTCTAAGCTCTTTTGTACATTGATTCAGTGAGAGCTTTTGTCAGTTGGCTCATGTTTCTCGATGGATTCTTGGCTAAAGCTAATGGAAAATGCCTAACGGAATTTGGTGAGTTGCTCTGGAAGCCATTGAACTTGGCCTTCTCCCGTTGGCCACACATTTGTAATGTGTTTCTTCTGTTTGAAAAGAGAAAATGGCTTTTGTGATCCAAGTAAATCTGTCACAGGAACTGCTTCATTTGAATCAGGGAGATTTGGTTAGCTCGGCTTTTTTCCTCAGTGCAACGTACCACGAGATACAAAATTCATTCAAAAATAACCCAGGTAGAAATCAAGCACATTAGGTTGATATCAAGATTTTAATGTCGAAGACATGGTGAAGGTGGTGTGGGTCTAAGAATGGTCAAAGTCCCCCTGGTCCCACAAGGTGCTGTAACTTGACATTGAATTTGGTCAGGTGGGAAGAACTCTGGCAAGAGACTTTTTCCCCCCCTCTTTTAGGGAGTCAAGTGTAAGTCATTTAGCTGTTGCCTTCTCTTGCTCCTCAAAAAAGGTATGGGAGTAGAAGAACCCTTTTAAAGAGGTCCAGCAGATTTTTAAATGAGCCAGTCATTTTAAATCATCAAGCCTGCTTTGTGCTGGTTAAAAAATAGAAAAATCAGGGCAGGGGGCAGAGTGGGCCAGAGCGGGCCGGAGCGAGGCGGGTGCAGGAAGAGCTGCTGTCCTGCCGTCTGTCCCTGCGAGTACGCGGACACCGATAGGGGGGCAAATGCGGGGCCTGGCCCGGAGGGACAGAGGGCTCAGGCCACCCCAGCCAGCTCTCGTTGCGTGACCAGTTTAGTCCTGTGGCATTTTCAGAGATTGTTTGATGCTGAAAATATCCTGGATACAAGAAGCAGACTCTGCCTTGTTGAAGTAGAAGCATCCTCAGCCTTCTTCCTGATCGTGCTCCCAGTGTTGGGCAGGAGAAGGGACAAAGATCTCTAACTGAAGAGAAGAAAACATCATTTGGGAAACTTTTTCTCCCTCGTATTTCTGCGTTTAATTTTGTTTTTCACTTTATAAATGGTCCACATTGAAGAAGTAGATGACACATCTGGAAGCATTCCACTCTCAGTCCAGCACTGAACACAAGTGTGCTGTCCAGAATCTTCACAAAGCAGAGCCAGTTTCTGCTGGATTGTTTCTTGCCCAAGATCTTAAGTCTATGGTGGACACACACAGACACACACACACACACATGCACACGCAGACATACACACGCGCACACACACACACTTTTTAACAGCCGTATGATTGGGGATAATGAAATTAATATTTTAAATGCCCTCTCATGTGGATGTTTCTCAACTGAGTTGAGTCTCTAAGTTCACAGTTTTCTAATACTTTAAAATTATATTTTTCTTCCATTACCTACCCTTTGCTAATACATAACTACATCACCACACTTGTCTTGCTAGCCATGGCCTAGTGTTGGTACCCACTCCCTAGATCCTCATGTACTATCTGCTTCAGCAACGACATAGTGCCCCCCGCCAAGGCAGGTGAATGAGCTGAACAGAGGTGTGTGGTTCCCCCCTCTTTTTTTTTTCCAGCCAAAAACGAAGTTTATTGAAGATTCGCCATATTAGTTAGACTCTTAAGGAGTCTGAGCATCTGTGAGCTGGACCTTATATTCAGAAAGACTATGGGAGGGATCTCGGAGTGGCCAAGTACTCTATGAGGTCTGGTTGATCCCCATTCCCCATTTGTGGGGCAGCTCTAGCTATGAGCATCCTCCAATCTTTTCTGAGAATGGAGTCCCGAGAAAGTTCGACAGATGTCACTATGTAGGGAATCTCTACCCATTTTCGTTCTCTGCCACTATCTTTCTACCTCTGAGAGCATATTTTGCTGTAATGTCCCCAAAACGGGCCATACCTCATCATTTTCCAGGTGATACTGAGGCCAAATGGTGTTGCAAAAGAACATCAGCTTTGTCTTTTTTAGTTCTTTAGGGACACTAAATTTTTCCCAATTTTATAAAAGACAGCCCACAGGCGAATCTTCAGGAATTAGAGGATTGACCCTTTGCAAACGTGGGTGCTGGAAGTCCCTCCCTCCTTAAACGAGGATTTAGGAATAAAGCTCGGGAAACAAAAAGACCAAGTCCCTGGTGCTGAGAGAATTGAGAGGATTGGGCCTATGCTTCCATCTAGGGAGTCGGAAGGTCTGCCCACGTCCATGGTCTTGAACAGAACCACTGGACCGAAAGCCTGAGAGCATCAGACTGAGTTCAAGACAACTTCGTGGCTGTCTGACCTAATGGGACCTGAGAGGTCAGGCCTAAAAAGCACTTCCAGGCCAAACCTTTCGAGTTGCTTGGAAATCCACCCTATTGCAGGGCATAAAAAGGGATTAGGGGAAGAGGGGAGGCTTACGTACCTTCCAGTCCCGACTGGTGATGAGCTTGGTATAGGCAGTTTTTCCCAGTGCAGGGAACCATATGATGAGGTCTAGAGGTTAGGGGTCCTGGAATCCCAAAATCACGGCCCTCGGGTCCTGCCCGAAAGAATTCGACCCAAGCCTTCTTTCAGCCAGAAACAAAGTTTATTGAAGATTCACCATATTAGCTAGACTCTTAAGGAGTCTGAGTGTCTGTGAGCTATTGGCTAGATTGTGAAAATCTGAGTAGTAGCTAGATTATAAGAATACCAGCCCCCCCCCTTTTAAATGGAACCAGATACCTTTTTCTGTTCTCCCCCTCCCCCCTTTATTTGGGTAAGTGTGAGAAATAGAGTAGTTCAAAATGAGCAACTGCGGGGGCAGAGGGCTGGTCAGCACAGGGCATGGCTTTTGGTGCCTCCCAGGAGTGCTGCTGCCCAGGCCACCCCAGCCCCTCTCGACCGAAGGATAATGTGGAAGACCCAGCTGGGCCAAGCGTATGGAGTTGGAGGGCCAGACCGCAGAGGTTACATTGTGGGATCCTGGCCATGAGGTCGAATGCCTCCTCACCTTGCTGAAGAGAGACACTGGACCTCAGTGGTGCAGCTTGGCTTAATTTCTCCACACGACAGTCAGCTAAGTCTCCTGCGGCCACCTTTGAAAAACATGGTGGCACCTATCCCAAGGAGAAGGACAATTTGGAGTGAGTCGCCAAAGACGTAACTCCTCTGATGATTTTTTTTTTTTTTTTTTGTTAGGCAGTGGGGTTAAGTGACTTGCCAAGGGTCACACAGCTAGCAAGTGCTATCTCTCTGAGGCCAGATTTGAACTCAGGTCCTCCTGAATCCAGGGCCGGTGCTCTATCCACTGCACCACCTAGCTGCCCCTTGATGATTTTTTTTTACCAGTGAGCCCCTACGGACTCCAGGAGATTCCTGGCACCAACTCTCCCTGCTCCACCGTGACTCCGTGGATTCAGGTGACTCCAATGGCACACATGCCGGACTCTCTGGGAACCAGTCTGGCTGGCACGGCTCTGCCTGGGGTCACGATGGCGTGAGCCAGCACGGCAGGTGGGAGGGGAAGAGCAGGGACCCACCGCCAGTGGAATGGCAGCTTCCACTCCCGCGATGGCTCTGGCCTTTAGGAAAAGTCGCCTACTGAGGCCAGGGAAAGAAGAGAAGGCAGAGAAGTTGCAGTTTGAGGAGGAAGCCTTTCCATCTTTGAATCCAGAAGCTGGGAAACAGAATCATCCAAGCCGACCCGTTGTGACCCCTTCTAGAGTATGGGAAAAACCTCCTAGTGCCAAGCAGCCTGCCGAGATGCTGGTCACCAAGACGGTTTCCAGAGAGGATCGTGCCGCTGCCTTCACCTCACCAGGACCTCACCTTGCACATGGGAACAAGCCCTCAGCTATTGTCCCAAAGCCAGCAGTGCCTCCTTCCAAGCCTGTCCATGGAGAGTGAGCACGACACAACATAAAGCAGGCTCGCTCTCCTCTAGCCTTTCCCAGTCCAGTTGCTGTCACCAAACCAGTAGTACTGGCAGGTGGTTCAATACTTTCCACCCCTCCAGCAACACCCCTCCCATCGAGATTAACCAGGCCAATCCATCAGACTGCAGACAAAAAGAGTGAGTTCCTGAAGACCTTGAAGGCTGACCAGAATGGGGAGATCTCAGAGAACCGAGACTGTGACAGACCGGAGGATGAGAACGGCGCACGAGAGCTGAAGGAAAATGGGGAAGAGGGTTGCCATCAGATGGCCTCACTCTCCCCCAGTGGAGGAGAGAGAAGGCCTTTCTCTCTCATTGGAAGTGGAGCACAGCTTATTGAAAGCAGCAGGCTGGCAGGAATACCCAGAGAATGAAGAGAATTGTCTCCCCCTCCCAGAGGATGAGCTCAGAGAGTTCCACATGATGACAGAGAAGCTCAGAAGGAACGGCTTGGGGAGGAGCAGCTTCTCCCAGCCACCGCCTCTCTGGCCTCTTCACCCTTGGAGAGACGCTTTGGCACCCAGAGTGACCCGTCCAGCGCCGCTCCCCGTCAGGGTTCTATGAGCGAAACCGTTCTTTTTCCTTTCCTTGTTCGTTGCTGTTGAATCCTTTGTGCACAAAGGGAATGATCCCAAAGAAGAGAGATTGGCTTGTTTGGCTTTTCTTTCTTTTTTTTTTTGGTTCAGCCCATTCTATGCTTAATAGAGACAAGTTTGTATAGCTGGGAAATCTGTGACAAAAAAATAAAATATCTAAGTACACACATATACACAAGCCTCCGTGTGCAGCTGTGTGTGTAGGACAGTAGATGTGTCTGACAGAGCCGGTGGCAGAAGTGAGCAAGAGCCGGACCTTGGCAGCCCCCCGGCCTGCCCAGGGCTACTCACAGTGTGCTCAGACAATCGTTGTCGATGACGAAATGACTATGGAAGTTAAGATAATTGTGTTAAATTAGTGCGAATAACATGGATTTTTAACTTTCTTTTATTTTTGGTGGCTTGGGTAGCTTTCCTCACTTAACCAAGCGTTTGTGGGTCTCCTTTTTTCCTTTTTGAGTGCAGCTGTAAAATATCTGGATATAGGAATTGTCGTGTTCTCCTTGCAGGCTTGATATTCAGGGTGGATTGTAAAATATAAATTTTTGTGAGATTTCAAAGATGAAGATTATTTTGATAACATTATTTACAGATTTTAAAAAGTGGTTATCACATGAGTTTGTAATAAGGGGGAAAACTAGTGCATCCAAAATAAGTAACTTGGAATAAATATTTTGCATCAGTTTGCAAAAAAAAAAAAAATAATAGAAAAGTCAATCAGTGGAAGAAAATTAGGTATACAGGCCCCAGAAGCAACTGAATATAGTAGCGTGGTATTAGATAAACCCAAGAATTCCAGATGCTGGGGTATGGATTCACCATTCAACAAAGAGTCCTGGCAAAGTTGGAAAGCTGTCTGGCAGAAATTTGAGGGTTAGATCAGTGTCTACCACCATATGCCATGTTAAGGTCTAGATGGATTGAAGATCTAAATATAAAAGATCATATCATAAACAAATTAGAAGAGGAAGTAAGAAATTTTCCCTAATTATTCCATAATTAAGAAGGCCTCCTTCTTAAAATGTCATTAATAGACTAGACAATTCTAAAGCAGCTAGGTGGGGAGTTGAGTCAGGAGGACCTGTGTTTGACTCCCAGCTGTGGTCAGCTTGATGCCCCTGTGGTGAATCATTGACCCTCTCTCAGTTTACCCCTCTGTAAAACAGGATGATAGCACCTGCCTCCTAAGGTGATTGTGAGGATCTAGTGAGGTCACATATGCACAGCTGCACACAGGCACACTCGGAGCTCATGCGTCTGTGAGACGCTGAGGCTGGTAATAGGCTGACGCCAATGGGGCGTCTCTGCTCAGCCTGGCACCAACAGAGTGAGCCCCAAGTGGGCTGCCTAGGGAGGGATGAGAGCGGCAGCTGCAAGAAAACCCAACATTCAAGCCATTGAAATAAAGCGTGGTGCCGACTTCGAAGCAGTATTCTCCAGGGAGGGAGGCTGTGTGTTGGCAGGTGAAGGGTGGAGCCAAGGTGATGGCAAATCTCTCCAAAGAGATCTGAGCAGACCAGCCCATTCATTTTCACTTCTAGGATGGAAGAGTGGTACAGAAATCTGATTTCCCACACACATTTCCAACCATCTTAAAGATCTAGTTCTATGTAATTGTCGTCTTCTCCCACCTTTGTTCAAGTCTGGGGAGCGAGTGGCAGGGAGGGAGCAGCGTGGCTGCCCAGCCCTGAGGCCCATGTTGGGTGCCTTGCTCTGTGCTGGTGCAGGGGGCTTTATTTAGCAGAGCAGGAAACAGAGGGCTTGTATTTGAAAGGCCGCAAAGAAGGAATTCTGGGTGGACAGGGGAGAAAATCCTTTTCCATTTGGCCTGTTCTTCAGCATTTACCAGTCCAGTGTCTGTGAGTCTTTGCTCACGTCCTTTGGTGGTCACCCGCACCAGAGACTCTTCTTTCTTTTTTCTTTTTTTTTTTTCGTGAGGCAATCAGTTAAGTGACTTGCCCAGAGTCACATAGCTAGTGAGTATCATGTGTCTGAGGTCGGATTTGAACTCAGGTCCTCCTGACTCCAGGGCCAGTGCTATGCCCACTTTGCTGCTCCTTCCAGAGACTTTTCTCCAAGTGTCCATCAACCTAAATGTTTCCTGTTGTTCTTTTCTTCTCTAGATCCTGTTTGACCAGACGCAGAGATCAATTAAGGCACAACTTCAGACGTTTGTTAAAGAGTAAGTCAGCCCTTGGTTCTGTTGCTTAGGGAGGAAAAGGGGGAGCCCCATAAAGTACAGAATAAAATTAAGCCCCCATTGGATGTTGTGGGAATTAGGATCATCTGAAAGAAGTTGCTGAGCCCGATTCCTGGGATACAGAGGCTGGGCTGGTGGCCGGGCTTCCTTTTACAATTCTGGGCACCAGGTAAAGTGGACATCTCCACGTGTGGCCTAGACCGGAAAAGAAGGCTCGTCCAGGATAACACTGCAGGTCTCTTCTGTCCGTTGCTTTTTCTCTTGAAGGCATCGTGAAGCCTTGGCTGTCCTGGGCAGCTTTCCAAGCTGTCCCACTTCTCTTGGCTTCTCTCTGGCTTTGCTGTGCTCCCAGAAGGTGCCGTGGTGACCCCTTTTCTGCTGGTCTCTACCTGTCCCACCCCCTTCCCATTGGGAACAAAGACAGAGCTTTGCATTGTTACAAAATCACACCCCCTCTTGGTGTGTTCTGGGCTTGTGTCTGGCCTTCTGTCCTTTCTATTCATCAGACTCCCTCCTTTTCTGTGGTTGAACCATTGACCAGGCCCAGGAGCTCCAGTTCCTGCCCTGGCAGTCACCAGGTCCCTCCGCACTAGTGTTGCTCTCCTGGAGGATAGCCGTGGCGTGATTTGGCACGGGCAGATGGCCATGGTGCTGTTGTCGTGGTTCTTGGGCTTCCTGATGGGGATCCCACTGGCTGCTCCCCTGGTTGGGCGAAATCAGAGCCAGTGACCTGGGCAGTGCTACTGATTCTGGGCTCTTAGATTGACCCATGTGCCAATGGCATTGGTGGCAAGGCTGGTGGTCTTTTTCTCTGGCCCTTGGCTCCAGGGGCTAGGTTGGAAGGGTGACTGATGTTCAGGGCTGGCATACCCAGTCTGGGCCTCTCAGACTTAGCTGTTTGTTCAGGATAGTGGGGAGGTAGGACCAAATGGGTATAATATTCTGAAGCCTCTGCTCGGGTCCTGTTGGCGGGCAGCTAGCCAGAGGAAAAAGCCTGGGCCTGCTGGTCATCGCCTGCCGGGAGTGGGGGGCTAGACGCTATTGAGAAGTTGTGATTGTCAGGGAGAAATGCACGTTCAGGAACGTTTCATCCTTTTGTAAAAAGTAAATTGCTGTCTTGTGATTTTTCTGTTACCTACATTTCCCAGTTTATCCCTTCCTGCCTGCTCCTTCCCAGAGTCACTCCCTAAGAAAAGCTCTGTGAAGTCAGCCGGCATATTGGAGACGTCTGACTGAGGCAGTGTTTGCCCCCCCACAGGGAGCAGTGCCCCCCCCTTGTAGGGAGCCCCTTATTGGGAGCTGCCTCGGCGGAGCAGGGGCCCTGGTCCCTCAGTCACCACTCGGGGGCCACATTGGGTCATTCTGGTTGCTCCATGTTTACGGGGGCTGCTTCTTTCTTTGTTGCCGGAGTCTTCGGTATCTTGTGTCTCGGGGTCCACTGGCTTCCCTCCGTTCTTCTCTCTGGTCATATCCGTGGCCGTTTCGTAGCCCGGCAACACTCCAGTGCTGCGAGTTGGCTGTGGCGGGTCCATGGACACCTACTTTGTTCCAGTTTTTTGCCGCCAAAAAGAGCTACCCTGAGTCAGTCGGTGTCTGTGGGCCTTTGTCCTCAGCCTCCTTGGGGTACAGGCCCAGCCGTGGGGTCTCTGGGTCACAGGGTCTGGACGTTCTCAGCTCAGAAAATTTCCTGCTTTTGATCTGGAAGAGACAGAGGTGGGGAACAAGCAGGAGCACGACTGAGGGGCGGTGGCAGAACGATCTTACGGTCTGTCCTGCCAGAATTATTTTAAAGGTTGAAAGAAAATCACCCGCCTTGCTCTTTTTAGAGATCTCAGAAAGTTCAAAGATGCCAAGAAACAGTTTGAGAAGGTCAGTGAAGAAAAGGAGAGCGCCCTTGTGAAAAACGCCCAGGTTCAGAGAAACAAACAGCATGAAGTGGAAGAGGCCAGCAGCATTCTGACGGCCACCAGGAAGTGCTTCCGGCACATTGCCCTGGACTACGTCCTGCAGGTACGCGGGAGTGGGGTCCCGGCGGCTTAGGCCTGGCCGAGAGGCCGTCAGCGGTTGGAGCAGAGGATGCCTCCCTGGTGCGGGGCAGATAGTAGTTCTCAAACAGCCAGCGTTCCCTTCCCTGCTTTAATCTTGGGAGCTCCCGAGTGATCATCATTTATTAAATGCCTTTTGGGTGTCAGGTGCTGGGTAAGTGCTTTTCAGATAGGACCTCACTCAATCTTGACAACGGCCCTATTATTATCCCCATTTTGCAGTTGAGGAAACTGAGGCAGACAGAGGTGAAATGACTTGCCCATGGTCACACAGCTAGTGAATCTCTGAGACTGGATTTGAACTCGGGTCTTTCTGACTCCGGGTCCTACACTCTGTGCCCTGTGGTGCCCCCCTCAGCGACGCCTTCAGACCAATCGCCCTCTCCGTCTTGTACTTGTGAAATGGATTTTTTTTTAATCCCATGTTGGTAAGACTTTGTTTATCCCCAGTGAGTCTCCTCTTAGGCCCAGGCCCAGCATTCTGGCCTCATGGGGCCTTCCTGCCCCTTCAGCTCCCAGTTCCGTGTCATTCTCAGATGTAGTAGGGGATTCTTTGTATTGAAACCATTGATGAAAATGTTGACCCATGAGGGCTGGCCCACAGGAGGTCACGCACCCATTGCAAGGGCCTCTGCACTGTCCACGTGGCTCCAGAGCTATCTCCTCGGCCTTTGGGGAGCTCATGGCTTGCCGCCATCTTTGCCATAGTAGTGGCATGACAGCAAAACGCTGCCTTCCGAGCTTGCTGTCGGGCTCAGGAAGAACAGAAGATATTTGTTTTGTCCACCTCCAGGGTGAACGTTTTACAGTGCTCTGCATACGCCTGCCGGGACTGTCCATTGGTAACAGGGACCCCTGAGTCAGGAGGCCTCACTGAGGGTGGATGGCTCTTTCTTTGTGGGTCATGGGGAGCTTTACAGTCAGGGGCCCGGATGCCAAGAGAGTGAAGGGTGTTGGTCCCTTGCTTTGTGTCCTGATGGCTGGATTTACCTCCTTAGCATCACTAAGATAAGATACAAGTTAACTTTTAAAATGAACTTGTCATCAGAAAAGTGACTTTTCCACTGTCTGGGAAAAGTTAGATTTTTTTTTGTCCTGACAATTGCCTTCATTTTGTGAAGTTCCCCCTTCCTGTGCTTCCCGGCCACTTCTACAGAGGGCCCTTGACGGGGCTGCTGCATGGCTTCTGATTTCCTTGGTAAGCACTACAAGACTTCATTCTTTATTTGGGGCCATCTGTGATTTTATCAGCATAGGAAGCTCCCAGTGTGGAAACCTCCTCCACTGATGTGTAGCGTCACCCTCTCTAGAAAGCACAGGCAGAATTATGTGGGGCAGCGAGAGTTAAGGGGTTTGCTGTGGTCACTTAGCCACGGTGTTTTAGAAGCCAGACTGAGCCCCCACCGCTCCCTGCTGTCTGCCATCAGGCCACACCAGCCTCTTCTCTTGTTGTTTTCTAAATTTTCTTTATTTTATTGTTCTATAAGTTCCAAACTCTCTCTGTCCCTTTCCCCCCCAACCCTGCACTGGAGAAGGCCACATTTGACACAGACACACACACACACACACACACACACGTAAAACTATGCCATGCCTACTTCTGTCTACTTCTGTTTATCAGTTCTTTCTCCGGGGGTGGAGAGCATCTCCCTTGGTAGGTCCTTGTGCTCGATTTGAGTCTTTAGAATACTCAGGGTAATTTGGTCACACACAGTTGCTCTCGGAAGAGCGCTGCTGGTCCCGTTCCCAGCCTTCTGTCATTTCTCTCATTTCACTCTTATTGCTCCGTACAAGTCTTTTCCGTGTTTCTCTGGCACCAGCCTGCTTGCTGTCTCTTGCAGCGCAGTAATATTCTGTCACAGTCATAGACCACAGCTTGTTCAGTGATTGGCCATCGATGAGCATCGCCTCAATTTCTAGGTCTTTACTGCCACAAAGAGAGCTGCTATCAGCATTTTAGAACGTAGAGGTTCTTTACCTTTTTCCTTGGGAAACAGACCTGGTAGGGGCATTGCTGGGTCAGAGGGTATGCTGAGCTTTAGAACCCTTTGGGCAGAGTTCCAAACTGCTCTCCAGAGTGGCTGGGCGAGCTCACAGCTCCACCAACAATGCATTAGCGTCCCCATTTTTCCACATCCCCTCCCACGTTGGTCCTTTCCCCTTCTGTCATTTTAGCCACTCTGTTAAGTGTGAGGTGATACCTCAGAGTTGTTTCAAAGTGCATTTCTCTAATCCATAGTGACTTAGAGCATTTTTTCATATGACTGCGGGTAGCTTTGATTTATTCTTCTAAAACCTGCCTGTTCCTATCCTTTGCCCCTTTATCAGTTGGGGAATGACTGCGGTTCTTAGAGATTTGACAGAGTGCTCTATGTAGATGAGATATGAGGCTTTTATCAGAGACACTGGCTGTAAAACATTTCCTCAGTTTGCTGCTCTCCTTCTGACGTCGGCCGCTCGGCTTTCTTCGTGCGCACGCCGGCCTCTTTGGATTGGCTTTTCAGCCGTGTTCCCGAGTGTTTCACACTGTCGGTGTCCTCAGACTCTGCAGGTGTGAAGGTTCTTAGAGATCACCCTTGGCAAGTGTTCTTAAAAATCACATTGACTTGTATTTGGGGAGAAAAAATCCTGCTCCTTTACATTTCCTGTGATTCCATTAGAATAGTTTTGTGATTTATGTCTTGACTTGTTTCTCTGATGTCAAGAATAGGGTGAGAGGTGATCATTTTCTTTGTTAGTTTGCAGCTATTGGCCAAAAAGCACCCTGCAGCCTGAGTCTGGCCTGGGTGGGCCTTCCTGGACACCTTCCTTTGGGGCCCTGGCTTGTGGAATTGGTCGTTTTTTCTGAAAGGAATCGGCACTAACGACTTCCTCTCTCCCCAGATTAACGTGCTTCAATCAAAAAGAAGATCGGAAATCTTGAAATCAGTAAGACATTTTATGAATACCCTCGCTACCTCTGTATTCCAATATGAAACACGACCCAATTGAATTCCACTGGCTTTTGTAAGTGGGCGCCATGGCTTGTTTGTGAGGGGGGCTGCCGTGCTGGCTGTGCCAATGTCACGGTACACACACTCTCCTGGGGGTGCGGAGGGGGATGGGGGTTGCCTGGCTTCTCATCCTCCTCTGGGCTGCCGTGAGGAGGCTCTCCCTGCTACAAAAGAAGACCCTCTCGAGTGTCGAGAAGTTAGAGTAGAAGAGGTGAGGAGAGCCAGGCCTGGCTGAGGAGGATCCTCCAGAGGTGGGGCCCAGCAGGTCCACGAGGCCCTGCCTCATGGTGCTTGAGCAGGCCCAACCCCCGCATTCTGCAGGGGAGGAAACTGAGGCAGAGCAGGTCTCCCTCCAGTCAGATACCATCATCTCACCATTTACACTTGTAGCTTAGCAAAGGCTGGGATGCTTAGAAATCGTTTCTGGGAATTATTTCCTGTGACTTTCACAGAGAGTGCCATTCAGATGGCTCTCTCCCTCCCTCCCTCATTGTCTCTGTCTCTCCCTCCCTCCTTCCTTCTTGCCTTCTCTCCATCTCTTTCCCACTCCCCCTTCTCTCTTTCTCTCTGTCTCTGTCTCCCTCCCCTGGCACGTGTTGGGCATCTGCACCTTTTGGGTGTCCCTCCTTCGTGGGCAGAGCCAGGTTTGGGGTTGCCTCTTCAATACCTTATTAGATGCTCTGTGGCCCACATCGAGCCTTTGGTTTGATATTTTCGGTGGGCTTTTCTCCTTTGGCCTTTGTTTGCTTATACTTTTTCTCAGTTTTGGTGCTTAATACAAACCCTTTCCATGTATGCAAAGCTTTCTGGTAGGAGGAGGGTCCCCTTTCATCAACGTCTCACTCGTGCCTGTGAGGATTCCTTTCTGTGACTAGGAAGAGAGCCTGGCTTCTGACTGGTTCGGGGGCAGCCTCCTGAGCTGCCCAGGCTTGGAGACAGGCCCAGCAATGGACAGCCCTGCTGAGGGCCCCACATGGGTCCCAGGCTGGTGCGTTCTTTCACAGAGACCTCAGTAATGCCCCCGGTGTGGGCAGGGCAGGCGATGTATCTCAGGTCCTTCAGGGGTCACCTGCCCCCAGGTGCAGCAGCCACTCTCTCTCCTGAGGCAGATGCCAGAGGGCTCAGGGGATCGGCACACCATGCAGGCAGGCTCAGTGCTGCTTTTTGCTAAGGAAAGAGAAAGCCCAGCTGGGTGGGCTGGAGGGCTTGGCTACTTTGGGGTGGTTTAAAAAGGGCCTCATTCCTTCCTGTGCTCTGAGAGCCCAGTTGAGAGGGTTTGAGTGGATGGGGTTTCCTTGGCACTGGAGTTCCCACCTTGCCTGCCCCATCAGGGAAGCGTGGCCTGGCCTGTCACCTGCAAATGCCTCCGTGGCCTGTGTCTTCTCTTTGCTCTCCTAACCCACGGAACCCGGGCTGTATTTTGGGGATGTGGAACTGGACAGGTGCTTACTGCTGGAATCAGCGCACATGTTGGGTTGTTTATTTCTAATCTTACCAGGTCAAAGTTGAGCCATTTTTACAATTTTTGAAAGCCTGGGCAGTTCCTTTTATTTGAATTTCTGGCAGAGAAAATTGTGACTTTAAACCTTGTCACAAAGCTACTGCTCTTTCTGGTGAATTTTTCATAATTGTTTTCTTGTGGCCTAAGTCAAACAAGACATTTTAACTCCTTTTAAATGAATCTTGAAGAGCTAAGTCGGGTCAGAGACACTGTCAGAATGTTGCCACCTTGGACCCTGGATTCTTTCTCTCCCATTTTACAGATAAGGAAACAAAGCCCCCTGCTGAGCCTGTCCTTTTTTTAAAATCCCCCATGGAAGCATGTGCCAGTTTTGTGTGTGTGCTTGCGCTGGCACACCAGGTTCAGTCTAATAAGAGGGCACACATTTCTGTAAGTCGGTGTGCATCAAACAGGTTGGGTCTCAGTACGGGTTTGACAGTGACCTGCAGTGACCTGCATTTTAAACAGGGGCAGGAAGAGGAGCCTGTTTACTTTGCTTTGAAAATGTGAACTCTTCCCTGTAGATCGTTGAGGCTCATTCACAAAAGGTGGGAGTGCAGGTGACCTACAGTTGGAGGAAATAATCCCCACCATGCCCCAGTGTATTTCTCTTCATGACACGTGATGAGCGTTCTTGACAAATTGAGTCAGGATTTCATGAAGTTGGTTTTAACTGTTGTGATCTGTGTTTCTTCCTGCCAGATGTTATCTTTCATGTACGCCCACCTGGCCTTCTTTCATCAGGGATACGATCTTTTTAGTGAACTCGGGCCCTACATGAAGGACCTCGGTGCACAGGTAAGGCCTGGATTCCCCAGGAGAGGCTGTCCTTGCTTGCTCAGAGAGAGTTTAAAGGGGATCTTCTTTGAGACTCAGCTTGGGCGTCACCTCGTTCCTGAAGCTGCCTCAGGCCCCTTCTCTCAACACACAGTACTTTGTATCACACTCGTTTGTGTTTGTGTTTATCTTCAGCTGGAAGGCAGAAGCCATTTTGTTTGTGGTCTTTGTAGCCAGGGGACCTAGGACAGTGCTCAGCACACAGGAGACCCTTAGTTGGTGTTAGCATTGGATCAAATTGAGTCAAATGAGGAAAATAGGGACTTTATGGGGAGTTTGTCGTCAGAGTCACTAAAGACGTGCTCGTTAAACCGTGACCAGAACATCTCCTACTTTACACCAGTCCTTCTTCGTAAGAGTCAGCCTGTTTTGTGGGCCAAGAGCCAAGATGAGCCCGAGGAGCACGACTTTGGGAATCCCATTCACACTCGACAACGTGCATGGGATGGACTTTTTTTCTTTTCTTAACGAACCTACTCTTGTTGCCGCGTGTGCGGGGTCCCTCCTCTCGTTGGCTGCACCAGCACTGACGTTATAGTCTTCTGAGTGTCGCTGAACAGAATTAAAAAACCCACTGGCTCCAGGGAGGCATTGTTTCCTTTGATTGCATTTCTTCCGTTTTAACCCCTCTGATGATTGATCCGTGGCCCTTTGATCAGAACCTAGCTGGGAGTGAGAAGGGCAGGAAGAGCGGCTTCTGATTTTGAAGTGCTGCCCAGTTGGTGACATGGTGGGTGTCCTTGGGGACAGGAGGCCAGATTCTAGTAGGGGCTTCTGTTGTCCAGAATTTGGTGGTCTTCTCAGGGGACCGGCAGGGCAGAGGGGGCAGGAAATGCAGATGTGTACCAGCAGCTTCAGCTCCAGCCTTCATTTTATGTACATCTTGGTTGGCGCCATCTGGCTGAAAAGTCAGATTGCCCAGGTAAACCCATTTTATAGCTGCCTTAGGAAAGGATGGACTTGGAGTAGTAGTGGAGAATTTATTGTTAGAAAGTGCTTCTCTGTTAATGGTACTTTGATGCCTTAGAAAGAAGCATTTGATTTGACATTTACATGTGTAGTACTAACAGCTGACATTTATATAACACCTGAAAGTTTGCATATTGATCCTCGTAGCAGTCTTAGGAGGCACGTAGCAGTCTTAGGAGGCACGTGTTGTTTCCTTGTTTTATAGATGAGGAAACCGAGGCTCAGGGAGGAAGTGACTTGTGCCCCACCCTAGAGCTAATTAAGTGTGCAGGGGATAGAAAAATGGGTGGGGTGGTGGCTAAGAATGTTGAGTGTGTAAGTGGAGGCTTTAGTTGTGTTCCTTTGCTGTGGACAGTTCAGTTTACATTTTTGGATGGGGGTGGGGGGCAGAGTAGCCCTGCCCAGGCAGAATGTACTGTCTTTTCTCTGCTTTGGGTGCTGACCTCTGGAGACTGTCTTAGCTTAGGACTAAAACCCCCATCCCCTGATGACGTAGAGTAGAGAGTCCATCAGAAATGTCTGCTGGGAGCCCACCATGTGCCAGGGCGCCTTACCTGGGACTGGGGTTGCCAAGACACAGACAAAAACCATGGCTGCCCGCCTTCAGAGAGCTGACGGCTGTTTTGGGGGTTACGGAGTCATCCTGAAAGCTGAGTTCTCCCCTCAGGATAATTCTGGGAAGTCGTGGGAGTTGGCTGGGGAAGGCTGCTGAACCTGCGGCCTCCCCAGCTGCTAGAGTGTGTCTCCAGTGGCCTGGCCTCCTGGCTTTGCCCTGGCTCCTGTGGCCAGCATTGGCTCAGCGGGTCAATCAGGAAGCTGCTGACACATGCAGCGTCCTCGAGGTGTGCCAGGAGGTGCCTTGCCCTAGACTGAGCTTTGAGACAGTCCTCAGGTTTGGAGAAAATGTGGGCCTTTTCCTCGAGCCCTGGATGTCACGGATAGATAGATGCTCCGCTCCTTTACAGAGATAGCATTGATGTCTCACAACGAGGCCAGGTGGCTTGGGAAGGTCACATGACACCAGCCAAGTCCTCTGCACCCTGATTTCAGAAGAAAATTGTGAGCCCTGTTCACTTGTTCTCCTCTTCCCCTGCAGCTGGATCGGCTGGTGGTAGATGCAGCCAAGGAGAAGAGAGACATGGAGCAGAAACATTCCACCATCCAGCAGAAGGTACTGACCAGCTGTGAGATGTAGGGAGAGATGGCGGGCAGCCAGTCAGAATCCTTCTCAGTTAGTGTGTTTGGTGACCTGTGACCTCCTTGTTTCCTAAGCGTTACCTTGGAAGTGAGGTCTTTCTTCTGACCCTTTGGTAAGACTTAGAGCCCAGCCAGAGGTTCAGAAAGGTGTCTGCAGCTCCCTTGGGTCAGGAGGCCAACCAAGGGGTTGACCTGGTGCTGTGACTAGGGATCTCCTTTATGCTAACTCGAAAGGAGGGCCTTTTGGGGGAAAAAGAAGCCCATAGACCCTGGGCCCTGTTACCTTTGCTTGAGAAAAGGGAAGCCACAACTGAAATTGTGTTCTAAATGAGAAGCCTGGGTCCTCGTCCTTCTGGTGCTTCTGTTTTCACCCACTTACACCTGAGGATAAGGAAAGGAGAACCCAGCGTATAGTCCAAAAGGTACAATGATGAATGCTGCTTTTTTCACGTGGAAATTTGAAAGTTGGCACAATGAACAATAATAGGAAACTCGATATACCCAGCTCAAGAACCCTCTTGCATAGGTTTAAGGGTCTCAGTTTGTTCTGACTTAGAGTAGAAAGGAGGAAAAATTGAATCTGGAGAAGTGATTTGCCGGAGGAAAACAAAGAAAAAAGAGGTGATCACTGAGAAAGAGAATGTCGCCCATGTTGTTGGCCTTTGTCGTAGAAATCGTTGAAAAATTAAGTTCCTCCTTAGTAACGTTCTGTAGACCCAAGACCTTTAGGAGAGTTAGAAGGAATTAATTTTTATTTTAAAATATCAGCTGTCAAGTTAAATTTGTGTATCAAATACTTAGATGATGAGTAACTTTTGAAGTGTGAAAATAGGTTTAATTTAGGCATGATTTTACTTCAAAATGTCCTTGACCCATCCCCTTTAACTGTGAGAGAGGACTGTCCCCAGATTTCCCTGAAGAATCTTTAGAGCTTTATGTGGAATACTTCAAACCTGAAAGTATTCTATGGTATACACCAGGTTATGACCAATGTCTCTGAAGACGGCTGCTTCTCATTAAACAGCTACCCTCGCAATATCTCTGCTTGCTGGGCTAAATGAAATTTGTTTTTAGAGGAAGGTCCTTCGTGGAAGGGAAGAGAGGACGATGAAAGACAAAAAAGGATTTTAAAGTGATATTGGGGGGAAAAGGAGGATCACAAAAGAAATGGGCCCAGTGCTCAGGGTGTATGGAGAGAAGGCCGAGCTGCAGAGTTTTATTTGGCTTTTGTTTTCTCTGCCAAAGAGAATCCTCCTGGGATCAGAAAGGGCAGACCAGAGGTGAGTCATTAAAAGGTAATGCTCAGTTAAAGTAAGGAAATGGCCAGAATGCCTGTGGCTGCCCTGGCTGACCATTTGTAGGCCATGTGGTAGGAGGGAGTCTTGTTCAGCCACGGGCTGGGCCCGACCATTGGCCACGGAGCTTCCTTGTGACCAGGACATCATTCTGTCTTCATTGGACTGAGTATCTTCAGAGCTCCAGACTGATTATGACTTCTCACTTAATTTAAAATCTGTTTTTTAAATTAATTTCCTTTCAAAGTTATATTAACGTTAATCATGATGTATATTTTACTCTTTTCTCTTAAATGCTAACACAAGGCCGCATTACAGGTAAAAAAAAATGCCAGTTAACCAAGAAATTATTATTGAAAGCTATTTTATAAAGGAAGAAGTTTCTAATAGTCACACCTATTTATGGTTTATAGGCACTGTTAGTTTTAATGTTATACTTTTTTTTTTTTTTTTTTTTTGGTTTAGGCAGTGGGGTTAAGTGACTTGCCCAGGGTCACACAGCTAGTAAGTGTTATGTGTCTGAGGCCGGATTTGAGCTCAGGTCCTTCTGACTCCAAGGCCAGTTCTGTATCCACTGTGCCACCTAGCTGCCCCTTAATGTTATACTTGTCAGTGTTTTTAAATATTCTTTATGTCATGCATTTGAATTTATGCATAATTATAATTATAGAAAGATTTCCTTTTTTACGTTCTATATTTAATTTTATTCGTTACTTACAAAAACGGTCTCTGATAAGCTTTCTGATCTTAGCACATGTTCAAAGCCATTATGAACGTTTCCGTGCCCTGTTGGTAATTTGCACCATTCTGTTGTTACTCTGCACTCCAGATTTTACAGCACTAGCCACATGGCTATGCGCTGTGCGGAAGCCCCTTGAGCATGGATGCCGCGGCGGGGGTTTGCTTGGGTTTGTTTTTCCCGCTTTGTCTCCCCAGCTCTTTCGTAGTGCCTGGCAAGTGGAAGGCACTTAAGACATGTTTGTTAGCTGAATGTTGCAAGGAAAAATGAAGAACCAGCTGGAAAATGACCTGCCTGAAATGGTCATTCAATTTCTCTTGTACATTGTGGTCGTTTTTTTTTCTGGAATTCAGGTTTGGTTAAACTCTATGCCTTGGTTCTTTTCTGGTTTGATGGACTCTATATTATAATATGTTAAATTAAGGGGTGTTCTTGAAATCACCTGATTGTTAGTGCTAAGATGGAAATCTTCAGAAGACTTAAAAATGAACCCACCCCCCCCACCCCCTTCCAGGAGAATGTCTTGGTCTTTGAAAGACTTTAAGATGTTGCTACTAGTTTAAATCTCGTCATAGACACTTAACAACTGTGTGACCCTGGGTAAGTCACTTCACCCTGTGTGCCTCTGTTTCCTCCTTTGTAAAACGAGGATCCTGGAGAGGTACGTGGCAAACCGCTCCAGTAGCTTTGCCAAGAAAATCCCAGATGGGGTCGCTGAGAGTCAGACTTGACTGAAAACAACTGAACAGCAACATCAACGACAAGTGTGGAAAGAATGTTTACAATGCCTTGGGGAGGCACCAGGAATGCTTGAAAGAGAAGAAAAGAAGTGTGGTCCTTGGAAGTTCGCCTGGAAATGTGGGATTTAAGCCCTTCAAGGAACCCTGGAGGCTTCAGCTCCGTTTATGTGACCTCTCTTTTTACAGTTGACACCCCATAAAGCAGGAGTCGTTGCTTAGGAACCCTGTTGGTTGTGGAAGAGCATGCACAAGAGAGACTGAGGCAGCTGCAAAGAGGAGCCACAGCGCCCGACGCACACGTGACTGTGTCTGCTGTGTACCAGCAGCAGATCTCCAGAGCCAGGGAAGCCCACGGAAACAGCAAAGCACCATTACAAAGAAACAAAAGAAAATGCCCCTGAGACCTGAAGAGTGAGCAGGGCTTGTGTCTGGGCTCCCCAGGCCGGGGGAATGCCCAGGACCTTCCCAGGTCCGTCGTCTCGGGGCGGGCGGAATGGGCACAACACGTCTCCTTGCTATCTGTTGGAGTCAGCAGGATCGCGGAAGATTATGGCACTAAAAAATCAGGATGGAAGAACCTTTGAGGTCATGTAGTCTGGCCCTTAAACCGTGGATTGCGACCTCATGTGGGCTGGCAAGAGGGCTGTAGTCCAGCCCTCTCAGTTTGCAGATGCAGAAACTGAGCCCAGAGAGAAGAGATTTTCAGAAGGTTGCCTGGGTAGTGAGGGACAGAGACTCTGGGGACATAAGGCCTGCCACTCCCAGTCGAGCGCTCTTTGTGATAAGGCTGTTGCTGGCCGAGACTCAGTCTGAAAGTCGAGGCGACTCCTTTGTTTCTCCTTCTAGGTGAGAAGGTCCCAAAGTGGGCAGTATGACCCCCTGGGAGGCACTGGAACCATGGCCGGGGGGGTGGGGGGCGGCGGCGTTGAATTAAAAAATAAGGGGGCGGTGGAAGAATAAGAAGGGAAGATAAGAACATTTTGAAAAATACGTGTTTTATCTGTTGTGTAACAGAGCCAAAGTCATAGTGATTATGTTATTTTCCAAATAAACACATAAACTTTAAGTTATAACCCACGAGTGGTCAAGTCTGCCTGACAGGTCTTAACAAGCAAGTGTTGACATGCGAGCGTGTTGCGCATTGGCAGTTTGTGATATGATACTATTTGGTTACACGACACAATATTGTGTCATCAGAATTTCAATGCAGAAAAAAACCACAAGTTTACAATAAATTATTAAATTTAAGATGCATCATTTTAAAAAAGTTATTTTACACATTTTTGAGATGATGCAAATTTAAAAGAAAAATAGAGGGTTAAGAAAGTAGATTTCCAGGGGGGTGCTGGGTAATTTCTTTTTTTTTTTTTTTTTTTTTTGGAAAGGGGAGGGTAGGCCACGCAAGCGTGGGAACCTCTGGTCTAGACTAAGAAAGACTCAGGAAACCGGGGTTTAAACTTCACTGTCAGGCATGACCAGTCTGAACAGGTTTCTGTGTGTGTCTGTCAGGAGAAGATGCAGAGAGCTGACCTCCACATCAGGAAGATCAGGGTTCTGGGATTACCCCGACCCCTCCTGTCTGTAGGGCTCGGCCCCCGGCAGACCCAAAGATGATAACACAGGTCCTGAGGATGTGGGGGTTGTGCTGCATGCTGGGAGTTCCCTACATCAGTGAAACCCTAAGTTTAGACCCAATTCAACTCGACACTGGAAGTACAATCTCTTACTTTTTTCTCTATGGTCTTCCAAGATAGTTTGCCAGACCCTTCACATTCCTGCTCTCGCTTCCCTTTTCCCACAAACAGAAGATGATTGTCCTCTGGCATGAGCTCCTTCATTCTTCTGGCCTTCTCTTCCATATATATGTATGCACCTATATACCCCTTACATGTATGTGCACATACTTAAACATACTTTCTTCCAGGCTTAGAGGGACGAGAGAAAAGTATCCCTTTCTTTCTTTCTTTCTTTCTTTGCAAGGCAATGGAAGAAGTGACTTGCTCAGGGTCACACAGCTAGTAAGTGTCAAGTGTCTGAGGTCGGATTTGAACTCAGGTCTTCCTCAATCCAGGGTGGGTGCTCTATCCACTGTACCTCCCCTCTCTCTTTTAGATACTGACCCTTCCAGGTGGTTTCTCGCTCATCCAGGGATGGAATTATCTATTCTTTGCTCCTCACCTCCCCCAACTTGCATTTCTTCTCTTGGTTCAGTTCTCAATGGGTCGTTAAGCAGAAATGTGTTGGAGGTGGATGGTAATGTCGTCTTCAATAGGTAGAGAAGCAGAGACAGAGCTTAAATGGCTTGCCTTTGCTCGCAGAGGACAGCAAACCCTAGCTGACTAAGGTTCCTTTGACCGATGCCCATAATGGTTTCATGCGAACTTTAACCCAGCTCAAACACAGCCTCCTCCAAGAGGCCTTTCCTGGTTGCCCACGTTCCCTGGAGCTTGTTGTTAAATGCTATTTCTTCTCGGGCACCTTGCCGTCTACTGTGCATTTACCTTGTGTGTTCTGGGATGTGTGTGTGGGGTGGGGGGTGGGTCCTGCTCCATTAGAATATGACCTCCTTGACACCAAGAACTGATAATTATGGAGCTAATGGGGAGCAATGGTAGATGAGCCAAATAAAATGCATTTTGGATTCTCTCCTGGCTCCCAGAGCGTATAACAAATTGAAAAGCTTTTTAAAAATAGCGTTCTGTTGACCACTCTGGTTTGTCATAGAGCAGATTTGCCGTGTGGAAGCCAATGGTGTCACACCCTAACAGAAATGGGGGCCCCTAAGCTGTCCATGAGACTCCCCAGGCTGCATCTTGACTTAGAAAACCCCCTAGGAACATCTGTCCCTGCCGAGGCAGGATCGTCCCCCAGGTGTACTCGTTTGCCCTTCCTCTGAGGGACACGCTCTTTAGAGTGACCTTGGGCCCTCCCAGGTCAGAGTCTTGGTGCGTGGGTGATGCTGTAGGACAGATGCAGTCTGACTTCTGGAGAGCAGGGGTACCTTGTGTGCGTCTCCCATCTTCACTTGCTTTGGGGTACCTGATTCTGGAGGTGCCAAGACGAAGGTACGCTTTGGGGGGAACAGTGTGTGCTGCGTTCATGTGCCGTCTCCCCAGCAGAATGGCCACTTTGGGAAGGCAGAGGCTTCACAGCCGTTACTGAGTCAGCCCGTTCAGTATTGCAGCCTTGCTTGGTCCCTAGAGGGATGCTCGGTGAGGAGGCCCCCAGTTTGTGTATTGGTGGCTCTCATCAAGATTGTGTGCAGATGGAAGACGTTCTCTTGGCTGCCTTTGCCGTGTCCCTGGGGCCTTCCCTTTCTTCAGACCCTCGGGGTGTGTTGCCACTCACACCTGCCTTGTGCCTTCGGTGGAGCCTATCTGGCCACATTGCATCTGCTCTCTCGTGCCATTCTTGTCTCCCTAGGAGCACCCTAAAGATTGTGATGCCAGCGTCCAGGCATGGTGGTCCCACTGTCCTTGTGGAGCAGACAGCCTTTCTTCTGTTTGGGATCTTCCTTCCCGTTTCATCTCGATGCCTTCTGGATGCCTTGGCTTACTTGGCTGTCTTTCAGGCTGTCTCCCATGCCTTTGCTTCTCTGTTCTGTGAGACTACGCTGCTCATGATCACCATCTTTCTTTGTCAGATGGTCCAGCGGTGCCTTTGGCCACCTCTCCATTTGGAAACTTAAGTCACATAGTTATTGGCCAAAGGGCCTTCCGGACTTTTCTGGTCTTATCGGGGCATCTCATTTACAGGTTAAACTTCTGGCTATAATTATCAGGGTCTGTTTCAATGTGATTTTTTTGTCTTTTCCCTCAGATAATGGGGAACTCTTTAAATAGTTCAAGACTAAGGTATTTCACTTGTACGCCATCTGTTTTTCTCATTTTTTTTCTCTTTGCTTTTCACTCATTGTGATCCTAGCTCAGCTTGATGGTCTGATTGTCCACAGCCTGGGGCAGCCCCCACACTAATGAGCAGTCAGTCCCTGGCCTTCTTCGGTGCTTGGTGGAAGTGGGGAGCCTTGGGGTCATGTGCCCAGCCCTCGTCTTTGCGCACGTTGGCACCCAAGGCTGCGAGTGCTGGAGGAAGGGCCGAGGCACCTGGAGGGTCTTCTCTAGGTGCTGCGTGCACCACAGCTCTTCTCGCAGGCATCTGTCTTACCGTTGGTCCTCTTACACACGATCCCTCAGTATCCCATGAAATCGGGGTTCTGGTGTCCTTCAGGTGCTGAATCAAATGGCCTTCCTTCCCCGCTTCCTTTCCTTGCTGCTTTAACGTGGACTTTCCATTCAGCAGCTGCTTCCTGGCTCCCTAGAGAATGTGCCAGGCTTGGGGGGGTGAGTCGGACAGAACTTTGTTCATCCAGCACTGAGTCCACTTGTTAATTTTTGGGCGGGGTTTCACATTTAGAGGATCAATTAAATTAAAGTTTATTCACAGTCAAAAAACTGATTCTTTGCCCCCTCTGCCTGCTTCCCCACCACTATATCACCACAGCTGCAAAAATGGAAAGTGGCTGGGTGAGACTGAAGACCACTTTACAGTTGTACTTTTTTCATGAGTTAACAACCTGTGAAACCCCCAACCCCCTGCCCAAAAACCAAATCATCACAAAGTGATGAATCTGCCAGCCCCGGCACTGCGTATCTCCATCGTCCGTTAGGGTGGCACTCAGAAAACAGACTAGGTCTCTCGCCAGGGCCTTCCCAGCATGGTACAGTCGGCCGGAGCTCCAGCTTTGCCGGCCTGGCCCACGGGGAGACGTTGGAGTTTGTCTTTGTGAGGGGTCTCTGCCTGAAGTGGACCATACAGGAAGTGTGTTGTGGGAAAAAGCAAGGAATAATAAATAGGTCCAGGGTTGGCCTGTTGCCTGGGTCCTGTAGTGAGGCCCAGAGCAAGGCCTCCAGCCTTGGAGAGAGCATGGGCAAGACTCCTGCTGCGAGAGAAGGCCAGATGGATCACCATTGCCCTAGTGCGGAAATAAAGCCCGGGGGCAGGACCACAGACTCGGGAATCACGCAGGTATCGAAATGTCCTCTCTGTGATTCTGTCCAAGTCCCTGCTGCACATGTTCCCAGAACAGGACGAGGACAGTCCCCTTCAGCCCTGGAGGTGAGACCTTCCTCCCAGCTGACACGGACATGTGGCAAGAGACTGGCGGCTGGCATTCAGCCAACTCCAAATTGTCCAGCATCTGTTCCCATTGGACTCTCCGCTGCCTCGGGCTGGGAGCGAGCTGAGGTCTGAAGGAGGCTCTGAATCTTTGAGGCCCAGCCGAGCCTGCGTGGGATTTTTGTTGTTTTAGAGCTTGGCAGAACTTGTGGTCTCAGGTCTTTCACTTGACTTTCTTGGGCCGTTTTAGGTCATCGAAGGAAGTCCTTGGTGTTCCAGCAAACCGAGTGCTGGATGCTGAGGGCAGGATAGGCTGGGTAGGTTTCCTTTTGGAAATTCTTTTGAGTCTGATTCTCAGGAGTTCAAATCTGGGACTGCTCGCTGAACCCCTCTTAACATAGTACAGTGTGTATAGAAGAAAGAGTAGTGACTTTGAAGGCAACAGATCGTCTTGGGAGGCATCACGAGACATGGAGAGAGCCCCAGCCCTGGCGGCAGAAGACGGCTTCAGAGTCTCCTTGCGATGAGCGCTGTGCACTTTCTCGGCTGCAAAGTGAGGGGACTGGACTGGGCCAGAAGTATTTGTTGTGTGCCCCTCGGGCCACTCCCAAGTATGACCAGGTTGAAATGGAATTGGGGAATATTTCACAAGATAGATAAATACCACAGAGTGTAGGTGATGCCAGGGTGCACCTGCGCGGACCTTTGTGGATGGTTCCCTGGCCCCTGTTGGCATTGAGCTTGACACCCCTCACCTGGATGCCCTCGGGGCTCTCTTCCCTCTTGGTCTCTGGCATTTTTTTGCTTCCACGGCCATCGGCGTGTTCCTGGCCCAGTGGAAGGAGGCCTTTACCTAGCAGAGAGGCTAGTTAGTCCTCAGGAAGAATCGGAACTAGAATTTCTATAGCATTTTCCTTGTGTTATCTCATTTGAGCCTGGCCTCAACCCTGGGACGTCGATCCTCTTATTATCCGCATTTTATAGATGAGGAACTGAAGCAAACAGAAGTGAAATGACTTGCCCAGGGTCATAGAGCTAGCCCAGTGAGGCTGGATTTGAACTCAGGTCTTCGTGACTCCCAGGCCCCACGTTCTGTCTGCTGTGCTGCCTGGCTCCCACCGAGGCCACAGGGCTGTCCACTTGTTGCAGTGCCTGACCTTTGCCTGCCATCGTGGTTGCCCAGGGTCCAGCTCTGGGGGGAACTCGCTTTCCAGTAGGAGATAAAGGCTTCTCATTCCCCTCTTGACTTCATGAGGAATGTTGCTGAGTAGAGTCATGTTGCTTTTAGCTCTTGACAAGGGTTTCCCCCAAGAAGGGAGAGAAACTACTGTACAAACATGAATCAGATATGGAATAGGCAGCTTCTTCCCTTATAGAAAAGGGAATTCTAAGCAATAAAGTGCTGGATCACCACAGTCAAGAGCAGCCTAGACATCTGCCCACCTCAGGCCTGACCAGCAGGGAATCACCTTGTCCTTGGAAAGATCAGAAGTTCCCAGGGAAGCCCTGTGTCCATGCCCTCTGAGGAGGCCTCCAAAGACCCTGAGAAGTGGTGATCCAGCCTCTGTGCTTCCCACTGCTGCCGTCTGCTTGCCCCGGAGCAGCTGATGACCAGTTGGGTATCTCGTTGTAGTAAAGATGCTTCGCCCCTCGAGGAGCCAGATCTGGCTTTCTGCCGTTTCTGTCTCTGATTCTGCCCAGTCTCGTAAGACCCACGCAGAACAAGCCTCATCTAAGCTCTTCCCTGTCAGGGCCCTCCCACCACGTCCACCTCTGCGTCCCCGTGACCTTCCCTCCGAGCTTGTCTCACACTCGGACGAGGAAGAAGCCAACGACAGGATGACCCCAGGTGGTGCCCATCAGATTTAGTGCACGCAGATTTAAAAAAAAAATGCCCGATGCTTTTTATACAGCTAAGAGTTCTAAATGTCTCTAGAGAGCCGGGAGGATAATTCTCCCATTAATTAATTCTCTCCAGCTGTGGCTCTGGTCTCTGAAATTCTCTGGGCTCCCTGTCATCCTGAGCAGAGGCCTCAAGTGCCACAGGTATGATAACGAATCTAGAAACCCAGGTGTTGCAGCCTTGAATTGGAACTCCATCTAAAGAGATCTGTCTGTTGTTTGACCTAGGATTTCTCCAGTGATGATACCAAGCTGGAATATAATGTGGACGCTGCCAATGGCATTGTCATGGAAGGTTATCTGTTCAAACGAGCCAGCAATGCCTTCAAGACTTGGAACAGGTAATATGTTCTAAATACTCAGACCTACAGATACACACATACAGATATGCACATACATAGATGCACATAATCTTCATTATGTAATATGACTAGCTAATTCTTAAGCATTCACACTTGATCGCACAGGTTGCATTTTAAGGAAAAGGGTAGGGAAGTTATTATTATAACATGAATCTTAAATTCTACAAACTAAGAAAAAGTCAATTTTTTAATGTCAATGATACTGAAAAGTTCACTGGTTCTCATAAGTGACCAGATTTTTAAAAGTCTTTTCTGCACGATAGGGCCACCACATTGGACCTGCAATGTCCAATGAATAAGTGCCATATACATCGTGTGTAAGTCTTAATCAGCATCTACCACCCTGGGAAGGGAAGCTGCCGACAAGGGTTGATTTGGCTGGGGCTGCCTGGGGAGGGTGCTACCCTCTGGTTCTGGGGAGGGCTTGAAGCAACAGTCAAAGGTTTTCATGGGGCCGCTTTTGGAGTTGTGAGCTTCTTGCCAACTCAGATTCCGTGATCCTGTGAAAGTGATAGTCCCCGGGTGCTTACCATATGCTTTAAGGAGCATGCCGCAGGGACATCATGTAAGAATCAGTGATAGTAGGCTTAGATCTGAAGGCTGACGCCCTGGGATGCTTGCAGCTTACTAAAACTGTAGGACCAACTTAGAGTTTTGTTCTAGATCCCTAAGTGGAGCTTGTTTTGACCTGATTTGTTTTTCTCTTAAAAGAGGAGTGCAAACAAAAGATAGTTAATTGAACATCCGAGGCAGTTGGGTTCTGTTTACTCCGTGTTTTACTGTCCTTTTTGAGTAGGATGTGTGTAGTTGTTTTTTAATGTCATCTTCAAGGTTTTTAGTTTTTAATTTAGTTTAATGTTAAGACAGACAGTAGAGAAATGTAAAATGTTGTTTATTTTGGGTGGCATATATAATAAGAACAATTTAATATGGTAGATTAGCCTTAGGTGTAGCCATCTTTTTTGTTACTCATTTTGTTCAAGTCTTAAGCTCTTACTTTATATTCCAGACCCTGTGCTAAGTGCAGGGGATACAAAGAAAGACTTCATTCCTGTTCACCAATGTTTATGATACATTGCACACACTTCCCCTTTGAAGAACCCAATTTTGGCTTCCTTTGGCTGTGTGGGATCCATGTCCTTCTTGGAAATTCTCTTCTCACGGCAGTGAATGCTGACCATTCCTCTAGAGTGTGAAAGCCTTCGGGTACTGGACACAGGAGGGTCTGTGCCAGTCACTGACTTGGTTGTTTTCCGGTCACATTATTTTAGTGGGATAGGACTTTGCTCTGAAAAGGTTGACTGGGTACTTGGCAAGAGGGCAGCTCCCCAGTCTTGTTGCCCTGTACAGGGCTGAGAATGATGGCCTGGAGTCGTCAGGAGCCATCCCTTTCCTGGCCCTCGTAAGCTCCAAAGGGAGCCAGGAAGGAACCTTGTCCAAAGACATGGTGGTGAGTGTGTACCCTACTCACTCACCCATTCTGCCGCGTGGCAGGGCTTCTGGTAGCGGCCCACTGTTATGTCATCAGGACTTCCCAAGATGGCGGACTTGCCAAGTGGAACCCAGGAGGTGGAAATTCCCCAAACGACTGCAGTGAGAAAGGAGCCAGAGTCCATGGCCTGGGGAAGTGACTTCGCCTTGGGGAAGAAAAAATCATTTTCCTTTAGGTTGTAATTTTATTATTGTCATGAACTGATAGAGTAAATAAGACTAAACTGTTTCGAGAACAGAATTTTCAGCTCAGTCAGTCCAGAGCAGTGCTGTGTGATGCAGAGGGAGCCAGCGTTAGAGTCAGAAAGATCCTGGTTCCACACTGATGAAGTCATGGGGTTACCACTAGGGAGCACCACTCTCCCAGGGGGCCTGTGAAGCCCCAGTGAGATCCTATTTGTAAAGCGCTTAGCTCGTTGTCTGGCTGCCTGCCTTCCCTTTCTAAAGTTACGACCGTTATTTTAATAGGTGGACCACTTGATTGCGGGATGCAGTTATAAGTATGGAATCTTGTAATTTGAAATAATAGCTATTAATTTCTATTTTCAAGAGAAATCTGAAAAAAGTACATTTCCACTTCATCTCCCTGTCCTGATACACTTTAAAATGTACCATAATGGGGGCAGCTAGGTGGTGCGGTGGATAGAGCACTGGCCCTGAAGTCAGGAGGACCTGAGTTCAAATCTGGCCTCAGACCAAAGACACTTGACACTTACTAGCTGTGTGACCCTGGGCAAGTCACTTAACCCCAATTGCCTAAAAATTAAAAAAAAAAAAAAGTACCATGATGTTCATTAGTCCATCCTGTGGTTGTGATGGGTATTGTAGCTTGGAAAGACTGGCTCTTTTCATCTAAACAGCTAAAACTGAGTAGTGACGACAGGATTCAGAAACAAGGATGTCACTGTTTTCTCTAGAGGAAAGAAGGAAATTTCCACAAACCTCACTTTAAAACGGGAAGGGATTTGGGGGAAGAAAATGAGAAATTGGCAGAAAACTAGTGGGAAACTTGTAGCTGACTTGGAGAGAAGCAGGAGCCCTGGGGCCACAGAGACTCTGCCGGGCCTACAGTCAGGAGACCCTTCACAGGCAGGAGCCCCTGGGGGGCCCTGAACCTCTCCAGGCTTTGGTTTTCTTTTCTGTATGTTGGGGGCTGGCAGTAATAGCACCTTCCTCCCCGTGCTGTGATGACCCTCTCTCAGTGCTGACTTTGAGCAATCAATCAGTGTTCCTGGCACTGAATCATCTGTTCTCTTTGTGCTTTTTGGCTTGGCCATGCGCTCTGACCTTTCTCTGTCTGACTTGCCCTTTGGCTGGCTCAGCTTCTTTCCCATGCTCCCGGCTTTTATCCTCTGAACCGGAGAGGGTGTGTTGGAGGTGGTACCCGGGCTTCAGATGCCCAGAGCTGGGATTCAGCTGCCAGAAGCTGAGGCTTCTTTGTCTTCCAATTCACTGATGCACTTGAGTCCAGAAAGAGGCTTCCAGGTGTCACAAGACCCAGGCCGAAGCCAGGTATGACCCACTCAGTGAGAGCAGGTGGTACAACCGTGGCAGAGTATAGGGAGGATGTGATCTAACTGGACAGGAGGCAAATTTGTTATTCAAGGCCTTGTTGATTCCATTTTACAGAGGGGGAAACTGAGGCTTAGAGAGGGGTTGGGATTTGACTGTGGTTACTTTGTAAGCATCAGAGGCAGGATCTGAATTCAGAACTCTTAGCTTCAAGTGCTCCATGGCACACGGTGCCATATTCAGCTCTGTAAAGTGAGGGGTAGCATAGCCCAGTGGAGAGTGTGTGGCATGTGGAGTTAGGTTTGAATCCCACTTCTAACACTGTCCAGTTGGTTTACTGTTCTGAGCCTCTGTTGCCTTATCTGTGAAATGGGGATAAAAATGCACTGCTTGCCCCACAGCTTAGATTGGTTGAGAGGAGAGCAGCCATGTGAAGGTGCGAGCTGCTTTTATATTGTAAACGTTGGCCAAGGTTCCCCTGTAGAATGCTTCTTAATAAAAGGTCAGGTTTTAAAGGTAGATGAAAAACTACAAAGAAAACAGGCTGTGTAGACCTGACATTCTCCTGCCATCATTTTTAGTGGTGCTTTCTCAGGGCCACTTTAATTCCATTCAGCCATGAGTGGGATCCCGCTGACCAGGCTTTGGTCAGAGAGGATTGCAGGCCATGGGGAGCTCACAGCGTCTGGATGTGCACCTGTGTGTGACAGCACTCCTGGAGAAATCATTAGAAAAGAAAATGTCCATGGGCAGTGCAAAGTGAGGTGAGGAGGGCCGGGGTTCTTACTGACCTTTGGGGCAGGAGGGGACTGGCTCAGGGAGGAATGCGCTTTTTGGGATGGTCTTTAAAACAAAGTAGAAAGTCTGGTGGGGGCTTGTACTTTTCAAACTTAGGAAACTGAAGGAGGACCATGTACATGTGAGGATTTGTGGGGGTAGTAAGTGGTCTGCTGTGAGGGAGAAAGGAGGAATAAACATTTGTGTAATGCAAATAGACAGCAGAGAAGACTAATCTCTCACCCCTAAAGTGTTGACTCTGAACCCTGTGCCCCACCAACCTTCACTTTCTAAGAAGACTGCACAAGCTAACCTGTGAGCTTGCAACTGTACCCCCCCCACCCCAACCTCTCCTACTCCTACCACCTTCCTTCTCCCTGCCCTCCTGCTCTCAGTGCCACGGAAAACCAAAAAGCAGAAGCTTGCTCTTGCTGGGACTGAAGCGTGGCAGTGTGTGAGAGTGAGCAACAGGGTGGGTCACCACAGGGTGGGTCACCAGAGCGTGCGTGGATCCGCCAATTCTGCCTGAACCAAAGGCCATGGCATCTTGCTGGGGTCACGCTCTCTTCTCTTCCCCCCATCCGCCCATGCAGAAATCATTTGGGGCAGAGACTGAGGCTAGTAACATGACCCACATGGGAAGAGACTGAGTCAAGCTTGAGTCTAACCCCCAGGGGAAACAGCCTTCAAAGGGGAAGGAGTCAGAATGTGACAACAGTGAATGGAAAGAAAAAATGGAAAATAACCCAAGAACTCAGGTGGAGGAAGACTCCATTAAAGGCCTTGAGTGTAAGCAGATAAACCAGCAGGGAAGCTCTTCCTAACAGAAGGGAACGTGGCCTCCGGATCAGTGAAATGATCCTAGACAACTATAAAGAGGTACTGTAAATCACAGGAAAATGAGTTAGTCCTTTGCCTGATGAGGCAAGGAACCCTGTTGATTCCTAAGAGAGCGTGGAGCCGTAGCAGGATATACCTGAATGATTTAGAAGAGAAATAAGAATTGTGAAAGCCTTTGGCCAGCAGAGTAGAAATCATTGGAAGAAAGGGAAAAACTTGAATCCACAGTGGCAAGTCTTCAACAAAAAGAGAATAACTGATTGGGGATACAAATACACAGAAGTCAAGGACCATCTGGAAGAAGAGAAGCAGAAAGCCAGTAATGTTTGGGTTTTTTTTTTAAGTGTGAAAGCAAAACATACCGCTCTCAAAGACACCTTAAGGATTATAGGTCACACAGAAGAGTACGAGTAAAAAACCTGAATGGCATAATGCAAGAAATGATACCAAAAAACTGCACAGAACTTCTGGGAAAAAAAAAAAAACAAACCAACAAAACACAAAGTGCCAATTGAAAAATTCCATAGTTTTCAGAAGTAAAAAAAATATGCAGTTGTATAGTTGTTCAAATGAGCAATTCCAATGTCAAAACAACAAATTCTGCAAATTGCCAGGAAAAATACCATCGAACATAAAGGAAAAGCAATTCAAATAATACAAAACTATTCTACACCTGCCAGAAACCCCAGGATAGAATGGAATAATCTATTCTTTTTTTTTTTTTTTCCAGCCAAAGACAAGGTTTATTAGAACACCCACCATATTGGGCAGATTCAGTGAGCTATTGGCTAGATTATAAGATTATAAGAATCTGAGCAAGGTTTAACTAAAAACTATGGGAGGGATTTTGGAGTGGCCAAGTAGTCTATGAGGTAATAGAACTCCAGGGACCTGGACCTTAATGCAGCCTAGATAGGATTATGGGTGGGAAATGGCCTGGGGCCATAGGGAGGTAAGGTAACAGAATTGGGAGATTGGGTGTAGCCACAATGAAAGGCCAGTTGATAGGGATCATAGCTTCAGGCAAAGCCAGAGATTTGGTCATGTGGGAAAGTCCAGAGTTTTTCCTTTTTGGGGTCTTAAGTCCCATCCTCATCATTCCTCCCTCAAACAAATGGGACCCAAATTCTTTTGTGGTAAGGGGCAAAGGTCTTGGCTTCTGAAACTGCTTCCTGCTGGCAAGGGGTATAGAGCTGTCGCTGCCTGGAGGGGGTCCCAAAGAGGTTGACTGGAACCTAGCACAGGCTGCATCCAGGGAACAGAACGATGGGGAGAACATTAGCTGGTACCTGCGCTGTTTGCTACCAACTGTAGGTGAATGGCCGATAGTCTGGAAGACATAAATCTGACAGAAAAGACCGCAGGGCCCAGACATAAAGCAGGGACTAGATTTAGGGTCCAAATACGAGAGAATAAGACATCCTTAGCTCTGTTTGGATTCAGATAATTCAGTTTTCCAACCATGCAGTATTAAGTCCACCTCATAGCTAGGTGTAATGGGGAAACTAAGCCAGGAGGATCCCATTTTTGAGGCTAAAATTGTCCTCTCAGCTTTTGCCAATGCTGACTTCCCACCAGTATCACATTCTCTCTGAGTACCTTGTGGCATTTCTCAGATGGTGGATTATTGATTTATCAGTGGATTATTATGATCCGTTAGACAACTCAAAATGAAATCATGAGCTTTTTTACCTCAGACAGCAAGTTTCACTGATCACAGTTTAGGATTACTTTTCCAGGATTTACATCTCAGATTTAAATTTGTCCTGGTGTAAAAAGCCAGTCATTAGAGATTTCTATAGACCTGCAAGTTCTCAGCGAGCCATATGTAACCCAAACAAGCTTTTTGGCTAGTTTACACATTAAAACAATAACCAACAATAGCCACATTATTTTAGCAGTAGCCAAATTATGAAAAGTTGCTTGACATAACTGATACGGAAAGTTCACCAGTTTGAAACTTGAAACAAACCCATTACCAATCGGGTGGCTTCAGTTTTGTTAAATGCATTTCCAAATGACTTTACACAGAGAATCAACATCCCATCATTAAGAGTCAAAACTACACATTTAAAAGGGTGTGCTTACCCAAGTTCAGAGGCTAGCTTCTTTACCTTGAGCAGGATGTGCTGAACCTGGGTAATGCTTCCAGGCAAAGGTTGCCCTAGGACCCAAGGCCTTTGCGAGGGGGGCCCATGCTGTGGCTGCTGTCTCTCCCCCCTCCTTTTCCCTAGGTGGGGGAGGGCGAAATCAAAGGTGAGGGGGAAAGGGTGAAACTATTCTCCTATGAAAGGGGTTAACAGATACCCTCTTGACTCAAGGGAAGGGAGTGACTAGGGTTGTAAGATGGTGTTTCAGAACTGCTTGATGATCAATCACAAAACCTCCAGAATCTGTCAAAATATTTTTAGCTGTTCTAACTTTTCCCTGTAACCTCCATGAAGGAGCATTCAGGGATGTAGAGAGAAGGAAGTAAGCCTTAAGGAACCAAAAAAGAACTGCAGTTTTCCCCAATTCCCTAGCGCCGAGAGAATTGACAGAATTGGGCATACACTTCCAGATAGGACATCCCATTCTTGTCCTCTATGCTACGTAAGGTATACCCCAGTCCATGGCCTCGAACCAACCCAGTGGACCGAGAGCCTGAGAGCGTCAGGCTGAGTGCGAGATAGCTTTGTAACTGCCTGAAAAGCACCTCCAAGCCTTGGTGCTTGGAGAGCAATCCCAACTGCAGAGCAAGAAAGAAGGGGAGGAGGCTTATATACCTTCCAATCTTGGCTGGAGAACTTGGGGTTAGGCAGCTTCCCCATTCGGGCCACCAAAATGTTGAGGTTTAAGGATGCTGGTACCCCAAAATCAGAACACATGGGTCTTGCTTGAAAGAATTCAACCCAAGCCTTCTTTTAGCCAAAGACAAGGCTTATTAGAACAACCGCCATATTGGGCAGACTCTTAAGGAGCTGAACATTGGTGAGCTGTTGGCTAGATTATAAGAATCTAAGCCGGAATAATCTATTCTAACGAGCAAAGGCGTTCAGGATATAATCCAAGGGCACCTACTCTGCAAACCTGATCCTAATCATTAATGAGAAAAGATGGATAGTCAATACAAAAGAGGCACTTAAAGCATTCTTAGAGAGAAGACCAGTCCTGAACAAAGTGTTTGCTTTTTACGTATTCCAGACAATAGAAATACAAAAGGTGAACAAATACAGCAACCAGGGACAGCCACGGTAGAATAACAGAGGAACCATTAGGAGATTTCTTGCTTAAAGTACGTAAAGAAACAAGGTTGAAAGGATATAACAAATAGAAATGACAGTGGAGAAACAGGCCTGAAGCGGGGCAGACTAAACTTCCTAACAATATCCCTCCTACAGGCAAATCAGTGTTTTTATGGGGCTAAATTTCAGGGTGAGAAGGCCCATTTAAAAAAAAAAAGAAAAGAAAGGAGAGGAAGAAGATAGAAGGAAATTAATCAAATTGAGTCAAAGATTAACAAAAATTAACAAAGAAGATAAACTAATTCTTGTAGTCTCAGGAAGAAGAGAGCCTACAGAAGATTGCATGAGGAGGCAAAAGAAGGAAGTAAATCAACTTACAGACATTTATTATGAGGCTACTACTACATGCAAAGTGAGGCAGCTAGGTGGTGCAGTGGATAGAGTGTGGGGTCTGGAGTCAGGAGTACCCGAGTTCAAATGTGGCCTCAGACACTAGCTATGTGACCCTGGACAAGTCGCTTACCCTGTTTGCCCCAGTTTTCTCATCTGCAAAATGAACTGGAGGAGGAAATGGCAAACCACTCCAGTATCCCTGCCACAAAAACCCCAAATGGGGTCAGGAAAAGTTAGACATGACTGAAGTGACTGAACAAGGACAGCAGCTCTCTAGTACCCCCTCCTCTCCTCTGACACCACCCTCACCCTGGTCTGGGACCTCGTCATCTCACCCGTGGACTCCTCTTCAGTGAGTGGGCCTGCCTCGTGGCTCTCCCAGCTCCACTTCGTCCTCCATTCAGCCACCAAAGTGATTTTCCTGAAGTGCGAGTTTGATCCTGTCATCTCCCTACTCAACAGAATCTCATAGGGTTCCCTCCAGGAGCACGTTTGGCATTCAAAGTCCTTTATAACTTGGCCCCCTCCTACCTTTACCAGTTTTCTTACACCTTACTTGCCACCACATACTCTCTGATCCCGTGATCCTGGCCTTCTTCTTGTTCCATCTCTTGGTTTTAGGCATTCTCCCTGGCCATTCCCCAGGCTGCTTCAGACTTCTCCACTCCAAATGCTGCCTTCTCTGGCTTCCTTTACTTCCTTTAGTTAGGATCTTTAAGTCCTAACTAAAATCCTCTTTTCCCTCCCCTCCATTAATTATTCCCTACTTATCCTGTATATATTTGTTTGCTTGTTATCTCCCCCAATGGACTGTAAGCTCCTTGAGGGCAGGGACTGTCTTTTGTCTCTTAGCACTTAGCATAATAAGGATAATTAGTAATTTTGTGAAAGAAAATGAAACAATATGCCCAAATTTCTGGGATGCAACAAAGGCAATTTTCTGGGGGGAAATTATATTCCTACAAACATACATGAACAAAATGGAATGGGAGAGAATGAATGAATTAGTTGAACATGCATTTTAAAAGTTCAGAAGTCAACAAATAAACATAAGATGAGTATAAAAGAGAAGATGTTAAAAATTTGAGGAAATGTAGATGACCTGGAAACCCCCCAAAACCTGTAGAAATGATAGATCCGAAAACCAGAAGGAGAAGTTTGGGAGAGATAGAATTTGGTCCTGGGGACAGGAGGGAGCCTCTGGAGCTTCTTGAGAAGTGACTGGTTAGTTGTGCGCTCATCACTCTGGCAGCTCTTTAGGGGATGGGTAGAGATGGAGAAGCTTAAGGCAGAAAGATGGCAGATGTGCTAGAGCATTGTGTCATGTCAGAGAAATGCTGCATCTGGAAAAAATTCCCAGATCCCCTGACCACAGGTGTCCTCTGGGAAGCCCATCATTTCGATCTTAATGAAGACAAGCGAGGCAGCTAGATGGTGCCGTGGATAGAGCTCTGGCCTTGGAGTCAGGAGGACCTGAGTTCAAATCCAGCCTCAGACACTTGATACTTACTAGCTGTGTGACCCTGGGCAAGTCATTTAACCCCGATTGCCCCACCAAAAACAAACAAACAAACAAAAGACAAGCTCCTGGGATAGAAGTAAGAAAGGGATGGGGAGAGGTTGGCTTCTGGGTGCCAGTGGCAGCAGTGAGACAGAACCACAGAGTCAGGTCTGAGGCTGCATGGACGTTTCGTGCCTTGGATCAAGGATTGTCTTGTGCATTACTGCCAAAGGAGCCTGGAATCAGGTCCTCTCAAAATTTGTAGCATACGTTTTTTAGATTAAAAAAAGAGAGTTCAGTCATGTTTGACCCAGATTACTGAATCCTCTGAGTAGAATTTGTCCATGCCAAACCTGGGACTCGTAAACTTTAGAAAAAATCTATTCTAATCATTGTATTTCCCTAGAATTGGTTTCCCTTGTACTCTTCTGTATTTTATATTGTTCATCGACAAACATCCCTTTAAGGAGGGAGGCTTCACGATGCTGCCTGCCTCCAGGGGCCAGAAATGAGTGTGAGTGAGGGTCCTCAGGTGTGACCTGTGGGGACAGGGGCCAATGACGTTCTGCTTACAGGCGGTCGCCTCATTTTTGCTCGGTTTTCACATCATGCTCGGCCTTTGCTTATTTTGCTCATTTGCATTTCATTCTTTTTTCTACCTTTCCCTTATGTTTTAATTCTGCCCCATTTTTTCACATGACAGGAGAAAGCCAGATCACATCAGGTACCAATTAGCTTCTTCTTTTCCTTCCACCTTCTCTAGTGTTCTCTTTTGGCATGAGAAAGCTCACAATTAACCTACATTGCCATTTCACATGGATTACTTGCAATGGATAAAGTCCCTTTTTGCACCAAATCTGAAAAATCACGATGAAAATGCTCTTAGGAGGGCTGCCTGCCCAAGTGGCCCGTTTTTTAACTTGGCAAAGAACATTTGCTATATTCCCAGTCCCCAACAGAAACAGAAAGACCAGTCTTGGCACACTTCAGGGCAGCCATGTAGGAAGTTTGTGTGTGTGGCTGTTTTCAGTGCTGGGGTAGCATGAGCTCCTGTGGTCAGAGACTAGAAATATTTTCTACTTAAGTTTCCAGAGTCTTTTGTTACCATCATCTGCTTTAAAAAAGCAAAAGGGTAAAAAAAAAAAGAGAAATTTGACATTATCAGCATTATATAGCTAGCACACGTTCAAGTTTATTTCATTTTCAGCTGATGTGTTTCCCCTGAGAACATGAATGAACTAGTCCTTTTCCCCACATCTTGCTGTTGGGGCTGGAACTAAGCTTAGTTTGGAAGCAGGAAGCTGATCTTTGTTCTTGACCTCAAGTGTAGCCATGAGAGGGAAGAGTCCCAGCGGGTAGAAGGTGAATGGTCCACTTTTGTGGCCCTGCCCTCCAAAAATTTGATTTTAAGGTCCTCGTAGTCTAACGGTTTTTACAAATAGCTAGGAACATCTGATTTTGCTGATTTAATTGTATGGCCTTAAATCCTGGCTGGGTCTTTCTTACACATGCAGTGCACTGGCATGAAACGGAAGCTAATTCTACAGTTATCTTAGGCAGACTTTGTTTCCTTTCCTGCCTCTCCCATATTATTTGCCCTTGGCTCTCATTGTGGCCACTGAAAATAGAAGATTGTGGTGTTAAGCTGTCCTCCCAAAGGTTTGGGTCACGGTTGGACGTGGCCTTTGGAGGTTGGATTCTTAACTTAGTGAGAGCACTCTCAGGACCAGGAATGGTATAGAGTGTCAAGAATAGATTTCCTCTGGACCCTGGCATACCTCCCCCCTTCCCTGCCACTGCCCACATGCTCACACTGACTTGCCATGTGTCCATTCCCTAACAGAATCTAGAGCCAGCTCAAGAGCCAAGAGGGGGAGATGGGAACCACTTCATGTGGAGTTGAGAGTATCAACAGTTCCATCCCTCCTTTCATGTTGGCTTGGCTATGAGCTCTGTTATTTCACTTTCGTTTTCCTCAGTGACTGCCCTGATTTTGTTTGCCAAGTTAATCTGCATTCCCCACGAGTACAAAGATGGACAGTAAGTGGAGGTGACTGGGTCAAGGTGACATCGGGATAGAATTCCAGAGTGAGTGTAGACTGTCGCCCGTGGGAGGGCCAGGCACCTGAACTCAGCAGCTGTTTTTTCTGGGATTTTTTTTGAGAAGGATAGTCTAAAATAAGCAGACGTTTGGCAGCTTGTCACATTTCCCACGAAGCCTTGAATAAGCTGGAGCCCTCAGCCACTGCCCTTTTGTCCGTGACAATACAGCGAACGGAGGAGGAGCTGCTGGTTGCACTGTGTACCTGATGGAGTGCAGACGTTCGATCATTTCCACAGATTTGTTCCATTGCACGTTCTCCAGTGTGGCTGGGCTGGGCTCTTTCTTTTGTGTGTGTAGGCATCACCTTTAACCCGTCTAACCAACTGTGACCAGAGGCACAGATTAAGCCCGGAATGACTTCCTTTGCTAGCCTGCATTTTGGTGATTTCTCATAGAAGTAACATGCACCAGGCCTGTACCTGGATGCTTGGCTATGACGTCTGTCTTGTCAGATGGCAGAGGCGATACAAAGGGGAAAAGGATTCAAGGACTAGCTGTCTGCCTGCCGGAAGGGGACTGGCTGAGCGCGTTGCCTTGTGACAGATGATTTCCCTGCCTGGGAGACTCAGCTTTCACTTGGATAACTGAAGGGCTCCTAGGAGCTGAAAGTGTTTCTGTTGAACACGTTCAGGCGTCTGTCAGAATGGAAAGGTAGAATTTCCACCTGCTAATGGATTAATTACTAACGTTTGAAATTGGAATTATCTTCCGTGGAGCTTATATAAAATGACTGAAATGCTTGAGCTTTTACGTTTGAGGAGTTGGCTTCCTGTAATGAATAGCCTGATTGAGGCTATCAAATCGAAAGAGTTTGGGGCCCTTTTGCTTTTGATTTCAGTAGCTCAGAATGAGTCGATGTGACCATATTTAATCTTTTTTCTAAAGGAGATCACAGGCACTTTGGGGAGCAGGTACAGCACCCACTGCTGCACAAAACAGAAGGAAGCAGCCTGGATGACCAGGTTTACAGGCCGCCTAACTTTGAGCTTACGGTTTGGAAGTGGTCAGTGTGAAAGTGAGACCAGTCAGTCCGGGCCGTGGCGGGGCGGGGGAGAGGGAGGCGTGTGTCTGGGCATGCGCGCACACACACACCCCACATACATACATACACGCACGCACCCCCCCCACATACATACACGCATGCACCCCCACACACACACCCCCACGCATACACACCCCACATACATACACACACACGCACACCCCCCACATGCACACACACACCCACACACACGCACCCCCCCACACGCACACACACACGCACACACCCCCCACACACGCAAACACACACCCACACACCCTACACACACACACACACACACCCCACACACACGCACACACACACACGCACACACACACCTACACATACCCTACACACACACACGCACAGAGCACAGCGCACAGATGGGTCTGGATTTCACTTCTAAAATGAGTCATTTCCAGCTTCCTCAAGTCAAGGACTTGTGAGGAGCTGTGTACTTCCCTTCATCACTTCCATTATAGCAGAAAAGTTTAGCAGTCATAAAATAGCATTGATTTCCCTTTTCCCGGGAGGGATGGACGATACGGAACATAAAAGTGCCTTCTCATTCACTGCTTCTCCCTCTCCCACTTCGGCAATGTTCATCTCCATCCAGACACTAAAAATAGAAACAAAAAGACTCCATTATTTGGGGTTCCTTATGAAGAAATACTTTTTAAAATATGGGGTGATTTTTACAATGCTAATTTTTCTATCTAATATGGGAGTACTAAAGAATAATATTTGTTAGTGTAGAAATTCATATGCCATAGAGGAACTAATTCAAGTAACTGTATTTCCTTTAATCAAAATTTAAACTCTGCAGTTTAAAAATGCTGGCTTTCCCCCCTTTTTTCGTCCTTCTGTTTTGCCATATGCATCTCATACTGACACAAGTCGTCATGACTTAGTTTTATGGGCCAATTTGTATTAGTTTTCCAAAAGTAAAAAAATTATTTTGATCAGCAAATGAAATAAATTATGTTTACGAGTAACTGAGTTGCTTTCTGTTTGTTTAGACGCTGGTTCTCAATACAGAATAATCAGTTGGTGTACCAGAAAAAATTCAAGGTGGGTGCCACTCTGTTCATCAAGAAGGAAAGTCCAGGGTGTGCTGCACATTTCCAAAGGCTTATCCTCTCTTTGCTCAGGGCCACAAATCTTCTAGTAGAGCATCAGATTGGGAGTCGAGCCTGTGTAACATTTTCTTCCGAATAAAAAGGTTCAAAATATGATATGTGAAAAAACCAGATTGTATTTGACTCAAGAATTGCAAAGGACAGTTCTTGGTGTGTCCGTTGTTTCTGTGATGACTGCGGGTCATCAGGCGGGGGAGCAGAAGAGAGCTGCTTCTCAAGCCAAGAGCCTTTTACATTTTCATTGGTAACTTTTGTATTCATGTACCTTGGATGTCTTGAGCTTCATTCCCTTTTCCCAGACATCCGCAAAGAAGGATGGTGAGTCCAAGGTCATCTGCAGCGTGAGAAGGAAGACTGCGATGATTTTTCCACATCGTTCTGCTTTGGGGCCACGCTCCAACATTACCGTTACACAGCCTTAAGTTTCTTTTTGTTGTTTTTTTTTCCATTTCCCTCATCATCCTTGTGTGGTTGTTTTTTGGTTCATCTCAGCCTTTCCATGCTTCTTTCTGGTCACCATGTCCATCATGTCCCACACCCCAGTAATGTTAATATTCCATTACGTTGACGGACCACAGCTTGTTCCACAGTCAATGTCCCATTCTTTGCTACCACAAAAAGTGCTCCTGGAAACATTTCGGTGGATATGGGACCTGTCTCTTTGTCACTAACCTCCTTGGGCCCCCAAGTAGCTTTAAAAGAGGATAAATGGTGTGTGTCGGGGCAGGGTTGCCAAAAGTGCATGAGTGGCTTGGGTCCCACTGGTCCCACCCTACCATCATGTCTTTCTTGACAGTTTGATTAGTGAAGATGGACTAAGTCCTTGAGGTCTTCAAAGTAGTATCTGTATCTGACTTGTCTCGAGGGCTTCTTGACCTTGATCAGATCAAGAGGGTAATGCCACATCGCCAGTCAGCCTGAGGCTGTACAAATTTCTTCATGAGTGGAGCTAGTCACAGGTTTCTTGTTCTTTGAAAGATGTGGTTTTAAAGCAGCAATCTCTTTTGAAGTCAAATCAAGTCAGTAGGCTTTATGAAGTGCCTGCTATGTGCTAAGCACTGGGGATACAAAGAAAGGCAGAAACATGGGTCTTACCCTCCTGGAGTCAGAAAGATCTGAGTTCAGATCTGGCCTCCCACACTGCCTAGCTGTATAATCCTTGGCTAGTCATTTAACCTCTCTTTGCCTTGGTTTTCTCAGCTAAAAATGGGGATCATGATGGCACCTACATCCCAGAGTTGTTGTGAAGGTCAAATGACACAGTAACGGCAGAGTGCTTGGCACATAGTAAATGCCGTAGAAATGTTAGCTGTTTTATTAATACCATGGGAAATATGGCAATATTATGTACAATTAGTTATGTACAGCTGATACATGCACAGAGGATAAATTGGAGGTGATCTCCAAGGGAAGGCACTAGCATGAATGGGGACCAGGAAAGACTTATTGCAGAAAATGAGATTTTAGCTGGGACTTGAAGGAAGCAGAGATGAAGAGGGAAAGTATTCCAGACTTGGGGGACAGCCAGGGAGCTGTCCTAGGGGAGAAACAGCAATGGAATCACGGAATCGAATAGTGTGCGGAAGGGGCTAGAACACTAAGTCGGATTTTGTGTTTCCTCTTGGAGATGAGAGGAAGCAGGGGCGTGTGACGTGGTCAAGCTTCCCTTTAGGAAGGTCACTTTGACAGATAAATGAAGGAAAGACTGGAGAGGGGACAGGCTCGAGGCAGGCAGACCACTCTCCCCCCACGAGCAGTCATTGCAGTAGTGTTGAATTGTGGTGCATGTGGTGATGAAGGCCTGTACCAGGGTTGAAGCAGCGTCCGAGGAGAGAAGGGGGCTTACTGGGGAGACGTTACAAAGATCCACTCCTTAGAACGTGACACCACATTGGCTCTGGGGACTGAGAGGAGGGAATCAGATGATGCCAGCGTGAGCCTGGGTGACAGGGAAGATAGAGCAAGCTGTGTTTGGGCCATGTTTGCAGGACATCCGGTGGGAGATATTCACCAGGTAGTCAGACATACCAGCCAGAAGGTCAGGACAGAGTGATGTAGAAGGAAAAGAGGGCCCAAGAGGCAGTCCTGAGGCACCCCTGTGGTTAGCAGGGGGGGACCTGGATAAAAATCCAGCCTAGGAGAGCAGTGCCGTGAAAACATAGAGAAAAGAGGGTCATCACCAGTGTCCAGGACTGCGAAAAGGCCATTGGATTGGGCAAATAAGAGATCACTGTTAACTTTGGAGAGAGTGTTTTCCATTATTATGGAAGTTGGAAGCCAGACGGCAGAATTTTAAGAAGCGTAGGAGGAAAGGACGTGGAGGGCCCTGCTTTTGGCAGCCTTCTCAAGGAGTTTAGCTGTAAAAGGGTGGTCTGGGCCTTCGTGGGTCAGGACACATGGCCGTGGCAGGGCCAGGGAGGACATCAGAGCTCGTACAGCAGGAAAATGAAGAATACAGACCTGACACGGCTGCTGCCTCTGCAGTGGTGAGCATGAGACCAGCTCAATACTCTTAACCCGGAGGCGCATTGATGAGGCGGGAGACAGCGAGATGGCAGAAGCTCCGTTTATTAAGTGCTAGTAGCTTTCTTTTATATCCCTAGTAACACCTGATCAAAGCACGATCTCCACGTGATAGCCAATCACCAAGTCTGCTGGACACCTGCAGCCCTCGTGTCAGGGGTATGAGTAGGACTTTTCTCCCAATGAGAGGAGAGCGAGCCAACCGTGGGAGCTGCGTGTCAGCAAAGGAGAGGTCTTGTGAGACTTCCTTGTTTTTGCCACGCAACAGGTTGTGACCCTCAGCTTCTGCTGAGAGAAGCTAGAACTCCCATGAGAAAATTACCCTAACAAGACCTTGTTCTTAGACATTGCCAGCAGGCCAAGGGCTGATCCCTGCTGGCATGGAGACTCTCCCATAGGTGTGTACTGGGGAAGGGGGAGCATGGGGACCCCTCTGGTTCTACTTCATGTTTTGTGGCTCTTTGTCACTCAGGGCTCAGCTTAATGAGTTTGTCCAATGCTCAGTTGCCCCAGAAGCTTGTGCTGTGCTTTCTTCCCACAGGACACTCCCACGGTGGTCGTTGAAGACCTGCGGCTTTGCACCGTGAAGCATTGTGAAGATGTAGAGAGACGGTTCTGCTTCGAGGTGGTCTCGCCCACAAAGTGAGTTCTGAATCATCTGATGTTGTCAGTCTTGATCACAGGCCTGGTGCTGGGTGCTGGGTGCTGGGGAACAGAGACAAATGCGAGGATGCCCCTTCCCTCCAGGAGCTCCCATGCTCCTGGGGGAGACAGCACATGGCCTTGGGAGGGCTGGGGGAGAGAGCCCCTCCGCTCAGGGTCTTCAAGGACATGAAACGCTCCGTGCACAGAAGGCCCTCCTCCTCTGACTGGCCAACCTCGCTTCCCATTGTTTTTAAATCAGTGTCTTTCATTTACCCTCCCTTATCCCCTAGAAGGAGGGAGTGAGGCTGGCGGGCTGTGCTGGGGTCCCACGTGGCCACTTTGGGCTCACTGCTTTCATTCTGGCTGTGGTTGTTGCCGTCATCGTCCTCATGGAGGTCTTTGTAGCTCTCCTCACACTCCTCCACATTCTCCTGCTGATCATTCCTTAAGAGCATTTCTTTGCGTTCGTCATTCTCTGGTCAGGGTCATAGGATATCTACTTTGTTCCCAGGTCTTTGCTACAGCAGAAAGAGCTGTTATCACTATTTTGTTGCTTAAAAGACCTTTCTTTCTGTCTTTGGCCTCCATCCCTCAGCTCCGGCCATTCTCTGTGGCCAGCCGTCCCCCAGGACCGGCATGCTCTGCCCGCTGAGTTCCCTGGCTTCTTTCAGGTTCCAGCTAAAACCCCACCTCCTACAGGAAGCCTTTCCCTACCCCTCTTAATTCTGTTTTCCCTGTTGGCTATTTCTTTTTTCTTTTTAATTAATTTATTTTTAGTTTTAAACATTCACTTTTATAAGATTTTGAGTTCTAAATTTTCCCCCCTCCTCCCCAACATGGCATGCAATCTGATGCAGGCTCTACATATACATTCATATTAAACATATTTCTACATTAGTCATGTTGTGGAAGAAGAATCAGAGCAAAAGGGAAAAACCACAAGAAAGAAAACAAAAAACACCAAAAAAGATCAAGTAGTCTGCTTCGATCTGCATTCAGACTCCATAGTTCTTTCTCTGGCTGTGGATAGCATTTTCCATCATGAGACACTTGGAGATGTCTTAGATCCTCCCATTGCTGAGAAGAGCTCAGTCAATCAAAGTCAGTCATTGCACAGTGTGGCTGTTACTGTGTACAGGTTCTCCTGGTTCTGCTTACTTCACTATGTATCCATTCATGTAAGTCTTTCCAGGTTTTTCTGAAATCATCCTTCTTGTCATTTCTTATGGAACAATAGTATTCCATCACAATTGTGTACCATAACTTGGTCAGCCATGCCCCAGTTGATGGGCATCCCCTCAGTTTCCAATTCTTGGCCACCAAAATGCTGCTCTAAATATTTTTGTGTAAATAGGTCCTTTCCCCTTTTTTCAGATGTCTTTGGGATAGAGCTCTCATAGTGGTATTGCTGGGTTGGGGAGGAACAGTCTCATAGACCTCTGGGCACAGTTCCACGTTGCTCTCCAGAGCGGCTGGATCCGTTCGCACGTGCTGGCTATTTCTAATGGGTCCCGTCAGCGGCTCGTTTGTACCCAGCTGTCGTCTCCCCCATTGGGTTGTGAGCTCCTCCAGAGCAGTCTGTCTTTTGCCTTTCTCTGTATCCCCAGAGGTTAGCCCAGGGCCCATAGGTGTTGACTGACTGACTGGGATGGACATGATTCCAGAATCATTGGACCAGGGGTAGCAGTCCCCTTGTGTCGAGAGACGGCTGAATAGCGCTCTCGTGACCCCGCATCTGAATTAGGGGTGAGGCCCGCCCCGGTCTGTGTCACCGCCCTGCTCAGAGCCCCCCAGAGGTGCCCTCGGGACTCTGGGATCGGTGTCCAGAGTGTGGGTCATGCGTTCAGGGTTGCAGAGCGCTTGTCAGTGTTATCAGGTGTCACCTCATTTTCTCCTGACGACAGCCCTGCGTGGGGGGACCTGTTGGTATCCTCATTTTACACATGAGGAAATGGAAGCAGATAGAGTCATGTGACTTGGCCAGGGTCACACAGCTAGCAAGTATCTGAGGCTGGATTTGAGGTCAGGCCTTTCTGGCTCCAGGCCCAGGTTCTGCCCTGTCGGGCCCCATGGCTGCCTCCAGCAGTCTCAGATGCAGCAGGAGAAGGCCTGAGAAGGACCACGAGCTTTGTTGGTGAACAAATCAACCGCGGGTGACCTTGGAGAGAACGGTTTTGGGAGGGATGAGCCCGAGCGCGCCCCCAATGGTTAATCAGTCAGCGGGCACTTGGACGGTGCTCGGGGACGCCACAGCCGCCGTTCGCTTACGCTCCCAGACCTGGGCCTGCACAGGGCGGCTCCCGTGCCTGCGCCGGAGCCTGACCAAGCACTCTGCCCCTTACAGAAGCTGCATGCTTCAGGCAGACTCGGAGAAGCTGCGCCAAGCCTGGATCAAGGCTGTCCAGACCAGCATTGCCACCGCTTACAGAGAGAAGGGGGAAGAGTCGGAGGTGAGTGGGCATCTCGGGTGGGGGCCGGGAGGGCTGCCGGCGGGGGGGGGGGTGGCGGGCCGGAGGCTGGAGATCGGGATCGACTTTCCAGCCGGGAGGCGGAGGCCATGGCGGCCTGCCCCGGCAGTGCCCCCTTGCCTCTACCACAGTGAATCAGCGTAGCAGCCGACCCTGAGGGAGGGTGTGGCCCCAGGCAGCAGCCTTCTTCGTAGTCCTTTCCTGTCTTGTGGCCAGGCAGAAGTCCAGAGTTCAGCTCCTGCCTCAGACACCTCTTGGTTGTGTGGCCCTGGCCAAGTCACTGACTCTCTGTCTGCCTCAGTTTCCTCGTATGTGAAGTGGGCATAATCACAGTGCCTGTTTCTTTCAGGTTGTGAAGATCAGATGAGTTAACACATATTAGGCATGTTGCGAGACCACCTCAAAGCACTTGTAGCAGTTCTCTTTTTTTTTTTTTTGGCAAGGCAGTTGGGGTTAAGTGACTTGCCCAGAGTCACACAGCTAGTGAGTGTTAGATGTCTGCAGCTGAATCTGAACTCGGGTCCTCCCGACTCCAGGACTGACGCTCTATCCTCAGTGCCACCTAGCTGCCCCTACTTGTAGCAGTTCTAATTATTGTCACAGCTGCTGCAGCTGCTGCTCTGACTGCCCTCAATGCAGCCTCCATTTCTCGTTCTGTTGATCTCCATCCAAAGGTTCTTTGCTGGCACTGCCCAGTGCCACCCTGGCCTCTCTTTCTGGAAACCACCTGCAGGGTCCTGATTTCCCCTCTCTGTTGAGGTCTACAGCTTTACATGTGAACATCATAGCCCCTTGTGAACATCTGGCTGCCCCTAGAGTGTTTCTAGAATTCTGTGTTTCTGCCCGCCTGCGGATTTTATGGCCCTTTCTGTGTCGGTTTCCTGTTCGTTTCCAGGGCCTCTCCGTCAGACCAGCCAGCCTAGGGCCAGCTGCCAGGGAGCCTAGGACTAATAGGATCCCTGTTTGATAGATGAGAAAAGTGAGAGGCTCACAGAGGCCAGATCCCTCCTCGAGGTTAGGGACCATCCAGGGGAGGGGGGTAGAGCCACTTGGCTTTTCTCTGTAGGTGATGGATTATTCAATCATCGTATCCTCATAAAGTCATTTCCTGGCTTTTCCTCAGTCAGCCGGTAGTGCTTAGGACTAGTTCGGTCAGACATTTGGAGCTTTCCTTTTAACTCATGCTGCAACTGCAGAATGCTCTGATGTTTTGTACAAAATGATGATTTGGAGCCTCCTAGATTGTCAGAGCTGGAAGGGACTTCAGAGGTTATCTGGCCAACTTCTGGTTGTACAGATGGGGAAACTGAGTCCCCAGAGGTTGCCTTTAGCCAGAGTTAGGACCTGTCTGGCAAATGCAGGATTGTGTGACACAGCTTCACCAGAGCACACCATGCCACTGTGGCATGGTCATCGCAGGCACTGAGGGCCCTGCTACCTCCTTGGCAGAGTCCAGCACGAGACTGTAACAGGAAATGGCCTTTGCTTTTGTGGTGATGCACTTCTTCCTTAGCATTCTGGGATAGTCTGTCTATAGAGTATTTCTTTCTTTTCTCTCTCTCTCTTTCTTTCTTTCTTTCTTTCTTTCTTTCTTTCTTTCTTTCTTTCTTTCCTTTCTTTCTTTCTTTCCTTCTTTCCTTCTTTCCTTTCCTTCTTTCCTTCTTTCTTTCTTTCTCAGTTGAGGTTAAGTGACTTGCCCGGGGTCACACAGCTAGTAAGTGTCAGGTGTTTGGTCTGAGGCCAAATTTGAACTCAGGTCCTCCTGACTTCAAGGCCAGTGCTCTATCCACTGCGCCACCTAGCTGCCCCTAGAGTATTTCCATAAACCAATCATTTCATTGTGCAAAATAATCTAAAAATATAACAGAAAGCCCCGGCAGAGACATGGAATGCATGGAATAAGAACCAGATGTTTACTTTTTCTTCTCCTAGAAGCTGGATAAAAAATCATCTCCATCTACGGGAAGCCTGGAATCTGGGAATGAGTCAAAAGAGAAATTATTAAAAGGAGAAAGTGCTTTACAACGGGTCCAGGGCATTCCTGGGAATGCCAGCTGCTGCGACTGTGGCCTGCCTGACCCCCGGTGGGCCAGCATCAACTTGGGCATTACCCTGTGCATTGAGTGCTCAGGTATACACCGGTAGGTGCTCTCCTCCCCCTGCTTCCCATTTCCCTCCTGAGCCTTGGCCTGGCTGGGCCCCCCGAGACTCTCTTGGGCTGCTCTTGGCCTGTCCACATGCTGAGCAGAGCCGCTTCTGGATGCTTGAATGTGTCTGGCAGAACACAGGAGGCTTTCCAGGGTGCTTTGAAAGTGGGAGCTACTCGTGCCATCCCATCCTGCTGGGCATTCTTGTGGAAGCCTCAGGGCCTTGTCAGTGGCGTTGTGTTTAATTGGGCTGGGAAGCATGGATGAATCTGAAATGAGTTATTATGGATACCATTGAATGGATACCGTTGTTTATTAATGCAGTTCTTTTCTGTTTAGGAGTCTTGGGGTTCACTTTTCAAAAGTACGCTCTTTAACTTTAGATACCTGGGAGCCTGAGCTTCTAAAGGTAATATTATTTGCTTTAACTTTACTGACATTTTTTTGTTTTTACAACACCTTTTTTTCCAAGCATATCTATCTCTCTTTCCTACCAACCAAGTCACCCTTGAAAAAAAGCATAAAGAAAGAGAGGAAAAAGTATTTCAACAAAATAAAGCCAACCACCCCACCATCTCTGAAGGCCTCAGTGCCTGCATTGTTCTCTAGCCACAGTCTCTGAACTCTGTAAAGAAGGGTGGGAGGAGGAATGCTTCCTCCTCCTCTCTTTGGGGCTGAGCTGTCCTGAGCATTAACACCGTAGCATGGAGGTTTATTGTAGCTCTGTCCCTTTGGGTCATTGTGGTTTTTGTGGGTCTTCCGCCTGGTTCTTGGGGCTCCTCCTCCTTCATATTTCTTATTTCACACAACACAGCACAGTAGTAATCCATTATATCCATATGCCATGTGATGAGGCAAGTGAGAGAGCCACCCGTTCTCTGGATCTCGTGAGCAAGGGTACAATGGGCGTTTAAAATACGAATGTCTTCTTAGTCATGGATCACTTTGGTTTTAAATCAGCCTGCTGCAGAATCAGAAACGATGTAATACTCGCTGTGTGTGTTTTGAGCATTAAAGTTGTTATTTAAAAACTCTATTACTCATTTATTTTTTCTTGCCATACAGCTTATGTGTGAGTTGGGAAACGATGTTATAAATCGAGTTTATGAAGCCAAAATTGAGAAAATGGGAATAAAGAAACCACAGCCTGGACAAAGGTACTAATTTAGTTCGTCCTTCTATAATTTCTATTCTGAATATAGGAATTAAAATGTGATTATTTTTTTAAAAGTTTTTTTGAAATCAAGTGTTCGGTGTGCATTTGTTAAGGGACTGTTTTGTGCACTGAGGTACAAATAAAACAGTGGAGCAGCTCTCAGTCAGGGACTTCCATTCTCACTGAAGCAACAGGGAGCATGGACATAAATAGAAATACAACACACGAAACACGAAAGCGCCATCGTTCCTGAGAGCTTCGGCAGAGAAAGGAGGATTATGAGAGCAGAATTTATGTCCAGCACAGCAAGATTCATGAGCAGAGCAGCAAAACTTGAATCTCTGAGGCAAGCCTCAGCAGAGAAACAAAGAGAGAACCGTAGATTGGCGATGTAGATCCACAGAAGTGAGGGAAAACAGAAGAAAAGAAGCAGAAAACCAAGAAGAATTAAAGGAAATATACTCACCGTGCAAGCAAACCAGGCAGTGTAGAAACGACTTAAGGGTCGTCAGTCTCTTCTAAGAACAAGATAGGACGAAGCACCTTACTGCCATAATGAAGGAAATAATAGAAGAGAGCTGCCCAGAACTTCTGAACGTAGAAGATGAAATTCCGGTTGAAATAGTTCACGGATGAGCCTACGGCTACAAACTCCAAGGCCTGCTGAGAGTAAACAATCCAATTAACAAACTAGAGAAAGACCCTCTAGAACACAAGACTATTCCACACCCTTCCGAAACAGAAGGAGAGAATGGAACAGTGTTAGGAAGAGCCCTGGAGGTCTGGGTGCTGCCCAAGGTAACCTGTCCTGCAGTTCTGAGCAAACCATTTAGGACAGAAGATGGACTCTGAATTATAAAGAAGAGTTGGAAAGGAAACCGAATTGAAGAGATTTTTTTTTTTATCTCTCACGCCCTAAACTACAGAAATGCAGGAGGAGTGAATAAATGTAGACTGCTGTAGCCACAGAGTAAGACAGCAGAAGGACCAGCAAGAGATTTCTTTCTCAACGTACATGAGGAGAATGAAGGGAGGCAGCACCCCGTGTTTCTGCTGTGGGACTCCATCATGTGGAGTCGGGGACCTGAGGAGCAAGGGAGGTGCTGGGGTCAAGTCAAGGCTAGCAGCAGATGACTCATGGAAGGGAAGCTCTGTGGTCTCAGAAAGCAAAGAGCCCACAGGGGAGGAAGTGAGGAGATGGGAGGGAGGCCACGGAAGGAGGCCTACTTTGGAGCTGATTCGGGGTTCCATTGATGATTGCTCCTGGGAGTGAAAGGAGATGAGGGCTTTACACCGTGTGAGGCCTGGGGGGATGTGAACCTAAGAAGTCCACTAGTCCTGGGAGGGGAGATCTGGGTTTGAGGGCTTTGGGGTCCAGGTCCCAAAGACGTCTTTTCCCTTTAGGGGTCCAGCGCGAATCCCATCCCCCATCAGTTATAGAGGCTGTGGGTCAGAGAACAAGGGTCTAAAGTGAAGAGAAAGAGAAGATGGATAATGAAGGAAGGGAGAAAAATCCTTTTTGGAAAGGGGTACATGAAATTTGAAAAAAAACAATGAACAGGACTAGTTGAAGGGGAGGAGAGGAAGGGGGAATCTACCTGATGGAGGGGGGGGAAATGGGGAGAAGTATATAACCAATAAAAGCAGGAGAGAGGAACTAATCAACAGAACCTTAAAGGGAAAGGGTGACAAGCAAGAAGAAGGGAAGGGGGTGGGCAGTGGGGAGGGAGAGGAGAGGAGAAGAGAGTAGAGTACCTGAAGGAGCATCATACTGTGTTTGCAGCAGAAGAGGGGAGAAAGCATCATAACTTGGGGAAAGACACTCCAACTCTAGAGGCATGTGAAGGAAAATATACACTTTAAATGCAGATGGATTAAATAATCCAATAAAATAAGGAGGAGTGACAGGTTTGATAAGAAAATAAAGCCCTACCATCTCATCTGTTGCTTTAAACAACAAAGACACAAATAAAACTGAGAGCATGAAAGAAAATTTACTGTACATCAAATGAATTCAAAAGAGCAGACAAAGCAAAAGTAAACATTCAAAAAAATAAGAAGGAAGGAACCACAGACAGCAAACCACGCATTGTCAGCAGTAATCTTGCACCCTGCTGAGTGCCTTTGCACCCACGTTCCTAAGGGAACTTTCATCTGAGCTCCAAGAAGACTTGGGAGTAACACAGTGGTTCCAGGAGACTCTAGGGACCCTCTCTTCATTTCAGAGAAGTCTAATGGAAAGATGAAGAAAAAGGAAACTAGAGTTAAAAGGCTCATGGTGTCTTCCAATTGAGACAGCAGAAGAATATCAATAGATGCATATACACATTTATATGTATGTATGTGTATGCATATATACACACATATATGTTTCTCTGCATCACATGGAATTTTTACACAAATTGAACATGTACTAGGTCGCAGAGATACCACTAATGTAAAAAGGCAGAAGTAGTCAATACATCCTTCACAGGCAGTAATGCAGTTAGAATAGAACTTGGTTCAGAAACTACAAACAAAAGATGCAGACCCAAATGGAGACTTGACAATGAAATTTTAAATAATAAATGGGTCAAAGAATAAGTTGTAGAAACAATGACAATGTAAAAGAAAATGATGATGATGAACAGCATGTCAAAATTTCTGGGATTCACTTAAAGCAATCCTGGGGGTGGGGGAAATCATACATTAACAAAATTAAAAAAGAGAAGAATAATAAATTGAATATGCATTTTTGAAAATTAGAAAATCAACAAATAAACCTAAAATAAGCACAAAAGAGGAGATATTAAAAATTAGAGGGGAAATAGATACATTGGAAATTTTTAAAAACCATAGAGATGATAAATAAAACTAAAAGCTGGTTCTTTGAAAATACTAATAAAATTTATAAACCCTTAGCTAATCTTATTAAAAAGAGAGTCTGAAAATAAAATCAATAAAGTAGCAAATGAGCAAGGTGAAAGCACAGCAAAACTAGAAGAAATAAAACTAATCAGAACATATTATGCACAATTACATGCTGACAAAACTGAGAACACAAAAGAAATAGAGGAATACCTTCAAAAATAGAAAATACCCAGACCATCAGATGATCAGATAAAGTTCTTAAATAATCCATTCGCAGAAAAGGAAGTAGATCCATCTATAAAGGAACTACTGAATTTAAAAACAAAACAGAACCTCCTGGACCTGATGGAGCCACAGAATTTTATCAATACGACTGAAATTAATCTGTACTTTTAATGCCAGGCCAATCAAGCTATTAAAGGGGTACTTCATAGAAAAGATCTATAATATCAAGGGAAATGATGACAAGAAGTAAGGACAAAGGGGGAATATCACTTCCAGACGTAAAACTATTTTATAAAGCAGCAGTCATCAAAACCATCTGCTCTGGTTAAAGAACAGAAAGATAGATCAGTGGGCCAGACTAGACCAAAGAGATTCGGAAACAGTAGAACTCAATAACCTAGGGTTTGAGAAAGTGGAAACCACAAGTTACCTAGGGAAAAATTCCTTGTTTGATAAAAACTGCTATGAAAATGGAAAAGCAATCTAGCAGAAATTAGACTGAGATGGACATCTTGCACCATACTCCACAGTACATTTTAAGTGGATATGTGACCTTAATATTTAAACAGTATACTATTTAAAAATTAGAAGAGAAACAGATCATGGACCTCTCACAGTTATAGGAAAGAGATGAGTACATACCCAAACAAGTAATAACAGCAATTACAAAAGATAAAATAATCTTTTGATTACTTGAAACTGAAAAGCTTCTCTGCACAGGCGTCATTAATGCGTATAAGATAAGAAGGGAAGTGGTCAAATGGGAAAAAAAATCATTGTATCGAATTTCTCTGATATGGATGTGGTAGCCTAGATACATAAACAATGGATAAATATGTATGAGACTAATAGCCATTCCCCAATATAGAAATGGTCAAAAGATATAAACAAATATTTCTCAAAAGAACTGCAGTTTTCATAACCTTGAAAAAATACTCCAAATCACTAATAATAGAGAAATGCAGATGAAAATAGCCCTAAGGTTTCACCTTAACCGTGCAAATTGGCAAGAAATGACAAAAAATAAGGACAGCTAGGTAGTATAGTAGATAGAGCACTGGCCCTGGAGTCAGGAGGACCTGAGTTCAAATCTGGCCTCAGACGCATAACACCTACTAGCTGTGTGACTCTGGGCAAATCACTTAACCCTAATCGCCTCACCAAAAACAAATTTTTAAATGACAAAAAATGACAACAGTCAATGTTGGAAGGGTTGTGGAACGACAAACACTAATACATTGTTGGTGGAGCTGTGAAGTAGAACTACTATTTTGGAAGGCAGTTTGGAATTACACAAATAAAGTGACTAAAATGTCCATACCCTTTGAACCAGAGACTCCATAACCAGGCCTAATACCCCCAGGAAGCCATCTTTAAGAAGAAGGTCTCCACATAACACCAAAATATTTATAGCAGCACTTTTGTGATAGCTAAGAACTGGAAACAAACTAGATGTCCGTCAGTTGGGGAATGGCTCAGCAAATTGTGGCACACGAATGTAATGGAATATTATTGTGCTGTAAGAAATGATGCATGATAGGTCCAGAGAAGCCTGCAAAGATCTCTGTGCCACTGATGCAGAGGGAAGTCAGCAGAGCCAAGAGAACAGTATGCCCGGTGACTGCAGCAATGTGAACAGAAGGAACAGCCACCCACCGGGAGATCGAAAGTAAAGGGAGCCAAATGAAGAGATTAGCGAGGACACCCCCAGCCTACCCCTCGGGGGCGGGGAGGTGGGAAGTCCACAGGCGCTTTTCTCCTCTCTAAAAAGATACCGTTTGTCATATAGGATGGGCTCAGGGGGAGCAGTATCACAGAGAGCATCACTCACAATTTGTTTTGTCACCAAAACATGAAGTGTGGAGGAGAGATCCGAGGACCAGGCCATGGGGTATGAGTGAGCAAGATGGTGAGACCGCGAAGGAGACTGAGAAAGGAGCTAGTTATCTGGACGGAGAGCCGAGAGAGCGATCTCACACACGCCCTGTGTGTTCCCAAGATGTTCAGTCATTTTTCAGTCGTGTCTGACCCTCCGGGACCCCACTTGGGGTTTTCTTGACAAGGATACTGGAGTGGTTTGCCATCTCCTTCTCCAGCTTGTTTTACAGATGAGGAAACTGAGGCAAACAGGGTGAAGTGACCTGCCCAGGGTCACACAGCTAGTAAGGGTCTGAGGCCAGATTGGGGCTCAGGGAGATGTCTTCCTGGCTTCAGGCCCAGCGCTCTGTGCACTCTGGCGCCCCCAGCTGCTTATGTCCAAACTGAGACAGTGGGTAATAGTGTCCTCTCCTTGGTCCTGGTCCTTGAGGATGACCTCTTCCTGCTTGCAGGGGACAGAGAGAGTATGCCATTCCTTCTTGTACCCTCCACCTACTTCCTGACCTGGCCTTTCTGCAGGGATGGGAGAGAAATGTCTTCCATTAGCTCCCCCTACTACTGCTGTCACCTGAGCTGCCCAGTAGCCTAATTGGATTCCACCATGAGGAAAGTTCGGAAGGGGGGGAGGTTTAGGAGGGAAAGATAATGAGATCCATTTTGGGCCTCTTGAGTCTGATGTCTACTGGACATTCAGTATGAGATGTGAGGCTGTACCCCTAATGATATTAAGAGCCCATCTAAACCTATTTGTCAGTGATTAACAAATTCTCACCCACTCACAACCTCCCCATCCCAGTGATCCTGAGCCCCAGCTGTCATGGGCCAAATTCCATTCTTCCTTTCCCACTGCCTGATTCCTTATTCTGATCCCTCTCAACCTGACGCCCCTTCCTGCCCTGCCTCCCAATATGTCTTACTGTAAAGCCATCCACCCCTTCCACTGTCTTCTCTGGAATACTTGTTATAGATAACAAACTCTCCTTCATTGCACGTCTTTTCCTTTTGCACTGCTTTCTTCTTCTGGCTTTCATGGAGACCTGACTGTCCCAATGACACATCCTTGCTGGCCACCCTTTCCATCATTTGTTTCCCCCTGGGTCACTGGTCAGGGGGGAGAAGTCACAATACTCCAAGTCCATCGTTGCTACTTCCAGGCTCTCCCTCTATCTCCATCGCTCATTAACCTCTTCTCCTTTGAAGTTTACTCAGCCCATATCTACCACCCAGAGACCTGGGAGCTGCTGTGACTGACCTCCAGAACTCCCCTCTTCTTTCCTCCATGAGTTGACAGTCCAACTCAGGTTCGTTCTTTCTCCCCTCTTCTACCCTCATACTAGGGGCTTCAACGTACATATTAAGACTTCCTCAGACACCTTTATCTGCCAGTTTCTCAACTTACTCATTCCCTGTGACCTACTCTCAACTCCACTTCAGCTATTCACAAAGATGATTATACCCCTGATCTTGTCATCGTCCACAAATGCTTTGTTTCCATGTTGATGAGCTCTGGAATTCCTTTATCTGGTCACAGTCTGCTGTCCTTCTGCCTCGAAGCTCTAAGCCCTGTTCTTTGTCATCACCATGACCTCCATTCCCTCAGCCCCTCAGTTGTTTCCCAGGCCCTCCCCCTTGTACTGGCTGCACTCTCCTTTCGCCATCTTGACCATTCAACTCAACCCTCTTTTCTTGAGTTCGGTGCCCCTTTCTCTTACTGTTGGTCTTGCTTCGCCAACCTTCAGCCCTGGATTACTCCTACTTGTCCATTGTCTTTGCTCCTGTCCACATGTTTCTCTCTCTTGGTTCCCTTCCTACCCATCTGACCTGCCCTTCTCTATTTCCTTTGCTGGAGCCTCATCCAGTTCATGCCCACTAACCATGGGTATCCCTCAGGGTTCTGTCCTGGGCCCTCTTCTTCCTCTATATACTTCACCTGGTGATCTCATCAGCTCTCATGGAGTTAATGACCTTCTCTGTGCTGATCATTCTTAAACCCACTGGTCCTGCCCCAGCCTCTCTGCCACCCTCCATTCTTGCATCTCCAACTCCCTTTCAGACATCTTATGCTCAGTGTCCAGTAGACATCTTAAACTCAGCATATCCAAAATGGAGCTCATTATCTATCCCCTTCCAAACTTTCCTGTTACTGTCAGTGAATGAACACTTATTAATCACCTGCTGTGTGCCAGGCACTGGCTACAAAGAAAGACATGACAATCGCTACCCTCAAGGAGCTTACAATCTCATGGGGGAAGATGACACCCAAAAGGAAGCTGAAAAAGGGGAGGGGGAACGTGGATGAGAGGAAGGGGAGTGAGGATACCTGGCAGACTGGGCATGATAGAGTCCTCAGCCAAGCCGGAAACAATTAGGTGTTTGCCCTGGGCCCCCTCCTTCAATATAGGATCGGGGAAGAGCTCTTTGGAGGTCAGAGAGAGGGAGGGCCTGAGGGGCAGGGGCTACCTGAGGATGTGTGAGTTGCAAAGGTGAATTGATGTTACAGGATGAGGGTTTTTTCTGAAGACGTGGCTTACAACTTTGGAGTCATCCTGGTCTCCTCCCCCTCCCCCATATCCATTCTGTTGCCAGAGCCTATGATTTCATCTTTACAGCATCTCTCATCAGTTTCACCTCTGCAGCATCTCTTGCTGATTTCACCTCTGCAACATCTCTCATCAGTTTCACCTCTGCAGCATCCCTGGTCAGTTTCATCTCTGTATCTTCTGTGGAATATGGCCTCTTCTCTCCTCTGACATTGTCCCTGCGTCGGGGCAGGCCCTCATCACTTCGTATCTGGATGCTAGCAATAGCTGCTAGGGGTTTTGCCTGCCTCAAGCCTCTTCCTACTCCATTCTCCAGTTAAAGTAATATTCCTTAAGGGCAGGCCTGACTTTCACCCCCTACTCTATTTTTTCATTCTTTTGGTTTTGTTTTATAATGTCTTGATTTCTCACAAAGTCACTAGCTTCCATTTGCTCCATTCTAATTTTTAAGGAAATATTTTCTTCAGTGAGCTTTTGGATTTCCTTTTCCATCTGGCCAATTCTACTTTTTAAGGCACTCTTCTTTTCTTTAGCTTTTTGGACCTCTTTTGCCATTTGGGTTAGGCTATTTTTTTTTTTTAACATTGTCATGTATTTATTGAATTCCCACAACAGATACGCTCTGCCTACCCTTCTAAATTGGTTCTAAAACAAATTTGACATTAGATGAAGCAATGTTCTAGAGGGAGCTAGTTTCATAAGAATAATGTTATTTATGTTACAAATGGGCAATCAGCTGTCTGACCTTATGGTGCTTTTAAAAATAATGTATTAATGGTGTTCACCTGAAATTACATTGGTTGGAAAAAAGGTCGTTTGGGTATACCTGCACACACCAAATCTTCTGAATAAAGAAGAAATATGATTCTAGACCTCAGGTTGTTTATCATTTAGTCAGTCAATAAGCACCTGCTATTTATTAAGAGCCTATTATATGTCAGGCACTGTGCCAAGTGCTGAGGATATAAAGAAAGACAAAAGACAAAACTGAGTGCTTGCTCTTAAGGAGTTCATGGTCTAATGGGGAAGACAACATGCAAACAACTATGTACAAACAAATTATATACAGGATAAATCAGAAATAATCAGTAGAGAAAAGGCACTAGAATTAAGTTGGATTGGGAGAGGCTTCTTATGGAAGGTGGGATTTTTAGCTAAGACTTGAAGGAAAGCAGGGGTGCTCAGAAGAAGAGGTGAATAGGGAAAACATTCTGAGCTTAGATGATAGCCAGTGAAAAATGCCCGGAATTGGGAGATGAAGTTTTTTTGTTTCAGGAAAAGTTTAGCTAGGGAGACAGAACCAATATCCCCAAAGTGCTCAGGACAAGTAGGTGTTACCAGCACAGTGTGGCGAAAGTGATACTGGATTTATAGTCAAAGGACCTGGGCCCAGCTCTGAATATGTGATCCAGTCAACTCCTCAGAGAGTTCAGTTAATGAAGAGATTGATCTCTGAGGACTGGAGTTGCTAAAGCACTTAGAGGAGTTAGAATGTCAGCCACATCTGGCATCATCTTGATTTCAAGGGCTTCTGTGACATAAATTGGGCAAAATAAGCTCCCTGAGGGCATTTCTTTTCTTTTTTTCTTAGTATTCTTGACACTTAGGATTGTATTTTTCACATAAAAGGCACTTTTGAAAGTGCTTTTTAACTTGAATTACTAAAACAGTGGTAGAATAGGTATCATCTAAGATCTACAGATAGCAGGCATGAGGCCACTGGGACAGCAGCAAAAGAAAAAAAATTTCAAAGCCCAAGACGTTAAACTATGATAACTCGACTAGCCACAGCTATACTCCCCAGTGTAAGGTAAATTCCTTTTACCTTCCTGGGATCTACTGAGATCCCAACAGTACTAAGAAGGGGAGGGGAGGGAGATGATGAGCATGGCATATGTGGAAGTGGTGGTTTATTTACAGCCAGCTTCTTCTTTGACCCTCAAGTCCCTAAGGAAAAAACTGTTGTGATGTGTTGGGAAAAGAGGCTAAGAGAAGTAGCAACATGACTCCTGTCTTCAATGATATTTTGTCAACTTCCTCAGGACCCAACCTACAGTCCCATGTCAGATAGGTCAGGGATCCATTGAATCAGGAAGCTATAAAATTTGGATGTCATAACCCACAGGGGCTCATTTCTAGTGGAAAATTAAAGTATCTTCTTTATGAGGCAAAAATGACCTTTTTTCATTCGTGGAGACGGTGAGTTTTCTGACTGAAAGAGTAGGCCTGAATTCTCAAAGGGAGCTCTGTCTACTTCAAGTATAAGCTTAGTAGTTCTATTATTTCCTGCCTTGGACAAATATAACTGTGACCTTGGGTAAGTCATTCAGACTCTTTGGGCCTCAGTTTCCTTCTTTGTAAAAGATGTTATAAGATCAAACAGCTCTAAGGTCATTTACAGCTTTAAATCTTTGATCTTATAACATCTTTCACACCTTATCCCTATTGCCTCTGCAGTTTTCTAGCTGGACCAAATGTTTTGGCTGCCTCTGAACCTACTTTCAGGAAGGCAAGCTCTCCTAGACCTTTTTCATGACCTTACTACCCGAGGATCACCAGGTAAAACCTTAGGTTGCCCTTTCGCCTTACCTGTCTAAAAGGACTGGACTAAAAAACAATGGGTCAGAGGTAGAAATACTCATCCCCAGTGACCTCAGATTTTCATTACAAACAGACGAGGTAAAATGAGCCACCTCCCAGTGGGTAGCTCCTCCACTAAAGAAGAGAAAAGTAGCAACATGAACAAGGAAAAATTCATCTAATTAAAAGTGATTTCTAGGTGTAGGGGACAAAACCCAGGCAGGTTACCGGGCTGGCAGGCTAAGCATTGACTTGTACAATTGCCTAGAACGAGACTGAACACAGAGCAAGGCCCCTAATCATGAGGAACAAACTGCTTAGGTTTAAGGGCTAAGAAAACAATCCAGTTAATGTATCAGAAAATGTCTTTCTAGCAGCATTTAGTTAGAATCCATGATTCCCTCCTGCAGAGCCCTGTGACCTCATCCTTCCTCCCCTGCCCTCCCAGACTATTTATACAGGGTTTTTCCTGTTGTAACTTAACATATAATTTACAGCAAGGAAACCGGAGTAAATCCTAGAAATGAACATCAGCTCATGTTTCAGACCCCATACTCAGGTGAGCACGGAGGAATGGTCTTTGTTTCATAGGAAAACAGAGTCCAGAATGGTGTTGTATGAAATGTCCACACAGCTTCTGGGCTGGTGGAATGGAACTAATGCCTGAAGAAACCCTTTTTATGCTTCTCTTGAGACTTGTATTTGAAAGTCGAATTTTCTATTCAGCTGTGGTCTTTTCATCAAGAATGCTTGAAAGTCCTCTATTTCACTGAATGACCATTTTTTCCCCGAAGGATTATACTCTGTTTAGCTGGGTAGGTGATTCTTGGCTGTAATCCTATCTCCTTTGCCCTCTGGTCCCTTAATGTAGAAGCTGCTAAATCTTGTGTTATCCTGATTGTGTTTCCACAATACTTGAATTGTTTCTTTCTGGCTGCTTGCAATATTTTCTCCTTGACCTGGGAACTCTGGAATTTGGCTACAATATTGCTAGGAGTTTTCCTTTGGGGATCTCTTTCAGGAGGTGATCGGTGGATTCTTTCAATTTCTATTTCACCCTTTGGTTCTAGAATATCAGGGCAGTTTTCCTTGATAATTTCTTGAAAGATGATATCTAGATTCTTTTTTTGATCATGGCTTTCAGATAGTGCAGTAATTTTTAAATTCTCTCTCCTGGATCCGTCTTCCAGGTCAGTTGTTTTTCTAATGAGGTATTTCACATTGTTTTCTATTTTTTCATTCTTTTGGGTTTGTTTTACAGTGTCTTGATTTCTCATAAAGTCACTAGCTTCCAATTGCTCCATTCAAATTTTTAAGGAAGTATTTTTCAGTAAGCTTTTGGACTTCCTTTCCCATCTGGCCAATTTTGCTTTTTAAGTCATTCTTCTCCTCATTGGTTTTTTAGACCTCTGTTGCCATTTGGGTTAGGCTATTTTTTAAGGTGTTATTTTCTTCAGTATTTTTGGGGATCTCCTTTAGCAAGCTGTTGACTTTTTTTTTGTGATTTTCTTGTATCATTCTCATTTCTCTTCCCAGTTTTTCCTCTGTTTCTCTTACTTGCTTCTCAAAATCCTTTTTGAGCTCTTCCATGGCCTGAAAGTGATTCATATTTTTCTTGGAGGCTTTGGATGTAGGAGCTTTGACTTTGTTGTCTTCTTCTGGTTTTGATCTTCTTTGTCACCAAAGTAAGATAATATAGTCTGACTTTTTCTGTGAGGTTTGCTCATGATCCCAGCCAATTACTTGAGTTATAAACTTTTTGTTAAGGTAGGGGTCTGCTTCCAGTATGGAGAATGTACTGTCCCAAACTTCAGGAGCTGTTTTCAGAGATACTTCTAGGGATCTGTAAATTTTCAGTTCTTCCAAGGTGGTATCATAAGGGGTGAGGTGTTTACTATTTTCCTGGCCTGTGCTCTGGTCTGTGAGTGACCACAAGCACTCTTTTCTGCTTTGGAACTGTGAGGAGAATTTCCTCTCCACCACCACAAGCTCACCACACCAGCACTCCTCCTCGCCCCAGGACCGCCACCCAAAGCTATGACCCAGATCCAAGCACAGACAAAGCAAGAGAATCCTGCCTCAGCACCAGCAAAGAGATCCCTGCAATCCCCCTCTGATCAGCCTCTTGATTCCCCCTTAGTCTGTGAGCCGAGAAGCAGCCACTGCCCTAGGGCTTCGCCAGGACTGATTGGAGCTGGGACCAAGCTTCTCTTTCACCGAGGTCACAGACTTTTCCTACTGACCTTCTAAGTTGTCTTTGATGTTTGTGGGTTGAGAAGCCTGGAAACTGCCACAGCTGCCAGTGATTTAGTCCTCTGAGGGCTGCTCCAGGTTCACTGAGGCCTAGTCTTTGCCTCTGTATCCACGCTGAACTGTGTTCCTTTCCCAGCCCAGTGCAATAGACCTTTCCAGTCAATCATCCAGGTTGTCTTGGGCTGGAAATTTGTTTCACTCTGTCTTTTTGTGGGTTCTGCTGCTCTAGAATTTGTTTAGAGCCATTTTTAACAGGTATTTGGAGGGGTTTGGGGGAGAGCTCAAGCAAGTCACTGCTTTGGCTCCGCCATCTTGGCTCCACCCCTTTCACCCCTACTCAATAAACTCCAATGGCTCGCTATTGACTCGTAGAGCAAATACAAAATCCTGTTTGGTGTTCAGAGCCCTTCATAACCTGCTGGCTCTCCCCCCTCCCCCCCAGTACTCTGATCCATTGACACTGGCCTTCTGGCTGTTCTTCAAACAAGACCCTTCATCCCTTGGCTCTGGGTATTTTTTCTGGCTGTCCTGACATATGCCAGGAATGCTTTCTCCTCTTCTCCACTTTTTGGCTTCCTTCAGTCTCAGCTAAAATGCCACCTTCTACAGGAATCTCTTAATTCTAGTGCTTTCCCTTTCTTAATTATCTCCAATTTTTCCTGTATTTAACTTGTTTGTTCATAGGTTTTGCATGTTGTCTTCCTGGTGACTGTGAGCTCCTTGGAGGCAGGGACCATCTTTTGCCTTGCTTTGAATCCCCTTTGCCTAGCACAGTGCCTGGCACATAGTGGGCACTGAATAAATGTTTACTCACTGACTGGCAGCAGAGGGGTCACAAAGGATGAGGACTTAGGCCTAATCAGATTAGGTCATTAATAGATTGATGGTTACTTTTTATAGAGCAGTTTCACTTGGGTCTTGATGTTGGAAGCCAGATTTCAGAGTGCTGAGGAATGAGAGGAGAGGAGGGAAAGACAATATCAACAGCTTTTCTTTTCATTTGACTGAGAGAGAAGTGTTATCAGATGATAGCTTAAGGGGAGAGTATGGATGATGTGGGCATGTTTCTGGAGGCAAAGAATGAAGGAAGGAAACATTAAGTACTTTCCTGTGTTCTCTATTTACCATACTGAAGCCTGGCTCATGGTACTTAATGGAGTGCTTCCTAAGTGCCTAGTGATTGAGTGCTTGAAGTCAAAAAGGAGATGAACGGGTATTCTAGGTGCCTAAGAAAAAATGGGAGCTCTATGGGCGTGGCCAGACCATAGATAAAGCAGGGAAGTTTCACAAGACTTCAGGGGCAGCAGGAAATCACTGGAGAGTTTTGAGCAGAGAAGTGGCCTGACTAGATCCATCTGTCTTTTATTCTGGCCTGGCCTCATGATATCCTTGGTCTGTGGAACCTACCGTCCAGCTGAGAGAGCTGCTTGGCGCACTGTTAAATGCCTTGCCCTGGATGCCCCAGTCAGTGGTATGGGAGCTTGGGCTTAAAGCCTTAGGGCAATTTGAGTCAGCCATGGTGTAAAGCAGGAGTTGGGGGGAAAGGCAGCATCCTAAGGTCTCTGTGCAAAAGAATGTAGCAATGCTCAGAGAATGACCAGAAGTGTTTAATGATCTCTTTTTAGTTTGGACCAACAGTTATTAGGTAATTGACTCGAGTATCCTCTGCTTTTATGGATCAGGCAGGAGAAGGAAGCATACATCAAAGCAAAGTATGTGGAGAGAAAGTTTGTGGATAAGGATTCTGCCTCTTCCTCACCTCCAGAGGAAGGGAAGAGAGCCCCGTGCCAAAGTCGGGAGGAGAAGGGACTCAGCACCTCCAAACCAGTACTAGAGGACCACGTTGGGACATCAGTCCAAAGTCTAGGTGCCGATCCATTTTGTAAGTAATCATTGCCTCAAGCATTGTGGCCAGTTATTGTAGTGAATTAATTTAATGAATTGTTAGCATAAGGCAGGTAAACCCAAGGTCCTTCTTTTTCAGCCTGCGCAGGAATTGGTAAATTTCTTTGCTAGTTGTCATCCTTAAAATATTGTCCTTTGGGACGCAGCTATCATTCACAACGAGATGGTAGGCACATTCCAAAAATCAAACTGTCACGTTCAGATAGGCTGACAAAAATTCTATTTGGTTCATCGTTTTCCCCCAAACCTAACCCAAGCCAACAACTTCTTAATTACCTAACTTCCTTTTTGCTCTTTCGAAATCTCCCCCAATAACACTCTTTCCTGCCCTTTTCCCTCCTTATTGCCTGCTTTGTGCTTTGATAACTTGCATGTACCCAGCGGTGGCTGTAAATAGCGACGAGGCCAGGCGGGAATCTCTGTTCTGTCCTGATGAGCTAGATTCACTCTTCTCCTACTTTGATACCTCTTCAAAACTACGTAGTAGTAAGTACTCCTCTCTCTGGCTGGAGACTTCCAAGTCTATGCTAGTGTTCATTGTGTGGTGGGACCATTTCTTTACCTGTGAACTCATTTGTCTTAGAGCATCACTCTGAACCATGTCAGAATCGTATCAGAATTTCAGCATTTTGCTTATCCTGACCTTTTGAGAGGATCAGACCCTTTAAAATATCTCGATGTAAATAAAGGATGATTTTAGACTTTGGTGATCCATCTATCTGGATAAGCTGAGTGCTTAAAAATTATTAATTGTTTGGTGAATGTATTTCACTGTTTTCAAATTCATTGGTGATGGCCGAATTCTGGATGAATTGGAAGTGAGCAAGCTTTAGCATGCTGCCTATGAAGCATATTCCTTCTGTGGTGGGGGCTTATTCCTTCTTCATCTTCTATTTTAAACAGTCAAAAGCAATGACAGTGGAATCCAGCAGTGCGCTGACGATGTCAGAGAAGGCCTGTCCTCAGTGGTTTCAGCTAATAGCTTATACGAGCCAGGTGGGTTTTTTTTTTCCACAATTAAATTGTATTTAATTTGGCTTTTGCCCAAAGGTATTTCTGAAAACTCTGCTTAGTTCTTGAGAGAGTCACCAAGTAAAGCCAAGAGCAGATCAGAGAAGCCTCACAATGTGATAGGGAAGTCACCCCTTTGCTCGCTGAGGCTCTGTTCAGTAAGAAGGCCCTCCCTTACTTCTGCCTTTAGTCCCAAGAATCAGTGAGAAGGATCCCAGCAGCAGCAGCCAGAGAACGGCCCGACTTTCCCCTCGTCCTTCTGTCTCTTTGCCACTTGGAAGTCCTTTGGATGCTCTTCCCTTCCAGGCTATGTCAGAATTCCCAACTGGCTTTTTTGCCCCTGACTTGTACTTGGCACCAATACTCATGGCCTCCCACCTTCACCAGGTGTTGTCTCAGCAGAAGTTGGGTCCTTTCTGAGCTGCAGCATGGAGCATCTGACCATCCGCTGGGTGGTGACCATGCTATAAAAGTTGTCAGCCGTCCCCCATCATTTTTGTCTGGGAGGAAACCCAGAGGCCCCTTGGGGAGTTTGACCTGCAGTCTAAGGACTAATGCGCAGCAGACTGACCTGCCCTTCCCCCAAGTCTGTGTGCCTTGGAGTTGGCCTCTTGGAGGCCTTTTCAGCCTCCTCCAGGCGCAGTTAAAAGCTGACCCTTGCCAGCACAAGGCAAGTATTGACTGGTGTGCTCTAGTCCAAGAAGAGTTGACTCCCAGGCCACCCTGTTAGCACTTTTGTACTATGGAACGTGGCTCATGGATATGTTTCCTTTTCAGAGGGAGAAAGACGAGATTCTTCAGTGTTTCTTGAATTTAAGCATCTCCACCCAGGACTCCAGCTGTATCGGGCTTCCTATGAAAAAAGGCTTCCTGACATGGCTGAGGCATTGGCTCACGGAGCAGATGTCAACTGGGCAAATCCTGAAGAGAATAAAGCCACACCACTTATCCAGGCCGTCTTAGGGGTAGGGAAGCCATGCACTGCCCTTTGGTGGGGACGGCTGCAGAGAGACAGTCTGGAGTGTCCGTCTTGGGAACAGCTTCAGTGTGAAGATCTGGGAGCCTAGATTAAGAACTGGAAGAGAGCTTGGAGGTCATTTTACAGAAAGCTGAAGCAGGCCGAGGTTAGGTAGCTGGCCCAGGGTCATGCAGCCAGGAAGTGTCTGAAGGCAAGATTTGAACCCAGATCTTCTGATTCTAGGTTGGGTGCTCTGACTGCTATACCCTGGGCACTTTTGGCAACAGCAAGGAAGTGGCTCATTCAGTCATGATTGAAAATGGGTCTTCTAAGGGGGCAGCCAGGTGGCACAGTGGATGGAGCACCGGCCCTGAAGTCAGGAGGACCTGAGTTCAAATCCGGCCTCAGACCAAACACTTGACACTGACTAGCTGTGTGACCCTGGGCAAGTCACTTAACCCCAGTTGCCTTAAAAAAAAAAAGAAATAAAGAAAATAGGTCTTCTAGGTTACGTTCCCGGCTAATTAAGCTTTTTTGTTGTCATTGTACCTAATGAGTTGGAATTGGTGAGACTTGAAGTGTGCCATCTCTTTGACAGAGGCACTGAGAGTGAAGAGACTCAGCCTTTGGGGCAGACGACAGACTCGGGGGGGGAGCTGGGGCAGGAGGGGCTGTTCCTTTGTTGCTTGTCTTCAGGGCCAGAGAGGAGGTGTTGTCAGGGCAGATCTGGGAAATCTCAGGTCCTTGCCGTGTTTCCACTTTCTCCTTCATTCTGGCTGCCTGTTATTTCCTAGGGCTCCCTGGTCACCTGCGAGTTCCTCCTGCAGAATGGTGCGAACGTGAACCAACGGGACGCCAAAGGGCGAGGCCCGCTGCACCACGCCACCGTCTTGGGACACACTGGGTAAGAGCCCAGGAGTTCCAGGCTGCACTTTTGTCACGTTATTTCAGTAAGATGGAATTTGAAATGGGAAGGAAAACAAAGTCTGCTCCCTCTCAGTCTCCCGTGTTTGAAAAAACCTTTGGGGCCATTTTTGACTCTCTTGACTCCATCATCTCATCTCAATCACTGATGCAGTTACCGACAAAGCTCTTGGATCTGTGCGGACCCTTCTCTGTTCCCACTGTAGCCACCCCAGCCCGTTCAGTCAGTGAGCATTTTTCGAGCTCATCCTGTGTGCCAAGCACTGTGCTATGTGCTGGGGATCTCTGCCTCTGCCGTTCGTTCTAATGAAGTAGAAGGAAGATGACCATAGTGGGGAAGGCTATAGAAGTTGGGGTGATCACAAAAGGCCTTTTGCAGAAGGTGGGATTTGGACTGAGTCTTGAAGGTAGCCAGGGCGTCGCAAAGGCAGAGGTGAGGAGGGAGGGTGTTCCAGGACTGGGGAACAGTCACTGCAGAGGCATGGAGAGGGGAAATGGTAGTGGGGTTATTTACTAGGCTCTTGTTGTCATCTGCCATGCCTTTTGTGTCGGCCTCCCCAAAGACCTTCCTGCTCGGGTTTCCTTCCTTCTGCATCAAAGCAGCAGCGGCATTTTTTAGCTCCAGTCTCTACAGTAACCCCTGGCTTTCTTCTGACTCCAGAGGCGCACAGCCAGCTCATTTCCCTTATGCTCTTGGGGTGTGAGGCTCTGGGCATTGCTTCATTTTCTTGACCTGAAGCACCAAAGGAAATGGTAGCTTATTTCTCAGCCCTTCCGTGTCTCACATCTCTTTCGTGTATTTGTCATCTCATCAATACGGTCACACCCTTGCCTTGGTGAAGATCCTACCAACCCCTCTTGGCCCTTTCCATCTTGTGGGGCCCTCGTCCAGAAGTTGTCCCGCCCATGGGCCCCTGGTGTTTCTCCCTCTTCCCTCCAGTCAGGCGCCCCCCTTCTGATTCACCATGGGCCCCATGTTCTTTTTGGCCATCCCTGGAGTGGAGGGAGCCACGAGAGAAACCCCGAGGCCGGGTTCCCTTCAACACGTGGCATTTTCAGTCCTCTCCATCGGACGTAATAAGGCCATTTTGCCTTGGTCTCTAGGAGTGCCCCATGCCTGCCTTTGCCATTTAGAAAAGGTGGGTTGAAATTCCCGTTTTGCTGGATTTTAAGCTAGATTGGAAGGATAAAGATTGTCATTTGTATAACTCTACATCCCCCTCATGTGCTCCTTGTACCTGGGCACTCCCTTAACGCCATGCTCCCTGTTGAGAAGATGCTCTTTGTGTAAATGGAGTCACTTGCCTTCTTAAAACCAGTCTGGGCTTGTGGGGGCTCGCTTTTTTTACACAGGCAAGTGTGTTTGTTCCTGAAGCGAGGTGCCAACCAACACGCCACTGACGAGGAAGGGAATGACCCATTGAGCATTGCCGTAGAAGCCGCGAATGCAGATATCGTGACCCTGTAAGTTGGCTCCGTCTCCCTAGGAATGACCAGGAGAGATGGAGGCTGCGTCGTCTGTGGCGGGCGCATCAGAAGTGGGTGGGGAGCACCCGATGAGATCTCTCTTCTGCACACCACACAGTCAGAATGTGAGGAAGATGACTGGGGTCTCCTTGTCACGTAGTCACATCTCAGAGAGTGAGAAAAGAGGACACCCCTTCTCAGAGTCTGGCAAGGGAATGGAATGGCATGACTGAGGCACGAGCTTGCCAGCAGTATGGCGGGGCACAGCTGGGAGCTCTGAAGGGTTGGACCAGTAGTGTTGCAGTATCTCTTGGGAGCACTGACGGGACACAGGGAGGGGAGGTGAAGAGAGAGACGCCCAGAGACTGAGGGAGAAAAAGAGAAACACCTAGAGACTGGGGGAGAAAAAGAGAGACACCCAGAGACTGTGGGACAAAAAGAGAGACATCCAGAGACTGAGGGAGAAAAAGAGAGACGCCCAGAGACTGAGGGAGA
>NW_020946652.1:7046703-7086076 GCF_900497805.2 Vombatus ursinus | reverse complement strand
GGGAGAAAAAGAGAGACACCCAGAGACTGAGGGAGAAAAAGAGAGACACACAGAGACTGAGGGGGGAAAAAAGAGGTGCTCAGAGACATAGGGAGAGGGGGAAAGAGAGAGACGCCCAGACACAGAGGGAGAGGGGGAAAGAGAGAGATGCCCAGAGATGTAACATTTGTGCCAGGGTACCCCCACCGTGCCCTGCCCCTAACTCCAGGGCTCCTAGCATTACGTCAGTGCTCCGGCTCCATGCCTGCCTCCTCTCATCTGGTCCCACATCTCTTTGGCAGTTTTTATGGGATTGGGGGGTGTGTCAGCTGTATGCCAGCGGGGCAGTATAGTACGATTCCCAACACTTTGGCCACCTCAAGGAATGCTGGTGCGAGGTGGCGTCTCTGTTTCGGGGCAGGTTGCAGTCACTGAACGCTTTGCCCCTACTCGTCTTTCTCTTCCCTCTTGAGCGTAGGACTTGGCCAAGCCTCCTTACCTGTCCATGATGACAGACAGACATGGGGGGGTGCGTGTTCACATGCTGAGAGCCAGGGATAAAGCACAGACAGGTTGCGTGTGCCCTTGGCATTTTCTCAGCAGTAACAGGTCCAAAGGAAAGCGTCTGCTGGGACTTCCTTATTTGTGAAGGCTTTGCGGGCAGAAGGCAGGGGGAGATGAGCGGTGACCTGTAGCCATGGTGGTGAACCCTTGAGGCGGTGTCCCTACCGAGGTGTCCAGATGCCTTCAGATCTGCCCTTTGGGGCTCCCCTGAGAGCGCCGCAGCCGTGCCTTGGAGGTTGGCTCTGCGTCTGGGGTTTCTGCACAGACACGCTTAGAGGCTGGAAGAAGGCTTCCTTTTCAGTCGCACCTTTTTCTGAGGGGACCGACCGCCTCTGGCCCAGCCCCTGGCTGTGCTGGCTTTTCTTTAGTGGGAGCCAGGGCAGCCTCGGCAGCAGTGCTCACTTCACGAGTAGCCTAGTCACGGAGAGGGAAGTGTGCTGAGCCACAGGAGCGCTTCCTTTCAGCCCAGCCTTGGGCTGGACGAGCTCGGAAGCTGTCCAAGTGCTTACAGACGCCAGGGATCAGAAAGCTTGTGTTCCTGCTGCACAGCTTATGAGAACAGATGTGGCAAAACCAGGGTTTTGTTGATAGATTTTTGAAATCTTCAACGCAGATTGGGGGGCAGACATGATTTGGCCTGCGTTTAATCCCAGCTGCAGGGAGGCTGAGGTTGGCAGTGCAGTGAGCCACTGGGGGTCCCCACAAAGTCTGGCACCAGTCCAGTGAAGCCCAGGGAGGTCAGGCATTCCTGTGTGGAATCAGCCTGTGAGTAGCTGCTGGTTTGACAGACCCAGCCTCGCCTGAAGAGGAGGATTGTGAGTGTGGGGCCATGGAAGCCCAGCCCGAGGCACTGTACCCAGGGCCCTAAACAAAGTCGTCCTGGGCTGTTGGGTGCTGTGTTTCATATGTAGGTAACCTGAGCTTATAGCTGCTTTGGTTTACTTCAATAACTCTTCTTCTTTTCTTTTAACCCAAGGTTGCGTTTGGCCAGAATGAATGAAGAGATGCGGGAGTCTGAAGGACTTTACGGACAGCCAGGTCAATATTCTCCTAATAATCACACGGAGATGCAGTATAAGAAATGCATTCAGGAATTTATCAGTTTACAATTAGAAGATCCATAATTCTTAGGCAAAATGTGTTACCTTGGTACAATAGTGTTTTTTAACTTGACTTGTAAGTTGTGAATTTCTTGGCTGATACGTGTACAGTATTCAGTGGCTTCTCCAGGGGCTCCTTGCCAGGCCTTTAGATACCTTCCCACCTGACGGTCCAGAAGGCAGCTCCCTCCTGCCCGCTGTGGACTTCCCTTCTCTGCTGTTTGTCTTTCTTCTGTCTTTAAATATTCCAGTGAGGGGGCAAGGATGGCCAGGGCTACTTGGCACACCCATGGTGCAACAGAGTAGGCATTTTCCGATGAGAATCCCCCTGGAGGAGCCTGTTGTCAGGTGGGGAAAACAGAGTGATTCCATGGTTCAGGTAACCAAGTCCTTCATTGGCCAAAGAAATCCTGGTCTTTTTGGTATGTGGGAAAAGTCAATTTGGGAAATACAAAAGAAAAAAGTTGACTAAATTAAGAAGTGTTTGTATGTCAGCCAAAAAAACAGCTAATTTGGGAGGCTTTGAAATATAAACTGTCAAGTCAATAGGCCATAATGGGATTCAGTAGCTAGTTTATAGACAGAAGGACATGTAGGAGGAAGGCTTAGCTATGTTTTAGGATTTGGCATATCCAGAATGCACAGTAAGTGATGAAATGTGTTTAAAATATTGTTTCCAAACTTGTTTAGTTGAGCAAAATCTTGCCGTGCCAGTCTCCTGTGTTCTCAGAAGGAGTAGTCCTTGGCCCCAAGACGAGTCAGCACGCGGATCTGGTCGCCCCTCCAGCCTAGTTAGTTGTTCACACTTGGTGTTCTCCAAGACGAGAGTTGTTAGCAGAGGCCTCTCATGCCGTTACGTTATTTTAGTCTTAATGCTCCATTAAATACTTCACATTCATGTCCTCATTGGTTAGATTTTCAGGTTCTTGTGCCTGAGAGGGGAGCTCGAGCCGCTTCTGTGTGACACACATACACGTACCTAGCTCGCCCTGATGGGTGCAGAAGGAGGCCTCCCTCCTTTGCTGGCCCTTCCCTGACAGAGGGCACTTACTTGGGCGTTAAATCTCATGCTGCCCTAGTGGACATTTAAATTGAGAAGCCAAACAGAAAGCCGCTGTTTTCTCCGAGGGTTGTGTTAAGTTGTTATGGGTCGAAGTGGAGGCTGAGGCCTCCAGGAGATGGGCAGCGCTGGCCGGCTTTTCTCCTAAGGCTCAGCTTCTGGAGATCCTGGGCTGTGAATTAGGTGCCAGCCTAATGCACAGCTATGGTTCTGAAGGTCACCCATCAGTCTAAACTTGAATTGTGAGAATTTTATATCAGATATTTAAATTATCATATACTTAGTAGGCCGCTTTTGAGGCCTCTGTGTTTAAGCACTTTAAAATAGAAAAGAGAGAGAGAGTGTGTGTGTTTGCGTGTGTGCGTGCGTGTGTGTGCGCACACACATATATACGTGTATGTATGTATCAAACCTGAGATTTATAAGATAGACAACTTTCAGGTTTTCAGAATTTCCCTGAAATTCTGGACTGCCACCATTTGGTCAGCTGGCTTTTCTCGTGTTGTGTTTGCTGATGGAGTTCTCTTCCCCTGTCATTGGTATGAATTTGGGGGCTGGGGAGAGAGAAGCTAGGATTTGTAGGGGGCTGCCTTCCTGGCATCCCCCCACAGCCCCCAACAGGCTCTTCTGTTGCTGCCACTGTCGACCTTCTCGATGCCTTCCTTGGACCTTTCTGAGTTCAAAGCAGAGAAAAGGTGGTTTTACCAGTCTTTAATTGGAAATCTAAAACGCTTTCTAAAGAAGCATCTTCCTCCACATTTTACATTTGGGCAATTTTGAGAATAGGTTACTAGCGTGGGAGTGATATTGCCAGAGTAAAAAGGAGATGTGGCTGGTCTTTGGAGACTCAGTACTTTCTCTGGGCAGTGAGGGAGCCCAGGCAGTCCTCTTGTCTCTCTGCCCGCTCTTTGGCCCCCGCAAGGCTGAAGAGACAGGGTCTTCAGTGATGGCTCATCAGTCACCTTCATTTGTAGCCCCGGGCTAGAAGGGGAAGTCAGCTGTCTGACTTGGCCTGTTTTGTGGGGCCAGGGCTTCCTGCTCACTTGGAAGGGGAAGGGAGACATCAATTGCCGTCTTGCCAGGTGAATCCCTCTGATCTCTTCCCTGACCGAGAGAGTGAGGCCTCACCATTGCTGAAACCTGTTTGGATCTTCCTGGAGGCTTCTGGGTAGCTCTGTCTCTCTCTCAGAAACAGTAGCACCCCATACCACGCCCGCTTTGCCCAAGCAGTCTGGGATGTGTCCGGAGGGGATGTTGCGCTCAGCCGTTATCACACAGGATGACTGCCCCACTAGCTGGAGTCCCTTGGGGCATCTTGTTGAGGGTGAGCACAGCTCTGGTTAGCCTTGAAGGAGAAGCTTCTCCAAAAGCTGCGTAGCAGTGGTCAGGCTCTGAGGGGAAGTGGCCGTGTGCATTCAGCACCCTGTAAGTGGAAGCAGGGGGCTGAGCCCTAGGCGTCGGGTGGGCCTCAGTACCTTTCAGAAACCTGAACGAGGGAGCTCTTACTTGGTGGGAGAGAAGAGATTTCGGTGGTGCCCTGGCCTGGGCATCTTTCGTTAGGGTAAGCGCTATTGTGTGAGCATTGAAATGGGTGTCTGGAGGCCTCCCGGCAGGAGTGGTCCTACTTGGGTTTCTTTCAGAAGTCAGGAGAAGACAGCCAGCCTGACTTTCAGGTGGTGAGGCAGTTTGAAGTGACCAGAGACTGGTTTGTTTTAAAGCCTGTCTGTAACTGAGCACGTTGCACGTATCTCATCATCCCACTTCTTCTAGACACTCCCTTTCAGGCCATCACTGGTGGAGAGGAAAACTAGGGTTCTGGTGTCCGTTTCTTGTTAGAAACCAGGCGTCTGTGTGTGCCTGTGTGTGCGTGGGCGAGCGTGTGTGTCCCTTCTGCTGCAGTTGCATCTCAGCACTAGCAGAGTTAGCGGAGCCCGGTACTGGCCACATGGGACCTCGCCCTGGGCAGTGGTCCTTCCAAAGCGGCCGGTCGGGGGTGCTGGCCGGCGTGGCCAGGAGCTGAAGGCAGCTGGTGCTCTCTGGGCTCTCTCTGGGCTCTGGTGGGCCTCCTTCCCAAATGTCTTCCATGTGCCTCTTCCGTTGCATTTGTGTTGAAGAATAAAGCCTGTGCTCAAGTATTTTTGTATTAAACTGACCTGCACTTTAAACACACTTTTTGGAAGGTCCAATACCAGACCCCAGTATAAACAATGGGGACGAATGCTATTTTGCACTCTTCACAGTGAGTATTTTACTGCAGCCGTTAAGATAAGGGAAACTTTGTTAAACCTCTCTTTTCTAGAATCATTCCTCTCCGGTCACCTCCTCCTTCTCCTCCCTGGAAGGGCTCGGCCACTCCCTTCGGGAGGTCTACGGGGCCGAACCCGGGGTCTGGGCAGGGAGGCAGGCCGTCCCACTGCTTCCTCTGTTAAACCGATGGAGTGTGCATCCTGCCGGCTTGGTCCTGTGCTGTCTCAGCTCCTTTGCATTCATTCCCATTCAGACAGCTCAGGAAGAATCCCTGGTGCTAACTCACAAGTCAGTAGACTGGCTTCAGTGACCTCCAGAGAAAAATTTCTTTTCATGGAGAATATGCATGAAAGGAGGCCGTTAAAGGATTCTCCTTCCCCTCAGATCAGACGTCCAAGGGTCAGATAAGTAGGATATGCTGTGATCCTCCCCCTCCCCCCCAGTTTGGGATGATTCCGCTGGTTTGGCAGGAGGTCAGCCTCGCTCCTCGTTCCACACCCCTGCCCGTGGGGAGCCTCTTGTCACCGCTGCGGCTTTGCCACGAGGCCCCGGGCACTGGGGAGGCCCTGCGAGGGGGACCAGGGACGTTGTCACCTCCATGTGGGCTCCATGGCCAGCCCCTGGACACAGGAACGGTATTCCGAGCTACTGCATGTGTGCCCCCCCGCCCCTCCCACCCGCGTGATAATGCAGCTTTGGGACTGAGTGCTGGCACTCATCTGTCTGGGGCGGCCTGTGTGTGTGTATCTCAAGGGATGCCAGTGCTGCTCCTTTACTTAGCCACGCAGAGAAGTCCTTTTGAGAGGCTTTGTCAGAATACCCCTCTATTCATCTATTCCTGGGAAGAGAAGAGCCTGCTTCCATGCCCCCGTCCACCCCACTCTGGCTTATGACAAACCCTGAGGGCAGATGCAGGCAGTGAACCCCACAGGACTGGCCCTGGTCCAGAGCAACATGTCTTGGCTAAGGCAGCATCACCGCTTTACTTAGCACCAGGGACCTCCGGGGCCACCAGCTCAGCCCCCTCCTCTCACAGATGGGGAAACTGAGGCCCAAGGAGGCAGAGGGGCTCGTCCAAGGTCCCACAGGTAGTGAGCATCCCACAACAACGATGCTTTCAGTTATCGGAGGGCTGGTTTGGTTTTTTTTATCATCTCCTTAATAGGCTTTCATGGGCTTGGGCCTTTGAGCCTGTTTTTGGGTTTCACAGAAGTGCTTTGTGTTCAGCCAGTCCTCAGAATGACTTTGCTTCTGCCGTGTCCCTAAATGCGTTGGTCCTTCTTTGCATTGTGTCCAAGCCCTCGGTTCATTGCCTACTCTAACTCTGCCCTTTCTTCTCTGGCTGCGTCTGAGGCACCTTTTCCAGGTACTGGCTTTTTTCACTGTTTGCTTTCCTCTCACTTACTTTGAACTTATTTCTTGTCTCTAAAACGTATTTCTTGTCTCTTGACTCATGACTTTGCTTAGTAAAATCATGAATTTCACAGTACAAAGTTCTAATTAAGAGACATCAGATTTCATGTACATTTGTACATTTGTCACATTTATCTGACGAGTTTCCTCATTTTCTTTTCATGCAGGTGATGAAACTTACCAAGATATTTTCCGTGATTTTTCCCAAATGGCCTCCAATAATCCCGAAAAACTAAACCGTTTCCAGCAAGATTCACAGAAATTCTGATTTTTTTTAAAGAAGGGAAACACATTAAATCTGGTGCCCTCTTGTTCTCACAGCTGAAAATGCACATTTTCCTCCTGCTTCCATGCTGCACATTCAGGTTTTCTAGATAGTGAATGAGTGATGGGAAAAGGTACATTCCTTGCCAACTCCATGTGGAGACAGTTTTGTGAATGATTGTCCGCACCTCTGCACGCCGGGAGGGGATACCGCTTTAGGGCCTGTTTGGAAATGGGTGCGAGGGGCCTGCTGGAGAGGCTTGCTGTGCAGAAACAGGGTCAGAGCTCCGGAAGCCTCTTCAGATGGGTCGTTGCGGGGACTTTTTTAGGGGCCACAGCCACCTCTTTCCAGGCATTATGCTTAGCACATTCCATTAACCACGTCCACGCAGCCAGAGCTCAGGGCCAAGGCTGGCTCTGTGGCCTGGCAGAATGAATGCCTTCTCATCCCCTGTGCACTAGGTGATTTTCAAAGTGAGAAAGAAGGCCCCTGATCCCAGACCCAATCCCACGCCCAGCTCCGGGTTCTGGGTGGAGAACCTCCCTCCAGTGGAGCAGCCTTGCCCTCCCACCGACAGAGCCCAGTCCTTGGGAGGCGGTGGGCCTGGGCCAGATTGATCAATGCAATAGAATTCCTCCAAAAATTACTTGAACGTTTTCAAAATTAAGCTGTAATCAAGATGTTACTTTTGAAGTAGCTGACTAGCAAATGGAAGACTTTCGAGGTTTGTTGTTAGCCCCTGCTCCAAGCGGAGCGGCACATTTGTGTTGTTGTCTGTACCTGGAGAGGCGAGGGCTTACCTTGCCTCCTCGGCTCTGACCTCATGTGGGAACCAACTTTCCCCCGTCCTTTCCTGGGCCCTGGCCCGGCCCGGCGCCTGCCTTAGCAAGTAGATGCGTATTCTCGGTTCACAAACTCTATTGATCCAGATCTTTTCATTCCAGAGCAGCAGAGCTGTAGCTCTTGACCTTTCTAGCACAAGGCTTCTTTCTCATGTCTGATGTCCCGGCATCGTCACGTACGCTCTCGACACTTCCTCTGTGTATGCGGCCGCCCCTTGTGTGTAATTGTCCATTACTTACGAATCGTGTCACTGCGGAATAAAATTGGAATGTGGACACTTGGTCTCCAAGTAGAGATTTGGAAATCTGATTTCATTATTGCATAAGTGGAGAAATGATGTGTTATTTGAGTAGATTGTAATTTCCAACATTGGATTTTTAAATAGGTCACAGTTAATTATGTTATCAAGGGATTTAATATCAAATCAAGTAGTTCTGTGAAGAAAAACCATGCTAGAGAAAAATGTCAGTAATCTAATTTGTTAAATTCTCTCAATTATCCAAGCTTGCCTAGTGGTCAGCAGTCACTGGTATCTTTGATGAGTGTTAGAGACTTATTATTTTGTTGTTTTAAAATTAGGATTTAAGTTCTATTGCTTTTCGTGCCATATGGCTAAGAGAAAATGTACACTTAAGTCCTGAAAGCACATTTTTATATGCCTTTAGACTCTAATTACTTCCTTAAAAAGTTTAGCCTGTTTCCAGTAAAATATCTAGCGTACCTTGATTACAAAGTAAACTACAACAGCTCTGAAGGAAAAATAAAGTAATAATTTGCATAAATCAATGCAAGGGCTCCCTACCAGAGCGCTTAAAATATCGTTTAAAAGTAGGCTCTGGTGGCCCCCTCCCCCCCACACGTGAGGGCTGCTCGGCCTGTGCTGCCCTGGCCACGCCGCCGCTGAGCCGTGGCTCCTGGTGCTACGGCCCCTCTCTCCTCTGGCTTCACTGCACGTGGGTGCTTGGTCACGTGGAAGCCTTGGAAAGCCCCAGCTTCAAAGCTCAGTCCTTTCAAGAGGACGCGGTTTTGGCCACCAGCCGATGTGTTTCTGCTACTTGATCTGTGGGGCTGGCTGGGAGGAAACCTCAGAAGGGAGAGCGAAAGGGCAGAAATGAATTCTGGATTCCACTTCCCGGCGCCCCAGGCTGATGTCATTGGAGGTTCATTTCAGGCCTGTGACTCATTTCCAGCCAATTCCATGTTTTGCTGTGGTTTTGCTGTAGTAAAAACCCTGTGTTGTAATGGCTTTTTATTGTATGTAATACACCTGAGTTTTACTAAGTTGTGACGTTGAAACAGTCACGCGAGTTGTTGGCTGGGTCTGAAGAGGCGCCTGCTCAGCCTCGGGACGGCTGCTTTTTATAACTCCCTCATGATGCGGATTATCTGGCTTGTTCACATTTTAAAAGTCGAAATGTGTAAGCAAACAGCATTTGATCTGAGAACGGAATACAGAAGGTGAAATTTATTTTGAAAGCTCTAAGTTTTTAGGTTATGTGGTGGTTAAATAGTTGTAATGCCTTCATTGCAACAATAGGTATATGCTCATGAATGCTCCTTTTTTTTAATCACTCTCGGTACAGTGCTTCAAAATTCAGGGATTTCTAACCGTCCGCTGCATTACGGTGTTTGACTCATTGACATCGGTCTTCCCTTCAGACTTAGTATCTTCTGTGCTTTCTGAAAGTTGTACATATGTGTTGAAATATGTGCTTGCATCTTCTCATGAATGAATTTTGAAATTTTCCTTTCGTTTCATGGCCTAAACAGTTTAATGGTCTGTAATGTATTAAGCAGTATTTTAAAAGGTAACCTTACACATGTAGCAACATTCTTTACATTTCTTTGTAAAAAGACATGATTATAATAAACCAAAAAGATTACAACTGTTTATGTTCTCATTTATAACAAAATTTAATCCCTGTTTTGAATAGTAGCAGTGTTCCCAGATGGCTGCACTGTCAGTGATAATATTTGAAATGTCATGACCATTCCTTTTCTGAATATGGATATTGACTCAGAAAATGGCCTAAGTGCCCAAGGCTCTGCGCCTTAGAAACAGTCTTTCAAGACGAATCACTATATGCAGTGAGCACCCTTTGCCATGAGAACATGGAGTCAGGAGCCCAGGCCCCTCCTCCCAGCATGAAAATGCTTTCACCGCCTTGATTTGAAGTAGCTTCACCTCGCGGTGGCTGGCAGCTGGCGGCTGGCGGCTAGCGGCTGAATAACACCCCCTCACTAACTCCTGGCGGACGAGGAGGGAGGCCTTGGGAAGCCAGTTGTTTGAGAAATGTGAAAACATTAACATTTTCACAGCATCAGAATTAACCTGTTCGACTATTTTGAATTGGATTTCAGTGCATCAGTTCTACAATCGATACCGTTTTTCCTAGACATCTTTTCTGTTTACGCAAATTCGCTGTTTGCAGGTGTATAATGAGTAGTTGGTTTTTTAGTTGCAAAAATGGAGAATATTCTTTGTGTTGCATTTATCCTTTTAGCGTCTTTCATATTATGTTCCATCTGATCCTGTTTTTCCCCAAAGGAAATAGAAGAACTTAGTAGTAAAGCCCATGTGATTGTAAGCAGGGAAAGATTGTCACCTTGTGAGGAGCTTTCTAAAGCTCTCTGCTCAGAAAGGGAGGCTCAGCCAGAGCGGCTCACTGGCCTTCCTTTGGGGTTTCCCAGCCCACTCCTCACTCCATGGACTTTCATTAGTCCGTAGGTTGGTGTGTCAAACTTACCAGTTGTTTGTTTTCATTGTCAATGCAGAATCATACACGCTCTTGTTATTTTGAAATGTACATTATGTAAGAAGTGTAAATATTGTACTGGAATAAAGACTTTGTATGCTGAAAAGCTCAAGTATTGAGTCAATAAAAACCTTCTCTCCAGCCAAGTCTTGGTTTTATTCTCACGAGCAGCACCACCCAGATTTCAGTTGCTTCTGGAGCTGGTTGAAAATGCTGCTGCCCAGTAGGCTATTTAAGGGTCTTGTATTATCCCCACCTCCCAACCCTATCTCTGATCGCTCTAGGTCTGCTCTTTGGCCAAGAGGGCTAGTAAAATGAGTTCCCCAAATCAAGAAATCTAATACTTGGGATATTTAAAAGATTTTCTTCTCTTTAGTGGCAACATTGGCCATTTGCCATCCTCTGTTAACCAGTGCTGGTTTGGGGCATGAGCATGATGGAGAAGACTGTACCTACAATATTTGTTTTGCCTCTTTTTTCCACCACCCCCCCCCCCAGCCCTGATTTTCCCATTCCCGGCCCCTCAAACACCATTCAGTCACTTAGCATTTTTAAAGGGCGTACTCTGTGCCAGGCAAAGTGTGGACTCGAGCCACCGCGCTAACAAGTTAGAAACCGCCCCATTTCTTGCAAGGTCGGACCCGTGGCAGACACAACTCCATTTTTGATCCCACTGGTTCTTGGTCCAAAAGATTCGTTTTCTCTGAGTCAGAAAAGTGGGATTGGGACTCCTCTGGCCTCCATTCTATAGGATGCCCCAGCAGTCAGTCAGGTCTCCCGACTTTAATGCCAGCCTTTCCCACTTCCCCCCTCCCAGGCACACGCACTTCACTGACTATTTTCTACTGGAGTCAGGACCAGGAGATGCCTAGCGCTTACACCTATGGAGCCCTTGGGACTGAGGCTTTGACATGTGACCTTCGTTCTGAGGTCCTGCCTGTGCTTCATCGGTGCTTGTTGAGAAACTGAGAAATGGTCATCTTTGTTGCCTCTCTGGTCACTGTTTGGGAATGGCGCCAAACAGACCAGCTGGGTGCTCAGACCTTTGCCCTGGGCATTTACAGTTTCCACAGCCTAACTAATTGGTGCTGGGCTGAGTGGCTTATTTTAATTGTTTATTGATAAATTTTGTTTTTATATTAACATTCTTTCTCAAAAACATCTCTCCCTCCCTCCCTCCGCCCACTCCTGCACAGGGGAGCTCTGCTTTGTCCCAAGAAAGGAGTGGTTTCCTTCAAATCCTTGAAATGGTTTGCCTGGAGTTCTGGCCCACCCCCGGCTCTCTTAAGTGTTTGTAGTGAGTGACCACCGGGTTGGGCGTCAGATCGAGCCTCCTGATTTCACTGTTGACACTATTCGGCCTTCAACAAGTCACTTGACTTCCAGAGCCTCATCTTCCTCAATGTGCTATAAAATGAGAGGGTTAGTGGGGTGACCTCTGAGGCCCTTTGAACCCTGGGGCTCGGGAAATACCGCATGCAGGAAAGCTATGGCGGACCCGACGGCTGGAGTAAAGGCACAGAGATGGAATGTTGGGTGTGGTCGCAAGCATTGATTAAGCACCTACTGTGTGCCAGGTACTGTGCTAAGTGCTGGGGGTACAGAAACAGATGGAAGAGAGTCCCTGCCCCCAAGGAGCTCATCTAGTGGGAAGATTCTGCACAAGCTGTAGACAAGATCAGCTGGAGATAATCATCAGAGGGAGTGGGGCTCGGGAGAGATGGCCTGTGGAGGGCAGGAAGCGAGGGAGGTCAGTAGTCAGAACAGAGGAGGGGGAGCATCCCAGGCCTGGGGTACAGACAGAAAATGCCCGGAGCCAGAAACGGGACGTCTCGTCTGTCTTGTTTGGAGAAGAGTCAGGAGGTCGATGTCACTGGATTGAAGAGTGGGGGTCAGATGTGAGGGGGTAGGGGGGGTAGGAGAAGCAGAACACGGGGGGGGGGGACTTGAGGATTTCCTGTTTGATCTGGAGGTCTCCCTGGGAATATTTGCTGGGAGCTTGCTACGGTTCCTGGCAGAATTTCAGAACAGATTCTCAAGGAGGTCGTGAGGAGGAAGAGGAGGAAGGGGGACTTCGCCCCTGGGGGAGCACGACCCACGAGCCTTTCCTTCCTTTGACAGGGTCGCACGGGGAGGGCGAGGGTCTGCCAGCTCTGGCTGCTGCGTGCTTCTGAGCGGGCCGTGTGGGGCCAGCGACCTAGAAGTGGTTTATGTGTTTTACAATAAGATGATGAGAGCAGCTGTAGCGTGTGCGAAGCCCTGCTGTGGATAATCCACCGAGACTTGAGCAAAGCATTCCGTAAGTTAACTCCTGCTCTCTTGGGAGGCGGGGGATGGAGAGATGCAGACCTGGAATTGAGGCGATTCGATGGGTTAGGAGCTTCCTGAATGAGCAGACTCCCAGAGCGAGGTCTTCAGTAGAGGAGTGCCCTGTGCAGCTGAACGTTTTTTATCCCTGACTGGGATTAAGGTGGAGAGAGGAGGCTATGCTCTCAGGTGATTTCCCTCAAACTGGGAAGGAGAGCCCACCCACAAGGTGTCAGGCTCCAAAAAGATCCTGACAGGCTGGCATGTTGGATTTGATTTAAAAACAGAAAGATGAAACGTAATGGGGATAAACGCCTTAACACTAGTACAGAAAAGTCAACGTCGCAAGTACAAGGTGGGGGAGAAACGAGCAAGACAGCCCTTTGCCTGAAAAAGACATCGATGTTTTAGGGAGCAGTCACAAGATGGGGCAGTCCCCAAAGTGTGGTGACTTGGGGCTGCAGCGAGGGGGTACTTGCCCCTTGAGTTCAGTTTGGGCTCCTGAAAGGTCATGGATGAGCCGGGGCCACCCAGAGGATGGCCACGGTCCATGCCATGGAAAGCTCTCCTGTAGCAACGAGGGATATTTAACCCAGAGAAGAGAGGATTCAGGAGGGACATGAGATCCGTTTTCAAGTATCTGGCGAACTCTCATGGAAGACATTTTAGGTTTGGTATGTTTGGCCTCAGGGCAGAACAAAGGCAGGTTGGGTCTTCATAATTTAAGCCTTAGTCTCCCGGAGCTCGAGTCCCCCATCACCATTGCCTGTTGGACATTTCAAACTCAAAACAGCCAAAATTTAGCTCATATCTTTCCCTCCTAAACCCTCTCCTATTTTTTAAATTCAGTTTTGTTTTCATTTATTCATTCAACAAACATTGAGCACCTGTTATGTGCCAGGCACTGTGCTAAATGCTGGGGATATAAAAAGAGGCAAAAGACAGACCCTGTCCTCAAGTAGCTTGCAGTCTAGTGGGGGAGACAACATGCAAACAAATACATACACAGCAAGCTAGGTACAGAATAAATAGAAAATAATGGGGGGAGAAAGCACTAAGATTAAGAGGAGTTGGTGGGGAAGGCCTCCTGTGGAAGGTGGGAATTTAATTTGGACTTAAAGGAAGCCAGGGAGGTCAGTAGTCAGAGCAGAGAAGGGAAAGCCTTCCAGGCATGGGGGACAGGCAAGGAAAATGCCAAGAGCAGGGAGATGGACCACCTTGTTTGTGGCACAGTCACGAGGTCAGTGTTCCTGTTGGGGAGAGAGGTGTAAGAAGACAGGAAAGGGAGGAGGGGGCCAGGTTATGAAGGGCTTTGAATGCCAGGCAGAGGGTTTGATCCTGGAGGCAATAGGGAGCCACTGAGATATGTTGAGTAAGGGAGTGACATGGTTAGGCCTGTACTTTAGGGAGATGCCTTTGGTGGCTGAATGGAGGATGGATAAGCAGGGTGAGACTTAAGGCAGGCAGACCCCCAGCAGCTATTGGAACAGTCCAGGTGTAAGGGGAGGAGTGTCTGCACCAGGGTGGGGGTAGGGTCAGAGGAGAGAAGGGGGTGTATGTAAGAGCAGTTGCAATGGTGAAATCGACAAGTCTTAGCACCATATTGGATGGGGTTGGGGGGGTAAGAGAGAGGAGTCTAGGATGACTCCTAGCTTGTAAGTCTGAGGGGTTGGGAGGATGGGGGTGCTCTCTACAGTGATAGGAAAGGGGTGAGGGGCAAAGAGAAGGAGTTCTGTTTTGGACATATTGAGTTTAAGATGTTTACTGGACATCCAGTTTGAGATGTCTGAAGGGCCGTTGGAGATGTAAGATTGGAAGTCAGCAAAGAGATCGGGGAAGAAAAGGTGGAGTTGAGAATCATCAGTATAGAGATGGTGGTTAAATCCATGGGAGATGACGAAAGCGAAGTCGTATAGAGGAAGAAGAGAAGAGGGCCCGTGGCGGACCCTGAGGGACACCTACAATTAGAGGTTATGACCTGGAGGAACATCCAGCAAAGGAGACAGAGAAGGAGTGGTCAGAGAGGGAGGTGGAGAACCAGGAGAGAGTGGGGAGTCCCAGAAACCTAGAGAGAAGAGAGTATCAAGGAGGAGAGGCTGATCGACAGAGTCAAAGGCGGCAGACAGGTTGAGGAGAATGAGGACTGAGAAAAAGCTATTGGATTTGGTGATTAAGAGATCACTGTTAACTTTGGGAGAAGTTTCAGTGGAACGATGAGGTCAGAAGCCAGACTGTAAGGAGTTGAGCACAGGGAGAGGAAAGACAGTGGAGGGGCCTCGTGTAGACACTCAGAGTTTCCTCTTGTTTTGACTCTATCTGGCTTAGGTATCAAGACTACGTTTATATCATAGAAGAAACTTAGTAAAATAATTTCTTTTTGCTGTTTTTCCAAATAGTTTGTGTAATATTGAAATTTATTGTTCCCTGATCTTTTGATAAAATTTGCTTGTAAATCCATTTGGTCCTAGGATTTTCATGTTAGGCAGTTCATTTATAGTTTGCTCATTTTTTTTTTTCTCCTGAGATTGGGCTGTTTTAATTTTCCTTTTTCTTTATTACACTAATCTGTCTGCTCATCAGTTGGGGAGTGACTACACAAATCTGTTTATTGGAGAGTAATGGAATATTATTACAGTGTTAAGAAGTGACAAAAGGCACGAATTCAGAGAAAACCTGGTAGTGCTGACTGATGGACGGTTGAGTGAAGAGACTCAGAAGAAGTACTTGTAAAAGTAAATGAAAACTGAACACTGTGACATTGTAAATGAACTTAAAACTCAGTCAGGGTTCCCCAATACTGATGATGAAGCATGTCACCTTTTTAAAAAAATTATTATTATTATTTAATTTTTAAAATTTTTAAATGTTAATTTTAATTAAGGAATTTTATTTAGTTTATTTAATTTTAGTATATTTTAAATATTAAAATACTAATATTTTATTTTCCCTCCAATTCCATGTAAAAACAATATTGACATTCTTTTTTCAAATTTTGAGTTCCAAATTCTCTCCCTGCTTCCCCCCCCCACCCCTCATGTTACTTTTTTTAGAGAGAGATCAGCAACTATTTGTTAAGTGACTACTATATAAGAAAAAAGTGTAGCATATGTCTGAAGGGGAGAGACAAGTTCATCTAAGATCTGTCCAGCTTAATCAAAGGCAAAGGAATAGAAGCCAATAGAAAGTGAGAGCCCTGTGAGGGGGAGGGATCCAGGAGAATCTTCCTGGGTTGCACAGTTCATTAGCATCTCTTAAAGAGATGGGAAGAGGGGAGGAAGGAGGGAGTGACTGCCGGTCCAAATTCACTGTGATAGAAGAGGGAGTGTCCCATTTTGGCAGGTTCACTGGGTGCCTAGGCAGTGTTCCCTGAGGCTAGAAATAGAAGTTGGAGCCAGGTTGTGTAGGGTTTGAAATGCTAAACAGAAAAAATTATATTTTGTCCTGGTGGCAATCGAAGCCCCTTGAAGAGGAGGGGCAACTAGATGGCACAGTGGATAGAGCTCTGGCCCTGGAGTCATGAAGACCTGAGTTCAAATCTGGCCTCAGACACTTGCCGCTTATAGCTGTGTGACCCTGGGCAAGTCACTTTACCCCATTGCCTTGTGCCCCCCCCCAAAAAAAGGCCCTTGAGTTTTTCCAGTAGAGGAGTCATATGGTCTGATCTTCACTTAAAGAAAATTGATGTTGACCCAGCAATAGCACTTCTAGGGCTGTATCCCAAAGAGATCATAAAAATGGGAAAAGGACCCACATGTACAAAAATACTCATAGCAGCTCTATTTGTGGTGGCAAAGAATTGGAAATTGAGGGGATGCCCATCAGTTGGGGAATGGCTGAGCAAGTCGTGGTATATGAATGTAATAGAATACTGTTGTGCTAGAAGAAATGACGAACAGGCAGACTTTAGAAAAACCTGGAAAGACTTGTATGGACTGATGCAGAGTGAAGACAGCAGAACCAGGAGAACATTGTCCACAGTAACAGCCACATTGTGCGATGACAAATATTGATAGACTTAGCTCTTCTCAGCAATGCCAGGATCTAAGACATCTCCAAAGGTCTCATGAGGGAACATGCCTTCCACATCCAGAGAAAGAACTATGGAGCTAGAATGCAGATTGAAGCAGACTATTTGCTCTTTTTTTTTTCTTCTGTGTTGTTTTTTTTCCTCTTTCTGGTGGTTCCTCCCATTGGTTCTAGTTCTTCCTTACAACCTGACTAATGTGAAAATATATTTAATAGGAATGTATATGTAGAACCTTTATCAGATTGTACACCGTCATGGGGAGAGAGGGGGAGAAAAATTTAAAACTCAAAAACGTATGGAAGTGATTGTTGAAAACTAAAAATAAATTAATAAAAAAAAAAAGAAAGGAAAATTGATGGACTGGAGTGGGGAGAGACTTATCACAGAGGACCAACTGTTAGGAAATTGTGGCCTCTGGGTGCTAAATGTGGCATTTGTTTTCAGACAAGACTAACCATTAAAACACAAATATATTTGGACTGTAGTAGTTCATTTATTAATCAAGCTTTATTAAGGACATGTTATGTGTCAGTCACTTTGCAAAGTTCTGGGGATCCCACACAAGACAAAAGTGCTTTCCCAAGCTTCGAGGAGTTTATATATTTTAATGAAGGAAACCATTAGTCTCATTAGTTATTAGGGAAAAAAGACCAATAATTATTTGTATTAGTTGTTGTAATAGACCGTTAGTTGTTGCAGATAATTATATGTGAAATGAACATGAAACATCCAGCTAGAGCAAAAAGAAATCATGTGTAGGGAAGCCCCAGCCAGCATGGCCCTGGATTGACTGACAGGTCTGTGTAAATCTGCCCTCAGAGGAGTAGCGTTGCCAGCTCCCACCATGAGCACTAGGCAGGGCTGTATGCACAAGCAGTCTCTGAATGGTGGTTGAGGCAGGTCTCTGTGCCAGACCCGAAGGAGTACACACCTTCTTCATCTGACTCTTAGAACTAATGATAATAGCTAACCTCTCATCTGTATACTTTTCTTTATGTCCGTTTTGTCTCCCCCAGCAGAATGTTTGCTCCTTGAAGCCTGAATCTATGTCTTTTTTTTTGTCTTTGTTATCCCTGGCCCCCAGGGCAATTCTTTTCATGTAGCAGGTACTTAATAAATAATTTTTCTCCATCTTTGTTCAGCAGCCCGTGTCCGTGTGTACGGTGGGAGTGATCCAAGGCTGAGGCGTGGCTGGGTGTCATTGGGAATCTAATGGAGGGGGGAGAGGGATTCAAGAGAGAAGGATAGTGTAGAGTGGGACTGGTGTTCACTAGGGGGGTGAAGATGGGGAGAAGAGGAGAGAGAGGTGAGTGCAGGGTAGGCAGCCTGGGAGAGAAGGGTCTGAGGGTCACAGTGAGGATGAGAGCAGGGTTATGTAATGGAGGGCTGAGGAAGAGGTGGAAAGCCACCAGATTCTGGAGATTTCAGAGTTCTTGAGCCTGGAGGTGGTACCTCTGTGGGTGATGCCAAAATGGAGGGCGTGGCCATCTTTGTGGAGGCTGAGGCCAGATAGAGGTGAGCAGACTGAGGAGCTGAGTGGTTAGGGTTGAGGGAGAGTCATTATTTATGTTGAAGTCCCTTAGTATAAGAGCAGGAGTTGGGAAGGGGAGAAAAGCTGTGAGCCAGGTACAGAACTCATAGAAGAAGGTAGAAGAGTGACCGGCCATGTCTGTGGACAGCAGCTACCAGGACTTTGACTGGGTGGCATGACCATCAAAGGAAGAGAGGCCGCTGGGTGATGGAGGAAGGAGGATTCCTCCTCCCCCGCCTCAGCCTCAACCAGTGGTGACTTGCCCAGGGTTACAAAGCCAGTAAGTTTCTGATGCAAAATCTGAACTCAGATCTTCCTGCCTCCAAACCAGTCACCCTCTCCACCGTGTCACCCATGTCCCTCGTCATTTCTCTGGCTTCCTTCAGGATTCAGCTCAGATCCCACCTTGTGCCAGAGGCCCGCTCAGCGCCAACCCTGGAAAACGTTTCCTATCTGCTCCGTCTGGGTCACCGAGGTTCCTTGTCATTTCCAGGTGGTTTTTCCGTTAGACTGTGAGCTCTCGGGGGGCAGGATTGCTCCCCAACACTTAGAACAATTCCTGGCACATGCTGTTTGGTTGTGTCTGACTTTTGGGGGCCCTGTGGTCCCCACCATCCATGGGGGTTTCTTGGCAAAGATACTGGAGCATCGTGCCATTTCCTTCTCCATCCTGGCATATGGCAGGTGCTTATGAAGTCCTTCCTGATCAGTTCTGTGACTGTTGTCTCTGTACCCTCAATGTCCAGCATATAGTCTGGTCCATGGATGTTTTTTAATATATGTTGGCCTGCTTGATTGTAAGTTTCAAAGAGGTAAATTCTGACTTAATGATGAACATACCATCATCATGCCTACTGTGTGCCCAGGATTGTGCACGGGGTAGGGATCCAAAGGCAGAAATTCCACAGGGGGAGGCCACACGTACATATAGATGTGTACAAAAATACAGGGCAATTGAGAGCTGGGAGAAGTCAGGAAAGGTCTCATATAGAAGACAGTGGTGAAGCTGAGCTCTGAAGGAATTCGGTGCTTCTAAGATGTAGAGGTGAAGAGAGAGCACCTTCTAGGGAATGGAAGGGCAGGAGGGAGGCACAGCCCGTACAAAGACATGGAGGCTGGAGATGGCACGTCATCCATCATTCATTCAACAAGGATTTATTATGGGCCCACTATGTGCCAGGCACTGTGCTACGTGCTCGGGATTTAAGTACAAGAATGAAATGATCTCTGGTCTCGATGGGTGCACATCCTAGTGGGAGACAAAAAGTAATAAGTACATCTAAAATCAGATGCGGCATAAGAAAGGTGAGTGTGTGTATAATACCACATACGTATGTGTGGGGTGTCGTGAGTCTGGATTGCAGCATGCGAAAGGGCCCATAATGCTCAATGGAGCCTGGAAAGTCAGCCCGACCACGGAGGCTGTCACCAGCCAAACAGAAGAGTTTATGCTGGATCAAGAGGTGCGGGAAGTCCCTGGCGTTGGTGACTGGGGTGAGCGCTCCAGGAAAAGTCCTACGGCAACAATGTGTAGAGTGGGCTGGGCCCATGAGACCAATGAGGAGGCCCTCCCAAGGGGAAAGGACGGCCTAAGTTTAGCCGGTGAGTAGAGAGATGCAGGAGGGGATGCGAGGATAGAAATGGCGGGCTCTGGCCGCCGACTGGCTGCGGCCGGGAGGAGAGCTGGGAGAGGATGGAGTGGCCCACGCCGAAACTCCAACGTGGAGGCTTGGGCAGGCCTCGCCCGTGGGACAGAGGCACTGTGGGGCTAGCGGAGGGCCCTGGGCTGAACACGTCTGCAGAGGAAGGAAAGATGGGGTCTCGGCAAGGGTTTTGAGGGGTGAGCAAGAACAGGGCGTGTTTGAAGAGAACAGGGAAGGAATCAGTTGGAGAAGGGATGATCGGGAACACAATCTGCTGGAGAAGGTGGGAGACGGGATGAAGGGACTGGCCTGGTCCAGGACAAAAGGCCGTCTCGTTGTCGGGGCGGGGGTGGCAGATGGGGCTCCATGGAGGGAATGGGAGAAGAGGCAGCTCGCTGCCATTTTCTTCTCTTTTAGTCAACAGGCCAAGTGCTCAGTTGAGAGAGGAGAAGGGGCAGGTGGGGCCTTCAGGAGGCGGGAGAAGATTGAGAGCGCTTCTCTGGAGAGGAATAAAAGGGCTGCCTCACTGCACTGAGGGCCCAGGGCCAGTAGGAGAACAGAAATTTGGTCTGTACGCAGTTGGCACCGCCTCCTTTGCTGGATCGCCCTCCAGGCCATGCCCTCCAGTTCTGTCCTGGGCTCTCTTCTCTTCTCCACCTCCATTATTCCATGCTTCAGCTCCCTTGGCTTTAGGGATCACCTCTAGGCTGATGATATGCATCTCCAACTGGACTTCCAGGTGACATCTTAAGCTCAACATGTCCAAAACAGAATTCCTTCTCTTTTCCTCTATGGCCCCTTCCCATCTTCCTTGTTACTGAAGAGGCAACACCCTCCTCCCAGATCCTTAAGCTCCCCACCTAGGAGTCACTCTGGACTCCTCACTCTCTCACTGCCCCCCCCCCCCCATATCCAATGTGGGACCAAGGCCTGGCAGAGATGCTTATTTGGTAGAAAACTACCAGGAAGAAAAGTAATTGGGTCCTTCCTTGGAGTCAAAGCCCATGGGGCCAGTTTGGGGCAGAAAACAATTGGAGAGTGTGAGGACAGATGGCTCCACCTCCTGCCAGAAAGGTCGCTCTCATTGCTGGGGACTACCTTTTCCCCAGGATACAGCAGAGACAATGGAAGCAGGCTGCCATTTTGATGTGTCAGCGGTGTGAGGGGGCCTCCCAACCGATGGGATCTGGGCTGAGCAGAGACGCCAGGGAGGAGAGATGGAGCCCACCAGCCTCTGCCCCGGTTAGTCCCCATCGGGAGAAGCATCTTCAGGCTAAGAAGGGACATGGATAAACCATGCGAGGCAGCAGCTGTGGCATCGTGGATGGAAAACCCCAGTCCAATTCCGAAAAACCGTGGATTTGTCCTGCCTTTGACCCATGCTGACTGAGACCCTGGGCAAGTCAGGTAGCATGCCCCAGGCAATTTTTATCCCCAGAACCTGACAGGGAAGGGGTTCGTCACCCATCCTGACTGCCACTGCCCCCAGCCTCCAAGGGCTAAGCCAGAGACCATGCAGGAGGTGGCCAAGCCCCCATGCCTGAAGGAACAAAGACCTGGTGGTGAGGGGGCAACAGGCTGACTTCGGATACCCCAGAGGCTGCCATGAGGGAGAGGGGCTGCTCTGACTCTGCGGGGCCCCGCCTTGGTGGGACCAGGAGCCATGAGGCTGCAGAGAGGACAGTGGAGGCTTGACAGAAGGAAACCTTCTTAATGATGTAATGATCTAATGATCGATGGCCCCACTGCCCGAGGAAGGAAGGTGGGTCCGTAGCCCCGGAGGGAGGGCTCCAAGCCAAGACTCCACGACCCCTTCTAACGTTCAGCTGTTCTGGCGCATCGTCCTGGGTGCCTCTGAGTCCCCTGGGAACCCTGCACTCCAGTCCACACTGACTGATGGTCCCATCATCCAGTCAGGCAGCTAGTGCTTCAAAGGGCTTACTGTGTGCCGGGCACTGGGCCTGCCCTCGGGGTAAACAGCTCACAGAGGGGGTGGGAATAATGGCAGCACAAAACATACTCTGATGAAAGTGGAGAGATGACGGTGACGGGAAGCTGTCTGCCCACCTGCTGCCAGAGAGGCGGCGGACTCAGGGCGCAGAAGGAGACACGGTGCTGGACAGGGCCCATGTGGCACTGGATTTGGCTGGAATATGTACTCCTTACAAGGTGGGACGGGTGGGAAGAAGAAAGAAATGTCTGATACATGAGAAAATTAATTAAAAACAAAAACCGCCAGCACCATAGTCAGCGTTGTAAAGGCAGAAACGACAGGCCTTGGCACCTTATTGGTTGGGGGGGATGAGGGAGGGGGGCTCTTCCATTTCTAGGTCTCTGATCCTAAGTCCTCCCCCCACCCCTTCCCTTGACCCGCCCCCTCGCCAGGATGAGCTCAGCCCCTGAGAGGAGAGGGGGGTTCTCCCAGCGCGGAGATCCAGGTCCCCCTTCTTCCCACCCCATCCTAGCCCCGTTCCTCCCCGCACCCCCACCCCTTGAGCCAGTCCCAGGTCGGGGGAGGGAAGGGTGTTCACTCCCAACCCTAGGGATCTGAGATCCGGGGTCCCCCTTCCTCCCATCCTATCCTAGCTCCCCTCTTCGGTCAGAATAAACTCAGCCCCTGGTGGGAGAAGGGGAGAGGAGGAGGAGCTCTCCTAGCCCTAGGAGTCTGAGTTCCAGGGTCCCCCTTCCTTCTATCCCATCCTAGCTGCGCCCCTCCCCCCACCCCCCGCCAGGATGAGCCCAGCCTCTAATGGGTGAAAGGGAAGGGGCACTCTCCCAGATCCGGATCTGAGATCTGTCTGAGGTCTCTCTTCCTCTCACTTCTTCCTAGCCCCACCCCTACCCCTCCCCCGGCTCTGGTCGGGGGAGGGGAGGGGCTTTTTCCCAGCCCTCAACGTCTGTCTGTGAGCGGGCCCTCCCACCCCATCCTAGCCCGTTCCAGGCCAGGATAAGCTCGGGCCCTGGTAGGGGGAGAGAAAGGGGCTCGCCCAGCCCTAGAAATCTGAGATCTCGGGTCCCCTTTCCTCCCACCCCTTCCTAGCGCCGCCCCTGTCCCTCCCCCGGCCAGGATGAGCTCACTCGCCTGGCCCCGCCCTGGGTGGGCAGGGCGAGCCCTGGGCGTCCAACTCGGCCGGCAGGCTGTGGGTACAGAGGGCCCCAGCACCAGGGACCGCTGCGGGCGGCGGCCCCTTCACCCTCCCTCCACCCCGCAGCCCACCCACCCCCTGCCCCGCCTGCCTGGTGGCTGCCCGGTGCCTGCAGCCGGGCACACGCACGGAGGCCGGTTCTTGCGCTCCTGCGACTGCGAGCCCAGGCCTGACCGGGCCCAGGCAGAGCAGATCGGGCCGAGGGGCCGGCATGGCCAGCAGCGGGGCTGGCGGCGGCCAAGGGGGCGCGGCGAGGAAGGTGCGCCGCGGGGTCCCGTGCGCCCTGGGCCGGGCCCGCCTGGGCTCGCTGCGCTCCCACCAGTGCGCGCTGCTGCTCGCCGGGCTGCTCGCCGTGTGCGCCTTCTATTACGTGGGCTCCGGCCGCGAGACCTTCTCCAGCGCCACGCGGAGGCTCAAGGAGAGCCGGGCAGGAGGCACGGCCGGGCCCGCCCCGGCCCCAGCCTCGGACGCCCCCCTGGCGCCCGAGGCCAAGGCCAAGCCGGCCGACGGCCTGTCCGCCGGGACGGCCGGGGTGGACTACCACGTACTGATGATGTTCACCAAGGCTGATCGCAGCCCTGCGCTGCAGGCCAAGGGGCGCACAGCCCTGCGCTCGCTGCTGAGCCTCGCCAAGCTGGACGAGCAGGAGGTGCTCAACGTGCACTTTGTCAGCGAGGAGGCCAGCAAGGAGATCGCCAAGAACCTGCTCCGAGAGCTGCTGCCCGGGGTGCCCTTCAAGTACAAGGTGAGCTGTCGGGGCTGGGCTGCGCAGCGCACGGGTTGGGCTGCGCATGGGCTGAGCGCGGGACTGGGAGCTCAGCGGCCGCGGCAGCCACGGGACACCTGTGGATCCATGCCGCTTTCAGCCTAGGCGCTCCCTGGACCTGCGGGCTGCGTGCGGCAGCGTGTGGGTCAGGGTTGAGGCAGGGGCGCAAGGGTCCAGTTGGCCTCGGCCTGAGGGTCACACACGCCGGGCCGTCTGCTCCAGTAGGGACTGACTCTGGTCCCCAAGCCAGGAGGCCCCACCCTGAATCCCAAATACTGTAGGGGGGGGGGGGCTTCGGGAACAGGGTTTGGTACGTTCTTCTCACTCTGCCCAGTGCTGGCAGATGCTCCTTCCAAAGGACATTCTAGTGTGGAAAGTCAATTCCTTCCTCTTGAAGAGCTATGTGTGTGGTGAGTGAGAAGGCTAAGCAAACCTTCTGACCACGCAGAGGGCCTTGTGGGTGCTGGATCTCTGTGACCGCGGAGTCACCCTAGTGCTTGAACAAGAGGTTGCTACCCCCCTTACCCCCAGGGGTAGCTGTAGGGCCTGCCCCGGCTCCCGGCTCCTTCTTCCTGCGTGTCCTGAACCCGTCACTGTGGCCAAAGACCCATCCCTCTTTCCCTTGAGGCCTCACTATCCTTCCAGATACCGAGGTTGACGCCCTTCCTTCCAGGATTATTGAAGTAGCTTTTTATTTGGGCTCCTGGCCCCCAGCCTCGCCCACCTACCCTCCACTGAGCTGTCCAAGGGTTTTCCTACAGTGTGGTTCTGGCCTTGTCATTCTGCTGCTCCGAAGCCTCTGTGCCCCCTCCACCCAGCAGAGGAGCCAGCCTTCCCTTGGGGTGCAAAGCCCTTCTTCCCCCTTGTTTCATTTGTAGGCAACTAAGTTGAGATTTGTGTGGTTCCATTCTTTCTGGGGCCTGTCCCTTCATTGGTTTTTGGGCCAGGATCTCTGGAGGGTGAGAGCCGAGGTTTATGCCATAGATGGTCTAAGAAGGGGGGGATTCCTTGTACCCTCTGGGCCCTTTGTGGCCACCCTGTTCCCACATGGCAGAAGTTAGGCCAGTTAGCAAGCATTTTATTAAGCCCTGTGCTAACGGCCGGTGATGCAAAGATAGGTAAGAAACACAGTCCTGCCCTCGAGGAGCTTCCAGTCTATGGAACAGCTGGGGACAAGACAGATACTTAAGTGGGCAGGCATCCCTGAGGGAAGACTGAGAAGAAGAAGGGGTTGCATGTCCGCATTTGGGAGACGCATGCATCTTTGTCCTCTGGGGCAGAAACCACTCCCCGTCCAGGGGGAGCTGTGAGCAAGGCTCTTCACCCATCCTGCTGTTTGCCCAGTGCCTGGCATATAGTGAGCGGTTCACAAATATGTGTTGTGTGGGACTGACTGTTTTTGTTGTGGTTGGTACCTGGGCTCCAGCCAGACATCAGGGTTGGTAGGCAGACTGAAGGGATAACAAAGCCGAGCTAAAGGGAGGGTACCATTAGTAAGTCAGTCATTCAGTCAGTAAGCACTTATTAAGCACCTACTATGTGCCAGGCATTGTGCTAAGTCAGTGGGATACAAAGAAAGGTACCCCTGCCCCAACAAACCAGCCAGCCCACCCACCTGTCCGTGCTCCCAAGATGCTAATCCCAGACAGACGTGACCTCTGGGGCCACTGCCTACAAATTGTCAGCGACCCAGAATCCTCAATATAAGACCCCCAATGGGTGGGCAGCTGGCCTTTGCTTAGCTGGGCAGGTCTGATTGTTAGGAAGGCTTTCCTGACTGCCCACGTGATAATATCCGTCTGACCTTAAGGCGTCCGATGAATGGCAGCTATTACTGTTAATAACGAATTTGTCCCTTGGCTCCTTTTTGTTCTGCCCTCCAGGCCCCAGCAGACTCCAAGTCTGGTCCCGCCCTAACAGGGTGGTCCTTCCCATCCTCAGTAATACTAAGATGACAATAATAATCACAGGTAACTGTTCTCTAGCACGTCCTATGTGCCGGGCATGGTGCTGAGTGCTTGGGAATGTTAGGTTGTTTGGTTTGTACCACAGCCCTGCCAGGTAGGTGCTGTGAATATCCCCATCTCACAGATGAGCAAACAGAGGCTCAAATGTCTTGCTCGGGGTCACATAGCCAGATTTGAATTCAAGTCTTGCCCAGTGCTCTGTCTGCTGCAGGATAGCTCTCGTGACGCTGAGGAGTTGCTTCTTTTCCAGCTTAAATAGCCGCTGTTCCTTCAAACATGATCTCAAGGCACTTTGGGAGCTATGTTTTTGTAAAGTGTGGCCCCAGAATGGACAATGCTGCTCCAGGCGTGATCCGGGCATAGAACAGTGGGACTGTCAGGACTCTTGTTCTGGACCCACAGTGATCTGAAGCTGCTCTCCCAGAGAGGAGACTGTGTGCTCAGGGCTCTAGGGGTGCTCCTGAGGGGTTGGAGGCCATCTTTCTAATGCTCTCTAGCTCCCTGAGCCCCACAGGCTTCCCCCCGGGATGATCAGCTGAAATCAATGAGCCTGATTTAATTGACTGTTAGGAAAGAGCATTTACTACAGAAGTGTAGTTGTGTTTCCCCCAAAACATCCCCCAAAAGTCTGTGACACTCTCTCCCACCAGGACGTCCAGAATCCAAGAGAAAGTCAACCTAAGCTTAGAGATCCCACGTAATAGCCTTTTTCCGAAGTGCATGGTGTAGTGGCTTCTACCGGCCTCTTGGTGAGGAAAGCCTTGAGTCTTGTCCGGGCTGTCCCTGGCTCCCAAGACACACCCTGCTGAGAGACCAGAGGAAGCTCCTGGGAGATGGAAATTCCAAAGTCCTCTGGCCCCCCAGAGCTCTTGAGGTCCCATTTTGGGAAGTCCTGGCTCTGCTCTCTCTCCTACCCCTCAGCCTCCCCACTGGGTGTTTAGCCAGAATGCTTTCTCTTCTCCACCTGATTCAGATTTGAAGCAGAAGAAGGTCACACACACAAAGGTGAACATCCCTCAGTCTCTTGTCTCTCGCCACATAGGCCAGAAGGTTGGCTGCTGCGACCCCAGCTGCACCAGAACGTCTTAACTTTGAGGCAGTGCAGGGAGTGGCCCCTAGCAAGCTTTGGGAGGGTTGACCACTCTGCCCTCAGCTTCCGGGGCTAGACCTAGCCTTGTGCGCAGGGTAGGAGACCTTCGTGACCCTGTGACCCGGGGCCTCCCTTTCTCTGAGCAAAGTGAGGTCATGGGCTGAGACGATGACAGGACTGTGGACTTGGGTGGTGGGTGATGACGTGTTTTGCTTCCTGGCTGACTGGCTGTCTTGGGCCTTAGGAAGACAAATTTGATTGAGGCAGTGGGGGTCCCGTGGGTCATTTGAAGCCCCTGCCTGACGTCTGCATAGCTAGGACCCTCCCCAGGTGGAGATTTTTGCTTCCTGTGATTATATTAATTCATTATGGTGGGGGACCAATGCCCCCCACCTCAAATCTAGCATAGACATAATCTATCTGAGGTGATTTTAGAAGGAGGGGTGCTAGCAGCTGAGGAGAACCCCATGGACAGGGCGCTGCTTGAGCGCAGATGTGAAGGCTGGCGTGGGGAGGACACCTGTGTGTGGAGGGGCAGTGCCAGGCACTGGCGGGCTCTCTGGCTCTTTCTGTCTGTCTGGACATTAGAATCGTCGATTTTGAGCTTAGGGATCGTCTTACCCATCATTTTACAGGGGAGGGAAGGGAATAGACTAGGTCACCCAGGCCAGAAGAGGCAGCACTGGGATTCGAACCCAGGCCTCCTTACTAGACCCAGCACTCTCTTGTCTCCCAGCTTACTCCAGATTCTTTGTGCGTCTGTCCCACTTTGCAGCTTTCCCTGCCTGTGGTTTGTGCTGATTGGGGCTGGAGGATCCCTAAACAGGAAGAATACGGCCACCAGGCTCCATCCTGGGGCAAAGAGCTGGGCTTAGTGGCAGCCGGTCCCTGCCCGGAGGACAAACAGAGACCTGGGTCCCAAGTGCTCTCTGCCCGCATGCTGCTGCTCTGGCTGCTGCCCCTCCCCCTCCTGCTGCTTCTCAATGGGGAAGGGGCTTGGGGGTGCTTGATGGGAGTCACTCCCAGTGTGGAAACTACCTCCGGTGATGCAGATGGGCAGCTGCCACCCTAGAGATCCGGTGACTTGGGGAAGAGGGGGAGTCACAGCCAGGATGGGTCGGAAGCAGGCTCGGACCCACGTTGTCTTGGTTCCAGGCTGCCTTTCACAGCAGCTCATAGAAAACAGACTGGGAAGATGGAGGAAGGTGCTCTGGAACAGGGGTAGTGTGGCTTTGCTGCATCTGTGGCCACGGGTCATGTGACAGGTCAGTGGGTTTGCTGGGTCAGTGGTTTTGCTTCATCTGTGGTCATGGGTTGTGTGACGGGTCAGTGGCTTTGCTGTATCTGTGGTCACAGGTCACATGACAGGTCAGTGGCTTTGCTGCATCTGTGGTCACAGGTCACGTGACGGGTCAGTGGCTTTGCTGCATCTGTGGCCATGGGTCGTGTGACAGGTCAGTGGCTTTGCTGCATCTGTGGTCGTGGATTGCGTGACAGTCAGTGGCCTCTGTGAGCATGACACTTGCTATTCAGCCCTCCAGCCACCTGGGACGCTGGCTGTGGCCTTGGTTGTGTCTGGGAGTTTGGCCCCGAGGCCCCCAGGCCCCCAGCCTGATCCTGGGGGCTCCTCCTTCTCCAGCAGGTTCTCTAGACTGGAGGGTACCACCTCCTTCATCTCCCACAGCTCTCTGGGAATCTGGGCAGCCCTTGAGGAAAGTGAACTTTCAAAGCTGGCTTGTGTCCTTGGAGAATTCTGCCCGGGGCTTTATTCTCTGTTTGGGGGTTCTCCCAGTTAACCCTGTTCTTCGCAGGGTCATAGCTATCTGAGCTGGGGGGGGGAACCTCAGGCAACCTCAGGGGCACCACGCCCAACCTGAGCCTCTCTTCCTTGCCTTTGCTCAAAGGCTTCCAGGGAGGGGGCCACCACCTTCTATGAGGGAGGAGAGAGCCTTGACCAAACCCCAGAGCTAAAAGGGCCTCCCAAGTGTTCAGGCCTGCCATCCTAGGAGCGCCAGGCCCGGGATGAGCAGCATCCTTGGGCTGGGGGCACTGAGGCTGTAGGAGACAGGAGGGGCCGAGATCAGACGTTGCGAGGGGGAGGAGACCTCAATCTCCATCCACATCTGTCAGAGGAGGAAACTGAGGCCGGAGAATGGAAGTCAGACGGCCCCAGTTAGCATTGTAGTGTCAAAGGGACCTCTCTGGCTGGGGCCCAAGGCTGGAGACTGGGGGGTGGGCTGCTGTCAGGGGCTGTGGAAGGCCCAGCTCTAGAAATGTGGGGGTGTTGGGGGGTTTGTCCGTGGTTTCCTTTCTGCCATCTTGGAATCTGCCATCTGCCATCCTGGACCTCTGTTCCTGTGGGGAAAGGGCGCTTGAGCCCGAGGGGCGTCTGCCCTTTAGGGAGATCAGTGATGCGGTGGGCTGAATAACAGCAAAAGAAAACTAAAAAGGGGACGTGAAGCAGGTGTCCCCTGAAGGCCTACTGAGCCCCTGATTTCTGATCCTCTGCCACTTCACCTTCTCTGTGCCTCAGTTTCCTCAGCTGTAAAATGAAGGTCTCTAAACTTCCCTGCAGCTGTGGCCCTCAGCCCGGGGCTTGAGGGGGCCGAGCAGCTTTTTGTTGGTGATGAGGCGGGACAGAGCAGCAGCTGGCAGCGCGGGTGGGCCCCGAGGGGTCGCGGCTGGGGGAGGCAGCTCCCCACCAACCAGCTGGATGGGGCGTGGGCCGCGTGGGCGGGCTTGGTGGGTTTCCAGATGGGAGGATGCTCTTCCCAGCTGCGGGCGGCAGAGGGCGCTGGTGCCCCACGGTTCCCTCTGCAGCTGCTGCTGCTATTCGGGTCCAGGGAGGTTTGCAGCCAGCTGGGAGGGGCGGGCTGGGTTTCTGTTGTTTTTACAGCTCCCAGAGGGACGAGGGAAGGAGGGACGGGCGGGTAGGAATCTCCTTCCTGAACCCAGGGCTTCCGCCTTGTTTTTAGGGCTCTCCTCACTGATGTTTGGAAAGAGATGGGAGAATATTAGTGACTCCCTGCGGGGGGGAGGTGCTCTCCAGCCTCCCTGTCTCCTAGCTGCCTGTCTTGGGCCGCTATCTGCACTAGTGGGCAGACTCCTCAGGGACAGAGGTCATGAGGAAGGGACTAGGGGAGGGGGCAGGTGGCGGATTCCAAGGGGGCTTTGAGCCCATCTTTGGCTGCAGAGGAGGCAGCTGAGGCGGGGAGGGCGGAGGGACTTGCCCAGGGTCACACAGTGACCTTTATAGCCATTTTTCCCCAAACAAAGAACTCATCACCCAACAGCCCCCCAGGTTTCCACCCCCACCGGGGCGTCCTTGGAGGAAGCACGCTGGGTACCCCTGAGGCCTGGGTGCATCCACCCGTTCATTAAGGACTCCTGAGAAGGGCACTGTCCTAGGCACTGTGGGAGAAGATACCCATTTTAGAGAACTGCCCTTGGGGAGTTTACAGTCTAGTGGGGGCTAGGGATACAAAGTTACCACGTAAATGTTACATATGACCCCCTCCCCCCTCTCCCTCCCTGTTCCTCTCCCCCTCCCCCTCCCCTCCTTACTGGGCCAGGCTCAGCCCACAGTTATCAGGGTGACCCTGAGCAGGTCCCCTGGCCTCCCTGGGCCTGTAAGATAGCTCACAAGACTTCGGGGTTGGAGGGGGCCAAGAAAGGAGCGGCTCCATCTCCTTCCATCCCGTGGCAGGCAGGGCTAGGATCCCGGGAGCTGATCCCATACCCTCTTTGCATGGGTGTCTGTGACCACCAGGCTTCCTGTCTCTGGTGCTGTACTCGTAGAGGCCAGGAGGGTTGTGTAGGCAGGTCCCTGGTCCTCACTGTGTAAACACTGATCAAGCTCCTGACCCCGTGCTATGTGCCCAAACACAGGCCCAGCCTCTGCCCTCGAGGTGCTTGCTGGGATGGAGCCAGGCAGAGGGGGTGGTCCCTCATCTCCCAGCTCTGACAGCCGTCCGTAGCTCCACGAGGCAGGCTGGTGTGGCGTGGTGGGCCCCGGGCTGCACTGGCAGGTCCTGGCGAGGCTGTGCTCCGGAGTGACCAGGGCCCTTTGCACGCACACACACACTTGGTGCCGGACTGTCACGGTGGCCCCTGGGGGCTCCCCTGCCCCAGGTCTCTCCCCACCCCAGTCCATCCTCCATTCATTCTCTAAAGGGACTTTCCTAAAGCCTAGGTCTGCTCCTGTCTCCCCGGTGTTCCTTGGTACCTTCAGGAGGAAGCTTGGTGCCCTTGGATGGTATGGGATGGTGTGGCACTGTATGAGACGGTGTGGCCAGAGCCCTGGGCCCACGGTTTCACTTTGCTTTGTGACAGGCCCCGCAGGCTCTCCCTTGGTGCCCTCCTGGGAGGGGGGGAGTCAAGTTTGCCACACATCTTTGTCCCTCTGTGCAGGGTCCAGGGTCTGTCTCCTTGTTTCTCTCTGTACCTGAGGAGGAAGTAAGGGATGGTCACCATTGCAAAGCTTTCTTTGAACTTTGGCCTCCTCCCAGCAACCCTGCCAGACAGATTGCTCAACTATAATATACCCGTTTTACAGGTGGGGCAATAGGCTTAGAGAGAAGTGACGTATCTGAAGTCACTGCCAGGTATTCAGGGGGCTGGAGTGGAAATCTGGAGCAATCCTGAGGACCTGAGTTTGAAATCTGCCTCTGCTGCAAGGTCTGAATGGCACCACCTACATTTACTGTGCCACTGTGTGCCCTTGGATAAGGAAAGGACCTCTAAGGTGTCCTCTCCCCCCTGCCCCCCCCAAATCTCTGATCGTACTTTGGGGGCTTTTGTCACCCCCTTTGTAAGATAAGAGGCTTGGACAAGATGACTTCTTAGGCTCCTGCTAGCACCAAATAACAGTAGTCATAGTAACGGCTTATCTTCATGTAGCTCCTTTTCCGTGATTCTCCAACTCACACTCGTGGGTAGGACAACCCTGGGATGGACCACTCCTAAGACTATAGCTTAGGAGCCCCCGCTGCTGTGTTTCCCACCTACAGTCAGCCAGCAGACTTGGTTAGCTTTTAGTAAAGGCATTCACTTCGATGGTGTAGTAAGAAGGGCTGATACAAAATCTCCTCCTTCCCATAAATGCCCAAAGACATTTGGCATCCACAGGAAAAGGGGGCTCCAAGTTAAGAGTGCAGTGGTAGTGAGGCATGTGTGTAGGACAGGAAAGCATCCTCTCTGCAGAGCCTCATGCAGCTGCCTTGAGTGCTGCGTCTGCTGGGGGGGCCATGGAGCCGGCTCCCCAGGGCTGTGCCTTTCTTGGGCTCGTTGCTAGCATTCTTCTTTGCTTTGAGGAGGGGCGACGTCGTACTCAGTGGTACTATTTTCTGCCTTGGGTGATTGTTGCTATATTTTGTCTGTCCTTCATAGTGTGTCTCGTTTCTAGCTAGGTACATTCTTTCCCACTGGATCAGGAACTGTGACCACGTGGTGGACGGGGTCTTCCACACAGCGCTTCCAAGCCTGGACTCTTCTCTGCTGAATGGCTTACACACAGACACACAGACACACACAGACACAGACACACAGACACACACACAGACACAAACACACGGACAGACACACAGACACGCAGACACACACACAGACACACAGACACACACACAGACACGCAGACACACACAGACACACAGACACACACAGACACAGACACACACAGACACACAGACACACACAGACACAAACACACGGACAGACACACAGACACGCAGACACACACAGACACACAGACACACACAGACACAGACACACAGACACAGACACGCAGACACACACAGACACACACAGACACACACACAGACACGCAGACACACACAGACACACACAGACACACACACAGACACACAGACACACACACGCCCAAGGTGTGTGACTGATTCTACCAATCACAAGATGTTTCCTGTGTGATACCAGTGGCCTTTGTCCAGTGACCCAGACCCTCAGGTGACTGAGGGTTCATGCACACATTGTGGGCTGTGGGAGGGTTCCTTAGGACCAATGTCCCGCATGGCGATGATGTTCTGGGTCCCCCAGAGAACACACGTAACAGTGGAGGTGGGGAGAGAAGCTCCCAACTTTATGTTCAAATGGCCCGTTCTCATGGTTTGTAGCCATCCTGCAATGGCTTCGACCTTTTCCATTTTCACGTGAGAGCTCTCAGACTTAGTGACTTGCCCATGGTCACAGAAGCGCCTGATGAGTCTCTCTCTGCCTCAGGCCTTGCCCTTCTCAAAGCCCAGGCTTGACCATTTGTTTCTGCTCCTCGAGAAGCCCCCGTGGCTCCCTCCTCGTAGCACTGAGTTCAGATCCTCCACTTGGTATTTCTGGCCCTTTGTCACCTGGCTCCAGCCTTCCTTTCCATGCTTGTTCCAGACTGTTTCCCACTTATGTGTTCTTTTTTTTTTTTAACTAATTTGTTTTGATTTATTAACAATCACTTCCATAAGCTTTTGAGTTTTAAATTTTTCTTCCCCTCCCTCCCCAAGATGGCGTGCAATCTGATGTAGGCTCTACATATACATTCCTATTAAACATATTTTCACATTAGGCATATTGTAAGTAAGAATTAGAACCAATGGGAGAAACCACCAGAAAGAGGAAACAAAACAAAACACAGCAGAAGAAAAAGTAGCAAAGACTGGGCTTCGATCTGCATTCAAACCTATAGTTCTTTCTTCTTTGTGGATAGCCTTTCTATCGTGAGACTTTTGGAGATGTCTTAGATCCTTGGATTGCCAGGAAGGGTTAAGTCTGTCAAATTTAGTCATCACCCAGCGTGGCTGTTACCGTGTACAACGTTCTCCTGGTTCTGCTCATTTCACCCAGCATCTGTTGACCATCTTCCCAGGTTTTTCTGAAGTCTGCCTGCTCATCATTTCTTCTAGCACCATAGTATTCCATTACATTCATATACCACAACGTGCTCAGCCATTCTCCAATGAATGGGCATCCCCTCAATTTCCAGTTCTTTGCCACCGCACAAACAGCTGCTGTAAATATTTTTGCACGTGTGGGTCCTTTCCCCATTTGTACGATCTCTTGGGGATACAGCCCTAGAAGTGCTATTGCTGGGTCAGAGGGCATACAGTGAAAGCGCCTACCTGTAGTGCCTCTTACATGACAGCCAGCTTCGATCTGTGTGCTTTTGCCCAGGCTGTGTCCTGTGCCTGGAAGGCTTTCCTTCCTCTCCTCCTTTCTTTCTTCAGACTCAGCTCCAGAGTTCCTTCCTACCCAAGGCTTTTCTTCCCCCCCACCCCCCCGTCCCCCTCTGCTTCTAGTCTTCCCCTCCCCCCATGAGGCTTGTTTGTGGTGTGTATTTTATGTTAGCTGTCTGTATATGTGCTGTTTGCCCCCAGTGCGGGGCAGGCCTTATTGTTTCATTTCTTGGCTTTGTCTCTCTGTGGACCCGGCCCTTGGTGGGCGATGACCGAGGGCTCACCGGTGCATTCCTCAGTAGAGTGCCAGCTGGGGGGGTGGGGGTGGGGGTGGGGTGCGGCTGCTTGGTCCAGCTTTGTCCCAGGATTCCCAGCACCCAGCAGGCACCTTGCCCATGGTTGAGGTTTTTCAGGCGCTGATTGGAGTTGATCTGCCTAGAGAAGGCTGCATAGACATCGTCCTGCCAAGGGCGGCCTGGATACTAGCTAGTTTGGCCCCGGGGGCCCTTGGTTCCCTTGTGGGCAGACCCAGGAAGGGAATGCAACTCAGTTACCAACTTTGCTTATCTGCCGTCAGCTAACGAGCGTTTCCAAAGCATCCGCCGGTGCCAGGACCTCTCTGGGGTGCTGCCGATATAAGGACAAAGGATGAAACAACTCCTGTCCTCAGAGAGCTTCCTTTCCAAAGAGAAGACAACAAACACAAATACACGTATAAATGAATACGGCATAAGTGACATCCATAAAGGCGTTCAGTACCAGCTCATGTTAGCATCGGGCAGGTGAGGGGAGAGTCCAGTGCCTGAGCCGTATCTGAGAGAGGGAGAGCTAGCACAAAGATGTGGGATGGACAATGGAGCACCATGAGTGAGGACCACAGAGAAGGCCAGTTTGGCTAAATTATGGGGAAGGCAGTAAAATCCAGTGAGGCTGGAAAGACAGGTTAGGCCCAGGTTGGGAAGGGCTTGAAAAGCCGCAGAAAAGTTGGCATGTGAACCTCGGGGCAATAGGGAACCACCCGGGAGAGGCACATGGTCAGATCAGCGCTTAAGGAAAATTGGCAACATTCCATAGGCTGTACTGGAGTGGGGCGAGCCCAATCTAAGTGAGAGGGGATGATGTCTCAGCTAACAAGATGGCAGCCGTGCCAGTGGAGAAGGGCCCAGGTGGAAGAGAAGGTCAAGATTCGACAGCTGATTGGGTGTGAGGGATGGGGCAGATGCCAAAGCTGGAAGATGGGAGGATGGTGGTGCCTTTGACAGAATTCAGGAAGTCTGGAAGAGACCCTTGTTTGGAGAGAAGAGGATGAGCTCAGTTTTAGATGGGTTGAGTTTGGGGCACCATCCAGTTTGAAATCTTGAATAGGCAATAGATGACACAGGACTGACATACAAGGGAGAAACGTGTGGACGTGACCCTTGGGAGCCTGTGAGGCCACTGAGAAGGGAGAGGGCCCAGGATGGGCAGAGCCTTGGGGAGCACCCGCAGTTTGGGGTGACATCTCAAGCCCTGAACTGCTCATGCCCTCTTGGCATTATCCCCCAAGAAGGGGCCTGGGCGATCAGCTGTGTTCCTCAGTCTCCCTCTCTGGGCCCCCCCAGATCCTTCTGTCGGGGGCCACAGTGGGAAGGCTGAGGAGCCAGCCTCCAGCAGTGTGGCTTCGTCTTTGTAGCCTGTGCAGGTCAGCCGCCTTTAGCCGACATGGAAGTAGCAGAAGGTGTTCCTGGCCTTGCTCCCTGGACATCCCTCAACTGCCCTGCTCCCCGTTTGCTAACAGACTGACTGCTCGCCCAGGTTTGGAAGCCCAAGACGGCACTGTGATTGTGGCTCACTTTCTCCATGTGGACTGTGAGAAAGGGTCCTGCCTGCCGCCCGTCCATCCCGAGGGGGGCTGGGAGGAGGCTCCCAGCACGTGTGGGCTGTAACTGGCCTGTTGTAATTCTGTGGACGTGCACCTGTTTCTGCTCTTGAGTAGGCAAACGGGGTTCTGTAACCACAAAGCTTCGACTCTTCCCTAGTTGAATTATCTTGAATTCTTACTCTTTAGGCTCCAAATTAAGGAGGGTCAATATGGGCCAGCCGAAGGGACCTCAGAGGCTCTCCAACCCAACCCCCCTTTTACGTGAGGAAACTGAGGCCCGTTGCCCAACATCACTCTGGTGGCAAGTGCCAGAGGCAGGATTGGAACCCAGGTCCTGTGACTCGTGACGCAGGGCTTGCTCAGGATCATTCTGTGTCTCGCTCATGCCACAGTAAACTTGGTGGATGCACAGTGCCTGGCACACAGTAGGTGCTTAATAAATGTTCATTGATGAATTGATGCTCTGCTCAAGCCAGGTGCCCCAGAACCGAGAGGGCCTGGCAGCTCTGACTCTGGAAAGCCTGCCCTGACCTTGGAGCTTCGCAGCCCCTTTGCCCCCTTCTCCTGCCTCATTTCCCAGGCCCTGTTTTTCTTCTTACTCCATTATTCGCTCCTTTCTCAGCTCCAAGACAGCCATGGGGGCCTGACCAGGGCTGGCCCCTAGCAGACCCCAAGGAGATTCCTCCCGGGGCGCGTGGGGCACCTGCAGCCTTCCAGGAGGGCTTGTCACTCTCACCCTGGCAACAGCTGGTGGCTCTCACGTGCAGCCGTGGTTGACGGGACCTTGTCTGGAGCAGGAAAGAGAGTCAGTGCCAGGTGCTCGTCTCAGGTGCTATAGGCCTGACAACCGCTGAACCCTGTGAAATAGAATTGGGGGGGAGGAGGAGGAGTGAGAGAGGCAGAGAGAGAGAGACAGGGTGGGGGGAGAGAGAGACAGGGAGAGACAGACAGACAGACAGACAGGGAGGGGGAGTGAGAGGAGGAGAGGAGAGGAGAGAGAGAGAGAGAGAGAGAGAAGAAACTGTGCTTCAGTCTTCCCTCTGGCCAGTCACTAGCAGGAGGCGGCAGGCCGTTTCCTCACGAGTCCTTTAGATGTGACCTTCAGCCATTGTGTTGATTAGAGTTCCTGAGTCTTTCCAAGCTAATTACCTCTACACTGTTCTGCTCACCTCACTTTGCATCAGTTCATAGAAGTCTTTCCAGGTTTTTCTGAAGTCTGCCCGCTCATCATTTCTTATAGCACAGTAGTATTCCATCACAGTCATACATCACAACTTATTCAGCCATTCCCCAATTGATGGGCATCCCCTCAGTTTCTAATTCTTTGTCACCACAAAGAACCATATTTTTGTACAAATTTTGTACACTTTTCCTCCTTCTTTGATCTCTTTGTAGATCTGGTGGTAATCTCTCTGGTCAAAGGGTGTGCACGGTTTAAGAACTTTTTGGGCAGAGTTCCCAGTCGGGTGGCGGGTGGGCAGAGGTCAGTGTCACTTACTCCCTGGTAACCCCCTGGGGTGATGAGGGGAACCCAAAGTAGCTTTTCCCAACTTATTTGATGAGCATTTATTAAGTCCTTACTGGGATTAAGACCTTGGACTTGGGGCTTGGACTTGGGAAAGAGCTGGGGGCTTGTGTTCAGCCCTGCCAGCCTGAGTCTAGGCAGAATCATCTGGTGGAGGGCTGGGGCCAAATGCCTGCTGTAGGGGCTTCCAGGGGAGGTGTGGAAGGGACTCAGAGGAGGGCCTGAAACATGCGGCGGGGAGCCTCTGCCTCCTCCCCCAGGCTCTCCCTTCTCTTCCTCCTGCAGGTTATCTTCCATGATGTCGGCGTCCTGACCGATAAGCTGTTCCCTGTGGTGGAGGCCATGCAGAAGCACTTCAGCGCAGGCTCTGGGACCTACTATGGGGACTCCATCTTCTTCTTGTCTGTCGCCATGCACCAGATCATGCCCAAGGGTAAGAGAGCTGGGGGCCAGGTGTGGCAGCCGCGGGCCCTTTCTTCTTCCTCGTCCTTTCCTCGAGTCCCCTGGGTGCTCCAGTGGAATGAGCGGGAGATTGGGAGATGGCCAGAGGGGCCATCTCCTGTAAGATGGAGTCTCTGGTCAAGTTGCGCCTTGAGGGGCAATGGCTGGGCTCTGGCCTGGGCCCAAGGAGGCCTGGTTTGGAATTCAGGCTCTGCCGATGGTAGGTTGTATGGTCTGGGACACATCATGGCCCGTCTCTGGGGTTCACTGGACTCAGCCACAACCCGGTGGGGTTGGACTCGATGTCCTTGCAGCCCTTTTTTGCTGAGTCTGATTTTTCTGCCCTCTTTATCTCATCACCGGCTCATGGAAATGATGATTGCTGCTTTGCTGCTGGGGTGGGGGGCTGAGGGAGGGAGGAGGGTATTTTTGTTGTCTGCTGTCCTGACAACACTGGGGGATGAGGCACTTGGTTTTAGGAGAGATCTATGGGCCCTCAGAAGCTTGGCCTGGTCCAGGGGGTCTAAGACTGGAGCCAGGACCTTCTGGGGAGGATGGGGATCCCTTAAGAGTTATTGCCAATTGGATCCATGGAAAGGTCTCTGCCCAATGAGCCCAAGACCAGCCAGGATGGGGCTGGTTTGGGGATCAAGTCGTATATCTCTTTAGCTGGCGACTGTGCCAACCAGTATGGAGGAGAGAAGGGCAAACATACACCTTCACTTCCCAGTCATTAGCATAGGCCTAGCCCTACTGTGGGGGGCAGTGGGGAGCTCCTCTTACCTTTAAATTAGGATTTGACACCTGAACCACTTTCACTAACCAGGTTGTCTCTCTGCACTAACGGGCTCCCAATTTGTTGGCTTACACGTCACATCCTTTGGGGTTTTCTTGACAGAGATACTGGAGTAGTTTGCCATTTCCTCCATTAGCTAATTTTACAGATGAGGAAGCTGAGGTTAAGTGACTTGCCCAAGGTCATACAGCTAGTAAGTGTCTGAGGACAGATTTGAACTCAGAAAGGTGAATCTTCCTGACTGTAGGCTCAGTGCTCTGTGCACTATGGTGCCACCTAGCTCTATATATTTACCTATTTATAAGGTGTATAAAAGCTCTATTAATAATTATGTGCCTTTTACAACTTATAATAAAAATAGAAATTAAAAATGGATGAGATAAGGTGACATAATATTTGAGCCTGGAGGTGATGGGGAGCCATTGGAATTTATTGAATAGGGGGGTGACATGGTTAGACCTGCACTTTAGAAAACCACTTTGGTGGCTGAATAGAGGATGGACTAGAGTGGGGAGAAGCAGGCAGACCCCCAGCAGCTATTGCAGTAATCCAGGTGTAAGGAGATGAGCGTCTGCACTAGGATGGAGGCAGTATCTGGGGGGGGGGGGTGTATTGGAGACGTGCTGCAGAGGTGAAATAGATGAGAGATGTTGCAGAGATGAAACAGATGAGAGATGCTGCAGAGATGAAATCTGTAAGAAATGATGCAGTGATGAAATTAACAAGAGTTGCTGCAGAGGTGAAATAAATGAGAGATGCTGAAGAAGTGAAATAGGTGAGAGATGCTGCAGAGGTGAAATCTATGAGAAATGATGCAGAGATGAAATTAACAAGAGATGCTGCAGAGGTGAAATAGACAGGAGATGCTGCAGAG
>NW_020946652.1:6998255-7046693 GCF_900497805.2 Vombatus ursinus | reverse complement strand
TGAAATGGACAAGAGATGCTGCATAAGTGAAATGGACAAGAAATGCTGCAGAAGTGAAATGGACAAGAGATGCTGCAGAAGTGAAATCTATGAGAAATGATGCAGAGGTAAAATCGAGGAGAGATGCTGCAGAGATGAAATCTAGGATGTTCAAAGGTTAAATCAACAAGCCTTGGCACCATATTGGATCTGGGGAGTGAGAGAGTGAGGAGTCCAGGATGGTTCCTAGAGTGTGAGCCTGTTGGGCTCTCTACAATAAGAGGGAAGGTAGGAGGGGTATAGGGGAATGTTTTGGGGAAAAGATGATATAATGAGCTCTGCCATCTGTCACAACTCATCCATGCCTGCTCCTTCAGTGAGATTCAGTTTGTCCCACTCAAAACAAAAAGGGGTTGGGGGTTGGGCTGTCATTTGATGGAAACTCCTGGGCTCCTGACAAAGATGGGGGTGATCTGGCCCTTGGGGAGCAGGGACAATGCTGGGGGGTAGGAGTGATGGAGGTTTCCTAGTGACCCCTGCTCAGCTGGTGGTGGGGGTTCCTGAGCAGCAGTTCAGTTATAACCACCTTGAGAGGCTGAGCCCTGTTCAGAAGGGGAGAAGGTGGGAGCTTGCGCAAGAGAGAGAGATGGAGGTGGGATGTGGGGCAGTGTTGGGGTCCAAGGGTAAGCGTGAAGGTGCACATGGATCACAGTCCCCAAAGGAGAGTCCATGGCATAGGCCATTTTTCCACTCTGTTCAATTTGTAAAGCCCCTAGTATGGTGCCTGGAACATGGTAGGCACTCTATAAATGCTCATCCCCTTTCCCTTCTTCCCACCTTCAGGTCGGTTGATTGCATACCTCCTGTGAGGAAGTCAGGCCACAGCCTCAAGGTTAAGGTGCTGAGATCACTTCTTTCGTACACACACACACACACACACACACACGCACACGCACATGCACATGCACACACACACACACACACATGCACAGCACCCCCAGCTCTGGTGGCTATTCCACTCATATCTGTCTTCTCATCCATCATGAGAGAGTAGAAACAGTTTCATTTGTGTTTCTCCATACCCAGCACTTGGCCCAGTACCAGGCATGTAGTAGGTGCTTACTAAATGCTCTCTGTATTGGATTGAAAGCTATAGGCCTCATTGATGCACTCTCCATCATTCAACTCTGACTCATTAGAATTAGAAGTACAATAAGGAAGACCCACATTGCCATGTATGTGTGCACATGTTTGTGTATGTGTGTGTGCACATGTGTGCATGTGGATATGTGGTTTCCTTTCCACTCAACACAAGATGTCCTGTCCTTGAAGTGTGTCATGGGTCTGTGCCCTGTTCCCCATAGAGCATCCTGCCAAGCAAGGATCTGCAGAGATGCTAACCTTGTGTATTCCATGTGCCCTGGACATGTTGTGGGGGGGGGGTCACAGGGCCTCATCAGGCTTCGGCTCCTAGCTGCTTCACTGCTAGACATTTGGGGCTTTTCCCCATTGGCCTCCTCTTTGCTGTCTCTTCAGCCCTTCTCCAGGACTTCTCTATCTCACCGTTAACTTGATTTCCGATAGGGAAAAAAAAAGAAAACCACACAGTTCTCCACCAGGCCTGAATGTAGCTACTCTTGTCTTCCCTCATTGTCTTTGCTATGGGGCTGTCAGGTCCCCCAGGAAAGGCCAGGCCTTCCCAGTGCTCCCTGCACATTCCCTGGCAGACAAGGGCAGACTTTTGCCAGGTGCCCCGGAGCATCTTACAGATGTCAAGGCCCAGTTCCTCCCAGGATCCCTGAGGACAGGGAAGGCCAGGACCCTCCTTTTCATCGTAGAGAGGTTTGTTAAAAGCCCTTTGGGGCCCACAAGGGGATTGTTTTGTATCCGTCCTTTCCAAGGTCACTTTCTTGAGGCTGGGGGCCATCTCTTCCTGGACATGTTGGAGATGCGCTAACAGCCCCACCATGGAGTCAAGCCTCATGAGGCTTTGGAGTTGGAAGTGTTCACCTGACTCCTACCCCCACCCCCACCCCTGTGCATACCTTCTTCATCATCCTGCCCAAGGTAAGCTCCCTTGTGGTCTCACTGACCATGGCATTCCGTCAGGGCAGCGTTCAGGTCCTCCACAGGCCTGATCAGTGCAGTTAGTGCGTCCAGATCTGCCCTTCTCTCGGCCTGTGGGGCATCCCCTGTCCTGGGGCTCTCTGGCCCTGAGGACGCTTTGGGGGCACTGTTGAGCATGCTGTCTGATGTTGGGGCTCAGTGGGCCTCCTTTGTTTTGCTCCGCAGCTCCCTTCCCTCTCTTCTGATTGCCTGCCTGGTCTGTGATCGTTTGATAGCTCGGGGACCATGTTGTAAAATGGAGAAGGGTCAGGGTATTGGTTTGAGTTCTGTGGCCCCAACCCCCTGATACCCCCAGCTTTGTCCCCAAGTGCAGAGATCCTCTTCTAGGCAGAGAGCAAGCTGCCTAGCCCGCAGGGGCTCTCGGAGGAGGAGCAGTGAGGGGATTGGGCAGAGGGTCACAGGTTAGAGGATCCTACTTGGAGGGCTAGAGAGACCTCAGGCCATGGGCCAGCCCGGCCTTCTTATTAAGAGGAGGGAACAGGCCCAGGGCAGGGTGGTGGCTTGGGGAAGGTTACAGCTTGTAGTAAGTGTCAGCAGGGATTTGAGGTGCAGGCTGGTGTATCTCTGCCTCCCGTGTTGGGGCGAAGACACTGGTAAGCCTTCCTCCGCTTACATGGCCGCAGGGATGGCAGAGGAATTAGAGAATTTGGAGACATTTCCACTCAAGAAACCTGCTGAGAACTGGGGTTAGCCATGCCTCTCACTGGAGTTCACTGACTCCCCTTCTGTTCCGAGGGGCTGGTGCCATGCCTGCGGGCAGGTGCCCCGGGGCCGATGAGTCTACCTGGAAGGCAGAGGGAGTTGTGGCCCAGTGGAGGAGGAGAGGACCTGAGAGGAGGAAGAGGAAGCACCTCCCCTCCCCCTCCCCCCTCCCCCCAAGCCTTCCTGACTCCCTGGATGACAGAGTCAGGACCCAAGAAGGTCTTGATGGGCTAGGCCTCACCCTGAGCCCAAAAACAGGAAATCCAGCAGAGCTGGGCTTCTGTTTAATCCATTTTAGCTTCTCCAGAGCAGGGTAGAGGGAGGCATGGTTAGGCAGCGCTTTTCCTGAGAACACTTGGGATTTGGGTGGGCTGCAGGTCGCCCAGGGCACACGCTTCCTGGGAGAGAGGAAATCACCCCTCTGGCCTTGCCCTGGTCAGCTGGACCAGGCGTCATGTTTGGTTCTGGGCTCGGGTGTAGGAGGGCCATCAGCATGGGGAAGGGCCATCACTCTGGATGCTCAGCCTGGAGACAGGAGACTGTGGGGGGGACTTGGTGTCTGGGTTGCTTGGCCCCCCAGAGCAGAACGAGGAATAGTGGGTGGAAGTTACAAAGGGCCAGGTTTAGGCTTGGGCTGTCCCAGTGTGGAGCTGGCTGCCTCTGGTGGCGGAGGGCTTTCCTTCCTTGGGGGACCTTTGGACAGAGACCAGATTACATATTTTGGGGATCTGAAGGGCAGAGGGGGAAGGTGTGCCTTGGTTGGGCTGTCAGGCCATCCTGGCTCTGCCACTGTCCAAGGTGATGGCTGGGATGCCCCAGTCCCCTGTCACCTCTCCATCAGGATGGCCTTCGTACCCTCCCCCCCCAGTGGGGGCAGGGCACACGAAGGGATCGCTGATGTTAGAGGCCACTGACACCATCCCATGGTGGAATGGAAGTTTCCAGAAGAGATCAGGAAGAACTGGGAAGTGGGCCTGAGTCCAGAGGCTGCTGCCTGCTTCCAGGAAGTCTAACCGATTCCAGAGAGGGCTCTCGGGCTGCCCTGGCTCAGCATTCCTTCCGGCCCTGCCTCTGCCTGGAAGCATTTCCCCCCTTCCCTGCCCCACCCCACCCCACATCCTGCTTGACCATCTGAGATACCCAGTGTCTTTTCTTGAGACTATTCCCTGCCCTTGGACCCATGCCCAGGCTAATGCTGCCTCCTGCCAGACCCCATGGGGGAGGGGAGAGGGAGAGGGAACTTCCCTGGTTCAGCAGGCATCTCCAAATGGAGGGAAATCACATCCCTGATTCCCTGGGAGAGATGCGCTCTCCCTTCCTGCCTTGGGGGCATTGATTTTTTTAAAATTAAAATATCCTTCATCACAGCTTGTTTGCTCAGCTCAGGCAGCAGTCCTCCGGCCGAGACCTTGTGGGAGTGAGGATGACCAGTCTGGTCAGAGCGTCCAGCTCCAGGCTGATGCGATGTCTCACCTGTACCAGGTGCATGGCAGCCTCCCCCCCCCCACCTCCTGACTCCCTGTGACTCATGGCCTCTGGGGAATACTGGTCCTGTCCTCCACAAGACCTTAGGGAGTGGGGCTCAGCCCCGAGGAGGAAGCCAAGAAAATGATGAAATGCCTTTTTCCTCTTTCAGCATGGTCCTCCCCTCATAATTCATTTCAATCCAACAAGCCCCCTTATGAAGCGCCTACTCTGAGCCCAGCATTGGGGCCTGCCATGGCCTTGGATAATCAAGCCTGGAATCAAGAGGCCTTGAGTTCAAATCCAGCCTCAGGCATTTCCTAGCTATGTGAGCCTGGGCAAATCACTGAACCTCTGACTGCCTCTGTTTCCTCATCTGGGGAAGCTTATGGACTCCTTTCCAGAACAATGTATTTAAATACACAAAATATGTAAGATTCCAGAGAAAAACATTTCTATTTGAAGTACAGTTAGCAGACTAGCGTGCAAAACAATGACCCACAGCCAGGGCCCGCAGCTTGAGAAGCCTCCCTGGGCTTAGGTAGACTTAGCAGCAGTGGGGGAGGCACTGGATGGAGGGGCATGGAGGGGTCCTCACCACCGCGGGCACGGAGCTGAGCTCTCCTGCCCTCTGGGGTCTCCAGATCCACGCACACGTGCCGCACAAGGCAGTCTTATCCCTGTTCTGCAGATGTGGCCCAAGATCAACTGGTAGGGACTTCCCAGGGCATCTGGCTCAGCCCCTCTGAGAGAAGTGAAGCTCCTTGGCCTGACTGAGCACACGCGCCTGGTTCTAGACAAGACTAGAACCCAGGTCTTCCTGGCTGTGGGCAAGGGGCTTTCTGTCCCCTGGGCCAGTCTTTAGGGAATGCTTTTTGGTGGGGATCGTGGTGCCCCCTGCCCGTCCCTGGCTTGCCTCGCCTCTGCTGACTCCATCACCAGAACGTCCCTGGGCTCGGCTTCCCTTCTCCCCCTCTGCAGCCTTCGGTAACGCCGGAACGCGGGGCTTGGCTTCAGAGGAGGGGGAGGGGAAGGCATCTTGTTGTCAAGGGTTTCCTTTTCTCTCTGCCCATCTGCATCATCGCCCTCCCGCTGGTCCTGCCGCAGCCCAGAGGCACCGAGCCAGCCCCCGGGCCCCCCACCCCGCTCCGCAGCCAGCTAGCCGAGCTGGGGGGCTGCCTCCCGTGCGGCCCCCGCCTGCTGCGTGGCCCTGGCCAGCGAGGGAGGCACTGGGCTGCTCTTGGTTGGGGGGGGGAGCGGCAGGATGATGGACAGCTCCAGCCTGCCGCAGAGGGGCTGGCGAGGAGGAGGAGGGGAGAAGAGGGATTGGCGGCCGGACTCTGCAGATGCATCTGGCTGGCGACGTCCTCTAGGTGCTCAAGATGCTGCTGGGCCGCGGGGGGGGGGGCCTCCCTTCGCCCCTCCCGACAGTAAGCCTTTTCTGTTCTTCTCGGGGGTCTGCGCGTGGGGTCTCAGCCCCGGCTCTGTGCGGGGTGGGGGGGTCTTGGAGTCTTTAACGATGATCGATGCTTCATTCGTATAGCGCTTTATTGTAGATTATTCTAAATCTGTGGTCCATAGAATAGCCGAGAAAATGATAATAACAATCGGTTTACAAATTCAACAAGTGTTTACCGAGCGCTGTGCCAGGCGAAGGGAGGAACAAACGATCTTACCCCCAGGAAGGGTCGTTCTTTTTGGGGAGAGCCAAATGGACTTAGAAACCTCAATCGGAAACAGTAAATTTGTGGTACAGTGGCAAGGTGGAAGGCTCGGGAGTCCAAGAACCTGGGTTCAGTGCGCTCCGCCTTGGGGGAGGGGGTCGTTTCCAGCCCTAGCCCTAGGATCCTTTGAGCCTTAATTTTTGGAGGGGGAGGGGCTCGAAAAACACGTTTTATATAAGGTTCTAGAGTTGGAGTTTGAATCTGCTTTCTCCCAGGTTGTCCACCTGCCACTGACGTCTGATTTTATCTTTTTTTCACAGAGATTTTTAGCACCATTTTAAAGGACGTGTTCAGATAGTGAGACAGCTGGGTCCTAGGCTACCACGGTTTTGTGGGTCTCACTGCATCATGGGACCGTAGAATTAGGCCTTTGAGGTCATCTAGCTCGGTTTCTTCATTTTACATTTGAGGAAACTGAGGCCCCCAGAGAGAGGATGCAGTGAGCCTAGGTTCATTCAGGCTCGAGGCAGATTATGAATCCAAGTGCTTTCACCCTACATCAGCTCAGGGCGCTGAGCTGCCTTCTACGTTAAGTTCCTACATCACCGTGTCAGGTGCTGGGAATAACAAGACAGAAATGAAGTGTTTTCTGCCCTCAAGGAGCTTACATTCTATCGGGATCACGACAGGCCCACTGGAAATTATAGGCAAGATGTGTGCCGAGTCGCTACAAGGTGCTCTTCTCTGAGGCCTGCCTCTGGGTGTCCGGGGCTTGTCCCTGGGGTCCAGGACTCCCTAAAGAAATGCTGAGTCTGGGTGAACAGCTCCTCTCCCTGCAGGGCCAGGTTCTCTGCTGTAGACCGGGCTGGTTTGGAATTGGGATGAGAGATCTTCATAGGCCACCTAACAGTTAACCAGTGGAGGTTTCCTTAGCTGTAGCCTGGAAAGGGTGCTCAGCCAGAACGAGGCACTGGCTGGGGGAGATATGGTTCTCCCTCATCTCCCTGTGCAAACAAGCACAGGGTGGGTTGGGGCGAGATGTGGCCAAGTGTGAGGGGCCCTGACTCCTCTGGGGCTGGTCTTTGGTGCCCTGGGCATCTGAGACGCCTCGAGCAGCTGAGGCCTTATTCCCCCGGGCCACTCCAAGGTTGGGGCAACAAGCTCGGCCACCCAGTGGCAGATCCTGCTTCCGCCTCCTCACTCCCAGGGCCAGTGGGTTTCTCCCTTCTCTGGCTGGGGTGGAGCCTGCCCAGAGCACTTTCCTGGGCCATCACTAATAACGATAATTCCCTTATAGGAGAGAGGTGAGTGGTTGAGGAATCCTCTCTCCTTAGCTGAGGTATGAACAGGGAGGAGCCCTGAGTGTTGTCAAGGGATGGAGGGGTGGGGCTGTAGGTGGAAAAGGCCTCTTCCTATAGCACTGGTGCCATAGGACCCACAGATTCAGGGTCGGCAGGGACCCTGGAGAGCTTTGAGTTGAAGGCTGTCATTTCACAAAGGAGGAAACCGAGGCCCAGAGGTGGGAGGGGCTCAAGTGAGAGGCAGAGTCAGGGTTTAAACCCAGTCATTCTGACTATATCCTATGGTCTTTCCACTGTACCATCTTAATAGCTCAAGCCTCTTTTTTGATCATGGAGCTGAAAACTTAGAGAAACGCTTCTCCTCCCTTCTTTCTTCCTTCTCTCTTTCCTCTTCTCTCTTCCTCCTTCTCCCTTTCCTTTCTTTTCCCTTTCCTTCTTTCTTCTCCCTTCCTCTTTCCCCATTCTCCCTTCTTTCTCTCCTTCTCTTCTTTTTCTCTTCCCTCTTTTCCTTCTTCTGCTTCCTTCCCCTTCCTTCTCCCTTCCTTCTCCTTTCCCCTTCCCCCTTCTTCCTCCTTTCTTCTCCCTCTCCTTCCTCCTTCTTTCTCTCTTCCTCCTTCTCCTTTTTCTCTTCCCTCTTCTCTCTCTTCTCCTTCCTTCTCCTTTCCTCCTCCCTTCTCCCTTCTTCCTTCTTTCTTCTTCCTTCCTCTTTCCCCCTTCTCCCATCTCTCTTCCCTATTCTTCCTTTCTATCTCCTTCTTTCTTCTCCCTTCCTTCTCCTTCTCCTTTTCTCCCTTCCTCCTCCCTCTCTCTCCCTTCTCTCTCCTCCCTTCATCCTTCCTTCTTGCTTCTCCCTTCCTTCTTTCTCCTTCCCCTCCTCTCTTCTTCCTCTCTTCTCTCTTCCCCTTCTTTCTTCTCCCTTCCCCCTACCCTTTCTCTCTTCTCTCTTCCTCCTCCCCTCCCACTCCAGCCTCCCTGTCTCTGATGCTGGTCTCTTCTCCAAGGATGTTGGTATGAGCTATTCAGAAACATGGTTGGTGTTAGAATGGAACAGGTTGGAGATGAGAGGAGATTTGAGCTTCTTAAAGTAAAAAGTATCAGGGTCCATTACAATGGTTCATTTTAGGTGGCTTTGGAGATATTTTATCATTGTCTTTTATCCATCAATTTTCTGGGGTGGCCCCTGGTGACTGAGATTGAGATTTAGTCTATTTTTGGCACCAGGATGCCAGTCTGATGATCACTGTCAGGAGACTGGGATGGACACTGGACATGGCATTAGCAAGGTGGTGAAGTAGATAAAGTGTTGGGCTTGGAGTAAGGAAGACCTGAATTCAAATCCTGCCTCAGACACTGAGGCTGTATGACTGTGGGCAAATCACTTTAACCTTTCTTAGCCTCAGTTTCCTCAACTGTAAAATGGGATAATTGTAGTATCTACCTCACAAGGTAGTTTTGAGGATCACATGAGATAACGTATATGAATGCTTCCAAAAAAAAAAAAAAAAAGGAAAACAATCAGCCTCACTGATATAACACGTAGAACAAGTCTGGAACAACGGCTGTCCTCCCTCTGTGACGGGGCCGCCGAGTTGAGTGGCGCAGGTTCTTAGTGATTCTACAACATTCTCTAGACACTGTGTGTCATGGCTCTTCCATTGGCATGGCTGTAGGTAGTGTGTGTAGTGTTTTCTTGGCTCTGCTGACTTCCCTCTGCATCAGTTCATGGAGGTCTTTCCAGGCTTCTCTGTATTCACCACACACGTCATTTCTTACAGCACGGTCCTATTCTGTTACATGAATGGACCACATTTAGTTGAGCCATTCCCCAATTGATGGGCATTTAGCTTGTCTCCAGTTCTTAGCTATCACAAAAGTGCTGCTGTAAGTATTTTGGTGTATGTGTAGACTTTCTTCTTTAAGATTGCTTCCTTTGCGTTTTTGGTATAACCCAATAATGGAATATCTGGTCCAAAGGGTATGAACATTTAAGTCACTTTAATTGCATAATTCCAAATTGTTTTCCAAATGATTATAGCACTTCACAGCTCTACCCACAGTCTGTTAGTGTGCCTGTCATCCCACATTCTGATCAGCACTGACTATTGTAGTTTTGAGTCATTTTTGCCGATTTGCAGGGTGTGAGGTGAAACCTTAGGCTTGTTTTATTTGTATTTCTCTTATTATTAGTGATTTGGAACATTTTTTCAAGTGTTTGTTATGTCTTTTCAGTTCTTTTGAGAACTGTGTTTTCATATCCTTTGACCACTTATCTATTGGGGAATGACTTTTCGACACATATGTAAGTATACTTGTACATATATGTATCTGTTATTTATGTATTTTGGATATCAAACTCTCATCTGAAAAAATTTCAGATTGAGAGATTTTCTCCCATTTTACTACTTCCCTTTTCATTGTAGGTGCATTAATCTTGTCTGTGCAGAAGCTTTTCAATTGTGTGTAATCAAAGTCGTCCATTTTATTGTTTGTAATTGCGTCTGTCTCTTGTTTGGTTAAGTGTACATCTCCTACCCAGGGCTGTGAGAGGTACATGATCTGTCTCTCTTCTAATTTTTTTAATAGTATGATCTTTAATATTAAGGTCACATGTCCATTTAGAATATATTGTGGAATATGGTTTAAGGTGTTGATTTATGCCTAGTTTCTGCCAGACTGCTTTCTAGTTTTTCCAGCAGTTTTTTTTAATCAAATAAGGAGTTGTTTTCAAAGTAATTTATTTTTTCTCACTTACTGAACATATCCCCTTTTGTCCCTATTTTTTTCATCATTTCCCTTGATATTCTAGATCTCTTATTTTTCCAAATGAATTTTGTGATTATTTTTCAAGTTCCACAAAGTACCTCTTTAATAATTTGATTGATGTAGCTTTAAAAATGCAAATTAAGTTTTGTAGGTATTGTCATTTTGATGTTATTGGCATGGCCCAGACACGAGTGCTGAATATTTCTACAACTGTTGAAGTTGTTCTTTGTATTTTTTTAAGAAGCACTTTATAATTGAATCTATATCTTTCATATATTTTGGGAGATTGATCCCTGATATTTTATGCATTTTGTAGTTATTACTGTCAAAGATTTTCCCTTTCTATTAGTGCCTCTTGGATTTTTTTTATCATTATATGAAAATGCACTTTTATTTGGTAGCCTTTAATTTTGCCAAAGCTATTAATTATCTTGATTAATATCTTTACTGGTTCTCTAGAATTTTCCAAGCACACCATCATATTGTTAGCAAATGCTGACAGTTTTATTTCCTCTTTGCATCTCTGTCTTTACACTTTTGACTTCTCTCTCCTGTCTTCTTGCTTTTGCTGGCCTTTCCAGAAAGACGTCAGATCACAGTGACAAGAGCGGGTGCCCTTGCTTTACTCTGTGTTTATTGGAAAAGGTTCTAGGGTTTTCCCATTGCGTGGATGTTTGCTTTTGGTTTTAGATAGATTTTTTCTTTCTTTCTTTCTTTTTTTCTTTTTTTTTTTAAGCAATGGGGTTAAGTGACTTGCCCAGGGTCACACAGCTAGTAAGTGTCAAGTGTTTGGTCTGAGGCCGGATTTGAACTCGGGTCCTCCTGCCTTCAGGGCCGGTGCTCTATCCACTGTGCCACCTAGCTGCCACCTAGCTGCCCCCTAGATAGATGCTTTTTTTGGTATTAAATTGATCCTTTTATACCTGTGTGTTGTCAAAAGGTTTTTTTTTCTGTTTCTTCTATTGAGATAATCATGTGGTTTTGGATCTTTTTGTTTTTAATATGATTGATTATAGGGGCAGCTAGATGGCACAGTGAATAGAGCTCTGGCCTTGGAGTCAGGAGGACCTGAGTTCAAATTCAGCCTCAGAGACTTAACACTTACTAGCTGTGTGACCTTGGGCAAGTCACTTAACCCTGATTGCCTCACCAAAAAAAGCAAAAAAATATATATATAATTGATTATATTGCTTGTTTTCCTAATGTTGATTCATCCTTGCGTCCCTGGTATAAATCTCCCTTGGTCATGATGATTTCTTGTATAAATCGTTGTGTTCTGCTTGGTAGGATTTTTCATTTTAATGTTCTCATTCATCTTCTCTGAAGGTTTCAGCATAGCCCCATGGCATAGGATGCCATCACCATAGTATTCCCTGTAGCCCTGCCCCTCCCTCTCCCCCAGAGCCATCTCATGTGACAAGTAGAGGAAAGAGGAAGGAAGAGAGGAAAAAAGTCAGCATGAGTGATCAGTACATTGAGAAAGTCCAGCACTCTGTGACCTTCCCACCTCCACTGGAAGGCAAGTGGGGGCTGTCTTCTTCTGCCGCTGCATTCGAGTCCCTTTTGTCTTTGTAATTTTGTTACACTCATTTTTGGTGTGTGGTCACTCTTCCATTCACATGGCTGTAGTTACTGTGTCTGTTGTTTTTTGGTTCTGCTGACTTCCCTCTGCATCAGTTTGTATAGATCTTTCCACGCTTCTCTGTATATTCATTACACATATCATTTTTTAAAGCACAATGTGGTATTCAGTCACTTTTGTTGTGTCTGACTTTTCTTTTCTTTTCTTTTTTATTTTCGAGGCAATTGGGGTTAAGTGACTTGCCCAGGGTCACTCAGTTAGTAAGTATCAAGTCTCTGGTCTGAGACCGGATTTGAACTCAGGTCCTCCTGACTCCAGGACTGGCATTCTATCCACTGCACCGTCTATTACATTTGTGGACCCCAGTTTGTTCAGCTGTACCTTAATCTCTACTTTGTTTCCAATTCTCAGCTGTCACAAAAAGTGCTTCTATAAATATTTTGGCGTATTTGGGGACATTCTTCTTATTAATGGCTTCCTTGGGTTATAAGCCCAGTAATGGTATCTGTGGTTCAAAGGGTGTGCACATTTCAGTCCCTTTATTTGCATAATTCCAAATTGCTTTCCAAAATGGTTGTACCATTTCGCAGCTCCACCAATGATGTATTAGTGTGCCTATCTTCCCACAGCCCCTCCAACATGGACTGTGGTCATTTTTTGTCATCTTTGCCATTTGCAGGATGTGAGATGAAACCTCAGGGCTGTTCTAAAGTGCATTTCTTTATTATTAGTGTTTGAAGCATTTTTTCAAGCGGTTGTACTATGTTAAATTCTTCTTTTGAGAATTGGTTGTTCATAGAATAGACTAGAACTTTTGGTTTTTGTGTGTCTGCTGTGGTGGTTTATTCTCGTTCCAATTTCCCTTCATTTGTATGGATAACTGGAAGTTGTCTCTACAGCCTGTGGTTGGTTCCTGGCTTAGGCAGACTCCCCAATCCCCAGGCCAGGCCTGGCCTGAGCTCTGACCATCGCAGTGGCCTGCCCCTGTTTCTGAATCTGGGCACGGCTCCTCGACCTGTCCTTCTGTGGCAGACGTGCCCCGCTGAGGCTTCACTTCCTCCCGAAGGACAGACAGGATCTGCTGAGTCTCTGAGGATGTCTTTGTCAATGAACATGGTCCTGGTCTGGGCAGGAAGGCCGACTCTGAGTTCAGCTCCTGCGGGCCGTGGACACCAGAATGGTATGTGGGCTGGGAAAAAAGCATGGGCTTCCATTCCGCCTTTCCCCCGGGTCCTTGGGCCTGATGTTTGACCATCTCAGGCGTGTCCCTCAGGTCCTCCCAAGAGCTGCCCTTGGGCATGTTAAAAGCAGCCCCCGGGGAGAGGGCCTTCCCTGGGGTGGGGTGGGCATGTGAAATACAAAGGGGGATGTTTTCCTTTATCAGCTTCGAATTGTAGAATGCTCTCTCCAGAATCAAGCCTTCAGCTGACACTTAGTAAGCCCCTACTCTATGCATGGCCCTGTTCTGGCCACTGGGGTCAGGGAGAAAAATGCTGTTCAGCTACTGCCTTCAGAGAGCCTCTGGTCTGCCGGGGTGGGCGTGTGGGACCATGACGTGGACACCGGCCAGGCTAGGGGCCCATGGGGGAGAGGGCCCTTTGGCCATCCAGGGCAGCCTCCTTATCCAGATGTGGCGGCTCGGCTCTCCCAGGGTCCCGGGCTCCTCAGTGGCCGAGGCGCCAGGCCTCTGCCCCTGGAGCAGACATACTTTCGTTGTGCTTGCTGCCTCACACCTCCCTGATCAGCCTCAGAGATGCAGGGCTGGTGTTTGCCGGGCCAGGCACAGTCACAAGGATAGAGAAACAGGGACAGAGATGCCTAGCGATGCCGCGTTTCCATGACATTGGAAAAGGGAAACGTTAAGAGCAGACTATGGGGCTGTTTTCTACAGTCCTTGGTGAGAAATGCATGGAGGAGGGTTTTTAAAAGCTATTTCCTGAGTTGAATTGGCTTAAAAAAAAAAAAACCTTCTAGAAACATGTTTCTCTCAGAGTATCATGTGTTTCAGAATACTCGACCAGCTCCAGTCTTAGTAGGGAAAGGGGCCCACAGGCCAGGACTCAGAGCCAGGGATGTAGACCTGTGACCCCTGGGGCCACTGCCATGATCCAGACGGCAAGAGAGAGCCGATCAGGCTGACGCATCACCCCACCCATTATGGAGGCCACTTGTCAAACTGTCTTTTGTGTCTAGTGACAGACCCATGGAGCTTTGATAATGTTCATGGTCGAAAGGAGTAGGCCACAGAGACCCCAGAAGTAGCCTTAGCCCATTACTCAGACCTAATTATTGGTAGGCATTTGGAAGCCAGGCAGGAAAGAGGCTGACAACGTGATATGGTGGGAAGCAGGCTGGGTTTGTGGTCAGGGGGCCTGGGGGACCTCAGAAGTCCCCTCACCAGCTGGGCTGCTCTTTCCTCCTCTGTGAGAGGAGAGGGTTCGCCTGGTGGACCCGTGAGCACAGGTGGCTGAGGCTTCAGGGAAGGTCATGGTGGCAGTCAGGAACACTTGGGAAAATCCCATGTAGGAAGGCACTGGTCACGTTTCCTTCTCAGGGGCTTGTGGTGTTGAATGGGGACACTTAGCAACTGGAGGGTGGGCTGGGGGATGTCATGAGCACGGGCTTGGCTTCTGCCGCCCTAGTCCCCGAAGAGCATAAATCCACACTGAGTCCCAGCGGCGCCCGGCCTCCCGTGAGCCACCCGCTGTTGACCGCCCTGGCTTTGTTCTTCAGGCCGTGAAATCTCGGGGTCCTGTGGATGTGCATTTCTTCTCTTGTTAGTGGCTTGGAGTGTTTTTGTGTGATTGCTGATGGCTTGCAGTCCTTCCTTTCGGAACTATTTATTCAGATCCTTTGACTCCTTATCTGTTGGGAAATGGCTGTTGGTTATTTGATCTCTCATATATTTTTATATTATATACTATCTATTATGTATCATATCTATTATGTAATATACAATATACAGCATATACTATAAATATATATGTCTGTGCATGTGTATATCAGATATTATATATAATATTAATAAAATAGTGTGTATTCCATATTACATATAGGTATATATACGTGTGTGTGTGTGTGTGTGTGTGTGTGTGTGTATAGGCACATACATGAGATCTGTCGTCCACATATCTTGGATACCAAAAGTTTACCAGAGAAATTTGATACAAATTTTTTTTTCTCATTTGACCATTTCCCTCCTTATCCTGTGTTTGTACAGAAGCCTTGGCTGTGTCCCTGTTGCTTACTTTTGATTTTTAAAAAAAATTAAAAACAAAATTAACAAAAATTTTATTTGTATCTTTTGTTTCTTCATAATCCCCTGAAAATCTGCTTGAAGTGGGCCAATTCAGAGAAATGGCCACCCTAAACTTTAAAATGTCACCCAGCACCCATGTAATTGGCAAAAACGGCTGCAGATGATGAGTGCCATGTTGGTGGGGCTGTGGACAAGCAGGCCAGCTCTCAGATCATGCTGGCTCAGCTGCCCGGTGCGCTCTTTGGGCAACAGTCCGGCCGACCATGGTCAGAAACTCCGAAGTGATCACACCCTTTGGCCCACTGTGCTTAATGCTGGGATTTTGTCCCAAAGACCTTAGGATGAGGGGGGAAAACCCAGCTCTGTACAAAAGTATCCCTAGCTGTGTTGTTTGTAATAGTGTAAATTTGGGAGCAGCCTCTCTGTCCCGAAATAGAGAATCGGGTGAGGAAATTGTGCCACGTGGATAGAAGGAAGTAGGAGAGCCCTGAAAAGAGAAATCAAGAACACAAGGAAATCTGGAGGCGATGAGGAGGAACCTCAGCACAGGGAGAACAGCAAACACATTCACTGTCACTGTAAAATCAAAAACCAAACAGAAATGCCCACGGAGTACAGATGACTCAGGGTGGTCACAGGGCACATAGGAGCGAAGAGACCCCAGAGGCCACCTAGTTCTGCCCCTCACTTTTACAGATGAGGAAACTGAGGCTGAACTGAGAACAGGTAGGCAGTTTGATCACTGTCATTTGACTAAGAAGTGACCTCTGCAGGATTTAAAATCAGGTCTTTCTAAGTCCAAGAGAGGTGGACACTCTCTCTGTCCACCTGAGTTCAAACACTTAGACTCATCTTAGACTCACTTAAACTCGTACACTTAGCTGCATGATCCTGGGCAAGTCATTTAACTTCTTCTTGCCTCAGTTTCCCCAACTGTGAAATAGAGATAATAATTGCAACTACCTCACCAAGTTGTTGTAAGCATCAAATAAGATAATACTTTTAAAGCACTTAGCATAGTGCCTGGAACATAGTAGGTGCTCAATAAATGCTCATTCCCCTCCCCCCAATGCACCACTACCTTCCTTACACATGCGCGGATATTGGGCATGATTACTCTGTGGTTAATAACAGATATTAAAACATATAAGGTTTTTCTTTTGAACCAAAATGTCAGTAGTGCAAGTTTCAGGGGTTTCTTTTGGGGGCAGCTCCTCCAAAGCTGGGGGGTTATTTGTGTGTGAGTGTTTGTGGTAAATGCCAGGTTTATCATGAGAATAAAGATTGGGAAATGAGCAAGGACACCCACGGATGGTGAAGGACTTTGGATGGTCCTACCTTCTCGGCATCTTCCCTTTTCCTCACCTGTAAAATGAGGAGTTCCTTGAGGTCCCTGCATGATCTGCCATTCAGTGGTCCAGAATGGGGAGATCATTCGTGTTCCCAAAAGGTCTTCACCTTCCCAATGCATTCCTTTACTTTATTTTGAGGACTCCCTGGTACTTTCTTGCACTGGGGAGTGGAGGACAGATTCCCCCCATTCCCCTGGGGGGTACTGGTCACTGCCGCTTGAAGACCAGTCAGAAATGAAAGAACTGAGTCTTTAAGTGAGCACTGTTGTGGGAAGAAGACGATATGATTTACAAACATTAAAAACCCAAACACTTTTCTGGAAACACCTGGATCACGTAGCCGGAGGTATCACCATGCACTTTCCACTTTGTGAAACACAGAATTGTGTATGTCAGTCTTTGTTTTATGATCCCAGCACTGGAGGGCGCCTCAGAGGCCAAGTGTAACCAGAGCCCTCAGTGAAGGGGGGGTGTGTCGTTCTGTTTTTGCTTGGAGACCTCTAGTGACAGGGAGCCCACTACCCCCTGAGGCAGCCCTTTCCACTTGGGGGCCACTCTCGTTACTGGGAGGTTTTTCGAATCTTGGGCAGTGACAGCCTGGCTTTCTGTTCTCAGTTGGCTTTCTGTTGGCCCCAGACCTTCGTGGGAAATAGCACAGCAAGGTTGACGCCTGACTGAAGGTTGCCCCTGGTGCTCTCTAATCGATGTGGAATTTCCAGGACTCCAAAGAAAGTCTTGGTGCCACATGAGTCTTGGGATTCTTCTGGACTCTCCATTTACTCCCGAACCGGTTGTGTGACCCTCGGGAAGTCAGCTAACTTCCGAGTTTCAGCTCCCTCATGGAGGAATCCTCGGATCCTGCGTATTTGTTGAAAGCCAGGAGGTGTCAGGCTTCCTTCCTCCCTTTCCTTTGGCTTTGTTAAGCCGAGTGTGTTTGCTCCGTTTCCTCCGGTCAGCTGGTAACCAGGCCAGGCCGCACATCCAGGGGCAGCGGATGAGAATCAGTGTAAACCTAGTTGGCCCCAAGCCCAGATTCCCAACCTGTGAGCATCGTTTCCTGTCATGGTGCAGGAGGGAACGGCGTGTCCCAATCATGGACCCTGCGCTCCTCACCCGTAGTTACAGGGTAAGGCTTTGGAGGGCAGAGCAGACAGGGCAGGGTACAAGGGCAGGTTAGTGCCCTGCACGCCCTCCTGGGCAGGATGTCCGGGAGTCCCAGCCCTGTCCCCTCCCTCTCACTCCCAGGGAGGGCAGAGAGAGCGAGGCTCACTCATGTCCGCCTCCCTGTGTGGACAGAAAGATGGCTGATCCCTGAGCTCATCTCTCTCCGGCAAGGCAGATGGAAAGCCCTCTGCTCACTTCCAGGGATTCTGGTCCATCTCTTTCCCTCCCCCCTTTCTGGGCCATCTCCTCCTCGGCCTCCCGCTGCGTGCTGGAGGTCTTGGGGCTGCCCTCCAGATGTCTGTCTGCGACTCAGGTTACCCCAGCAGAGCCTAATTAATACACTGTGTTCCGTGGAATGCCCAGAGGGCTCAGCCCAAGGCCTGGTGCACGGTTTCCATCCCGAAGATCTCAGTTTTATTCCGCTGCCTTCTTTTGTACAAGGCTGGGTCTTGGTTCCATTGGCCAGAGGTGCCTTGGGAAATTAAGGAAAGCCTCAGGCGCCAGGAGGTGTTCCCTAGAGAGATACTGTTAAAATGAGAAAATTCTGAGGGATTATCTGGTCGGAACCCCCCCTTAGAGGATTGTCCAGAGGGCAAAAGTAAAAGACTCTTCCCAAGGTCACATAAGGAGCCAGAGGCAGAGCCAGGATTCAAACCCAGGGTTGGATACATCCGGGGGCTCTTTTCTAGAACTGTGATGTGGGCTGTGGGCCCAGAGGTGTGGAGCTCAGACCCGTGCTCTCAGTCACACCAGCGGGCGCTGGCTTCTGTTGTAAAATCTACTTATTTTGCCTTAAAAAAAGCTGGTGTTTGGGTGACTGTTTTGTTGTTTATCACTTCATCACGGCCGGAATAATGTGGTGATGATATTCAGGATGTTTAACTTATTCTCTGAATGAAATGTTAGATGCTATTTGAAAACCTCACCTAGTGCTTAGATACTTGTCAGTAACTAGCCTAATGAGGCCTCAGGTTCCTGGGATGCTAAGCCGTTTGAGGCCTGCTTAACCGCCCGCCCTTAACGTGGCCGTGGCCGTGGCCACAGTGACTGACGATGCTGGGCAGACACTCCTGAGCGGACCCGAGGACGCTTTTCCATCATGGGGGGCTGGGCACGTTGGGTGCAGGGAGATCAGCGCCGAGCGGGACTGTCCTCTCTTGGCAATGCAGAAACTCAGCCTCCTGATCTTTCCAGTAAGAGGCTGAATTGTCACCTCCTTCCGAGCGGGTGCCGGTGAGTTGTCCTTGTATTGTTTTGAAAAATGCAGGAAGGTTGGCAACAGAAAAGCCAAATCAGCATCTTCATCCGCTCCAGATGAGGAAATGTGGAGCGTGGTTGAGGGTTAGAAAAGTGATCCATCTATCGGGTGGCTGGCTTTCCTGGGGCCTCAGGCTGTGGCGTCCGCCCAGGACCCAGCTCTCGCCTTCCTTTGTCCGGGCTGAGGTCCCAGAGACGGCTCCACCTGCCACCTCGCCCACAGGGATGACCAGGGGATGGGTTGATACCAACGAGGCGAGGAGGGCGTCACATCCCAGCCTGAACCCGGCCCTTGGGCGGCCGGTGCTTGTTTCACAAAGAAGAAGTGAATCACGGGGTATGGCGGTGAACCCACCGACCACTTCAGGCAGCTTCCTTTATTAGACATTAGACCATGAGCTTCTTGGGGGCAGGGACTGCTTTGTGCTTTCCTTTGTATCTCTAGCACTCTGCACTAGTGCCTGGCGCATAGTAGGCGCTTAATTAATACTTACTGACTTCATAGTAGCTGCATTCTTCTATAGTCTTCTACCGAGAATCTTTGTACCATCCACAAAGGATACTCAAAAATACTCAGATCACGGGCCACCTTGGCATCACGTATAGAGACTAGCTGCAGAACCAGGAAGACCTGGATTCAAATCCTGTCTCTTAACGCACACTGGCTTTGCAACCTTGTGAACTGTGTCCGTGTTCAAGGGACCTCTTGAGTTACCATGAGTTACAGTGAAGGTGCCAACCTGCACTGATGGAGAGGCTTTCCCCATCTGGGAGTTCCAGTCCCTATCCCCATTACCTGGGAATGTTTTGGAGTATATATGGTGAAATGCTGCATGAATCCCATTTTCAAAATCCTGCCCTGTGGATTTCCCAGTCACTTCTATTGAATAATGGAAGAATTTTGGAATTCGGGTAATGTTGGATCAGCACATCATCTTAGGAGGCGTTGCCATCTTTCCTCTAATCATGGGCACTCAGAGTCACGCCAAGTGTCTAATCATTTCTTCTCTTCAGATAGATTTGTTGCTGCCTTGTGTCTTGGCTTCTGTTGTCGTTAATGACGTTATAAGGTCCCTGCAGCCCAAGGACTTCATACAACTCGTTCTAGGTAAAAGGGGCATTTTTGTTTTTCCTTGTTTACATTGGTTTCTGTGGTCTCCTCTTTCTTGTGTCTGACTTTTGGAATTTGATTTTTTCCTACCTTTTCTTTTGCGATAACATTGCCAACTATTCACCGCTTTTATTGGCCTTAAAAAAAAACCTCACTGTTTGATTTCCCAATTCAATTAGTTTTTTGATAGACTCATAGAATTTCAGTGTTAGAAGGGACCTTAAGGGCTGTCCAATGAAGAAGGCTCCCTTTAAAACACACTGCTGGAATACTCCCAGTGATGGGAAACTCACTGCTTCATGAAGTAACACATTGCATTTGGGGGTCAATTCTAATTGTTACAGAAAGTTTTTCTTACAATGAGTGTACCTGGCTTCCCTGTCACTCTCTCCTGCCCTCATCCTGCCCTCAGGAGGACACACAAATGCATCTTATTCCATGCCAGACGTTCGTGGGTCTCCCACTTGCGGATTGTAAGATCCTGACTCCAGAGATAGGAGGCTCCTCCGAGCCCCTCATTTGGCAGATGAGGATATGAAGAGCACCCTCACTTGTGAAGACTGAGGCTTTGTGAAATTTGGAGGAGAGAACATGGCATCATTGAATGTTAGATTTGTAGTCAGGAGAGGGAGGAAGCTTGATCTACCTGCCTACAAAAGTAACTGGGAAGAAGGGCCTGTTAAGGAGCCTTTGGCAGCTGCCATCTTGTGCCCCCCTAAGTGTGGGCACAGTCTGGGGAGAAGGTGAAGCGCAGGGACAGTGCCCGCATCCTCTGGGGGACCTTGGACAAGAAGAGCCTCCATGCTTAGCATGAGCCGCTCAAAGGTCTGGAGGATGGAAAACAGATCAGGCGTTTTCAGTGGGTCTGTAGTCAGAATGACAGTAGATCAGCCAATCCCAGAAGGGGCCTTGGCCACTCCCAGAAGGTCCCTCATTTTTGGAAACCATAATGAGAAGCAGAAGTGGACAGGGTGGAGTAGGGGGGCTGGCAGTCTGCCCCCCAAAGGGAGTGTTACAATGCCAGGAACACGCAGTTGACTTTATTGTGACTTTCCTAACAAACTCGCGCTTTCGCCAGCACAGAAGTTTGTGGCTGTCATTACCCAAGTGGGGAGCTAAGATGAAGCAGAAAAAACATCCGGGGAGGGGGAGCAGCCAGTGACTTCACGGTCATGTGAATAACAAGATGGAAGACTCAGTATTTTCTCCAGTGCTCATGGCCTTTTAAACCCCTTCAAAATAGAAATTTGTGCAAGATATAAATCCATTTTAGCTGTCTTGACCCCAAGGAGAATCCAAATGAGGTAAAAACTGAATGAATTAACAGTAGCAAAGGTTAATCTCTCACCTCCTCAGCAACCAGTTAAAGGGAGAAAGAGGAAAGAGAATGAATTTTACTTTACTACTTAACTGAGAGGGGAGAAAAGAGGGAGAAGAATTAAATAACTAGAACAAAGGAAGAAAGAAAAAGGAACTAATAAATTAAGCAAAACCCAGGGAAAGGGGTAATAAATGGCAGAGGGGAGTGGGCTTGAGAGTGAGAGAAAGCTGGTGGCAATAGGATTGCCTCAAAGTAGATTAAGCTACAATAATTGAAGAGAAAAAAATACTGTATTTGCAGAGGAAAAGGGAGAAAAATCCTAATTTGGAAAGCCCCAATATTTGGACAAATGGAGGAAATTTTTTAAAAACCTAGCTCTCAATTTTATTTTATTTTATTTTATTTTTTTTAGGCAATTGGGGTTAAGTGACTTGCCCAGGGTCACACAACTAGTAAGTGTCAAGTGTTTGGTCTGAGGCTGGTTTTGAACTCAGGTCTTCCTGACTTCAGGGCCAGTGCTCTATCCACTGTGCCACCTAGCTGCCCCCTAGCTCTCAATTTTAAATGTTAATGGATTAAACTATCCAACAGAAGGAAAAAGTGACAGATTAAATAAACCACGAGCTCCCAACCTGTTACTTCCAAGAAATACACCTAAAAACCAAAGATATATATGAAATAAAAGTAAGGGGCTGGAACAAAATTGACTATGAATCAAGTGATTCCAAAAAAGCAAAAATTGCTGTCATGCCATCAGACAAAACAAAAGCACAGATTCACAACTTAAAAAGGGGTAATCAGAGAAACTACACTATACAGAAAGGAACCATAGACAACATAAGTATTCAACAGATATGCTTCAAACACCTTGGCATCCAGATTCACAACAGAAATACAAACTGAGCCACTATAACACATAGACAGTACAGGAAATTTCAATGTCCTACTCTCGGTTTTGGATAAATTCAACAGAAAGATAAATAAAAAGAAAAATATAGAATTTAACAGAAAGTAGAGCTGAAAGACTCATAAATGGAATTGCTAAAATATTGCATATTTTTCTCAGCACCATGTGGAACAAAAACTGGCTATGGGCACAGAGATATTGCAAATAAAAGTAAAAAGTCAGAGTAAACACATCCTTTATAGATCATAATGCAGTAAAAATAATAATCAGCTCACAGAACACAAACAAAAAATACAAATACAAATGGAGATTTAACAACAAAATCCTAAACAATTAGTAGGTCAGAGAACAAATCATAGAAACAATTGTTAAGCATGTGAAAGAAAATAATAGTAATGAAACAAACATACCCAGATTTCTGGGATGCAGTGAAAACATTCCTTAGGTGAAAAGTAATATCCACAAACATACATTAGCAAAATTGAAAAAGAAAAAATTAATGAACTGAGCATGCTTTTTAAAAATTAAAAAAGCAACAAATAAAACTAAAATAAACTCAAAAGAGGAGATATTAAAAATTTGAAGAAAAACAGAACAGCTGGAAACCAAAATTATCCTAACAGTAGATTTTTTTAAAAGACTAATGCAGTTAGTAAACCTTCAGCCAGTCTGATTAAAAAGAAGTTGTTCACTTGTTTCAGTCATGTCCAATTGTCCGTGACCCTATTTAAGGTTTTCTTGGCAGAGATACTGGAGCAGTTTGCCATTTCCTTCTCCAACTCATTTTACAGATGGGGAAACTGAGGCAAACAGGATAAAGTGACTTGCCTAGGGTCACACAGCTAGTGAGTGTCTGAGGCTGGATTTGAATTAAGTCTACCTGACTCCAGGCCTGGCGCTCTTATCCGCTGAGCCACCTATCAATAAAATAACAAATGAACAAGGTGAAATCACAGAGAAACCAGAAGGAGTAAGAGAGTATGATCAGATCCTACTGTGTACGAGTATGTGTTAACAAAACCCAAAACAGTGAAGAAATGAAGGAATATGTTCAAAGATAGAAAATGCCCAAAATACCTAACCAAACACCACATTGGAGATCATAAGGAATCCAGTCTCAGAAAAGCAAATTGAGCTGACTGTAAAGGAACTCGAAAGGGTGCTGGAGGTGGACAGAGCAGCTCCTTTTCCTGAGGGGTCTCCCCACTCTGCTTTAGCCTCCACACTGTGACAGAATTAATGATCCCTAAGCACGGATCTGACTGTGCCCTTCCTCTACCCAGTCAACTGCTGTGGCTCCCTATTACCTCCTGGATGAGCTCTTCAAGCCCCTCCCAGCCTGAGCCTAACCTGTCCTCCCATATCATCGGACCTTCTTCCACCCTCCTGCTCTCTGAAGTCCAGCCAGATGGCCCTTCTTTCTGCTCCTTGCACACAACACCAATCTGTCGTCTTCATGCCTTTGCTCCACCATCCGTCCCTGCCTGGATTGCCCTCCCTTCTCGGCTGGGCTTCATGGGTCCTTCTCTTCCTTTGAGATGTGGCTCAGGTTCTTTCTTCTTCAGGAAATCTTTCCTGACCCTCCCAGCTGCTCCTGCCTTTCTTTCCAGCCCTTTCTCAGATGAACAATGCTGCATTCTTTCACTTTATCTTTACGTTGTCTGTGTTTTCATCTGTCCTTGTTGTCTTCCTCACCAAGGGAGGTGTAAGCTCCATGTACGCAGGGATTGTTTCTCAGCCCCTGGCCAGTGTTTGGTGTACAGTAGGATTGCCCAGGCTGCCAGGGCGAGCTTCTCACCTTCTCTGACCCTTGGTGGGTGGCCCCTTGTCATCCCTGGGGCTCCTGAATCAGGGGAGCAAGGCCAGAGTGGTCATCCCCCTGTCCCCAGTGCAGTCTTTGGCTGAGTCGAGGCATGGGTGTTGAGAAGGACTCTAACTGGCCCGACAGATGGTGGGATATCATTCCCCTTCAAGCTGAGAGTGGGGGCACTCCATTCTCTGATGAAATAGCTTTTCCAGCTGTCCCCAGGCCTTCTGTGCAGAGAGACCCTGTCCAAGGTCCTCAGTTGACATCATGTTAAGGTCTAGAATTCCTTGCTTCTGGGGCAGCTAGGTGGCGCAGTGGAGAGAGCTCTGGCCTTGGAATCAGGAGGATCTGAGTTCAAATCTGGCCTTGGACACTTGACACTTTCTGACTTTGTGACCCTGGGCATGTCACTTAACCCCAGTAGCCTCACCAGAGAAGCAAAAAAACCCAAAAAATTTAGAGTCAGAATTTCTGGCTTCCCAGTTCCCAACATTTGTCCCTTTTTTCTGCCCTTGAGGCAAAATCTTAGATTTAATGTGCCCTCATATATTGTAAATATTTTTCTTTGGAAAGGCTTGGAACTATTTCAAAATGGGGGGGGAGGGAGAATGAGCGGGGCAGGAGAGAGGGAGTGAGGGAGAGATGGGAGGAGGCTCTCTCATCCTTAATCTCCTCTGTTTATTTCTGTTCATCATTGTTTTTGCTCCATCATTAGGCTCTGTGTTTAGGTAAGTTCATTCTTATGGTGATTTTGTTTTTGTTAGTGTTTTGAAACAGGCTGCCAGGAATTGTATCTGAGCCAGGAATTGTATCTGGACTGTCTGGAGCCAGGACAGGGAGGGAAGCCGGCTCCCTCCCCTCCCCTCCCCTCCCGTCCCCTCCCCTTTGGGATTTTTGTTGTTTTTCAAACTTTTCAGGGACAGTCACTCACTCTGGGTTGTAATTCCATCCTCGGTCAGATGACATGTCTTGTGGCTCATTTAATTGGAAGCTGCCGAGGCGCCCCGAGCCAGGTTTCCACCGTGGAATGTTGCTTTGAGAGTTGTCCAGGCTGTCTTTGGAGCCATGTTTCCGATGGTGGGGAGTGGTCTTTCTGGTAGCGATTATGGAGGTGGGCGTCAGCTTGTCTACCCAGCTCGCCCCCACCCTTACTGGACCGTTGAACCTCAGCAAAGCTCTCAGGTCACCATAGGCAACTCTGGGGAAGATATTCTTTGTCAACAAATAGTCAGCAGCATTTATTTAGTGCCTGCTGTATGCCAGACCCCGTCAGGTGCCCTGGGAACTCCCTCAGTGCCCAGCACACTCAGGTCCACTCCAGGGAGTTGCCAGTTGGGGAAAGGTGATGACAGAGGCCTCCTTGGCTGCTGAAATGCTGCTGTCCTCAGGCCTCGTGCTCAGTGACATCTCTTGCCGGTCTGTGCTGGCCCTGTTCCTAATGGAAGGTGACAGTGGAGAGGATGGCTTTCCTCTTGCCTCCTCTCCAGGGAGGCCGCCGTGTCCACCCCGGTGCACTGGGGGTTTTTCCGTCAGCTGGCGCTTTCTAGGTGACTCATTGGCACCAACCCAGATTCCATCTCTTTATCACAAAAACAGGAAATTCCACCATGCGCATGAGCAGAAGTGCCTGCCCCCTCTCCAAGATGGCACCCCAGCTCTGAACCAACTTTGTAAATGTAAATATTTATTGCTTCTCCTGGCTTTTAGAGCAAGTGCGTATTTGAATCCCTCCCAATGAGCCTTAGAAGCAAGAAGATGAGGCGCATTTTGTGCTCCCCATTCCTGGCCTGCCAAGAACGGGGGAGGTGCATGCGCATCTCTCCTCTTTGTTGGGGGCATCATCGTTTTCTTCTTTCTTGGCTGCTCCACGTGTGCTGCCGTGGTCATTGTGGAAATTGCCCTCGTGGTCCTGCCCAGGCTCCCCAACTCCCTCCCCCAGCTCTGTCCCGGGCGGTCACGTCCAGCTCTGCTGCCCCTACCATGCACCAGGACTTGCCTTGGCCTTTGTAGGGGGTGCCCGCTGGGTGGACCTCGGGGTCATCACTCTCTTCCCATGAGTCGAGGTGGCTCCTCAGGATAGCTCTGATCTCCACTGTACCAGCAGGGTTCAGAGCACAGCCCCTCCCCCGTCCCATCCTATCGTCTTTGCCTGTTGGTGAGACAGGAGGTGAAATCTCAGAGTTGAAGCCAACGTCTGAGCAAGGGAGCGGCTTGCCTGGGAGCCACATAGCTGGTGAGGTGCAAGGTTAAGCACTCTTCACCCAGGGCTCTTTCCACTGGACCACACTGTCTCTTGGTCCACTGACTTATTTAAACACAAATTTTATTGACACTTTTTGATTATATGACCAGAAAAAGCCCCCAGCATGGAATCCTGTAACAACAAAAAAAGTTGAGCAAAAGCTAATCTACTGTGACAGTTCAACAGCGTATGTAGTATCCTGCTCCGGTGGTCCCCCACCTCTGTGCTTAGAGGTGAGAGACTGTCTTCCTTTAATGGGGAAGCATCAGCTAGGAAAGGCTGTCACTTTTATTTGAAGGTCTGGCTGTGCCCAATTTGCCAGCATGAAAAGCCCAGTCTTTGAGGGCACAGGAATGGCACACATGGTGTATGATGGTCGTGGATTTCAGCTGGTGGATCTGCGCTCACTCTGCACTCAATGCTGCGGAGAGACATGCTCAGGCTGATAGCAAACATGCTCTGCCATCCTTCCTGTCACTCCCCGTTGGGGATGTTCAAGGCCAAACGTCTGGAGTCCCTCGCCTCTAAGCACCAGCTGGAGCTCTCATGACAGCCATTCCCACTTGTGTCTGCCATCAGAGGTCAGTGGAAACCAGGCTGGGCCCTGGGCGGGATCGGCTGCTGGCATCTTCCAGGCCCTGCCCCCTGTCCCTGGCCTCCTGGTGACCCAGCCATGGGTGCTGCTGGCGGAGGATTTACAAGGGCAACCTGGTGACCCAGTACTTTGGGCCTCAGCCGTGCTTTGGAGCTGCAAAGACATTTCCAGGAAATCCTGCATCAAGTAAGCCTGGAACCAGGGCCGGGAGTGTGGCATGGCCCCTCTGCCAGGGGGGTGGCTGATCACCTCTGGGAGGAAGCCCCAGACTGTCCTCTGCCCTCTCTGAAGGGGCAGGTCTCATGAGAGAAAGACGTTTTTCCTTTCATTTTAAGCCTCTTTGAATGGTTGACTAAACTGAAGGCTAAAATATTCCATCTACTGATTGCTGACCCAGTGTCTGGCTGGCTGGTCCCCCCTTTCTTTTCCTTCTTCCTCCTCTATTCTCTCCTTCAGACAACAGTATGAGGAGAAAATCAGCAGACCAGTTTTTACCCAGCCCTCTGCTGGGCACCCAGCCCTGTGCCAGGCACTGTGGGGACCATGCCTGCTGTGTACCCAGCCCTGTGCTGGGCACCATGGGAGCCATGCCTGCTGGGTGCCCAGCCCTGTGCCAGGCACCTGCCCTCTGTGCGCCCAGCCCTGTGCTGGGAGCCGTAGGGACCGTGGCCACTGGGCGCCCAGCCCTAGGCCAGGTGCCGTGGGGACCATGCCTGCTGTGCTCCTAGCCCTGTGCTGGGCACCATGGGGACCATGACCGCTGTGTGCCCAGTGCTGTGCTGGGCGCCGTGGGCCCTTTCTCATTCAGAAGGTGGGGCCTGCTCCTGCTGTTTGACAACACCTATTAGAACCAGCACTGCTCTCAAAAACCTTCCATGGTTCACCTGGTGGTGTGGGCAGGGAAGGGGAGGGAGGAAGAAAAACTAAGGTTTCGGGAAGTGGGTGACTTGCCCACATCTGAGGCAGGATTTGAACCCAGGCCTCGACTGACTCCGAGCCCAGTCTCATGGGCCGGCTCTTGCTGCTTTGCCTATGTTCCTCCGCGCGGTAGTCTGGCCCCGTTCTGTGTGCTGGCTCCTTGGGGATTGATGCCCCCGTCAGTCTCATCGGGGGCTGCTCAGACCGTAGCCCTGCACTACCCGGTTTGACTTTAATCACATTTGCAGGAACCATGTCAGGGGGGCGAGGCGGGGGACCCAGAGGTGGGGAGGGGCTTTGTGAAAAAGGAGTTGGGAAGCATGCCAAAGGGGAAGGAAAGGGTCACTGTCCTCCTTATCCCTTTTGGTTTCTGCCAGGGTGGGAGGCTTCTTAGCTGGGGCTGGGGGGTGGGGGCCTCCGGTGTCCCCTCCTCCTTCTGTACATAGGAGGAGCCTGGGTCCCAGGGGCACAACATCAGCCTCCTCTCTTTGGCAGGAAGTCCATGGGAGCGGAGGCAGGGGGAGGTAGGGGAGTGGGGCGGGGGAGGGTAATGTCAGGGCATGAGATAGAGGGGGGCTGGGTAGGTGGGTGAATGCAGAGACATACCTCAGTCCTCACCAGCAAGCTTTTATTAAGCACCACTCTGTCACCTGGCCATGGGCTAGCCCTCCCCAGCCAAAGCTCTAGATCACATTCCCCTACTCCCTCCCCTCACCCCCAGCCAGACCTTTCAGGGGTGGGAGGAGTGGGATGGAGGAATCACATGCAATTTAAATCCCCTTAGAAACCTTTCTCCACACCTCTGATAAGGGCCTCATTTCTAAAATATATCGAGAACTGAATCAAATGAGTAAGAATACAAGTCATTGATTGTATGGTCAAAGGATATGAACAGGTAGTTCTCAGATGAAGAAATTAAAAACAATTGTATGAAAAAATGCTCTAAATCACTATTGCTTAGAGAAATGCAAATCAAAACAACTCTGAGGTACCACATCACACCTATCAGATTGGCTAACCTGATAAAACAGGACAATGATAAATGTTGGAGAAGATGTAAGAAAATTGGAACACTGATGCATTGTTGGTGGAGTTGTGAAATGATCCAACCATTCTGCAGAGCAGTTTGGAACTATGCCCAAAGGGCTATAAAAATGTGCATACCCTTTGACCCAGCAATAACACTTCTAAGGCTATATACCAAAGAGCTCATACAAATGGGAAAAGGACCCATGCATATAAAAATATTTATAGCAGCTTTTTTTGTGGTGGCAAAGAACTGGAAACTGAGGGGGTGCCCATCAGTTGGGAAATGGCTGAACAAGTAGTGGTATATGAATGTAATGGAATCTATTGTGCTATTAGAAATGATGAGCAGGCAGACTTCAGAAAAAACCTGGAAAGATTTGTTTGGACTGATGCAGAATGATGTGAGCAGAACCAGGAGAACGTTGTACACAGTAACAGTCACGTTGTGCAATGACTAATATTGATAGACTTAACCCTTCCCAGCAATGCAAAGATCTAAGACATGTCCAATGGCCTTGTGATGGAAAATTCCACATAGGAAGAAAGAACTATGGAGTTTGAATGCAGACTATTTGCTCTTTTTTTTTTCCTTCTGTTTTGTTTTGTTTTGTTTCTTCTTTCTTGTGGTTCCTTCTATTGGTTCCAATTCTTCTTGACAACATCACTAATGTGAAAATATGTTTAATAGGAATGTATATGAAGAGCCTACATCTGATTGCACCCCATCTTGGGGAGGGGGAGAAAATTTAAAACTCAGAAGCCTATGGAAGTGAATGTTGAAAACTCCTATCGCCCAGGAGCTCGAGCATTCTGGGGTAGTGGGGGCTGATGGGGCCCCTCTGCTCCTGCCAGGAGTCATAGTGGCCATTTCTCATGTAAATGGAAGCATGGTGATGTTGATCTACAAGCTGGACAGCATGGGGCCCAGGGTCTGCTGCCAGAGCCCCCTAGTTCAAACCCGCCTTTTGCTGCTTTATGTCTCTGGGAAGTTACTGACTCCTCCGGGCCTCAGTTTCTTCCTCTGTAATAAGGGGGGAGTATCCCTTCCAGCCCAGAAGAGACCCTCCAGAAGCATAGAGGAGCCTGGGCCTGGGTGGGATTCTGGAGGCCATGACAAGCTTCCTGTGTGGCCCTGGCCAAGCTCATCTCAGGCTCTGGGCTTCTCCTCACTTTCCTTCCAGGCTATCAGTTGAATCTCTATGTGGTCTTGGGCAAATCCCTCTCCATTTCTGGGCTTCCTCAGTTTCCTTCTCTGTAAATGGGAGGGGCATGGTGTGGTCTAGATCTCTAAGGTCCCTTTGGGTCTGACATTCTCTGAAGGTATTTGGGTCTTCCAGTCTGACTTGGAAATACCAAGTGGAAATCATGCTGTCACCTGAGCCCAGCATCCCTGGGGTGATGGGTTGGGGGGCAGGGAGTGGCTCCTGAGAATGGTGTCCTTGGTGGAGGTGGGGGAGGGAACGAAAGCTCAGCATGACTTGCTCATCATCATTCAGCTTCTGAGTGTGTGTGTGGGGGGTAAAACCCAGGCCCCTTCTCTGGTGTTATAAAGATGACCCCAGACTCAGTTCCAAAGACTGGTGTTTCAAACCTCTTTATTCTCACTAGAAGCGGGCATACCTCCTTGAAAGGGAAGAATTGCATGTAAAAGAAGTCAGAGCAGGTTTTATAGTTAGTAATTGCCTAACTCCTCCCTTCTGGATCAGGATTGGTCCTAATCCTTCTAGGTTACAATCTTCCTTATATGTCCCACCCTTAACATACATTATGTGCCTAGAATTGTGTTGTCCCTCCCCACCCTGGACTGAGAAGTTAGCCTGTCTGTGCTGATTTCTTATCTACTTATGTGGATATTTAACTCTTTCATTTCTCACTGGCTACAAACAACAGCGGCTTCCTAAGCACCTACTATGTGCTAGGTACCAGAGACAGAAAGACACAATTAGAAAGTCCCTGCCCGTCCTTGAAGCCAGCCACCTCTCCAGAAGTCACTTCAGAGCTTCCGTTTTCTCGCCTGTCCAATGGGGACAATTGTATCTGGACTCCCAGAGTTGCAGGGAGGAAAGAGCCCTTGGTGAAGCCACCAGCCTTCCCTGGAGGGGATGTTTCCTGGGAGTTGCTGGCCGCTCTTCTTGCTTACCACGGCACAGCCGAGCTTCGAGCTGGCTCGGCACAGGCTTGGGGTGTTTGTGATGGATAGGACCCCCTCCCCCACTGGCGGATGCTTGCAGGGTTGTTCTGGTGCCGCTGGGTTCCCCTTCTCATTTGGCATCTTTGGGTGCTGTCACTCCCTGTTGGGGAAGAGCTTTATGGGTGGTCCTGGCTCCCAGGGCCCAGGGGGCCCTCTAAGATCTGTGGTCTCAGCAGCATCTCTTTCTTTCCTCCCCCCAGAGATCTCACGGATAATTCAACTGGACTTGGACCTGAAACATAAGACCAATATTCGCGAGTTGTTTGAGGAATTCGATAATTTCCCTCCAGGGGCTGTCATCGGGATTGCCCGGGAGATGCAGCCGGTGTACAGGTAGGTCACATGGCAGACAGAAGGGGGGACACTAGAGGTTCTTTCTGTGGCTTGGGGGTGTTGTGCTAAGGTCTTGGGGGCTGAGGAGCTTGTGATCCCTCCTGGAATGGATTAGATTGTAAGCTTTTGGAAGGCAGGACTTAGTCTCTGTTCATTTCTCTATCCCCAGTCCTGTGCCCAGGACCTCAGTGCCAGGGACACTTAATAAATGTGTGTTGCCGATTTGAATGAAGGTGGCATTCTTGTATAGGCTCATATTTCTCTTTGAGTCAGCTCTTGCCCACCTTTCCTACGTCCAAATCTGCAGTCTGCTGGAATGGTGACCTCAGAAAAGGGAAATGCTTTGTTCTTCCTGTCCAGGATTTGCGGTCACTCACAGACAGGGGAGGAGTCTCACGCCCCACCCCCCCAGCACCACAGGAGGCAGGACAGGTCTCCCTTCTCCCTGTAAAAGACAGAGGTTTTGTGGCCAATAGCCACGGTGGGACAAACAGCTAGTGTGTATGTGTGTGGCTTCCCAAGAAATGCAAAGCGCTCTGCAGACCTTCACCCATTGAGCGAGACTGTTGTCATCACCTGCTTTACTGATGAAGAAGACTGAGGCCAAGAGGTTGAGTGTCTCAAACCAGAGAAGGAAGGGACCTTGTTGGTCACCTGGTCCATCGCTCGCATTAGGCGGACGAGGGAGTTAAAATGGCGCCCTCGGCAATGGCTTTGAGGGCCTTTGTCATCCTCTCTGGCCCTTTCCTTCTAGACGCCGGAGAGACCAGCTTCCGTCCCCCTCTGGCCATGACAAAACCAACAGCTGTTGTTGGTCACTCGTCTTCCTGACCCCGTTTGGAGTTTTCTTGGCAGAGATACTGGAGTGGTTGGCCATTTCTTTCTCCAGCTCATTTTACAGATGAGGAAATTGAGGTAAACAGGGTGAAGTGACTTGTCCAGGGTCACACAGCTAGGAAGTGTCTGAGGCCATATTTGAACTCAGGTCTTCCTGACTGCAGGCCCAGCATTCTATCCACTGTACCACCCAGTTGGGCTTGCCCAAACTTTGCACCTGACTCCAAGTTCAGTGCGCTCTTTCCATTGTACTATCCTGGGTGTTTTTTGAACTGAATATACCTGTTAACCTGTCAATCAGCATTTTTGGAGCACAGTCCCTGCCCTTGAGGGTTCCCAGTCTAATGGGGGAGACAGCCTGCAGACAGCCACATGCAAACAAGTTATTGACTAGATTCAGTTGGAGAGAATCCTCAGAGGGTAAGCTCCAACCTGAACAGGGATCCTGGAAGGCTTCCTGGAGGAGGCAGGATTTCAGCTGAGATGTGAAGGAAGCCAGGGAGGCTGCTCCCTACCAGATGCCAGCACAGACTACTCTGGGGGCCGGTCAAGCCACCTTTTCTTTCTTGTCATCGAGCACTGAGTCTTATTCTTTGATATTCTTTGATATTCCAAACCAAGAAGGAAACTCCTTCTGAGCCACATTGAGTTGGTGACCATGGAAAGACTAGGTCACTTTAACGTTGACTCGTGAGGGGGCTGGAGGGGCCTGGGCCTGGGGAATCTTTTCTAGGTTAAGCCTCAGCTCATTAGCATTTCTCAGTCCTGCTCTTCCAGCCCTTGGGGAAGACACAGCTTTCATATGGAGCAGCTTGCTAAGAAGTTACCTCTGCTCTGAATTCTAAGAGAAACAATTCCTGTGACTCAGGGATCTGAGACATTGTTTCTGTTTGAATGTGACAAGCTGCAGTAAACTGGAGCATATGGACGTCAGAACTCACTGTTCTGTGACGTGGGACAATTGTAATTTATCTGAATCACTAACACAAGAGACTCTTAAGTATTCACCATGAACTAAGATGGCACTGGCTAGAAGGACCCAGAGTCTGAACCCAGAAAGAAAGATAAGCGGGAGGGGGGTGGTGAGAGAGAGAGAGACAGAGACAGAGAGAGACTGAGAGAGAGACAGAGAGACAAAGAGAAGAGAGGAGAGAGAGAGAGAGAGAGAGAGAGAGAGAGAGAGAGGAGGAGGAGGTGATGGAGGAGAAGAAGAGAAGAGAGACAGAGGGAAAAGACATACACACACAGACAGAGGTAGAAGGACAGATTTCAGAACTGCACTAGCTAAATCTGAAGCTGGACATGATGGATACTACAGTTGACGATGATAAGCAAGCCCAGATGAACTTTGAAGCAAAGAATCAGAAAAATCACCCAGGGGATGGACTAATTTGACTGAGACGTCCAGTCAGTGTGAGGTATTAGCTGGGCATAGTGTGGGTGAACTTGGCTTAATAGAAGCAGCTGTGTCCCACACAAAAGTGATGGTCATCAGGGCACTTGTATGAACAGTTCAAAGGGAGAAAGAGAACAATGGAGTTTACATTCCCAGAGCTTTGGGTGACCCTGAGCTCATGGGTTTTCTTCCCTCAGCTGCCAAATTGATCTTTCTAAAGTCTGGGCTCGACCATGTCACCCCCTCTGCTCAGTAAACCTCAGTGGCTCCCTATCTTTGGCCTTCAAAGTCATTCCTAACTTGGCCCCCTCCTCCCTTTCTACTCTTTTTGCACCTTCCTGTCCTCTGTGATCCAGCAGCATTGGCCTCCTGGCTATTCCCCACAGAAGACGCCCCATCTCCTGACTCTCAGCATTTCCACTGGCTGTTCCCCAGGCCTGGAACTCTCCCAGCTTGTCTGCACTAAAATCCCACCATCTGCAAGAAACCTTTCCCAGTGCCTTCCCCCTGAGGCCACCCCAATTTATCTTGTATGTGTCTGTGGGCACAGAGCTGTTTGCACATCATCTCCCCACTAGACTGGGAGCTTCTTGAGGGCACACACTGGCTTTTGCCTTTCTTTGTGTCTGTGCTTAGTGCAGAGCCTGGCACACAGCAGGCACTTAATAAATGCTGGCTTATTCAAGAGAATGGTGCCAAAGGGTCATGTAAGTGGTGACCCAGAATGTCCAGTTAAAGAGGGATGAATGAAACCTAAGGGCCAGCCTCTCCTGAGGCTTTCCCTCCCTCTGACGTGTCCTCCGAAGGCCTCAGTCAGGCCTCTGCAGCATAGCTTCTGTCTGCGTCGCTGAAGTGAAAGCAGAGCCCCAGGGTGCCCAAGCCTGCAGATGCCCAGGCCAATTCGATGTGTCACTGAAGCCCGACCGGCTTCTGGTGGCTGTTTCTGATCTGATGTGTCTCTGAGACACGCAGAGGCCAGTACTGATCAAAGCTCTCAGCTGGTGAGGCCCAGGGTTCAAAGGACTGGCTTCCCTTTCAAGCTGTTGCCGAGGGATTCCCGGGCCCCTAAACCTTGGCTTTGAACAATATTTCGATCCTGTTACTGGAATGATACATTTCCAGGGGTAATTGAATGTGCTAGGAAATGCTTTTCTGCCTACATAATCCTGTGTCAATCTGCAGCCTGGAGCCAGGAGGTGGGGCTGACCTTCAATCTCCTGGGATCCAGGGGAGGCAGGATATACCCTCGTGCTTGTCTGTGCAGACCCCCCCTCCACCCCCTAGTGGTCCTCCCACCAGGCAGTTCACCAACTAGTGAGGTGGCCCTACATGTTTAGCTAGATGGCAGGCTGCTTCTGGGCTATGGCTGGACCTACCCAAGCTGATGCTGTCATGCTGTGACCTTCCGCCAGGGCCTGCCCCGTCCACACCTCCCTGAGCAGAGGAGCAGCGGGGGAGGGGGGATCCAAGAAGGAGTCTTTGTTTTGCCTGAGGGCCACCTCTGCTCCTAGAAGGTGTTTCATGGCCTCACCCACTGAAGCCCACCCAGACTCCATTTCTCAGTCAGAAAACCTGGAAGTTAGAGGAGATGGTGCCACGGCTGTGACCCTGGCCGGGATGTCCCTATGTGAGGGAACCTCTGCCCTCTAGGCTGTGGGCCCATGAAGCCAGGGATTCTCATTGGTCCCGTGGCCAGCTAACGGCGAGGAAGTCGTGGCACCTGGACTCTGCTGGCTGGTGTGCCATCTCCTCCGGGCAGCTTTCCCTGATTGATTCTGTGGCCTTGGTCTTCTCTTCCCCTTCCAATAACCACAAGGGCTTGTCTGGGGAGACACAAGCTGCTTCCCCCATTAGAGTGCAGGCTCCCTGAGGGCACGGCTGCCTTCCCTTTCACCTGTGCAGCCCCTGCCTCAAGCCCACTTCTGGCAGATGGTATGTACAAAGTACAGCCAGTGCTGGCCTGGGGGGATTAGATTGAAAAGAGTGACAAAACTTTTTGTTAAAAACCATGGATGTGTACCGCTTGATTCTCGGCTTGATTCTCAAAGAGATTCTGTGCCTCTGGCCAAGAGGTCATTCAGGGCACTCTGGTCAGCCGACCCCCAGGAGGAGTCCAGCCAGTGACTGAGGCGGTGCCAGCTGCAGCGAGGCCATGGGCTGTCCTCTTTGAAAAGCTATGGCAAGAGGACACGTCAACAAAGCGGTCAGACCAGCTGGGAGCTCCGTGCTTGCCCGCCTGTGCCCTTCCATGCCAACTGTGCCCACCCTAGGGACCGCTAGCCTGTGGTTCATTACCGTGGGGCAGAAGCAACAGGGCTTTGGTTCCTCCTGCCCAGTAGGTTGCAGGAGGCTCCTCTGTTCACTCCTGAAGATGCTGCTTCCTGGGTTCCTCCCCACTCCCATGGGCTGCCTCCTAAATGGCCCCTGGGCTAACCAGGGTGGGCAGGGGGTCGAGAGCCATTTTATTTATTTAGTTTTTCATTTTCTTCCTCGTTTCTATTAATAATTTGTCTTCACTCTCCCCCACTTCCCCCCAATGGGGGGAAAGCACAAAGCCCTGTAATAAACAGGCAGAGAAAAGCAAAATGAATCCTTCCTGCCTTGGCCATGTCCAAAAATGCGTGTCCTGGTCTCCGTGGATGGTGCTTCTTGAGTCCATCACCTGAGCACCGTTGGAGAGACCCTGGGGGCTGGGGGAGGGTCTCTGAAATGGCGTTGGAGAGGTTGGGGGGGGTAGTAACATCAGGGGCCTTTGGGACCTGAGGAGGAGAAAGAAATGTAGGAAAGCCCCACAAGGCCGCTTCTCACCCTCAGCCAGTCAGTGAAGTGTTCGGTAACCCAGATTTGGCCAGTAACCAGAGGTTACTGTTGGTTGCTGGTCGATCTTTGTAATCTTGTAGATTTGTAATCTTGACCTTGTAGCCCCTCAGGGTAGGATGGTGGCTGGGCAAGGAGTGGAGGGATTATACCAAGAAAAAATATAGTGGTTCTTCCTTCCCATGGGCTGAGGGGACCCAGAAGGAAGGGTTTGTGCCAAGCAGCCTGGACAGCACCCCTGAGCACACGGCCTCCAGAGAAGCAGGGGCATCTTCAGGGCTATTTTCATGGCAGAACGTCTGTCACCCTGCCCAAATCTGAAAGTGGTTAATGGGAGGTGCAAGGAGGAATGTCCATGAGCTAAGCAGGGACTGTCCCTTTGAATGGAAAAGGGCACAGCTGTGAATCAGGCAGCTGTTTTGAGCCCTCTGAGACAAAGGCATCATTGCAGAGCCTTGGGGTGCTGGCACAGGGCTTCAACACTTTTGATGCCATGTTGGGAGAGTGCAGGGTGGGGTGGGGGAGAGGCGTGGCTAGAGGAGGCAGGGCCATGAACTGGCCCAGGCATCCCTACTTCAGGGTGACCCTTCCTGGGGCAGAGAATGGACAGTGACTTCATCCTTTCCTGCCCTTGGCACAGAGCCCCCCTCTCCCCACCAAAGGCTGTGACCACTGCCGTCAGTCCTTCCAGGGCAATTCCCAGGCTGGGTTAATTACTGACTGAGGTCAGAGACCTCCCTGGGGAGCAGATTGGGGGGTGAGGAAGCCCCCCTACCTTGCTGGGTCTCGCAGAGGGCACAGGGCAGACGAGGTGAATAAAGAAGTGAGGAAATGCTCCTAAGGCAGGGGGCAGACACAACTTAATTCATGTTTGCTCCTATGGGAAGGAGGTAACTTTGTGACAGTGACTGAGGGGAGATTTTCCATCTTTTGTTCATCCCTTGGTGGCCATAGGGCCATGTCCTTTGCCTCAGTTTCCCTGCCTCTAGACTGGGGAGAATAGCAAGATGACCTGGTGTCTGTCAGGTACCCAGTAAGGTGATGGTGGCAATGGGTGTCTCCACCTGAGGGGGGTCAATTTCCAGTTCCCCTTCCCCCCTAACTCCCCATCTCTGGCTTGGAGATTCTGAAAATGTACATTTGGATGGCTAGACTTCCCCCCCAACAAATGTCTCTTTTTTTCTCCCTCTCATGCCCCATCCCCCCATGTGAAAAAACCAACACCCCTTTGTAAGCACCATGATGATCCGGTTTCTGAAGAGTTACTTTGAATTTTTCTCCTCTCTTGGGGAGAGGTGGCCCCAGAGCCAGATTCTTCCACCCACGGATGACTCCACCCCTCTGTGCCTCACCCACCCTTTGGCTGATCTTCACTGTCCTGGTCAAGGGTTCAGTGGCGGGGAGGGGAGCCTCGACCTGCTGTTTGAGCTTCAGATGACGTTGGCAGCTTGGCCCTTTCTCCTTGCTCCAGGCCCTTTTCTGGGAGCTCCTAGAGGCAGGGGTTCCCAGGCTTCCCGATGGGGGGACGGCAACATTTCGCAAAGAGATGGATTGTCCCATCCATCCCCTGGGAAGGCACGACGAAGCTGCAGGGGATTTTGTGATGCTTTTGAATGATTTCTGTCATCTCCAGCATTGGACAGAGGCCCATGATGGTGGAAGGGTGTAGTGGAGAGGAGGCCCATATGTTTATTTATGGCTCCGCCTTCCCCTTCCCAGAGCCTGTGGCCCTCGGTTGGGGGAGCCTCTGGCCAGCTCCAGTAGGAGGTGAACACAAGGCCACTGTCCAGGGGCCAGCCTGCCTGCCTCGGGACTCAGTCTTTGGCCGTGGGGCACAGGCCTCAGAACGTTGAGTTTGGCTGGGATGTAGAGTGAAGGAGGGGGAGCGGAGGAATGGGAGATAATTCAGGCGGATGTGCCAGGATAGAGGAGGCAACGGGGCGCCGCTATGGTTTATTGGATAGAAGAGGCACGTGGTCTCCTGTGCTTTAGCTGAGTGGAGGAAGCAGTGGGGAGGGGAAATCCTGAGAGGGGATGAGGCCTTGGGCTAGGGTGTGGCCATGCGGATGGAGGGCAGGGAGGACCCAGGAAGACCGCCTTCCTCTTCTATTCTTTGTCTTCTTGCGGGTCCATTAGCTCAGACTTATCCTGAGCCCCTCCAGCCAAGGGAGACCCCCAGTCATCCCACACACGATGGAGCCCTCTCCTCCCCCTTTATTGTCTTCTCCAAGAGAGCGCGTGGGCTGCCCTTCCATGAGACCGCAGGTCTTTGCCGATCATGACGAGGCTGGGATGGGGATGGCGAGGCCCACTCACTGTCTCTGGGTAGAGCCGTGCTGACAGTCGCCAACGGTGAAATCCGTGCCTGTAGATGGTCTGACAATGGCATCTTCCACCTCCTTTCCTGCTGCTGGCCCCATCCCTGCGGCTGAGCAGGACCCAGGGCCATTGTGTGTCTTTGTCCCTTCGGTGGCCAAGGCCCCGGTGATGTATCACATCCTGTTCCACTCCTGGGAAGGGAAGTCTCCCTGCTTACCAAGGCTGGTCATCAGCCAGTAGCACGCGGTCAGTCGCTGGGCCCGTGCAGGAATGCCTTTTGGGCGCGGTAGGATCCCCCCAAGCCTGCATTTGCTTGGCATGGCCTGAGGAAGCCAGAGACCCTTCCATGCTGTCACGGAGCTTCAGTCTGGGCCTTCTGTGGATATGGGTATTGGTGGCCAGCTGCGGGCCAGAAGGCCTCGCGTAGGAACGATTCAGACTTGGACTTGCCGTGGCATGAGGGACGGGGGCTGCTTCCTCACCTGCCTGGGGGGCCTGTTTGAGCTGGTCAGAAGCTCGCGGCATTTCTGGAGTTGTGATCGCAGGTCCTGTTTGTGTTCCTTGTGGTGGACACAAGCTGAGTTGCTACGGTACCACATGTGTGTGTGTGCGTGCGCCCACGCACGATGTGCCATAAATAAATAAATCTCTGCTTCCTCTGATCTGTTAGACTTTGATCTTGGACCGTGGCCTGCGCCGAGTGGCCAGGCCAGCTCAGCCCAGGGGCTGCTTCCTTTGCCACACCGTGGCTCGTGGCCAGAGGAACAGCCCCCCCCCCCCCCCAAGCCCCCAGATCGATGGCCGTGGCCAGAGCCAGACCCCGATCTGGAATGGTGTCTTCAGTTCCAGGTGTCAGATTTCTTGATGGGCAGCGATACCCAGAAGTGGTCCTGAGGCCTGGAACAGGAGGGAGAAGGGACTTCAACTATTGTCATGTGAGGTTTGGGGAAGGCACCAAGAATGTTCATTGGGAGATGAGAAGATGGACCGGGCTCGTCACGTATTGGAGGACAGGCGTGTGGACGAGGACACGGCCTCAGGGCCAGCGCAGGGAGGCAGATCTGGAACAGGAGGAGAGCTTCACTTCCTCAGTGAGTTCAGGAGTCCCCCATTGCTGGACCATGGAAGAATCTCAGCGCTGGAGGGACGTCAGGGGCCTCTCCTCGACCTGGCCCTGAGTGGGGTTTGCCACGATACTCACCCTGACCAGTGACTGTCCGGGCTCTGCTTGGAGCCCGCCAAGGATGGGGACCTCCCCCACTCCAAACTCTACTAGTGAGGAGCCAGGCTCCCGTCAGCCTCCTCACTACTTCCATCCATCATTCCTGGTTCCTCCATCGGGGGCCAAGCGGACCAAAGCTGGTCCCTTTTCTGCCCAAAGGCAGCCATCCTGCCCCTGCAAGAGCCTCTCTTCAGTCCTCAAGGAGCCCAGAGCCTGAGAGGGAAGAAGGACAGATGGACAGGCAGATATTTCTGGATATGTGCAGGAGCCAGCGCCCTCAGCTGTCTCCATGGTCAAGGTCATGGAGCGGCGACATTGTGGTGCTAGTGTGGTTGAGGAACAGCCCCCAGCTGGAATTTGAACAGCGAAAGGAGAGGAAAACTCCTTTTCCTCCCCACGTGCATGGGGGATTCTTGGGGACAGAAAGCAGGTTGGCCCAGGGAGGACGGGTGGGAAGGAAGGGCAGTGTTTGGATGGATGACCGTCACCTCAGCCCAGTGATCTGTTGGGCCAGATGCTGACCCCAAAGACGGTCCCCATTGGTATCCTGGCTTGGACCTGTCCAGGTTGAGGCCTCAGCCCAACTGGTGAGGGAAAGGTCTCATCTGCCCGCGAGGGGAAGCCTTGGGCAGAGTTCTGGGAACCCAGCAGGAGCTTCCATAAATAGGCCAACCTCTGGAGACCACTCAGTCCTGTTGGCCAGGCTGCCGGCTGCCCTCCCCCCACCGGGCCAGGAGGCCGAGGCCTGCTGCTGCCTCTGCGGGATCAGCTTGTGAATTATTGCTCTTGGAGGACACTCCATCGTCTTCAGGCCTTTGATAGAAGATCAAACAGCGGCGCAGCAGCGGAGGGGACGAAGGGCAGCGTGGCAGCCTGTGCCATTCTGGGGCTGCCCAGCCATGGTGGGCAGGGGGAGGGCGCTGCTCACTGCTGGCTGCCTGTGGGCTGGACCGCACGGGTGGGTGCTAGGGCCTCAGGGGCCATAACGGGATCCTTCCTGGAGCGTCCAGCCTCCACTCAGAGGCCTCCTAGGGGCGGCCCGCTGCCCACCACCCCGAGGCTGCCCCCTCCACTGCCAGACAGCCCTTCTACGGAGGTTGCTCCTGGAGGCAGGCCCCTCCCCATGGCTCCTGGGGCATCTGCTGGGGCGCGTGCTTGAACCGAGCTCTCACTTCTCCAAAGCTTCGTTGTCCTTCGGCCGATTCTTCCGCGTGGACATGGATGCTGGGCCCTTCACCATCTTCGTCTTTCTCTAGAAACTCTCCATTCCCAGTGGGGAGACTGAGGCACAGAGGCGCTCTGCCTGGGCCGCTCCCAGTCTCGTCATGGAACTTCCACCCAGCGGTGGCCCCGTCCCGGGAACTCCCTTTCTTTGCCTTGCTCATCCTGATCTGACCTGTCCACAGGACACTCAGGCCTCCCTCAGGCCTCCCTCAGGCCTTCGTCAGGCCTTCGTCCACACTGCCAGAGCCATCTCTCTCCCATGCTTGGTGATTCTTCACTTACATTTGGGAGATGCTTTCTTTTTTTTGTTTTGTTTTGTTTTGTTTTTGTTTTTGCCCAATTCTAATTTTTTTTTATTTAATTTATTTTGATTTATCAACCATAATAAGCTCTTTTGTTTTTTTGTTTTTGTTTTTGTTTTTTTGTATTATAAGCTCTTGAGTTTTAAATTTTTCTCCCCCTCACTCCCCACCTCCTTCCCTAAGACGGGGCGCACAATCTGATATAGGCTTTACATATACATTCCTATCACATTAGTGATGTTGTGTGGAAGAATTAGAACCAATGGGAGGAACCACCAGAAAGAGGAAAGAAAACGCAACAGAAGAAAAAAGTAGCAAATAGTATGCCTCGATCTGCATTCAAACCCCATAGTTCTTTCTTCTTTGTGGATTGCATTTTCCATCACGAGGCCTTTAGAGATGTCTTAGATCCTTGCATTGCTGAGAAGGGCCAAGTCTATCGAAGTAAGTCATTGCACAGCGTGGCTGTTACCGTGTACAACGTTCTCCTGGTTCTGCTCACTTCACTCTGCATCAGACCATACAGATCTTTCCAGGTTTTTCTGAAGTCAGCCTGCTCATCACTTCTTATAGCACCATAGTATTCTACTACATTCATACACCACAACTTGCTCAGCCATTCCCCCATTGATGGGCATCCTCTCAATTTCCAATTCTTTGCCACCACATAAAGAGCTGCTATAAATATTTTTGTACATGTGGGTCTTTTCCCCGTTTGTATGATCTCTTTGGGATACAGCCCTAGAAGTGCTGTTGCTGGGTCAAAGGGTTGGGAGATACTTTCTGACCATGATGCCGGGGACCCTCTGGGCCATCGGGTCCAACCCCCTCATTTTACAGAGGGGGAAACCGAGGCAAGGCAGCTTGCGCAGAACTGCACGGCTGGTAATTGTCTGAGGTGGAGTTTGAACCCAGGGCTTCCTGACTCCCAACCTGATGCCTTACCCCATGGCACCCACTGTGTGTCCACAGGAAGCCGACGGTCCAACCTCGGTCCTGGTTCTGGAATCCTGGGACGTTGTGTCACAAAAGGTCCTGGGGACGGCTTTGCCTCCGCCCTCAGAAGGAGGATCAGCATCGGGGTGAGCCTGGTCCATCAGGACCCCAGGTGGAGATGGGCCACAGTCATTCAGACTGGGGGGTGGGGGTGGGAAGGAAGCCAGCCTGGTCACAGAGTGTTAAGCAGCAGTCTGGGGCTGCTGTTTGCAGCTTCAGCCCCAAGGGGAGCGATGGAGCAAAGCCGGTGTCTAATGATCGCTGCTGGTCAAGGAGGACACCTGCAGAAAGCGCCTGGACTGATCCAGAGGAGGTGGAACATTCCTGGAGTCAGGCACAACCAGTGCAAAGACCCTGAGGTGGGACGGAGGAGACCAATCATGTGGGAACATACAGCGTGTGACGGGCAGGAATCTGGAGATGGGGGAGCCAGGTGGTGAAGGGATTAAGCCGCCATGGCGAAAGAGCTATGGGAGCTTGTGGGGCAGGGGAGGACGTGGTCCTGCCTGAGATGGGGGAATATTGGCTTGGGCAAGGGACAGAGCATGAGGGCAGGGAGAACAAGAGAGGCTATTGCTACAGGCCAGGTGAGAACTGGTGAGGCCCTGCTGGCTGTGAGCATGGAGGGAAGGGGACAGAGAGCTTGTGGTCCACCAAGACCTCCAGCACTTAGCACTGTCCTGGCACATAGCAGGTGCTTAATAAATGTGGAATGTATTGTATCACCTGTGAGGCGCCAAGTCCATGCAGCTGGTTCAGTTACTTTTATTTATCCCTGGTCGTTGCCCTCGAAGGGCCTTTCCTTAAGCACTTCCTCTGGAACTCTGCGGATGGTTGGCGTGGTCTCCCTGCACGGGGAAGGCTGTCTGGGAGGCAGCCGTCCTCCCTCATGTGAAATGGGGTTGAATGTCATGGCAGCCTCCCTCCCCTTGTGAATTCAGCCAGCCTCTTTATTCTGTAGATTAGAAAATGGCAGCCATGCCTTCTAATGAATGCACTCGGACAATTCAGTAGTGGGGGAGAGAGAGAGACAGAGTAGAGGGGAGAGAGGTAGGGGAGAGAGAGAGAGGAGACAGGAGGAAGGAAGGAAAGAGAGAGGGGTGGGGGAGGAGACTGTGTGTGCGCGCGTGCGTGTGTATGCATGCGTGTGCATGTGTGTATGCGTGCGTGTGCATGTGCGTGTGTGTGCGTGCGTGTGCATGTGTGTGTGTGTCTGTGCGTGTGTGCATGCTTGCCTGTTCATGCCTCACACTGACATCCCTCCACACACTTGCCAAAGTTGAGTCCATTAGCATTTCCCCACAAAGCAGACAAGGCGTTTCCATCCCCGCCATGCTGACATGGCATTGGGGATCAGAGCTGCTAAGCTGCTGGCTGCTCCCTTTTGTTCTGGCTCCCCAGACTGTCCAGGGATGTGCCTCAAGCCATTCCAGGGTGTCTGGTGCTGGGCTGGCGATGACTCTGGGCCTTGGGGACTGGGCCAGATCCCAGACCCCAGTCCCGAAGCTCGGTCCTTAAATCTGGACGTCTTCCTGGTTGATCAGAGTCCTAGCAAGGCGGCAGGGGCAGAGAGGTGGCCAGGCTCCTCCAAGGGCTAGGACCAACACTGGATTTCTGTGGTTGTTTTTGATTTTCATACCTTAAATTTTGTTTCAGTTCTTTCTCGCCTGACTTGGTATGACTCAATGGCCATGACTCTTAGTGCTCTGTGTGTTCTTGGCTTGTTGGCCAAGGCCCATCGTGGGCCTGAGAACATGGGAGGGATGCGGAAGGCTTCTGGCAGGCGGTCCCAGAAGGGGCTACAGACACCGAGCAGATGCTGCCCCTAACCTGGGGTGGCCATGGGGTGGCGGGGATTGGTGACCCCAAGAACAAAGTGGATCACTAATGCTCTGTCTGCACCTCGGGAACTGGAAACAACTTGTCTGCTTTGGGCTGAGAATTTCCAGGCTTCTCTTTGGCCAAGCACGTAGCCACTCGTAATGCCACTGAGATCCTCTTGGCTTTCTTGGCTGCCCTGCCCTTTTCTGGTGCCAGTGACTGGCATTCGTCCGGGGCACTTGGTGTTCTCTTGTTAGCATCTTGCTTAATGTAGGTTCCCCTTCCTTTCAGATCTTGACCTTTCTGGTCCAGATAACGTGCTCCTTGGTCAAGAGAACAGAGCCAAAAGGAGCCAATCAGTGCCATCTTCTCTCAGGCACTGTGGTCCCTAGTCACATTCTGCACGCATGGTGGTGACGCCATCATCGTTTCACGCCCGTGGACTGCCAGGGGAGCTCTGAGAGGTCCCGCTGGACACATGCCCCCAGGAGACAGCAGCCCTCATTCTGTGAATGGCAGTGCCACCCATCACTGCTTCCACATCCTTGGGGGGGGGTCCCACCCCCTCCTCTGGCTTCTCTTCCGCCTCCTTGTTTCTATTTCCTGGTTGGGTGAGCTCACTATAACAACAGGCTTAGCTCCTAGCCCCTAGGGGTCACCAGGGTCCCTCTCATCACTGTCCCAGCTAAACCAGAGTGCTGGTTCTTCTGCTCAGACCGATGGAGTGAGAGAGGGAAAGAACAAGCATTTATTAAGCACCTACTGCGTTCCAGGCACATGCTAAGCACTTAACAATATTGTCACAGCAATCCTGGGAGGTGAGGGCTCTTATTACCACCCCCATTTCACAGATGAGATAATGAAGGGTAGTTACTACCCTCCCTACTTTATAGTTGAGGGAACTGGAGCAGAGTCTATTAAGTACCTGAGGTCAGATTTGAACTCAGGTCTTCCTGTCTTTGGGCCCAGCACTTTTCTGCTGATGGCAGTGTCCTAGATCTGAGCTCTCCCCAAATCCTCAACGTTGTTCTGCCACGTGACTCGTGCCCTTATGGGCTCCCTCAGGGGCCAGTCCCTGCTAGTGCCTGCCCACAGCCTCATGGGGCTGCCAGCTCCCGTGGCCACCCGCTCACTTGGGCGTTGTGGGCTGACCTCAACTTCAGGGATGCCTCTTGCTCAGTTTTTCCTGCCTTCCTGAGGCTGTTGGCCCATTGGAGCTTAGGTATTGATCTAGAAGAGATCTCACAGGCCTAGAGTGCAGATCTCAACCCCTCGCTGCCTTCTGCAGAACTTACCATGTTGTCAAGTCCTGAAGCAAATCAACGCATCTTGAGATCACAAGGGAGCAAACCTGCCACCTGGGGGATGTCCAATGGATTTCCCAACTCCAAGACCCATGCAAAGGCTTCTCATACCTCTTGGAGGAGAGGGGGAGAGAAGAGAGTATGAGATATCAAGTCCTCGTCATGAGACCCCAGCAGCCCTTGGCAATCTGGACAAGGAAAGCCGCTCCATTCTGGCTGCTCTGCCCTTTGTGGCATGAATCCCAATGTGAGGGTGCAGGGACGCAAGAAGCTGAGATCCAGCTTGAGCTGGGCTCCCCACATGGCAGCATCCCTGGGTGGGAGGACCTCGGGTGTGGCTCAGCTCAACCTAGTCAAGAGTGCGAATCTTAAGAGTAGGAAGGTAAGGATATCACAAGGATCCTTTCAGGAGTGGCAGTCCATAGTACATTTGGCACCAACAATTTTCTGTCACTTTTCCTTGTTCTCCTGGAGCAAGGGAGCCTGGTCTCTGACTGTGGCTTTCAAGGTGGGTTTGAGCTATGTCTTTAGTAACTTCGCCGTGTCCCAGCTGCTCCACACTATGGCAGGTGCTGCGGCCTGAGGTTAACCCACTGCTTCTTGTCCCACCTTTTGGTGAGGAGTGCTCTACTCTGCCAGGCTGGGTCCTTGACTAGCCCGCGGCCAGCACGGTCTGCCTCTGGGCTGCACTTGAAGCCTCTCTGGCTTAATGAGGCTGTCAGAGCCTTTTGGAGCCTTGGGCCTGTCCACACTGCAATGAAACGTCAGAGCTGGCCCACCGGGCAGGAACAGCAGGACGGCGGAGATCATTAAGAGTTACTCATTTTGTGGGTCCAGTGCAGGAGCCCTGACTCATCCAGCTTATTGGGGAAGGCACAACTCCCTGTAAGTAAAATGTCCAGATAAGACATTATCCCTTAAGTTCCTAACTTTTAAAAAATCCTTTGGGATAAAAATGGGCCTAACGTGTCACGCTGTTCCTTGCCTTCACTGGGGGAAGTCTCATTTTGGTGTGTCTGGGGCTCACTGCTGTGGGTATTCCACCCAAAACAGGGTGGCTCCAGCCGAGCAGCATCTTCCCGTCCTCCCATGCATCTTTCTTGGGTCCTCCAGCAGAATGGGAGCGCCTGGAGGGCAGGCCTGCTCTGCTTTGGTCTTTCGATTCCAGGACTTTGGGCCATGGTTGATCGAGGCTGGCTGAGCAGACTATCCCATCAGCATCAGCATCCTGGCGGCTTTCTCTGGCCCTTCCTCTACTGCACGTGTGAGGGTGTGGCGCCTGGCTCTTCATCTGTCAGCGTCCATGCTCCCACTGACCCAGCACCTGGTGTAGCACAGTTTGCTTTTGGCTGAGATTTGATGCTGGTGAGGAAGTCCTCTGTTCCAGAGCAGGTCTGAAAAGCTCTGTAGCTCATGGTCTTAGAGACTTTCCCAGTACATGGTTGTCACTTAACCTATTGTGGAGGGGTGGAGGGACAGAGTAGCCACATGAGCTTGGGATGCTCTGAGTCCGGGGCTCTTTCTTCTGTTCCGGTCCTCCTGGGCCACCTTCCACAGCCGGCTTGGGGCTCATGCGTCTCACTCTGGTGTGCTTTATGGCCCCTGTGACTGGGGTTCTCCCACTGTCTTTGGGTGTTCTGTGACTCAGGGTCATGTAGCATCAGTGGGAGAATTGAGGGGTTATGAAGATGGGCTTTTGTGACAAGGTGCAGCTTTGGGATCAGCACAGCATAACCATTGGTATTCAGCACAATGGCCAAAAATCATTTGGTAAATGCAAAGGGATGTCCCCTGTCCACTACTGCTGAGATGAATCAGGCTGTGGAGCCCAGGTTGGCTGGTGAGCTCCTGCTCACTCCTCAGGCAGCAGACACATCAACCTGGGCAATTCAGCCACTGCAAGAAATGCTTGTATTATATATATAATACAAGTAAAGAAATTACTTGTATATGGAGCTTTCGTTTTCTTCAGTGATCCCCTCAGGTGGAGTCCCCTCACCAGTGGAGTCTCTGGGTCAAAAAGTGTAGATATTTTATGTACTTTATTCGCATAATCTCAATTTCCAGAATGGTTGTACTACTTTGCAGCTCCGCCAATAATGTATTAGTCTGCCTATCTTTCCACAACTCTTCCAGTATTAACTATTCTCATCTGTTTGTGATGTGGTCTTTAATATTCAGGCCATGTTTCCTTGCTGAACACATTGTGGAGTGTGGTATAAGATGCTGGTCTAAGCCTGATTTCTGCCAGCCTGTTCCCAGTCTGCCCACAAGCTCTTACACTAGTTAGGGAGTTCTTCCCTAAGTCATTCATGTTTCCAGATTATTGATCACTAGGTTAATGGCTTCCTTGGTTTCTGGCTCTTCCATGCCCAATCTTTTCCTTTGCTCTATCTTCTCATTATTTTTTAAACCAATACCAAATGATTTTGATGACAGCAGCCATCTCATGTGGTCCGAGGTCTCCTACCACTGTTTCCTCCCTCTGTCCAACCTTTTGTTTCATGAGCGACATGATTGCCGTTCTAGGTCTTGTGTTTCTCCAAATGAACCTTGTTCTTGTATCCAGTTCTGCAAAAGGTCCCTTTGGCGGTTTGGTTGGTATTGCTTTAAAATGCATTATTCTTTCTAACCCAGTGCCTGTAATAATCCTACGTGTTTCTGTTCTGATGAAGATGGAAAGGGCCATCACTGTGCTCTGAATTTTAGTGCCCCGGGGTAATGAAGTGAAGGAAAAGGGGGAGGGAGAGAAGGGGGGGAGAGAAAGGAAGAGAGATCTAGAGACAGAGGGAGAGAGATACATACACACACACACCACCCCTAGCCCTGCAGAACCCTCTGAGCCAGCAAGGGAAGGCCTCCTGGCCTTTGCATCCCGCCTGCCTTGAGCATCTCAATGCTGGGAAATGCTGGGCTCCAGATGTTTCCTGGCCCTCGGACACTCACTTTCCAACCCTGCCTGACTGGAGCAGAGACTCTGCCAAGGGGAGGAGAGGCCACCAGCGCAGGAATTCACATGTGGCCTGTGTTCATCCTGGCTGCCATGGGCTCCCTTTGCTTTCATGGTTGGTTCCTAAGTGTTCTTTGTGTGTGTGTGTGTGTGTGTGTGTGTGTGTGTGTGTGTGTGTGTGT
>NW_020946652.1:6982112-6998245 GCF_900497805.2 Vombatus ursinus | reverse complement strand
TGTGTGTGTGTGTGTGTGTGTGTGTGTGTGTGTGTGTGTGTGTGTGTAGAAAAAGGAGAGCAGGCCAGTCCTGCTGGTCACCCACACTGCCCCTCACTGACTGCCCCTCCCACCTTCATCCTTTGATACAAGACAATGCTATAGAATGAGTGGAGGCTGCGATGAATGTGGCCTCACTTTCCCCATTTGTAAAATAAGGAGGTTGATCTCGATGACGTGAGGTTGTCTCAGATCAAATGATATAGTGGAAAAGACATCAGAGAACTTGCATTCACACCCTACTTGGCCTACTTACTCACTACCCCATCCCTCAGCCTCAGTTCCCTCACTTGTGAGTGAGGGGGTTGGCCTCGGGGATCTCCGAGAACCTGCCTGGAGCTCTTGGGGGGCTCCCAAGATTCCAGTAGTGTTGGCCTAGTAGAGGCCAGCGTGTCCTGGATGGCAACAGCTGGCACAAATGCCGTGCCTTTACAGACGCGCTTTCCCTTGATGCGCTGGACATATTTAGACCAGGTGAATCCCAGCCCATGAGGCTCATGGCCCAGAGCACCCAGGCATACACCGCGGAGAAACAGGCCCCTCTGCATCTGAGGGGGTGCGCTGGGTCCCTCCTGGCCTACGCTGTCTGTTGCCATCATTCAGGGCTCATTCTAGGAAGGGCTGGCTCACGCGCTTGGCATTCTCACTGCTGGGGAATGAGCAGCCCTGGGGTGCCCAGCACTCTGGCTCCCTCCAGCCTGGGATGCCAGCTCACGTCAGCGCCTCTACTGCTCTCCATGCCCCTCACCCGCGAGTTAGCCGCCAGCCGTCCAGGCCGCTCTTGGGTTTCCTCAGCTTCCTGCCAAAGATTTGGGCACGGGTGGGAGGAGGGGGAGAAGAAACCCTGGAATGCTCGAGGCCCTGGTGGGCTCCCTCGGCCTGCTCCTTGCTCACATCCCATGGAGCTTTCTGCCAGCAGAGCTGAGCTGGACTTGGACAGATTTGCGATGTTCCCAGAGAAGCGTGGCCTGCAGGGGGCTTCCGTGGCCCGGCCTGGAGGGCCGCCTTGGGGGTCTCTGGTGAAGCAGCTCCCTGGCAATAAATGGTTGACTGGCTCCAGAAATCTCTCCCTGGGGCTGTTATTTTTATTTGGTGAAAGCTGTAGGCGGGGAGGTTTCTGAGCTTGCTTCTTGTTGCCTCCTTGTCTCCCAGGGACCAGCTGTGGGTTCCCCACCTTCGCCCCTGCCTCTGGGCACCCCATTTCGACTCCTGCTTGGCCCCGAGTTTGGCTAACGGCTCCTCTCTCCTCTCTCCAGGCACACTTTTTGGCAGTTTCGACGTGAGAACCCACAGACCAGAGTTGGGGACCCTCCTCCCGATGGGCTCCCCGGCTTCAACAGTGGCGTGATGCTGCTGAACCTGGATGCCATGCGTCAGTCGGCGCTCTACCAGCGGCTGCTGGAGCCGGTGGCGCTGCAGCAGCTCACTGAGAAATACCGCTTCCAGGGCCACCTGGGCGACCAGGACTTCTTCACCGTGGTGGGCATGGAGCACCCCGAGCTCTTCCATGTTCTAGACTGCACCTGGAACCGGCAGCTGTGCACCTGGTGGAGGGAGCACGGCTACGGCGACGTCTTTGACGCCTACTTCCGGTGCGAGGGCCACGTCAGGATCTTCCACGGTAACTGTAACACGCCTATCCCAGAGGACTAGGGGCCCGGGGCCTTGCCCTGTCCCCCAGGCTTTGGAGATAGAGCAGTGTGAGGCCCCGCTGGGCTTGTTCCCCGGCCTGGCTCCCCTGGGGCTCTCCCCGTTCAGCCGGTCTCGGTCCACCACCGAGGCTGTCCATCCCACCTGCCCGCGGGTGATGGGGTGGGGGAAGGACAAGAGGATGGTTGGTCTTGGCAAGGAAGAGGGATGATTGCCCCGCTGGCCAGAGGGCAGTGCTGCCCGGGAGGGAGGGGCTGAGTTCTTAGGAGAGAAGGAAGAGAAGAAACGCCCCCTCCCGTGACGGGGCCTTTATGGCCATCCCGTCCTGAATCAGATCATGTGATGTCAGTGCTCACCAAATGCCATCCTCGTTTGGACCAAATACAGACTAACTGAGAAACAAGAGGCTTCCATCTTTGATGGACACCCGAGCATCGGCCGCTCCTGTTGGTGTGGCCCTTGGTGCCAAGGCTGCACCGGCCCCTGAGGTGCCTCAGAACCATGGCCAGAGTCTCCCTACGGTCCACTCTGAGCTCGACTCCACTTGGGGCGTTGGCCTTCCTGATCGCGTACGCTGTTCACCATTATTTGGCTCTGAGCAACCGTCTCCTGCGACGAGATGAAGACTGGGCCCTCCCCTTGAAGGAGAGCCGATTCACCCAGTATTATTGCGCCCCGTGAGTCGGCATCCCGGCCACATCCTCCGGGACATACGTCCAGCCCCGAAGGTCGGCTGAGAGGGCCGGCTCCTCTGAGGCTGAGCCAAAGGCAGCCGTCAGCAGAGCTCGTGCAGCCGACTACCGTGGTGGTGACCATACTCTGTGCCATGCTTGGTAAAATGGCAGCCTCGCTGCTCGTCTTCAGACCTTGTAAGTAGCCGTCCTGCCCCAGGAGGCCAGTGCCCATGTTCACCTCCATTCTCTTAGCTTCAGGTGGGCCGCAGAGCCCAGGGGAGTCCCCGGGGTGCGGGAGGGGGGCGTGCCGGAGATTTCTCCCTTGTGTGTTGACGTGTATGTTTGCCCGAGGGTGGCCGATACCTGGCCGAGGCCCGCACACTGTTCCATGCCGCCTATTCTGAGCGTCGTTTTTAACTGCACGAGGGCTCAGGTCCAGAGCTTAATAAATTCAGTGGAAAGAACCTGTCCTCCTCCGTTGATTGTGTTGGGACTGTGGGAAGCTCGAGCTCTGAGCCAGAGCCCTTAGGCTTTGTGGGGACCATCGTGGGGGGGCATTGCAGGCTCCAGTCCCGAGGGAGGGGCCCAGGCTTTCCAGCTATTGTGGCCCAAGGAGTCTGCTCCTGAGATGGGAAGGAGCATCGGACTTGCGACACCCTGGGTCAAGATTCTCTCCTTTGCACGGCAGAGCCCATGTGGGTTTCCCAGAGAATCTACAGCCACGGCTATTTGCACTTGGTGAGCCGGATTCAGGGCCCCTCTGTGCCCCCTTGGCTCACAGGCCCAGGCTGAATGCAACGTCTCTGCCCTTTAACCCTTTCTGTGTGGATGGTGTGAATGCCCTTACAGAGGGCTGGTCTCCAACATGGTAGAGACCAAGCTCATTTCAGTCACTTCTGTGGAAGGACAGATATGCTGACGGGCAGTCACTCATCTCTTGGGTGGTAAAGCAGCATCCTGGAAGCCCTCTCCTAGGCAACACTGTGTTAACCTCATTTAAGTTCAGCTGTTCAGGAAAACAGAAACGATGCTGCTTCTTTCTCTTTAAGAAATGCCCAGATTCCTCCTTTCCCCTTTCAGACTAGCATGGCTGCCTCCGTGGGCCTGTGGGCTGGGCATGCAGCACGGCATGGCCGTATGTCAGTGCCTCCCTCAAACGACGTCTGCCCGCCTGTCCTCAGGCTCACGGGGGCACCTGGCTGCCTCCCTTTGTCCCCGTGACTCCTAGGCTGTCCCAGCCGGAAGGGGCCTCGGCATGGTGCCCTCTCCCTTTCCCATTGTCCTCTGCCCCTGCCGCTTTGCAGGGGCCTTCTCCTTCAGCCCAGCCTCCCATCCACAGAGCGAGCCTGTTCCCAGCCCCACTTTCAGAGAAGGGCAGCGGCCCATGCGGCAGCAGCTGGGAAAAGAGGCCGCTGCTTCTGTTGCTACCTCTGCCCAGAGCTCCTGCAAGAATCAGCCTACCTTGGGCCTGCTGGGAGGGGCTCAGGGCGGTGGTGAGCCACGGGGGAATAGCATGTCTCTCTGCCCCTGGTTCCTTTGGGTCAGCATGAGAGCTCCCTCAGTAACAAAGCAGAGTGCTTGGACCTGGCACCCTGGGCCTAGCTCTGCTCTCACCAGGCTCCTGGCTGCAGAGCCTATGGGCATGTGCGGGTGGAGAGAGAGGGACAGAGGGAAGGAGGGCCTGGGGGAAGGCGGGCCCGGGGGGGAACGAGGGCCTGGGGGAAGGAGGGCCCTGGGGCTGCGCGGCTGTGTCCTTTCTGCTTTGTACACGCACCTTCACCATCACTAGTCTATCTCTTGTTGGTGTTTAGGGATCTGGGCCCTGGTGGGCTTGGGAGACTCTACCTGGGGCTGTTGGCTCATGCATGCATGCCTTCCTCCTCCCTCATTTCATGGTTTATTAAACTCCCCTTGCATGGGTTTGTGATTTTCTGTTCATGCACACACACCCACCCACACACCCAGATGCACACACACCAACACACCCACACCCACACCCACATACACACACACACGCGCACACACAACCGCCATACCCACACACATATGCACACACGTCTACATACACGTACCTACATACCCACATATATACACACACAACCGTACCCATGCACACACGCACCCATACACATACATGTGCACACATACCCATATCCAACTATATACTCACCCGCATGTGTACACACTCACATGCACATGTACCCACACCCATACCCACACATACATGCACACACACGCACCCACACACCCACATATACACACACCCCCATACCCATGCACACATATACCCATACATGCACATGTGCACATACACCCATACCCATGTATACACACACCCACACACACACACACACACACTCACATGCACACGTACCCACACACCCATACCCACATATACATGCACGCACGTACACACACACACACACACACACACACACACACACACACACACCCTCGAGGCAGCTCAGTATTGTAGTGGACCCAGTACTGGGCCGGGATTCAGAATGACTTGAGTTCAAGACCCGAGCCTCAGACACTTCCTGACTGTGTCATCTTGGGTAGGTTACATCTGTTTGCCTCAGTTCCCTCAGCTGTAAAATGGGGGTAATGACAATATCTACCTTGTAGTGTTGTCGTGAGGATAAAATGAGATTGTATTTGTAATGTACTTAGTAGTGTCTGGCATATGGTAGGTGCTTAATAAATGCTTATTATTACTGTTATTATTATTAGAGTTTTGCATATTTTCTTTCAATAAATCTCAAAATTAAAAAAAAGTCAATTCAACAAACATTTATTAAGTATCTACTGCGTGCTTAATAAATTACCAGACCGTGAACAACATGGATGTGAAGGAAAAAAAGGAAACAGTTTGCTTTCCATGACCTTACATTGTGCTGGGTGAAATAACACTCATCAGGTAAGTAAATACTAGATAGATAGATATTTTGTTATTTCAGTCGTGTCTGACTCTTTGTGACCCCATTTGGGGTTTTCTTGGCAAAGATACTGTGGTGGTTTGCCATTTCCTTCTTCAGTTCATTTGATAGATGAGGAAACTGAGGCAAGCTGGGTGAAATGACTCGCCCAGGGCCACACAGCTAGTGTCTGAGGCTGGATTTGAACTAAGGTCTTCCTGACTCCAGGCTCAGCTCTCTATCCACTGCACCGCCTAGCTGATAGATAGATATAGTTGCAGATGTATATCTATTTACACACACACTCACAGTCACACACATATATGTGTATGTGTGTGTGTAACTGGAGAGGACCAGTAGTCGCTGTGGAAATCAGGAAAGGTGACCCTTGTGCTGAGCTAGAAAGGAACGTGGGGATGCTAAAGGGCAGCGATGGCACAGTGGGCATCCCAGTAACAGAGGACGCTCCGGGCAAAGACGTGGAAGCCGATGAAGTGTGGTGTGTGGACAAGGACTCAGGGTAGCTGGGAGGGAGTCATGGGTGAGAAGCAGCCCCTGGTCCGGGTCACGAAGGGCCGCGAACGGCCGACAGGCGCGTTTGTGTTTGACCAAGGGCTGGCCCCTTCTCCAACAGGGGCCCAGGATCTGAGCTTTGGGAACCTCCACTGAGCAGCTGAGGGGAGGCCAGCTCCGAGAGGGAAGAGAATGGGGCCAGGGAGACTGAGCTGGAGGCTAGTCCGGTAGTTTGGGGGAGAGGATGAGAAATCCAGTAGGGCATCAGCCTCTACGTCGGACCCTCCATTTGAACCGTCTACGTTTTCATTTCGCAGGAAAGCAGTTAATTCTCATAACACGGTCCAGCTGCCCCAGGGTCCCCGTCCCGTCGTCTGTGGTTTTGGTTGCTCTTAGGGTGGGGCTGTCTGGAGAGATCTCAGCTCTTCCGCCCTCGTCTTCCTCCTGGGTTTCCTGGTCTTCGCTTTCTCCACGTTGGTCATCTGCACCACCCTGGGACAGCCCATGACGTGTGGGCTGCCGTTGCTTGGGCCTGCTCCCATCGGGGGCCGTGTTGGTTTGGTATCCTTTCCTAGTGCCTGTTTCCCTCTCTGCCTCCTCCTCTTCCTCCCTGTCTTCCTGCACACCCCAGGTGCTAAGAGAAGTTGTCTTGGAAACCTGATGTTTGTTTATTTACCAGGGGAACCAGGGCTGTGCAAATGCTGAAGGGCTTTCCTGTGGGGGTCATTGGGAGTTCCACCAAAGGCAGCCAGCCTGAGCAGCCACTGAGCTTTCCACCCACCGGGCTGTGGCACCCGCCTGCCACGGTCAGTGGAAGAGGCAGTCGGCCAGGCCAGGGCTTCTTGTTCTGGGGCCCAGCAGGCTCTGGGAGAACCGCCGCCCGTCCTATGTATGGCCTTCACCCTTTGGAGGTGGGGATGGGCTGGGCTTGGGGGCAGGGAGGGTCAGTGCAGTGATTATCCACTTCTTGCTGTGGATGGCTGACTGGTCCATCTCTCTCATGAACTTCCCACTTGGGTCCTCACATCGTATTCTTCAGGAGCTTGGAGGGATTTGCCGCCAGACCTCACCCTGAGCTCCCGAGACAACTCCAGCCTCCGTGCTGTGAGGGAAGGCCTTCCTTTGGAGGTGGTGTGATCGGTGAGATGATGAGCTGTGCTTGTCATTCCATGACAGTGCCGTACCCCAGGCATCCCCAGCCATGCTTGTTGGACCCCCAGGCTCCCTGGGCGGCCACCTCCTTGGCACGTGGGCTCCCGAAGTAACTGGGGCAGGTTTCTTTCCCTAAGCCTTGAGAGGTTAAGTGTAGCTTCTGCTGAAAAGCCTCCTGATGGAACACAGTCAGCCAGGAGCAGCATCAGAAATGTGGCCATGGTTAGCTCTAGCCCACACTACCGGGGTGCAGAGTGGCCAGAGAGAGATGGGCCTGGCAAGGCCCTGGGGGGCCTCCGGACCACCCCTGATTCTCCTAGGGGGGGACACCCTCAGGCTCCTTCCAGTGCCCTCACCCCCTCCCCCTCGTGCTCAGATCGATCCTGTCATCTGATCTCTCCAAATGGCAAATCTCGCCAAGCTCCTGAATGTTTCAGGGGCCAGACTCAGTGATCACTAAGTACTCTGACCCTGCAGCTTGCAGCAAAGGGGAAAATACTTCAGGTCCGGGCTGCTCTTTCCATTTTGGGACAAGTCTAATGTGGCAAAAAATGTTCTTCATGACAAGCTGAACTTGACTTCTTTCTGTGGGTCCTTGTGACCCGTGGGACCAGCGGAGGTGGTCTCTTTTAGCCACGTGGCCTTGGCAAGGGCTTAGTAGATGTTCACTGATTGAGGCCTTTCCAGCATCTCAGGACAGTCTTCTCCTCTCCAGGGTCAACACCGCCTTCTTCTTTCCCCCTGTACTCAAGTCTCCCTCTTCTGCTGTGGCCCAGCGGCCCTAGGAGTCCATATTAAATGTAATGCCCCTCCTGAAAGGTGGTTCTCTAGAATGAACACAGCACTTCCCAGACAGAGGCAGGACAGAGCAGGACAGGGCAGCGCAGGGCAGCAGCCAGCGGGACCGTCACCGGTCTGTGCTGGACACTCACAAGGCTTCCCGTTGGCTCTTGGGGCTCCCATGTCGCGTGGTTTGCTCGTGCTGGGCGGGGGTCCCCAGGCCTGTCATTAGGCCATGTCTTGCCTCACTTTACAGCTGATTTTTTAATCCCCAGTGTAGGGCCTTACATTTACTCCCTTTGCTTCCGTCGTAGATTTAGCCTGACATTCCAGTCTGTCATGATCTCAGTGGACCTTGGTGCTGTCTTCTGGAACATTAGCTCTCCCTTTCAACTTCATGCCATCCAGACTTGCCAGAGTGCAGGACTTTGAACCAAAAAGACCTGAATTCAGATGTGGCCTCAGACACTTACCAGCTGTGTGACTCTGGGCAAGTGACTAACCTCGGTGCACCTCGGTTTCCTCAACCGTAAAATGAGGATAATAATAGCATCTCCCTCTCAAGGTTGTGAGTCCAGTGAGATGATATGCCTAAAGTGTCATAGAAAGGTCAGCTATTGTAGAAGTTGGTGAATGTGCATCTACATCTCTTTCTAAGGCGCTGATGAGACTTTTGGACTGACTAGGCATGAGAACTACGCTCTGTGGGTGCTTGGAAGGAAGCCCTGTCTCACAAGAACCCTAAGACATAGGCAGGGCAAGGCTGATGACCCCCGTTTTTCAGATGACGAGCCCGAGACCTTTAGAGGGGAAGTGACTTGTCCATGGTGACACAGCTTGTTGGAGCTGGGGCTTTAGTCCAAGGGTCCTGACTCCCAAGTACCAGACTGTGCCCTGCTGGGGTCGTAGCCGTGCCGGCTTTCCTTCTGAATTCTGCCTTTCTCACACTTTGGTGCTTCCATTTAGGGCGGTGGCCATGTTTCCTTCTTGGGCTGCTCTAAGCCCTTGGGAGTGTGGGCTCTTTCTTCTCATTCCACACATGCCTCCCTTCCCTTTGCCCCTTCACCAGACCTCTGACTTTTGCCCCCAATTCTTAAATGATTCTGCCTTCCTTTTTTACCCCCCTTAAAAAAGAGTAAGACTTTCTTCTCAATTAGCCCAATACCTTTTCTGTAATTATTTTTTGTTGTTTTTTTTCATTTTTTGGTTTTTGTTTTTAAGCAATTGGGGTTAAGTGACTTGCCCAGGGTCACACAGCTAGTAAGTGTCAAGTGCTTGGTCTGAAACCGGATTTGAACTCAGGTGCTCCCGACTTCAGGGCCGATGCTCTATCCACTGCGCCACCTAGCTGCCCCCCATTGTTTTTTTTTTGTTGTTGTTGTTTTTTAGGCAATTGGGGTTAAGTGACTTGCCCAGGGTCACACAGCTAGTAAGTGTCAAGTGTTTGGTCTGAAGATGATTTTGAACTCAGGTCCTCCTGACTTCAGGGCCAGTGCTCTATCCACCGCACCACCTAGCTGCCCCTCCTTTTCTGTAATTATTTCCAGAAGTAGACTCAAACTCAGTTCAAGGTGCTGGCTGTTTTTTAAGTATTGTTGTTGCCCTGTGTCTGACTGGTTCCCGCTTTCCATGAGCCTTGTGCTCCTCCTCATCCGGTCTGGGCCCCTGGTCTTGGTGGCACTCGACCTCTCCCTTCCCAGGGCCCCACCTGCTCTGCCCCCATAGCTTTGATGCCTTTATCATTCTCCAGCAAAGGACTCCCCAGTGCTGAAGAATCCAGCTGCCTTTCCTGTTGTGGTTTCCAATTCCATTGGAATATGGTTTGTTCCTTGGTGGAACGAGTGGAGAGGTCGATATGGCCATAGGTGTGGTCAGCATGGGTTGGTGGGGGAGGGGTCATTGATCCCAGGTGTGTGTGCAGGGAGCGAGCGTAGACTGGCAATATGGCAGCATCTGGACGTAAGGACAAAGTGGGCAAGTCTTTGATCAGTCAGGGGCCCACAGAACCAGGGTTTGAACTCAGCTCAGCTTCCTCTTCCTGCACGAAGCCTTTTCTGGTATCACCCCCCCCCCCCAGATTACCTTTCATCCCTTCTGTATGCATCTGTATGTCTCTGATCACATACACGTTGCTTCTCCCAGTAGAATGTAAGCTTCTTGAGGGCAGGAACCATTGTCTTGCCTTTCCATTGGCTTCTCGGTTGCTTAGCACTACAGTGCCTGGTGTATAGATAGGAGGTGCTTAATGAATACTTGTTGATGAATTGGTATAAACAAAATGGGGAGGGGGATAGGGAGAGGAACTGGTCTTGTGATTTCATTGGTTTATGGGACTTCTGGTAAGGAATTCCCCCTGCCAGTTCAGGTTGGCATTTCTCTGCAGCTTAGAGAGTAGTCTTAGAGGTCCCTGGGGGCACGGAAACTGTAAGTGACTTGCCCAGGGTCACACAGCCAATGTATGTCACAAGCAAGACTCGAAGCCAAGTCTTCCTGGCTTCGCTCTGAGGCCAGCTCTCCATGCTGTTTCTCCCACATCCCTCCAATTTGGATTGCTTCAACAGCAAACAACGAGACACCAGCGTCTGCTTGGTGCAAAGACCCCACCAAGTCCAAGGAGCCACCGGCTCGAGCTTCAGCTGTTGGACAGCTCCCTGTTTCTGCCGGTGTCGCCAGGCTGGAGAGCCCTGAGGGCCATGAAGACCTGCTCCCTTAGTGCTCCCCATGTAAAATGGGGATCGTAGTAGCGGCCCCTCGGAGGGTGATTAGGAAGATCGGATGACGTCGTGCGCCTGAGCTCTGCAAGTTGCAGAAACGTCAGCCCTCAGCAGCTCGGAGGTGTGCGGTTTTGACGTCTTCCTGGGACCTTGGCTCTCCTGCTGTATCTCCTTTTCCCTTTGGTGTCTTCCCTCGCTTGGAGGACGGCCAGCCTAGAAGTCTGGGGGTAGGTGTGGTAGGCTGGGTCTTGAACTGGGACCCAAACCACCTTGGTTAAAGCCTTACTCCACTGCAGAGAGACAGAATCCTAGGACGCTAGAGCCGTCTGGTCCACTCTGACACTTGACATGCGAGGAAACTGAGGTCTGGAGAGGGGGGACAGGGAATCGCCCAGATCCTAGAGCCATCTGGTGGTGTTGCTGGGATTCTGACCCAGACCTTTTATTTCCAGTCCTGGGCTCTTTTCCATATCCTTCTAGGTGTGTGGCCTTGTCTAACCACAGGGGAGGCGCTGCTGTTCAGGGCTCTGGTCGTTCCATTCCAAGAGCCTAGTGTGATCTGTCACAGTCTTATTCCCAGTAAGGTGTGCTCCACCCAGAGCCAGAGAAAGTTCTGGGAAGACTGCCAAGCTCTCCTCGGCTCTCAGAGAGCTGGCTCCCTCTCTGCCCTGGCTCCTCTCCTTCGGAGCAGCAGGACACCTCCCATTTGTCTCAAGGTTTCACTGTGGGGCTTCTCCAGTCAGAGCCATCTCCTGTCCTCCCTGCTGGACTAGCGTGGAGCTTTTGCACGTCCGGACGAGGCACAGCGGTATACAGTCGTGACAGTAGGGAAAAGGAAAAATAAATGCACTGAGGTAACCATTGCAAGCTGAGCCTTCTCAGTCCTTCTCAGTCAGCTTCACAGACCCTCTCTGGTCTTCAGGTCAGCCCATGCCCAGGAGTTCAGAGAACACAGTTTGGGTCCTCCCTTTCTGTCTGCATGGAAGCCAGAGGCATCAGGGTCAAAGTCCATTTGGGTCGACTGAGGAACCCACAGTGCCACAACTGAGCCCTGCCTCTTAAATGGCTTCTCAGTCCCAGCCTCCACTGGCCATCTGGACTGGTGGCCTTTCTTCTTGTGGGTGGCACCATTTCCCCTTGGAAGAGCTGGTGGCCTGGTTCATATCCGGCTTTTGTTAGAGACCACATCTGTCTGCTGCAGTGCAGGAACCATGCTGAATCCCATGCTTTTCCCCTGTGGCCTTTCTCCTTGAAAAGCCTACCTTTCCTCCTAAGGGCTGCTGGGTTTCCCTAATGCTGGGGCCTGTTTGGTCCTAAAGCCTAGAGAGGGACAGACCCTTCGGGCAAGAATATGCAAGGATTCCTGCTGTGAGAAGTGGAGGTCAGAGGCCCAGGCTGGTCATGGCAGGTGAAAGGCTGAAGAGCCAGCCCAGGCATCCAAACCCATATCCTGGGGCACCTTTCGGCCACCTGTGGGAAGGCTGGTGAACAGCCCCTCTGACCCTCAGCCTCCCAGTCTTCAAGGTCTGATGACTCTACCAGTTGGACCAAAAGTTAAAAAGCTGCTGAGGGTCTGTGTTCACGGAGCCCAAGCAAGGACGGACAGATTGAGAAATGAAGTGGACATGGTGGAGTACTAAGGGGAAGGAGGCCTGGTGCTGGGCAGGGAGGGCATAGCCCAGGGTGTGTGCAATGGGGACCTCCCCTTAGGCTGGATCCCCTGAAGAGTGGGGCCTCCCTTGGTCCATTGGTCATTGAGGCTGAATAGTGGGAGTGAGGAGGACCTGAGGTAGGGGAAGCAGAGACAGGCCAACCCCAGACAGGCTCGTAGACACTGTCTGCGGGCTATGTCTCTGTGAGGGAAGGCTGGTGGGGATTTCTGTAGGGATGGAATAAGGAGAAGGGAAAGGAAGGTGGGAGCAGGAGTGTTTTTGTGGGGGGAAACTGTATGAAGGGGAGGGCCCCATGCCAATTTTTAGCCTTTCCCAATCCCCGCCATCCTTCATCCTTCTTGGGTGGAGAGTGGGAGTGATGGAAAGCTCTTTTCCCTTCTGGGCTGGAAAGTGATGTGTTTCTGATGGGAATTTTAAAGGGCTGGCTTTGATTTCTGTGTCTCATTACTTTCAGGATTACTCATTCCCCTGCCATGATTTTCTCTATATTTAAAGAACAAAAATATATTCATCAAAGCAAGCAGGTGAGTCCCCAAAGGATCATTGTCTGCAGATATGAAATCTGCCCTGGCAGCCCTCCTCCTGGGGTGGCCTGAATGGAGCAGGCTTTGTGCCTGCTGTGTGCCAGGCTTCCCAAGCCCCTGCACTTTGGGGCTAGTTTCCGGGCAGGCTGCTGGCTTTGGTGCTGATGCATAGCTCAAGTCAGGCCTTTTCTCTGACCCAATTCTGTTCTGTCCTGACCCACATCTGCAGCCACAGAGAAGCGCCAGGAGCCTTTGGAAGTCCCTGAGGGGAGCCTTGGCTTCCCACTGGCTCCCATGATCCCCAGGGCTGAGAGGGGGAGCAGCTGGAGAGCTGCAGAACCCTGCAGACTTCTGCGCCATTCCTTTCTGCTCCGCTGAGTTAACCCTGAGTGTTTATTTCTTCTTTAGGAAGTTTTATCCATCCCCTTCCTCTCCCTTAACCAGTGAGCCATCCCCTATAACGATAGGAGAAAAAAAGAGAAGATCCCTAAGAATGGCCAATACGTTAGCCAAGTCTAACAGTATGTGCTGTATTCTGCATCCGTAGACCTCCACCTCTGCGTAGATGGCAGGGAGGCACATTTCCCTGTCCCTTCCTTGGGACCAGACTTGGCCAAAAGCACATTTATTTACACCGCATTCATTTTCCCTTGCTGGCGCATTCTGTTCACAGGGCTGCAGCCCTTGTGTGGACTGTGTTCCTGGTCTGGCTTACTTCACTATATTTCTTCATAGACATCTTCCCATGTTTCTCTGTTATCCAACACATGCATGATTCTTACCTGATAGTGCAGGACTATTCAGTTACATGTGTGTATGTGATATGGATGGATGTCTGCTGCACGGCCATTTCTTTGCTTTTGATGTGTTTGCTATTCATATTACAAATATTTCCACGTTCTCCCCCCCCCCCCCGAGAGCTCTTCTGTAACAACGTCAAAGCCTCAGAACTAGCCACCCCCCGACCTCACTGGGAAGTGCACATCTGGACCCCACCCCCACCCCAGCCTCCCTGTTTTTAAAGTTTCTTGTTTAACAGAAATCTGTGTTCTCTCCATCCCATCACCACCTACCCCTCCCCGCTGAAAAAATAGAAAAGAAAAATTCTTTGTAACCACTATTTGTAGTCAAGCCCCCCCCCACCCCCGTCTGCCTCAGTGACTGAGGATGCATGGTCTCTGCTTCCCTCTGCGCCCTGGATCCGTCCCCTGTGGCCGAGGTGGGCACCTGGCTCCCTCAGATGGTCACGGGGGGATCAGGGTCCTCACAGCTCTCCGAGGTGTTGCTGCTGTTCTCCTGGCTCTGCTCCTCTCCTTCTCCAGGTCATCAAAGTCATCCGCCTTGCTTATTTTTTAATGTGAGGTCCTGCTTTCCCTCCTCTTGGTGGCGGCTGTCACCTTCCTCTGCATCAGATCCTACATGTCCTTCCATGTCTCTCTAAAGTCACGGCTCCTCGTCCAACCGCATGGTGCTTCTCCATCACTGGCTCTGATCACTGTTTATCCAGCCTTTCCTCAGTGGTTAGACAGCCTCTTACTCTCCCTGTTTCTGCCATGTGAAGAGTGACCCGGGGGGCCTCTCAAACACTTGTCCAAAGTGAGACTCACCGTCTTCTGCTTTAAATGGGCCTCTCTTCCAAAGTCCTCTGACCCCAGAGCCAGTTCCTCTTCAGACTTTATTCTAGCCCTGCCCTTTGGACATGTGCCCGGGTGTGCAGACTGAGCAAGAAAAACGGGATGCCCAGAGGATGCACCGTGTTTCACACAAAATGTGGGGGGATGGCCTCGAGAAGATGAGGAGAGAGTGGGAGAGGAAAGGCAAGGGGAGGGGGATGGGGCAGGGGCAGGGGCAGAGAGGAGAGGTTGTGTTTGGGTTCAGGCAGCCTGGGATGTCTGCCGCTGAGTGGACTCCCCATTATGGAGCCTGAGAACAAGGGGGCATGGAGTAAGGATATGGCGTCCAAGGCCCCACTTACTTTTCCAGGTTGATTCCATATTATTTCCCTCTGTGCATTCTCTAAGGAAGCCAAGCTGGCCGCTAGCTGTCCCCCACCCTCCCCCGCAGGCATGGCCTCCCCCTCCCCAATGAGGAACACCGTGCCACGTTCCTGGCTTTGGTCACAGATGCCGAGGCCACTGTGGTATCAGCCGCTCCCTGCTGGTCTCCCTAACCCCCCCCCCCCGGGCCCGGGCGTCTGGTGCCCCCCCCTTACCCTGGGCCCCCCCCCCCCCCCATCAGCACAGTCTTCCAGCCAGCTCTCTGCCTCCTGTGGCTGCTTCCCAGGTTCCCAGGGTGGACTTGGGGCTTGTTGGCCTTTGCCCAGTGATGGGGCTGCTCTGGGCTTCCTTTCCATCCTCGGTGGGCTTAGTGGTTGGAGGGGGAGCCCCCACCAGTATATTCCTACTCCATTTACACTGGCACTGTTAAAAGCATCTTTTTTAAGGTGAATGCTCTTGGCACATTCTTTTTTAGAAAGAGGACCTCAGCCCCAGTGGGTCCTTCGGGTCAGCTCTCCCCCTCCACAAACTTCGGAGGAGGGAACTGAGGCTGGAGAACGTGTGACGTGCCCTGAGCAGGCCGGGCTTCAAGCTCAGGTCCCGGCTGCCTTCCCGCGGCTGCGGGTCCGGCGGGTCCGGCTGGCCGGGGCACGGAGGCCGCCCTCGACCATGGCGCTTGCTCCCTTATGGCATCGTGAGCGGCTTGACGGTCCTTGCAGCTTCAGCCTATCCCTGCCATTATGTGCAAGAACCCAGATGGCGACCGCGGCGGTCCGCAGCTCTGGCCGGCCCAAGCACATGCCAGGACGAGGTTCCAGGAGGACGCCCTGCCCTTGTGAGGGGGAGTGGCAGCAGGCGATTGCTGAGGCTGAAGTCTATGTCAGGCCCCAGCTTTCACCTCCCACTTTCCTTTGCAAACACGCCCCGGACTCCTCCTCTGCAGAGGAGAGAGGTGCGTCCTGTGCAGTCTGCCCACCGTGGGCCGGATCCTGCCCACCCTTGAGTGAGTCTCTGCCATGGATGAAAGTAAAGGTGAGGAGGTGGATGAGAGGGGAGGACAAGGGAGGGAAGGGAAGCTGGGGAGCCCTGACTCTAACCCCAGCCCCCCTCTCTGCCAGGGGCCTGGGAACCTGCTCCCCCCTGAATCCTGGGGAAGTGGGAGGAGAGGGATGGGGGCTGAAACCAGGATTTCTGGATCCCTCCCTGGAGGATGCTGTTGGCATCCTGGCATCTGGCCAGGGGGAGGCAGATACAGCTGCAGATATAGGTGGAGGCTAAATCTCCTTGGCTGCTCCTGAGACCCACCAGCCCTGGGCCCTGGGGATAACCTGAGAGTCAGAAAGGCCAGGCCTGAGGCCATGGGGTACAGGAGGCCTGGAATAACCTGAGGGTCAGCAAGGCCAGGGCTGAGGCCAGAGCCTCAGGGGGCCTGGGGATAACCAGAGGGTCAGCAAGGCCAGGGCTAAGGCCGGGGAGTGCAGGGGGGCCTCAGGAGCCCA
>NW_020946652.1:6972730-6982102 GCF_900497805.2 Vombatus ursinus | reverse complement strand
CTGGGGTTCAGGAACCCTAAGGGTCAGAAAGGCCAGGGCTGAGGCCATGGGGTGCAGGAGGCCTGGGGTTCAGGAGCCTGAGGGTCAGAAAGGCCAGGGCTAAGGCCAGGGGGTGCAGGGGGCCTCAGGAGCCCAACCTTCTGCTGCCTGTCCTAAATCTTCCTTCCACAGCTCAGCTCCAGTGGCTGCTAAAGCACAGAAAAGTTTGGGGCCGTTGTGGAAGGATTTGGGGTGAAAGTGGGAAGAGAGTTTGGTCAGATTTAGGTTCAAGCCCCGGCTCTGCTGCTGGCCACCGCTGTGACTTTGGGCCAGCCTCAGCCCCTCTCCAGGCCTCAGTTTCCTCATCTGCAATATGAAGAGCTTGGGCTAAATCTGGTCTTGTGCCAGGAATATAATAGGAGCTTTAAAAAGGTTTTTTTGAATGTTTGAGTTCCTTTCTGGCTCTAAGTTCATGCTCAGATTGGGTTCCTTGTATTCAGTTTTCTCCATTACAAAAATCAGTCAACAAGCATTTATTAAGCACCTCCTCTGTACCCTGCCCTGTACTAAGTGCTACAGATACAAAGAAAGGCTAAGAACCCTGTTTGGCTCTTATAATCTAACTTCCAGGTAGCTGAATAGGTGATCTCTCAGTCCGTTCCAGGTCTAAATCCTCTGGCCAACTGGCAATTGTCTCCAGCACTGGCAGCAAGGACACACGTCATCCCACGACGAGGTTAGAGTGATGTGAAATTGGGTGGGACAGTCCCTGGGAACAGAGCTTGCATTCCTTATGGCCTTTAGGTACAGATGAGATCAGGTTAAAAAGAACATGGAAGGCAGACCTACAGGGGAAAAGGGGAAGAGGAGGAGGAGGACGAGGAAGAGGAGGGATGCGTGAGAAAGGCAGGGGGCAGTATGAGTTCTATTTTGCAGATAAGGAAACTGAGGCTTAGATACCCGAGGCCTTAATGTGGGAAGGGTAGGCAGGGCATTTCTGCTGGGCTGCTAGTCTCAGTGTTACCTTCCCTGGATGTGGCAAAAGTCAGGTGCGGTCTCTGAAGTCCTTTATCCCAGGCACTGGCAGGCCCTCCTCACAGCAGCCACGCCTTGCTGCACAGGCAGGGTCATAGATCCTGGGGTGAGGATGGGCTAGGAGGCACCTCAGCCTGTGCGGGGATGTGCCCTCTCCAGCTGGGATGGCCAAAATCTTATCAAAGGACGGGAGGACGGGGATGCTAACTCGAACCCCAAGAGCGCCTCCCTCCCCCCGTGGCTCCATCCTCTGCCCGGCCACTCAGGTCTCATCCCAGCAGCCGCCATCTCTTCCTGCAAACCCCTGACAAGGGCTCAGCCATGTGGGATCAGCTCTTTCTGGCTAAACGTCCCGGTCAAAGAGCCTCCCTGTCACCGTCTCCCTTCTTGTGGAGAGGAAGCCTGGGACAGGGAAGGAGCCTCGCACCCTTCCTCCAGCCCTCACTGCCTGGTGACTGTGGGCAGCTTTCCTATTCTCGGCAAGCCTCAGTTTCCTCATCCACAAAATGGGAACAGCAATAGAACCTACCTCACAGGCTTGGGTCAAGCCTCAGATCCAGTACAATTTATTTACGGAATTCAAAATGGAAACTCTTCTGGGATTTGTACTTGTAGAAGAGGGATTATCATCTCGGTATGTGAGGTGTAATGAGCTCAATTCTGGCCTTCGAGGCATGGATTTCTGGGGGCACGACAGATGCCAGATGTTTGCAGCCTGCAGCGATAGTTTTTACCTTTTTTTTTTTTAAGGCAATTGGGGTTAAGTGACTTGCCCAGGGTCACACAGCTAGTAAGTGTCAGGCGTCTGAGGCCAGATTTGAACTCAGGTCCTCCTGACTCCAGGGCCGGTGCTCTATCCACTGCGCCACCTAGCTGCCCCGTTAGTTTCAACCTTTGCCTTGTGATAGTCAAGTGAGATAAAGTTGGGAGAGCACCTTCCCATTGGGCCAGCCTGTAGAAATGCCACTTGGTGATATTGTTGTCATTATCGTGTGTCACCTGCTGAGGGGTTCAGGGGTCATGGTCCTGGGCCGGTCGCTGTCCGCTGGTGTCTTTGCTGCATAGTGGACCATGGACCATGGCGTGGCTGGACAAGCGAACTGGAGGTAAGAGGCAAACAGGACGAATGCATGACGATAACCACAAGACCGCTTACGTCCAAACGTGAGGATGTAAGCAGCTGCATTATTATTATGATATGCTGTATAATACGTTATTATTATATACTGATCTATGTACGCTCTGTGTAGTGATATAACTGCTTATAGTGCTAGTGTTGGGGTATTGTTATTGTACGTGTGTGTCATTGTATAATAACACATCACAACGACACAATTGCTTACACCTAACCCTAGGCTGTCAGCGGTTACTATTATTATTGTTATTATTTTGCTCATTTTCACATTCAACAGCATTCGGATAGAAGCTGTCGTTTCTGGTGGCAGTGCCCTGGTCTTGTAGCAATAGCATTAACCCCTCCATTTCTGTAACAAAGCCACGCCACTCAGCCTCGTGTGTGTTTGGTATTTCTGGGTCGACATGATGTTGGTTGACTTTGTGTCGACGTTGCCCGTGGAGGGCTTTGGAGAAAAAGGAGATGAGTTCTCTTTGGGGCATGCCTACTTTGGGGGCGGGGTCTCCATAGACACGTTCACACCACACATGAGGCATTTTGCATTTCATGAAGACCTGCCTTTTAACGTTGTATGTGACTGTCCCCCACACTGGGAATTCCTGCCCTCCTCCTGCCTCAGAGATGCAGCTTGGCTACCAGCTTGGCACGGAGCCTTCCTGACAGCCCTCGCCACCCCTGCTGGTGCCTTCCTCCCCAGCCTCCCAGTGTCCAACTACTTCAGATGTGTTTGCATTTATTCTCTTTACGTTTCTTGTGTATATTTGTAGAGGTTTCCTTGTCATTTTCTCTCTCAGACTGTCACCTGTCTGGGAGTGGGTGTGGGTTCATTTCCTGTTCTTGTGCTTGACTCACAATAGGTGCTTAATAAATGCTTGTAGATGTGTCAGCACAATCCATTTACGTTTTAGCACGTGACCATCCCAGTCCCCTGTTTGAGTGTCTCTTCCAAACTTGCGAGAAGCAGCTGGAGTCGAGAGAACTCTAAATGTCCAGTGGGAGATGTGGTTTTGAATCTGTACTGCCGAGTTAGGAGGCCTCTTCACCTATAAAATACAGGGCCTGCGCTAATGCATTGTTGGTGAAGTTGTGAACTGATCCAACCATTCTGGAGAGGAATTTGGAACTATGCCCAAAGGGCTATAAAAATGTGCATACCCTTTGACCCGGCAATAGCACTTCTAGGGACACATGCCAAAGAGATCATACAAATGGGAAAAGGACCCACATGTACAAAAATATTTACAGCGGCTCTTTTTGTACTGGAAAAGAATCGGAAATTGAGGGGATGCCCATCCATTGGGGAATGGCTGAGCAAGTTTTGGTATGTGAATGTAATGGAATGCTATTGTGCTATAAGAAATGATGAGCAGGCAGACTTCAGAAAAACCTAGAAAGACTCGTATGGTCTGATGCTGAGTGAAGTGAGCAGAACCAGGAGAACGTCATCCAGAGTAACAGCCACGTTGTGCTATGATCACCTAGGAATGACTCGGCCTTTCTCAGCAATGCCAGGATCAAAGACATCTCCAGAGGCCTCGTGATGAAGCTGACTGTCGGCTCCAGAGAAGGAACTGGCATTGATTGAAGACAGACCTAAGCAGGCTGCTCTTCACTTTCATTTTTTTTTTCATTTCATTCGAGTCTTCTTGCCCAAAATGACTAACACGGAAATGTTTTCATAGTTGCACCTGTATAACCTCTACCTGAGTGCTTACTGTCTCAGGGAGGGGGGAGGGGACGGAGGAATCAAAACTTTAAATAAAAATGTTAAAAAATTAAATAAAATACAGTTCCTGGATGAGGCCTGAGGTCTCTCCCACAGCCCGAACAGAAGTGCGCGCATGTGTTTGTGTATTTGGGAGGTGGCAGAATCGATGGGGGCTGGCTCTTCACCACCTTAGGAGCTTAAGGACAGTTTTGAGATTGATGGTGGAGAACACGGCAGCCTGGGAGTCAAGAGGCCCACGTTCAAGTCCCAGCTCTCTCACTAAGCAAGTCGCTGCCCTCCTCTGGCCCTCAGCCCCCTCTTCCTGGAGGAAGAGGTTGGGGTCCGGAGTGCTGAGGTCCTGTCCCTGTCTAGTCCTGGGACCACAAAATGCCGTGGTCCTGAGAGGAGAGGCCCTGGGGCCGCCGGTGAGGCTTTGGGGGTAGGCGGACACAACTAGCAGTGAGGGGGGCTGAAGACCCAGCTAGGCAGTTTGGGGACGATCAGGCCTCTTCCAGGAATGTTGTGTTCCCCCCCCCCCCCGCCCAGGTCTCGGCAGAGTCCGGGAATTCAAAGAGTCTGGCAGGAACGTAGCATGTTGCCAAGTTCCATCAAATTAGCTGCTGGCTTTTCTGGGCCCTTCTGCTCTCTGCATCTCTCCCCAGTGGTGAAAGGGCCTATTTTTCCAAAGGGAGGGAGGGATTTCTCTTGAAAGAGGTTCGGGTGGTGATTTCCTGCTCACATTTCTTGCCACCCTGGGTCCTGGCCCATTTCCTGTTCTACCACCCTCTTAGATTAATGTTTGGGAGTGGCCTCAGTGTGTGACTTCTGCCCTCATCCAGCTCATTACAGAGGTGTCCAATAGCTGTTTGGACTCTGGGCCAGCCACCTAACCCGCTGCTCGGGTGACTCCTCTTAGCTGGGCATTGCTCTTAACCTTGACTTTGCTTGGTGACTGCAGGTTGACTTTCCCTGCCTGGGTCATTTTTAGGTCTGGACAAGTGAAGAGTCTTTTCTTCACATAGGGCAGTGCCAGGGAAAGGGTGCAGCTACTCCTCCCTTCCTCCTGCAGATATTTCAGGAAGCAGTGCTATGTGATTTGCCCCATCCTGCCCTGCTTCCCAAGGGCAGTCGCGGTGTTTTGAAAGACCGCAGCTGGGGAGCCTGTACTGGGGTGTTCTCTCCGAGTCCCTCTACCTATAGGTGAGGCTGATCAGATATGAGTTGTACCACCCAAGAGCTGGGGGAGAATGAACAGTGACTGTAGAAGTCACTAGAAACCAACATGGAGCTGGGGGAAGACATGTTTACAAAAAAGGGATAAGGGCTATATTAGCCCTGAGAAAGTACACAAACCCTAGGGATGTGGAAACAGCCTACAGAAGAACTTGCAAATAAAACTGTTTCCCTATTATGCCTGATAGCCTGTGTGCTTATAAGGGGATCTTGTGACCTTCCCATGGGATTTCTGTCAGATACTCAAGTATCAGATCCTGGCATTGGGGGGGGGGGGGCAACGGGATAGAAAAGTATTAACTCTGCCTAAGAGTATGTTCCCTAAAGCTTCAGGTCTAAAATCAAGAGACTCTACTCTGGTCGAGAGAGTCTACCAAAACGAAGAAGTCTGCTGCATTCCTTGGCGTAGGGGGAAGAGCTCTGAATTTGGATTCAGGAGATTCTGGGTTGGGGTCAGATCTTGGCTGTCACACTTACTAGCCATATGAGCTCAGGGAAGTCACTTTCCCTGTGCCTCCTATGGAGAGGGATGGGGATTAGCTGACGTTACCTTTTCTCAGCCCCAATCCCATTCTGGTCTGGCTGGCTAGCAGTGTGGCCCCTTGAGGCTAGGCCAGGCCAGGAAGGGAAATGACCATTGCCACTTGCTGCCTGGGTGACCCTAGACAAGTCATCGAGCCTTGGTTTTTTCATCTGTACAATGGGATAGCCATAGCATCTCCATCCCAGGGCTGGGGGACACTTTAGAAATGTTAGAGCCTCCTATCAGTGGCATTTCTTGTTGTCAGCAGTTTCGTCCAATCAGAGAGAACTGGGGCCGGGGTGGGTGGGGCTGGGTGGGGCTGACGCATTGCGCGGCGGAGGGGCGTCTATGGGCGGGATCGGGACCCCAAGTGCAGCGAGATCTGTTTGAGCCAGATGCTCGGGGATGCGATGTTGCTGACAGTCTGTCTGGTTCTTCCCCAGACTCCTTCAGAGCCTGGGAAAGTCTGCGCTCTTGGCCTGGACTGCCTGGGGCCTTGAGTGCCGGAGTCGCCTGAAGCTGGCTAACGATGGTTCTGGGTCCCAAGGTCGGCGGTGTCTGCGTCCTTGCCCAGTCCGAGTGCCTGAGAAAGAGGTCACGGGACCCTGGCAGCCGGGAGGTAGGGGCCTGGACTAAGCACCTTGACCTCCAATAGCCTTCAATTCTATGATTTTTGTCTCCTTCCTCTTCGTGAGCTTTCTTCCATCTTACCATCTGGGCATAACTTACCACCAGCCCTAGAATTGTGATGGAAGGGACCACCTACTCCAGCCTCTCCATTTGACAGATGGGGAAACCGAGGCCCAGACCTCCTCGTAGAAGCTTAGGCCGGTGGCTTGATCCTGCCTTGGTCAGCGTTCCTGTCTAAAAGATGAGAGTGATTACACCTCCCATTTCTCACTTTCGGTGATTATGATAAATGCGATGTTGTTGGCACAGGCGTGCGTACGCTACCGAACAAAGGGGGCTGCTTTAGGACAACGCATTCGTCCCCTCCTGCTTGAATCTGCGTCGGCGGAGCCTGATTCCCATCGACCACGTTCCGCATCTTCGCTAAGCGGGTCCAACGGCTGGATGGGAAGTGGCCATGGGCAGGGCGTGGCTGCCCTCATGGGTGGAGCATCGTGGGGGGCTTTCCGCCCCGCCCACCATTTACCAGCGTCGTCAGCTTGAGCCACGGTCCTTGGCCTCAGTGTGCTGACCGCCATCCCGGACGTTCCGGCCGCTGCCCTCAGCAGGTTCACAGCAAAGTAAGAGAGTGGGCAGGGTGCATCCAGCCTCATATTCCTTCTCTGTAAAATGGGGATAATAAAACGTGTCCTATACATGAAGAGGGAAGTGAGGTGATGTAAAAGCAAAAGCTGTCAATGAAAAACCACTTTAAAATACTGTTTGTACTGGACACCTCACCGGGTTGTTCTGAAAAAGTTGCTGGGTTACTAGACTGTAAGAACCAGGAGGGCAGGCCTTCTTGGCCCCTGCAAACAGCAGGTGATTCATAAATGTTCATTGGATGATACTGGATGGCTCAGTCAATGCTGTGCTGTCCCAAGGAGGTGTTTATAAGGACAAGTTAGAGCCCGAGGGGAAGATGCCTGGGATAAGACTATCATGGCATAAGCAGGGCTTTGCACACTTTCTAAAGGGCGTGGCTTGGGCCCTCTTACCTGGTTCTCACCCCAGCCCTGTCAATCAGGCTCCATCAGCTCCATTTCACAGATGAGAAAGTTGAGGCTGCCCCGTGGTCACTGAGCTCCCAGGCCTCTCCTGACTCCAGACCTCCGTGTTTCTCCATGTTTCATCTCAGTCATTAGAGAAGGAGGTGACATCTTTGGGGAGTGGGTTCTGGGGCAGGGCGGGTGACTCCTGGTCTTTTTGAGGCGGTTCTCAGTCAAGGACAAGTTGGACTAGGGGACCTTGGTGGTTGTGTGACCTTGGTCAAGTCATTCTTGGGCCCCAGGTTCCTCATCTGTAGAAGGAGGGCTTGGTTTTGATGCCCGAAGCCCCTGCCAGCTCCAGGCCTGTGCTCCCCTCCAATGCTCTCCAGGCTGCCCTGATTCTTGGAGGACTGTGGATTTCCTTGGCTTCTGACCACACTCGTCTCCTTGGGCCTCCTTCTCTGGCTCCTAAAAGGGCAGCCAGACCTCATCCTGCTGGCCAGAGGCTGACCCTGGAGTGACATTCAGCACCCTCAATGGTTCCCTTCAGGCCCACCCCCCAGACTCTGGCCGGTCTCTGGCCCCCTTCCACCAACTTTTCCGGGCCCGTCTCCCTGGATCTGGCTTGGGCCAGAGCCCTATTCCTTTGGGTCGTTCACATCGCAGGAAATGTGGTTGGGAATGTTCCTTCTGGGTATCATTCATCAGGGTGGTAAGTAGCTGCTGGGCTACTATTGACCAGGAAATGTGGGGAGTGGGAGATGTAATCAGGGGCGGAGACTCAGGTGGGGAAACTAGGCTCCGGATAGGCTGCGAACCCTGCCTTACCCTGCCAATGGGGAAACAGGGGAGGGAACTGCGATTTGACCCAGGAATAAGAAGGCCCGCTCTCCCTTCTGTAAGGCGTGCCCATACGTGGGACACCCGGCCTTGCTAGGCTGTTAATAAAAAGGTTTTTCCTGGTTCACCAATAGCTTCGTGGAACTTGTGTTGCTTAAAACATTAACGACATATGGGGCAGGCACTGTACTGTGAGTCCGAGCATCTGGATTCGAATTCCATCTCTGCTGCTGGTGCCCTCGTCTGTCAGGTCCCTCCAGCCCGGATTCCTGCCTTATTCAGTCTTTCCTCAATCATGGTCTCACATGACCTGTGCTGCCCAGGCTCCCTCTCCCAGCCTCAGTGGTTTCATGCTTTTTGAGAGCCCATCTACCTAATCCATTTGTGCCACTTTACAGGAACAGCTCACAATGGCAGGCAGAGTGTTAGAATCTCCCCTTTGCTTGTAGTGACACGCCCCCACCCCCACCCCGGTGCCTTCAGCTCGGGTCTCCTGCCTGGAACCGTGGCTACCTCTTCCCTGCAGCTCCCTGGGCTCTGGCCTGATTCACATCGGGTATTGGGCGGCTAAAGGGTTAACTCCGTTCTTGGCTGACTGCTCCCTGAAGCCTCCCCCTCGGCCCCAGATGTAGAGCAAAGTTTCGTCAGCTGCTGCCAAAACCAGGAGGATCCTTGGGCTGGGCTCACTCACCTAGACGGTCAGGTAGGGGTGCTGAGTTCTGAACTGGCCCCAAGCCTGCAGAGTGGAAGAGTGAGAGCCTCGATCTGGAGCAGGCTGGACCTCCAACTCTCGTTTCTAGATTTTAAATTGTTTCTTGTGTTAATAAAAAAAGAATAATAAAAGGTGCCCAGAAGATGGAAGCCAGAGAATAATGACTAATTACAAAGCCGAGGCGAGTTGCTTCGGGGCTTGTCTCCGGAGGCGAGGAACTGGAGGAACGGACCGCAAAAAGCCTTGTTTCAGTTATAGTGAGTAAGAAGAGATCCAAGGGTGGGGCGGGCCACTTCGTGGAGTGGAGGAGCCGTGGGAAATGGCACACGAGAGCGGGGGAACTTCCCCCTTCGTAATTGCTTCCTGTCCAGGCCTGGAGAAGGCAGCTCAAAAATGACTGAACCAGGAGCATCTGACCCCCCAGATGAGGAAGGAAAAGTAAAAACTGCTTTGGTGAGCTCACATGGCCTGAGCGGATGAGCGGATGAGCGGATGAGCGGATGAGCGGATGAGCGGATGAGCGGATGAGCGGATGAGCGGATGAGCGGA
>NW_020946652.1:6968758-6972720 GCF_900497805.2 Vombatus ursinus | reverse complement strand
GAGCGGATGAGCGGATGAGCGGATGAGCGGATGAGCGGATGAGCGGACGAGCGGCCTGGGCCCCCAGAAGGACTGGCAGGTGTACTGGAAGCTCTCAGAAGATGGGAGAGGGGGCTGCAGGCCTGGAGAAGGGCACATGTCCTGACTGGGCTTGCCAAGTGTAGGGAAGGGGAGACGCATTAGATAGCACCCACTATGATCCAGGGACTGTGCTAAGCACTTTGAAAACATCATATTCGAGCTTCACAACAACTAGGAGGTAGCTAGGTGCTATTATTACCCCCATTTTACAGATAAGGAAACTGAGGCAGACAGTGGGTCACACAACGAGTATGTAAGTGGCTAGATTTGAACACAGATCTTCCTGACTCCGGGCCTGGTACTCTCTCCCTTGTGTCACTAGTTGTCTCTCTAGGCCAGTGAGCGTGACTTTGATTCCTAGAGAAATTCTTGAATGAACTTGTAGGGAGGCTGAGTGTTATATAAAGTACCCAAGCCTACTAAGAGGCATGCATAATTAAGACCGGAAAGTCAGCTAGGTGGGTGGAGGACAGTGACCTTGACGCCTTGGCTTATCTTTTGTTCTCTTGGGTTCCTGTGCACGCCAAACCTGAGAATCTTGGGAGTACCTTGGGGAGTAACTGTAAATTCAGAGACTTGTGCTGGCTGCCCAGACTTAGGGTTCTAAAAGACTTCATTCTAGCACAGAAAACGTCCTGGCTTTGTTAGGTGACAGCCAGCAGCCTGCCCCTTCTCCTGGACACGATTTAGTCTCCATTCCCTGACAGACTGGGACCGAGAAGGCTTTGGCCTCCCTGAAGCGCTGAGCTCCGCTGCTGGTAGCGGGCAATGCCTGGTGGAGGCTTGTGCTGTGGCCCCCATAGGCCAGCTGGGAATCAAGCCCCCGTGTGCCCAGAGAGATGGCCCGTCCTAGCAAGCACATGCCCCTCACATGTGATTCCTTTGTATGCTTACTGTCTTCTCTCGAGTCTATATTTATGAGAGAAAGAATGACCTACGTTTACAGGAAGAATGTTTTGTTGCAAATGTTTTCACCATGCTATTAAATTAAATATCTTTGTTTCGAATGAATTCTGTCTTCCAGTAGACTAGAGAAAAGGTGGGAGCTCATGAATTGTGGCATTGAGTGGATGTGGACCCGTGGAGAGCCTTGAACTTGGGGCGGATATTCTGGTGTTCCTGGGCATTGGTGGGGGGCAGGAGAGGCTGTGTCCCAGGAGCTACCCATTATTAAATCGACGAGTGACTGCCTAGAAAAAGGAGGGTGTTCACATAGGGCCGGCCAAGCCCTCAAGAATCGATCACAGACTTGTTGCATTTCCTCTTTGATGGCATCATGAAACTGCAACCTGGGTGAAGCCTAGTGAGGTCCTGCACTAGACTGAAGCCAGTATCACGGTACCTCCTGCATTCCTGTAGAAAACATGGTGAGGTGTGGGCTTGATCATTCGATGGGGTCAGAAGCGGGTGCTGAGCTCCACATTCAGAATCCTCACAGCTTTGGTTTCTGCCTTTTCTTGGCCTCCCCAAAGGGATTATCTCCCGCTCATCCCTGTGTAGATCTTGTTTGCACAGAGTTGTGTGTCTTCCCCATTAGATGGGGAACTCTCTGAGGGCAGGGACGGCTTTTGCCTCTCTTTGTATCCCCAGCTCTTAGCACAGAGTAAGAGCTCAGGAAACATTTGGTGACTGACTGACTGCAGCTTGTTGGGCAGTTTCTAGTGAAGTGCCAAAGGGATCTGTATTGGCTATTGAACATTTTGATGAGACTGGACGTCATCTTCATCAGGATTCTAGATGACACTGTCCCCTATGGTGCAGCACTACCCAAGCTCTGAGCTCACCTGGCCACCCCCAGAATATTCGCTGGATTTGGCATCTAAGTCCCACCTAGAGCACGTCTCCTGGGGACGTCTCCAAATATTATCCTGTCTAGTTTCCTATAGACTGAGCTCCAGCCACAAATCACCAATGGCCTTTAGGACTTACCAGAACCCACAGAAAACATAAAGTACTTAGAGGGCTGACATTGGGGCAATCCCATGACCTGGTGGTGAGACCCTTCCTACCCATGTGGAGCTGACACAGTCCTTCTCAGACTTAGGGTTCCATCTCATGGCTTGGAAGCTACCTCCTGCCCTGCCCCAGAAGACAAGCTGACTGGGGGACTTCTGGCCAGACACCATCTTTCCCTTTAGACCAGCTCTCTCTGAAGAACTATTATAATTGTGGATCTGAATTGTTGAGGGCTAACAAGGGCCTTTCCTCTTGTTCTCCCACATTTCTGCCTTAGTTCCTCTTCTGTGGTCCCTCTGCTACAGGAACCACATGGGCAATCCATTTTTACAAGTCACTCTGTTCAGGAACCCCTCCTTTTCCTTCTAGAAGCTAGGTCCCTAAATTCTAACTTGGTGTTACCCAAGAGGCAAGCCCAAAAGTCAATGATGCCCATTGAATCTTCTGAGTCAAAGACTAGCTTATGTTATCATGTTGTCCAGTAAATGTCTCCTCCTCCAACAGGGAGATGAGCATTCAGGACGGTGGCCTGTAGATTTCCTCTGGATGTGTTGGCATACCCATGTCAGCTGTGTTCTGCTGTCATTCCCTTATTGCCCGGATGCTGCCACCTTTGGGGCTGTGAAGCTCCAGGCCAGCTCAGGACTCTGTTCCGTGATCAGAAGACTGAGGTGCTTTATCTTTAACCTCTTAACAAGGTGCTAGTGGGCATGTCCGTGATCTCTAGGGAGAGGTGGACCTGTCCAGCTGGTCAGGCGAGTGAGGGAGGACTTCTGATCAAGCCCTTCTTACAACACAAAGCTGGGAGGGGGGGTGCAGCTGACACCTCCAAGGACAGAATCAGGATCCCCAAAGATCTCCCTCAGGCTAAACATGGAGCTCAGAGGATGCCATTTAACTGACATAAAGCCTTACCAGAGCCCAAAAAGAGAGGAGGGAGGCTAGGGTTAGCTAGGAGTTGTTCTGAAAAGACCTGGAGCTGGGGGTGGTCTGCTAACCCCAAATAAGTGGGCAGTGGCACAGGGCTCGGGAGGCAGGAAGGGAGCTAGTGTGTCTTGGGTCCCATGGAGAGAGCCCTCCACCTACAGGGAAGGAGAGGAGAGGGCTTGGCTCTGCCTCAGTCAGACCACATTCGGGTCAGATTGGCCAGTTTTAAGGATATGGTAAGTTGGGGAGCTTCCAGAGGCGCAGCCAGAGGGTGAAATACCCGTCACAGAAGACTGGGTGGAGGAACTGGGGATGTGTCTTCTGGAGAAGGAAAGGCTCAGGGGACGGGTCCACTCTTCAGCTCTCTGGAGGGCTGCTATGCGGGAGGGAGGAGGATCAATGCTGATGTGCCTGGCTCCAGAGGGCAGAACCAGGAGGGGAAGCGGGAGATGAGCTGGCAGATTTAGGCTCAGCGTCAGCAGACACTCACTGATGGCCGGAGCTGGCCCCAAGCAGAGAAGGCTGCTTCAGGAAGTCCTGGTGCCCATCACTGAAGGTCTCAAAGCAAAGGCTGAGTGACCTCTCCTCAAGGAAGCTCCTGAGAGCAGGAACCCGCTTTTGCCTCTTTTTGTATCCCTAGTGTTTAACACAGTGTAGGCATGTAGGAGGTGCTTAATAAATGTTGACTGACTGATTATTAAATTGAGGAGTCTAGGAGTTGGGGAATGGGCATAGTTTGGACTCCAACGCCAATGAGGGTCCTTCCAGTTTGGAGATCCCAGCCTTCTGGATTCTGGTTTGGCCTTCCCAGACCTCATTTCCAGCCTTTGGTTCCTCGATTTCCCCCCCTCAGCTGCCCTGGTCCTTTCTAGCAGGAATTGGTCTCCTTCCTGTTTCCTCCCCTGGTCCACTGCGGCAGGTGGCTGCTGCAGCATTTGGATAACAGAGCTTCCCACCCCCCCCCCCCCCCCCCCCCCCCCCCCCCCCCCCCCCCCCCC
>NW_020946652.1:6937202-6968658 GCF_900497805.2 Vombatus ursinus | reverse complement strand
CTCCCCTCCCCTCCCCTCCCCTCCCCTCCTCTCCCCTTCTCTCCCCTCCCCTCCCCTCCCCTCCCCTCCTCTCCTCTCCTCTCCCCTCCTCTCCTCCATCTCTACAGCCTTTGGTTGATACCACAGGAGAAAAGGGCAAAAGCAGAGATGAATCTGCCCTTGGTCTTTGCTCTAGTGTGGGCCCTGCAGCTGCTGATACCACTGAAATGGTCATTGATTCCGAGCTTTCAGGCTAGTGTCTGACTTCAAGGGCCCCCAAATCCCCATAGATAACTCTGAAATCTGATGAGGGGAGCTCTGTTCTTGAGGGCTCACTTATTACAGTACGGAAGAGCATGTGGCTGGGGAGAGGGGCAGGGGCTCATCTGCCACCTTTCTTTCTCAGAGCCAAGAAGAGGCTGATAAGAGAGTGGCAGGGTGAGATCATGAGGAAGCAGGAAATCCCCTCCTGGGCAGGTTGGAAGGGGAGGAGGGGGGGAGATGAGAGGAGGAGACAGAAGTCTAGAGAGCGTCTGACTCAGCAGCCCTCACCCTCCCAGTCAGACTGGAAGGTCTCCTTGCTACCTGAGGGGTACGGCCCGACAAGCCGCATGCATCTGCGGGCACCTGCTGGGCAGCCTGGTGTTGTCTGAGCAGAGCAGGATGGGCTGGGTCATGGATGCCCCTTTATGCTGTTGGGAACTGTGGGCTCCCTCCTATTATCTCCCATCCCCGTGCTGCTGACAAAACCAGGACCACCGAGGTCCACAGCATCTGCCTTCTGTCACGTGACAACAGCCTCAAGGTCTGTGGGAGGCTGGTGGAGGGCAGATGTCACTTTGATTTGACTGTCCCCGTTACAGGGCCAAGAGCTCCCCCATCAGAGTCTGTGGACCCTTGATGCCCTGAATTTAGGGTGCAGAAGTTGGCCCTTGGTGTCCTCTGTCTGCAGAGGAAATTCCCCATCTGGGCCAGAACCTTTGATGTCAGAGGCTCTGCCATCATGCCAAGGGCCAGTGGACGCGGTAGGGGATTTCTCTTCCCTCTTGCTCACTGCCCCAATCTGGGAAATCAAGGAGCCACCCCCACTATTCCCATGAGTCAGTGGGTTGTCACTGAGCTCCCTTGTAAGCACACATCCACAGAACTCATGGAGAAGTTTGATTTACAGGTGGAAGGAAGCCGACGTAACTCGATGTCCATCTGTCCCCTAGAGACCCTGCTGAGAGAGCCTCCATCGCTAAGACCAGGTGGTGCTCCCCAGAGGCATCCCCTTAATAAGCCATGCCGAAGCTTTGGGCTAGGCACTGTGCTGGGCACTGGGGCACCTGCCCTCAAAGAGCTTACATTCTACCAGGGGGTGGTTCAACACGGAGAGACAGAGAGTACTCACAATTACGGGAATCAGGCAAGGCAACCCTTGAGCTGAGCCTCCAGGGAGGCAGGGATTCTGAGACATGAGAGTGGGGGGAGGGAGGGAAGTACAGGCCCAGGGGATGGCCTGTGTCCCGAGACAAGAGAGAGCACCCAGAGTTCAGGGAACATCTAATAGATTAGTTTGTCTGGACTGGGGAGGCCACGGAGTGGGGTAATGTCACATACCTGCTGGAAGTCAGGCAACAGAGAATCTGGGGAGTTTGGAGGGGTAATGGAGCACTAGTGAGCATGGATGGACCTGGCATCTGGGGCAGGAGGCATTGTCTGGGGAACCTGGGGGGAGACAGATCCAGTCTTAGTTTCCTGTAGGTGCCCCTGGCCGCGTGGGTCGCTGTTCTCCCTGGCCAACCCTCCTTCTGCAGATGTCTCACCTCTGGGTGGTGGGGCTTCTTGGCTTGGTTCCTTGGGTGAGTCACTCCCCATCAGGGGGCGTCTCTAGACCTCAAGGCATTTTATGAAGAAGGCTTGTCTCCATCCTGCAGAAGGGAGTTCCCTGGAGTTTCTTTGTCACAGCAGGAGACACACCTTCCCCTCAGGTTCTAGTTCAAGCTCAGTATCAGGTGAGAGTGCTCTAGAACCTCTCCTTTGTGCTCTGGTTCCTAACTGCTGATCTCCCCCATCTTCCCCTAGGGGTTGGAATACATCCTGTCCCTTGTGGGTCATGGTAATTCCCAGAGTCTTTCCTTTCCACAGATGGTGTTTCTCACCCAAGTGAGTTCTTTCCATTGTCTAGAATCAGGGTTTTAAATTTGGGGGAACAGAGGGAGGTCCATGAATTTGGATGGGAAAAAATTACATTTTTATTTCAATATAATTTTATTTGATTTGTATATTTATCTCAATATATAAATACCTGCTATTGTTATATCTAGCAATCCCAAGTATCTGAGGTCGGATTTGAATTCAGGTCCTCCTGACTCCAAGGCCAGAGCTCTATCTACTGCACCACCCAGCTGCCCCAATTTAGAAACATTCTAAGAAAGCTTTGCAAGGCTTTACCAGACTTCCAAAAGTGTTCATGACACAACAAAGGTTAAAAACTTCTAGTTTATAGTTTTCTTTCTCTATTTTGTCTCTCCCAGATTTAGGTATCAAGATCAGATTTATATCACAGAAAGAATTTGGTAGACTCTTCCTTTTCTATTTTTCATTTATTGTTTCTGTTACGTTGAAACTATTTTTTCTTTGAATGTTTGGTTACTTGTTTCACTTGTAAATCCATCTGGATGGGGGGAGAGATTCTTTGGGAGTTCATTTATGACATGTTTAATTTATTAAAATGATTTATTTCTTGTTTTGTTAACATGAGAGTTTTATATTTTTTGTAAATATTCATCGATTTCATTTAAATTGATAATTTAAATTGCAGGTATTAATCAATTTCATTTAAATTGATAAAATGTATCAGTTTTGTTGCAATAATTGAACAAAATGGTTCTAAAATTTCCATGATTTCCTCTTCATTTGTTGTGACGCTCCCTTTTTTATTTTTGATGTTGGTATTTTGGTTTTCTTTTCCTAAGAAATATTAGTTATTTATTTTATTAGTTTTTTTAAGGTTCCTAATTTTATTGAACAATTCAATGTTACTGTTTTGCTTTCAGTTTTGTTAATCACTTTGATTTTCAATTCTATTTTGGAGCTTCATTGTGTTTTTACTTTATTTGTTGCTTTTCACATTTTAAAAAGTTGTATGCCCAATTCATTGATCTGTTCTTTCTCTGTTTTTTAGGATGAAAGTGTTTAGAGAAGTAAACGTTCCTCTCAGTTTTGCCTTGGCTGCATCCCAACAGTTTTGGTATATCGTCTTATGATTATCATTTTTACTGATAGAATTATCTATTGTTCTGTTGTTTATTCATTGACTAGTTCTTTAGAATTAAATTATTTAACTCTAAGTTTGAATCCTTTCTTCAAAGACTACTTGTTGATTATAATTACATTACTTTGCGAACAGTAAAGAATCTACTTAATATTTCTGCTTTTCTTTATATATTTATGAGTTTTTTATGTTTCATCACATGGTCAGTTTTTTTTAAAGAACCATGCACAGCTGATGAAGATTTCTATTTCTTTCTATACACATTCATTAATTGCCAGATATCTATCACATTTAACTTTTCTAAAATTCTATTCATCTTTAACTTTTTTGGGATTTATGTTTGTCATTGTTAGATTTTGTTTAGGTCTGAAAGGGATATATTCAGGTCCTCAACTATTATAGTTCTGCTGTTTCTCACTGTGATTTGCTGAACTTTTTCTTTAAGTTCTTAGGTGCTATGCCGTTAGGTAATTACACACACACACACACGCACACACACACACACACACACACACACACCCCTACCTCTCTTTGGAACCCTGGGTCCCAGAGCTCCTGACCTTGGGACTGCTAGGGAGGAAATCCTTGTGCTAGCACTGCCCAGGAAAGCCTCTTCTCTCTCTGGAAGGATGAGGTTCAGGGATGTCCTGGCCTTGGCTGAATGCCCTCTCCTGGGGCCGTGTGGTTGAGAGAATTTGTGTTTCTCCACCACAACCTATCCAGACTTGAGGCTAACCCTCTGAGGCCATGATCTCTGGGTCTAGGACTTCATCAGCTGCTCCCGTCTCCTGACTGAGGAAGGCATGGGCAGGAGGGCTTGGGAAGGGAGGGGGCTGTGCAGGTGAGCAGGCAGCCCTAAGGCCACCCCCATCAGGACCAAAGCTCACTCTGCTCCCTGATCTCTCTGGATCATTGCAAAAGGGAGGGCGGGGAAGGGACTGACTCTTTAATCAAGACTCCCTTTTAAAGAACCATAACAAAGTGATGGCCCTTACCCACAGTGATCCAGTTAAACATTCAGCAAACATTAAGCACTTAGTATGTGCCAGGCACCTTTCTAGGTCTTAGGGGTACAATTGCAATAAACGAAACAGTCCCTACTTGTAGAAAACTTACATGCAGCCAACTCATCCTCCATAGAGGAGACTAGCAGATGTCCCTACCAACATTAATGGCATGGGAATGGGCTTGGCCCAGATATGTCCCCCAGGCACATCAGTGCACCATGCATCAGTGTAGATGAAGCATGGGGAGAGCATTGGATTTGAAGTCAGAGGACCTGGGTTCAAATCCCCGCTGTGACACTAGCTGTGTGATCTTGGGTAGGTCTCTTCATTCGTCTGGGCTTCTGTCCCATCTGTAAGATGCTGGAGTTGGACCAGACTGCCTCTGAGTCCCTTCCAGCTTTAACTGGGCTCTCATCCAGTGGTACAAGGGAGCACTGGGATGGATTCAACGTGATCCAGTCACTCGGTGGAGAGAGGGAAGAATCAAAGATGGCCTTTGTGGGAGATGAACGAACAAATGAAAGAATGAATGAATGAATGAATGGCAGTTCTGCTGGGAGAAGGAGCAGTCAGGAGGAGGAACTGGTTTAGAAGGCCATGACAAGAATAAGCCAGCAGCAAATACCTGCTGGTCTTCCTGGTGGTTTTAGACGTGTGGAGGGGCTGGTGGGAGGGCCGAGGCGGTGGGAGAGATGTGCCAAGGAGGATGTTGTCAGTGTGTGATGAAAGTGCTGTCCTGCCTAGGGGCTGGTTTTGCTGTGGGCTGGCTTGTTGGCACAGGCTGGAAGTGCAGGAATCTGGGCTACCTGCATGCCCCCCTCCCCGCCTGCCTGACCTGAGTGCTTTGGGCTCTGCGCCCTTTATAAAACCCATTTCGTTGCTGTAGACTGGAGAGGGAGCAGCCCCTGGTCTGGAAGGAAAGGAAAGGCTTGCCCTGAGCTCATCCTCACTTAGGTCTCAGGGTGTGCCAGCCTGGCACCATCGAGTGGGTTTTATGGCTGCCAGGTGCCTGGAAGGGCTTGCAGAGCTGTGTGAATGTCCGCCTCTTGTCCCCTGTAAGCGCAGTGACAGGGAGAAGCAGGTTTCTGCGTCTCTGGTTTCTCCTGCCTGTGTTCCCACAGTCTGCCCTTGGCGTTGGTAGGACCTGGAAACCTGCACGCAGCCTCGCACGCCACCCTCTTAGATCCTTCAGTTGCTCTGAGCTGAGCAGAACCAACCAGAATAAACAGCCTGGATTCCACCCCAGTCACTTGTCCTCCGCATCCCTAGCAGCCTTCTCCTGGGAGTGCTGACGCTTCCAGCCCCCCGAAGCTGGGCTGTGCCCTGAAAGCAGGGTCTGGCTCCTCCTGCTCACTGCTGGCTCTCTTACCCATCTGCCCTCTCTGGGATGGCTGGGTGAACTCTCTCTGCCCCGTCATTGACTTGTCCCTGCGTGTTATCAGCCCAGTGGTCTTGGGGGAGGATAATTGTTTGTGTTACTCTTGGAGGATGGCAGGGGATGTACCAAATATGAATAAAGTCCCTGAGGTGGTTTCATTCAGCTTAGCACCAGAATCAAGTTGTGATGCCCCAGGATGCCAACTCCCTGGGGGGCTGGGAAAGTACAAGTCCTCCTCCCAGGTCCTGGTCAGGCAGTGAGACCCCTGCTCCCCTGGAGGCCTGCTGCAGCACTGCCCCTTTCCTGCGTTCCTGGCCCTCCCTCATTTCCCCCTTTCTGCCTCCTTTCAGCATTTGGGGGCCAAGGACTGTCACTTGTGACATGAAGCAAAGAGTTTGACTCTGGGGCACAAGATGCTCCCTGTGTAGAAAGACCTCAACATGTCTGGAGCCCTCCCGATGAGGAGGGCAGAGATCGAGAAGCCCCAACCCTGAAGGGCACCCTTAGAACCCCGAGGGGAGATGTCGTAGCCACAATCTGGGGATACTATTAACTGGCCAGGGATGTCTGCCATCCATTTCTTCCTCTTTTTCCCTTTTACTGAGACACCCATAAACTGGAAAAAACCTTTCAGTCAGTCAACAAACATGCTCAAATACCTGCTTTGGACAAGGCACTGTGCTAGTGAGACAAGGATCAGCTCCTGGCTTCAGGGAGCTTGTAGTCTCTGGGAGGACACAACATGTGCCCGTAACACTTCCCACAAGATGTAAGCAGAGCAGACTCAAGATCAAGGAGGAGGCTGACTCCCCTTCTTCCTGGAAGCCTCTACTGCCTTGCTCACAATCCTCACAGAGCAGGTCCAGAGGGCAATGAGGAGGGTAAAGGGAGGGAGGAGAGGAGAGCAAGAAAATCCCCTTTAAGACACCCAAGAAGATTCCTTCCTCCTGGGCTGTGGCTCCCTCTGCCCTGGGGCGGTCTGCTTCCTCATTCCTGGACTTAGGCTCTGTCTGAAATGGTGGTGAGACTTTAACCTCTTGTGTCCCCACTAGCACCTATGGGAGATGTCGTCTTCTTTGGAAGAGTTTCGTTCTTTCTGTTGCATCAGTTCAATCCAACTTTAATGCTTCCTCCTTCCCCAGCCTTGGGACTCTGTGCCCAACTCACATGGATGCTGTGGAGGTGGATCTTCAGAAGGGTGGCTGCTACTACTCTCAGGGCTGTAGGAATTAGCCTGTGGGTCACTATCTTTCTCACACTGACTCATGAGCCCCTACCAGTGTACCTCCCCTTAATAGTCAGCTAAGAGACTTAGTTTTTAGTGAATGTATTCATGCAAACAGTGTAGCCAGTAACAAAACATTTCCCTCAACACCAGGGCCACACATTCCCACAAGTCTATCAAAGGTCCAAGAGAAGGGAACAGTGTGTACTTAAAAGCATGAAAGTACAAAAGTACATGTATACAGAGCACACTTGACCAAGGTGACTCACCCCCCAGAACTGGAGGACCTCAGTGTCCTTTCTCTCTCTTGAGAGTCCTTGTGATGTTTGGCAGGGTGTGGTGTGCTGGCTGGAAAGATCAGTTTGATGCGGGGATGGGCCAAGTTGGTCCTGGGGGGGCAGGGTTTGGGGTGGGGAAGGGGGGTCATGCTGGTCTCTCACTAGACTATGTTGCCTGAATGGACCAGACAGGTGAGTTGGCTCTAGGGTCTTCTCAGGAGGTGGAGTCTCTGCTGGATGGCTGCTCTCCTGGATTACTCTTTGATGGGCAGCTGCAATCTTTTGCCACATTCTGCCACTGTGTTCTCTTCATCTGGGGTATTATCATGCTCTTTTCAAATTAAATGAGATACCACATGTGAAATGCTTTGTAAACCTTAAAGTGCGATCAAAAGCCAGCTAGCTCGTGTTTCAAGCTGGAGGGCTGCAGAGCTCTTCAGTGAGGATGAGCCTCAGTGTGATGGGCAGAAGCCTCTTCCCTCTGCCTCTCCAGGCAGGAGAGGGAGAAACCTTGCCTTCTCTTGTCCCTGAATTCCTTCGGCTCAAAAGTCCCTTCCCTCAGTAAGCGGGCCTCCTTCCTTCAGGTGATTCAGTTTAGTCATTTTCCCATCCCATACTCCTTTGGGAATCTTTTGAAGTTGAGTGGTTGGGGCAGAGGTAGCAAAAAGTCTATTTCCTGGAGGCAGATTCAATTTCTTGTCTTCCTCATATGCGATTATGGCATTCATGCCTTCTGCTGTCTCTGATAAGGAGCAGCTAGGTGGTGCAGTGCATAGAGCCCTGGGCTTGGAATCAGGAGGGCTCATCCTCATAGGTTCAAATCTGGCCTCAGACACTTCCTGACTGTGTGCCTGGGCAAGTCACTTAACCCTGTCTGCCTCAGCTTCTCTATCTGTAAAATGAGCTGGAGAAGGGCATGGCAAACGACTCCAGTGTCTCCGCCGAGAAAACCCCAAATGGGGCCAGGAAGAGTCAGATACAGCCGAACAGCAACATATTCAAAGCACTTTGCTGAGTGCTGTGGACACCAAAAAAAATGAGTCTCTGATCTCAAAGAGCTCACATTCTAATGAGGGAATTTGTAAACACTAATTGATGTTAATTGGCTAAATGAAACTGATTGATATTGAAGAGAGAACACCTGAATGGGAGCTCAAGCTGATAGCAATAGAGAAAAATCACGCTGAGCCCTCAGGGGTCTGCCTGGGGCCCTGAGGGGGCGACACAGTCTTGTGCTCGGGGGGGCCTGATGTGACTGGAAGAAAGTCCAGACTCGACTGAAAAGTAGAGAGTTTGGAGAGGGAAGAAACCCTGCAAAGGAATGAGGTAGGCCGAGTACTCCCTTTGCAGAGGCAGGAACTTGCCCGAGAGCATAGAGGTAGCAGAGACAAGATTTGAACCCAGGATCGGACTCTAACTAAATCCAGTGCTTTGCCCTCTTCATCGAGCCTCTGTGTCCTGGGGGTTCATGCACCTGGATGCCCTGTCTCCCCCTTTACCCCCACCGCACCCCAAGCATGGCTGGAGCCTCCCATTTAAATCCTACTACTCAGGTACTGGATGAGAATTAAGCAAGCGGCCATTCGATCCAATGAGCCGCCATAGATCTGTTTGCGGGGAGGATAGGAATAAATGGATCCCCTCCTGGGGAAACCAGAGCCCATCTCCTGGTAATTAACCTTGAGTGACTTTGTTAGCTGGGCAGAGTCCTGTCCATCTGTCCATCTGTCTGTCAGTCTGCCTGCACACACAGAATATTCTCCTGCTCATCAGTCCCTCTCCAGTGCCTCTCTCTCCACAGTTCTGATGTGCTCCTCCTAGCTCATGCCTGTCTCCCTCAGCTTAGCTCATGAGTTCAGCTCTACCCAATTAAGCCACTGTTTCCTTTGGGGTTTTATAGTTGCTGAGCTGGGTTTGGGGGGTTGTTTTTTCTGTTGCTGCTGCTGCTTTCAGAGGGAATAGGAGTTTTCCAGATGAACTAATTAGCTCCATAATGCCCCTGGGAGCTCAATCCCTGGCTGATTCTCATCTTCACCATTCTAGGTCCTGATCCATCAATGTGAGAGGCACTTTAGCTTTGAGGCTTTGAGAAACATCACCTGCCCACCCCCTTTAAGTAGTTCTCTGAGTTGATTCCAAAGGAGAGGGAGGAAGGGATCAGGAAAGTTACCCTCCTGTCTGGGAGATGGCTGCCCTGATTCATGTGTCTGTATCACCCTCTGAGTTGAGAAAGCACCATGTTGGTGGAAATGCCTGAGGAGGGAGGCATGCGTTCAGCACCTGCTGCATCTGTGAATCCCTTCAGTTAAGCAGGAGCCATGAAGGCGTGCAGATGGAGAGCCCCGATTTATTGCATGACCTTGACCATCTCATCAAAATACTCTTGAATGAATGAAAGGATGGGTGGATGGATGAGTGGGTGGATGGATGGATGGATGGATGACAGCATTTCTCAAGCACTTGCTATGTGCCAAGTATGGCGCTAAGCTCTAGGTATGCAGCTGCCAAAGCAAGACTGGTTCCTGAGCTTAAGAAGGAAAGCCAACATGTATTACAGGGTTTCTAATCTGGGGCCCATAAACTTATTTTTTAAAAATATTTTTTGACAATTGTATTTTTATATAATTGGTTTCCTTTGCAATGCTATATATTTTGTTTTATGCATTTAAAGACGTTCTCCTGAGAAATGGTCCATAGACCATTTGTGTCTTTGATGGGCAGCTGCAATCTTTTGTCACATTCTGACACTGTGTTCTCTTCATCTGGGGTATTATCATCCATAATATGGATTCATCCATATGACAGCTCAAAGGGTCCAGGACACAAAGAAGGTTGAGATCCCCTGTATAAGTGTCGGCTGTGGAGAGGAGTCATAGGGATGGGGAGTGGAGCTGCTGACATGCCCTTCTGAATGAGATAATATTTGTAAAGTGCTCAGCATGTGCCTGGCACATAGCAGGTGCTTACCAAATGCGTGTTCCCTTCCCTTTCTACAAAGTAATGGGAATATCGATTTGATGATGCTTCCCAAAGCAGGAGGTGGAAAGGGGAGGGAAGGGAAGGAAGGGTGGGGTGGGTGAGGTCACAGAGGAATGGCTTACTGTTGGAATGTGAAGTGTAGCTGGGGCCAGCTGGATACAGTGGGAAGTTGGAGTGTGCTACTCACTAAAGTACAGCTTGGCCCCAAAAGCTGGTTCTTGGCTCCTGTTTATGCTGAGAAAGTCACAGAGCCTGGCCTGTCGACTCAGATGGAAACTGTGCCTATAGCAGTGGAAGCTGCCTAAGGTTGAGGGTAGTTCTGGCCAGGTACCCTGGTGGACCGACAAGGGGGTGAAACATTCAACTAGTGGGAAATGGAGGCCAGGGGCCAGAAGGGAAGAGCAGTCAAAGAGACTTGAGCGTGTGGTAGCGGGGGATCTATTTCAGGGCTAGGCTGGCCTCGATGGCGGCCAAGATCTCTTAGTCTCACATCTGGTGATTCTGAGGGAGGAAAAGGGAGGGTGGCCCAGTAGATGTCTCAGGGGGAAGGGATCCTTTTGGAGAAGTGAGGGCCAGACTGGCCAGTCTGCGGGTCAGGAATTGTGGTCAGAGAGAAAATTACATAATAAAGAAATGAATGAGAAAAACATTTACCAATCATTATGTGTAAAACACTGGACATACAAACAAAAAATAAAGTCAGACATTCTGGGCTCTGGAACAGAGGAGCTCACCTTCTAATGCAGGAAACAGCACCCAGGGAAGAATTCAGCTGTAAAGCAGATGAAAGGGTCCCCTGGTCCTTAGGGAGCAGCCACAAAGCAGACGCTCTGGACTCTTTGTTCATATCGTGTCCACAACAAAATCCTCTCAGCATCTGATGCTGAACCTTTGGATGGGACCAAGGACTTTGGTGGCAGGAACTTTCTCTTCTAGGTCTTGAGGAGCTCTGGCTATGACCCCTGAAGGAGCAGGTCCAGGCTGCATCCCCACGGGGGTGGCTTCCCAGGAGGGCAGCTGTGGCCACTGGGCTAGAAGCCTGGCTGTTCCCAAGGCTCCCGGCTTCAGGGTCCTACGCTGTGTCCATCAGGGTCTGAGGAGAGCTGGGAATCAAGGTGCTGGTGGGAGTGATTTGACTTCACTGGCACGTTTTCCCTCGGAGTGCCCTCAAGTTTTAGCTGGTCACATGGTCTACAGAGTCGGTGACCTGGGAGGTAGCCCAGCTGAAAGGATGACAATACCCAACATGTGAGCTGCTGGTGGTTTGGATCGGCAGGAGCGGAATCATCGGAGTTGAGGAAATCAATCAATCAATCAACAAGTGTTTATCACACACCTGTTATGCACAAGTGCTGGGGACATGAAGACAAACAAAAATAATCCCCACCCTCAAGAAACTTGCATTCTTCCAGAAGAAGTAATTACAGAAGAGGTCAACAATACAGGGGAGCTCACTCCCAGTAGTGTGGGCATTCCACAAAGACCAGGGAAAGGGATGAACTCGGGAGCAGAATGGACTGTACAGGGGAAAGAAAAGGGAGATGGTGATGAGAGAAGGGAGGACAGAGAAGAGGCTTCATGTGGGCTGCTGAAGGGATTAGGAGCTCAAGACCTGCAGACCAGAATCGGGAGTTGCCTCGGGCATGTGGCTCCCCCAGTTACTCTGTACCAACTCTCCCCCACAGACATTGGTTGGGAGAGTGTGACCCAGGTTTGTGTATAGACTGTAACGTTTTGATTATTATTGCATTTCATTTCTATTAACTGTTATGTGACAATTATTTTTGGTTTTGCCTTATTGTTAAATAAGGGTTTTGTGTTTCAGAGCTAATGGGTTCCCTCAGTGGGGGAATGGCTAAACAAATTGTGGTATGTTAATATAATGAGATATGACTGTGCTATGAGAAATGCTGAATGCCCAGAAGCATGGAAAGATTTCCAAGCTCTAATGCAGAGTGAAGAGCCCAGCAAACTGTACACAACTAAGACCATCTGAATGGAAAGGACGACCACGAGACTATCATAGCGAATATTGCAAAACCACAAAGTACAAGCTTGGTCCCCAGAGAGAGACACGAGAGCACACCTTCTTCCTGCCTCTGGTTGGGGGAGGGGAGGCAGGGTTTAGGGGCATGGGACATTGCATATATTGCCAGATTTTTTAAAATGTATTTTTTTGGTAAATTAAAACAACTCTGAGATACCACCTGACACCCATCAGACTGGCTAATATGACAAAAAAGGAAAAGGTTGGATGTTGGAGGGGATGTGGGAAAACTGGGACACTAATGCATTGGTGGTAGAGTTGTGAACTGATCCAGCCACTCTGGAGAGCAATTTGGAAGCATGTCCAAAGCTCTATAAAACCATGCATACCCTTTGATCCAGCAATGCCACTGCTAGGTCTGTATCCCAAAGAAATAAAAAACAAAAAGGAAAAGGACCTATTTGTACAAAAAATACTTATGGCAGCTTTTTTTTTTGTAGTGGCTAAAAATTGAGAATCAAAGGCGTGCCAATCAATTGGGGAATGGCTAGACTAGCTGTGGTATATGATTGTAATGGAATGTTATTGTGCCATAAGAAATGAGAAGCAGGATGCTCTCAGAAAAACCTGGAAAGACTTATTTGAACTGATGCATAGTGAAGTGAACAGAACCAGGAGAATGTTGTACAATCACAGCAAGATTGCTTGATGAAGATCTGTAAATGACTCATCTATTCTCAGAAATATGATGATCCCAGACAATCCCAAAGGACTCATGATGAAGCAGACTGTCCGCCTCCAGAGAAAGAACTGATACTGACTGGAGACAGCCTGAAGCAGGCTGCTTTTCACTGTCTTTCTTTTATTTTTCTTTTATCTGAGTCTTCTTGTACAAAGTGACTAATATGGAAATGTTTTACATGATTGCACATGTGTAACCTATATCTGATTGCTTACTGTCTCAGGGAGTGGCGAAGAGGAGAGGGCTAGAATTTGGAACTCAAAACTTTAAATAAAAATGTTTAAAAATTGGGAAAATGTATCATTTTTAATGCTTTTTCACTCTTTTAAAATTTCTTTGTTGTAAGGGATGGCTCTATGGGAAGGGAAGGAAGATGGATGATGGAGGAAATTTAGGTGACATAAAAACAAAAGATATCAATAAAAATTTTTAAAGATCTAATAGTGTCTAATAATCTAAATAGTGGCAAATTTTGAGTAAATAGAAAGCACACTGGTGGGGGCTCAAAAGCTACAGTGATGATAGTAGGAATGCATTTCCCCCCATTAAAAGATTACTCTTAGGACTGAGAAAGTTTACGTTGGAGCCCTCTCTGGGAACCCCAGACTTGCCAGTGAGAAAGTAGAGTGTACCAGGTGAACGAGCCATCTACAGGGTGAGAATAGGGGATTTACACCCTGCCAGGTGGTATATGTGAAAAAGGGGTAGTGGAAGCAAGAGACAGAAAGGGGAAATGAAAAGAACTTGCGTGTGGGTGGGGAAAATAATCTAGTTACTAGAAGGGGGTGGAGAACTAGCCAGCCTCGACATTGTAGTAAGAATGAGGGTCTCTGGGGCAGTTAGGTGGCACAATGGATAGAGCACCGGCCCTGAAATCAGGAGGATCTGAGTTCAAATACGGCCTCAGACCAAACACTTGACACGTATTAGCTGTGTGACCTTGGGCAAGTCACTTAACCCCAATTGCCTAAAAATAAAAATAAAAAAATAAGAATGATGGTCTCTGAGCATCTGATGCAGGAAGAAGAAAGACACGTCCAGATTCTGCGTGCTTCTGTTAGGACTTAAAACCCCATGGAGCTCTGAGCCCCAGCTCTGGCATCCATCAGCTGGGTGACTCTGGCACGTAGACAGCAGGCTTTCCCAGCTATGGGTAGGAGTGGCCTAACCCTTAAAAGCTGCTCAGCTATTTTGGATGGAATGTACTGAGAGGTGTAGAGGGATAGATGGGGAAAGAAAGGGAGCTTGGCTGTTTCTGAGTCTCTATTTTCTCTATAAAAGTCTCCCCTGGTGCCTTGTGCAAGTGTGAAGGTGAAGGCTTTGATACAATAGCAGATTTGCTCTCTGGGGCCAGGCAGAAGCTTGGCCACCAGGGCACTCACAAACAGGATGATATCTAAGAACTCTCTCAGCTGGGGCAGAGACAATTCCTCTTCCTCTTCACTGAGGAAGGCCTGACCACCCCAGGAGAGGAGTTAGCCCTTCCCCAGCCGAGGACCCCAGCTAGAGGACCACTAGGCGGAAGGTGTGAGGATGATGCTCTGAGTCACCTTAGAGAAGAAGCACTCTCTTGAATGTCGCTGCCCTGAACCTCTCAGAAAGAAAGCCTGCTGCGGTGTGGAGGGACTAGGACATTGGCTAGGTGAAAGAAGGCCCTGCCTGCTAAGAACACGGACCTTTGAAGTCTGGGAGCAGCCATGACAGACTGGGCCCATCACCAGCACAAAGGCGTCTGAAGTCCTTTGCCTGAATTTTTGTTTGACTGCAAACAGAATTGGGCACGTCCCGTAGGCCAAGCTCCGGAGGACTCCGTTAACCAAGCCTTACTTCCTTTTCTGACAGCATCGAGCACTCAGTCACTTTGGCGGTGCTGGGTGGGGGTGGGGTGGCCAATGTGTTGACACAGAAATAGGCCCCACCCTCCAGCTCCTGCCCCATCCTACAGGATGCTAAGATAACTGGGCCGCCACTTACTGATTGGGTCCGTTGCTCACTTGTAGAAGCTGGGGTGGTGGATCTCAGGAGTGTGTGGGAGTGGGGAAGCTGGCCGGGCAGAGCAGTTTTTGTGAGTTGCCTTTTTGAGGCAGAATGTCACTTTCTCATTAATGAAGCACTCACCAGGCCTACCCAAAAAGTACCAAAGTCAGCTGCTGGGATTGGGCAGAGCCCTGTTAGGACTAGTTCTCTGGAAAGGGACGGGGCTCTGCCTCCTTTTTCCAGCAAGTCACCCAGAGTCTTCTAGTGGAGGGCGATAGGATGCCTGAACTCAGCTAAAGAGGGGCATGTTTGCTTGAGAGAGGGGGTCAAAGGTAACAACCAATCGGCATTTAAATGGAGTAATAGTTGCTAACATTTTAAGGTTTGCAAAGCTGTGTGTGTGTGAGAGAGAGACAGAAACAGACAGACAGACAAAGAGAGACAGAGAGACAGAGAGAGAGAGAGACAGAGAGAGAGAGAGAGAGAGAGAGAGAGAGAGAGAGAGAGAGAGAGAATGAGAGCTTACTGGAGCCTCACAACCCTATGAGGAAGGTGCAATCATTCTTTCCATTTTTACTGCTCTACCTGGGAACTCCAGGAACAAGATGCTCCCCTACCCCATGCTGGGTACCCTCTGTCCCCCCCAAATTCTCCTGCTTTTCTGCCTTTTGTGTGTCCTCCCCATTTGACTATAAGCTCCTCGAGGGCAGGGACTGTCTTCCTTTTTATTGTTTCCCCAGTGCTTAGCGCTGTGCCCTTAATCAGTCTTTATTGGATTGGATCAGGGAGGGTTCTAAACTCTTCCTTTCCACTGTTGTGCCAGAGTCCACATTGTTCTCCTGGTTCTGCTCACTTTACTCAATATCAGTCCCACAAATCTTCCAGGTTTCTTTGAAACAGTCCCCTTCATGATTGCTTATAGTGCAGTAATAGCATTCATCGAATCATAATTTGGCCATTCCCTAACTGATGGGCACACTAGGAGTTTCCTGTTCTTCGCCACGACGAAAAGCTGCTATACATACTGTTGTACATATGGCTGCTTTTCCTCTTTCTTTGATCTCTTTGGGGGCCGGGGTGGGGATAAAGCAAGTGATGGTGTCACTGGGTCCAAGGGTATGCAAGGCATCATTCTCAACTGTTCTCCAGAACCTGGACCACTTCACAAGTCCCCTAATATGCCCATTCCCCCACTGACCCTCCAACATTGATCTTTGTCATCTTTGACAATTTGATGGATGTGAAGTTGTTTTAATTTGCATTTCTCTAATTATTAGTGAATGGAGGCATTTCCCTCAGATGTTTGTTGAGAGCTTAGATTTCTTCCTTTAAAAATTATCTATTTATTATTTATCAATTGGGGAATGACTCTTGTTCTTATAAATTTGAACCTTGGATATGAGACCTTTATCCGAGAAACTTTCTACAAACACTTTTTCCAGTTCACTGTTTGCCTTCTAATTTTAAATGCATCGGTTTTGTTTGTATAAATGTAATCCAGATTGTCCATTTTACCTTCTGTGATTCCTCCCATCCGCTGTCTAGATGTGAACTCACCCTCCATCTGTAGATCCCAAAGGCAGCTGTTGTACTATTCCTTCCATTTGCTTATGACATGACTTTTTATATCCAGGTCATGGATTCATTGCAGTTAATTTTGGTATAGGGTGGGAGATGTCAGTCCGTGTTTAATTTCTACTAAACCGCTTTGCTGTTTTCCCATGCTGAGAAGATGGCACATTGCCTCAGGGGAAGCCTGGCACCGTTGAGAGAGCTTTGTACCTCCCCAAGGGTGAATTTCAGCCTCCTGGTGCTCAGGACTCCACCGGCTCATTGTCCATCTTCGGGGCTGTCCAAGGTACTGTCCACATGCTGGAGGACAAGCCCTGGGACTGCCCGTCCAATGGCATTGCAGTCTGGACCGAGGAATTCTTCATCCACATGGTTCTTCCTGTGTGAATGGTCAGACCAAGCTCCTTGGGGTGATGGTCACTCTCACTTAGGAGACTTTCTATTGTGGAGAGGAAGCTGGGGTCAGCTTAGGGTGTGAGATCCAGGAGGATTATCCGAGTGTCCATCCAATCCCTGGACTAGAGCCTTCTGGAGCCTACTCTGAGGGGCCAGAGGGAGGCCACCCCTGCCCAAGCTCCTGTGAGATGTTAAGAAACATCCTGAGAGATAAACATTGAGGGCTGCATTTGGAGTCCGAGGCCCTGGGTTCAAATCCCACTTTTGATGCTTCCTACCCATGTCCTTGACCTCCCTGGGCCTCAATTCCCTCACCTGTAAGGTTGGACCGGAGACCCTTCCGCCTCGAGATCTGTGATCCCATGACCTTATGGCCTCGCCTCATCCATACAGACACTCCATTCTGTGGCTTCCAATATGGTCTGGCCCTTCGTGGCCCACCTGGTGCTCTCAGTCCTCAGAGGACGGGTGCCTGGCCTGTTGCCAGGCTGCCGTTGGAAGAAGCTGGTACAGCCAGAACTCCCAGAGCCTGGCCATCCCACCCCCAGTGCCCCCCAGCCACCCCAAGGCTCTGCAGGAGGGTGTGGGGGGGACTTGGTGATCTTTAGAGCGGTGGATAACTCTCCCTGCCCCAGGCAGCATCAGGAGCAGAGAAGCCAGCCCAGGGACCCTCCCATTGTCCTCCCAGGATCCTCCACATTTCTCAGGGCTCCGTCACTGGGACAATGACCCCAATTTCTGTAGAATGAAGCATGTTTGTCATCCTGGAGGAGAGGTCTCCTTGGAGAAATATGTCACTGACTGTGGTTTTCAGGCTCTGAAAACCTCTATTTAGAGGTTTTCAAAAATGACCTGGTTTTGTACAAACATAAATGATGAATTGAAATGTTTTACAATCCAAAAAAAGAAATCAGCACAAGCAGGTGAGTGGGGACCCAAGCAGCCCCGCTGCCCCAGAATCCACAGCACGGGATGCTGCCAGGCCTTGGGCGGGGACCCATGAAACCAAACTCCGGGGGCCTGGATGATCTTCCAACAAGACAGGATGGACTGAGGAGAGGAGAGGCAGGGGCGGTTCAGGGCCCAGCAGGAGGCGCCTGGAAGGGGGGGGGTCAGTCAGCTGCTAAAGGCCTCCCTGCTGAAATCCTGCCGTGGGAAGATCCCAGCATCTGGGACCACAGAGCAAGTGTTGGAAGGAAGCTCCGGGGTCACTCAGGCCAGCCGAGAGCCCCCTCATTTTCCAGATGGGGAAGACACATTTCTTTGAGCAGTAAGTTTGCTTTTTGTTGCTCAGTCATTTCAGTCATGTCTGACTCTTCGTGAGCCCACCTGGGGTTTTCTTGGCAGAGACGCTGGAGCGGTTTGCCATTTCCTTCTCCAGCTCATTTTATAGATAGGGAAACTGAGGCAAACAGGGTTAAGTGACTTGCCCAGGGTCATATAGTTACTGTGTCTGAGGCTGGATTTGAAGTCAGGAAGATGAGTCTTCCAGATTCCAAGCCCGACGCTCTACCCATTGCACCACCTGGCCACCCAAGTTTGCTTTAGAAATGAAACAAAAAAAAATGCCCTGGAAGGAGTTATTTGCCTTTGTGGGAGCTCATAGGCTCATAGCTTTTGCAAGGATTCTCAGAGAGTGAAGCCCTGCCAATGTAAAGAGGAGGACACTAGGGAGGGGAAGAGACTGACTAATTGGGCATGGAAGGTTCTGGAAATGCCCAGGGCGCCCCTTCCCCCACAATGCACCAGATGCCTGCAGATGCCTGCCCGGCTCGGAAGGACTTAGGAGTCTGGTTAAATAAAAAAGACTTGGAAAAGGAGTGGAAGGTGGCATGATCCTGTCAGCAGAGCCCATGGGCCGGGCCAGATGCCTCTGAGGTCCCTGGCACCACACAAATGCCCTGCCTCGGAACCCTGCAAGTGTCTGGCGGCCTTGCATGCTTGGTGGCTGGGATCTGACCTCGAACAGAGCACTGGGGAGATGCCAGAAGGTCAGGGCTCCTTCTGACCCTCGGGGGACACCAAGCCAAAGGGGCTACTCAGCACGTGCCACCCGCAGCGGCAGGCAGGGTTGGGGGCAGGAAGGTGATGGGTTCAGGTGACAGGCAGCTTCTCCCAATGTCTTTAGCTTTCATGCTGTTGGACTGACTGGGTACAGATGCCTTCCCCTTCACTGCACAGGGCCCACGGCCTGGACCTGGGGCTTTTTTGGGCTGGGGCCATAGTTGAGTCACTGTCCTTGGTGCTGACCATACCCTCTCCTGCTGGGCCTGAAGCTTAGGAGGAGGAGTGAATTTGGGGCTAGTTTCAGCATAGGTGGGCGTTGTGACTCTGGCAACAGAAGTCAGGAGTCAGACTAACAATCTGGAAAGGAGCCAGGGCAGGAGGTGGAGACAGAGACAGAAGCAGGGCCCAGGCCAGACAGGGCCAGGTCTGAGGAGGGGGTGGTCAGAGGCAAACTGGGCCTTTCAGACCACATGAGTTTGACTCGGGTTCTTGGACATGGAGGTGGTGGCTGATGGCCCCGTCCTCTCCACAATCAGTCGACAAGCATTTCTTAAGTACTTACTGTGTGCCAGGCACCGTGCTGAGTGAGTGCTGGTCTTCAGGCCTGAAGACTCTCCCTCCCTGCCCGGCTGCCAAGTATAGGAGGTGCCCCCTCCCAGGTTTCCTTCCGGTGGGATTCATTCTCTTTGGAGGTCTGCAAGCAGAGACTTGACAGTTTAGCCGGGTGGGGGGAGGGAGGGATGCTTTTTTCATTCGTGGACCTGATGAGATGCCTCAGAAGTCCCTACCTGCTCCAAACACCAGTCATTGGGATCTGTCATTCCACGAATTTCTTCTGCCCATCAGCCAGTGCTTGGCCCAGTGGGGACAGGCCCAGATGGCTTTGGGTACAAGAGAGCAGGGGCTGGTGGGGTGCAAGGGGGAGGCACCTGGAGGAGGGGGACTGTCGCTGGTGGAGGGCTGTGGTCACTGCTTGAATAATGGGCAAAGGTCTGATGGCTGGCTCTGCCAGCATCTTGGAAGCTCTGTCCATCTGGGGTCCTGGGTGCTCCACCACAGCTTGGAAAGAGTTCCCCGATGTTACTGTTGACTGCTCTTTGTTCTTTGACCATGTATAAGGTGCCAGGTAAGTCAGCCCATGACGATTATAACTGCTCCATGTATTTACTTACCATGGGGTGGGGGTGGGGTGGGAGGAGAGGGAATACGGGGAAGGACAGGGGGAGGGGAGCCTGGTTTTAGTGCCCAGAGGCAATGAGGAGCCAGTGATGGGTGTTTTGCAGGAGACATGTAGTGAGCCTATATTTTGGGAAGATCCCTTTGACAGCTGGGTGAAGGATGGATTGGAGAGGGGAGATGGGGGAGAGAAAGGCCAGTTAGAAGGTACATGTGGCCAAGGGGTGACAAAGGTTTTGACGACAGAGGTGACAGAGTGACTGGGGGGGGAGGCCGGATCCCTGAGACCCTATTGGTCAAGTCCTTTGTGACTTCACGAGGACTTCAGACACGGGAGCTGCTGCTGAGGCTTTTGAGGCCAGCCGTGCTCGAGAGGCAGCAGCAACCAGAAGAGCGCGCATTTGGCTAATAATTCTAGCACTTTACAGTGCTTTAGCTTCGCCCTGCAAAGGTCTCCTCGGCCGATCGTTCCTCCGAGGCTCCCTCCTGCAGGGCAGGCGGGCGGGGCAGGTGCCCTTCTCCCCAGGGACGGCCGGGTGCCTCTACACTGGCTGAGACGCTTGCTTGCTGGTGTCTCTGCGGAGACAGGACTGGTCTGGCTTCTCTTTCCATCACATAAACCTTGAGGGAGCTCCCGGCAGCGTCCGTGGGTGGGGGCTGGTCACCGGGGGGGAACTGGGACGAGACAGAGGCGGAGGGAGGACCGCGCAAGGGAGGGGGCACCTTCTGGGGAGCCCCCGGGGCCTTCTTGTCCTTTATGCCCTTCTCCAGCAGGGCCCTCTGCTGTGTGCCAGGCAAGGCTGAACATGGAAAGCAGCTCTTCTGGGAAGCATCGCAGGAGCCCCCTGGGCCGCAGGGGCCGGGCTGCAGGCTCGCTGCAGGGGGCAGGCTGACTCGAGGCTGTGGTGCGAGCCTCTTGCCAGGCAGATGATGCTCGCCTCCAGGGAGCTGCAGCCTGGGGCAGCCACAAGAAGGGGTGAGAGAGAAGCTGCTGGGAGGAGTGACTCAGCCTCTTGGAGGACTCAGGCTGAGGCTGAAGGGAGCCCTGGGGCCCTCCGGGAGGGGAAGGGGGGCTCTCTAGGACCTTCTGACGCAGCCCAGACTTTGACCTCTTCTTTGGAGCATCACGGGATGCCAGAGCTGGAGGGGATGGATCTGTGAGATGCTAGGGCCCAGCCCCCTCCTGAGCCTTCAGGAAAGAGAAGGGACTTGCTCCTGGTCACACCTCGAACCCAGGTCTCCTGATCCCCAGGCCAGTGCGCTTGCCTGGGAGCCCTACTATAAAATGCTCCGAGGATGAGCCGGCTGGGTCACTGCACTTTTTGACCTGCAGCTATTGCTCCAAAGGCATCAGTGGCCAAGGACAGACCCTCAGCCTGGCCTGGAGGGAGAGAGGGCCCTTCCCAGCTTGGCTCCCTCTCATTTTCCCAGCCCACATTTCACCTTCTTCCCATCAGAGGGAAGGAAGAGGCCGCTCCCCACTGGAGAGCAGCTTACTCTGCTAGTAACGGGGTATTTCCAGATGTGGGGGGCAGACGGTGGGGCCTCGGAGTTTAAGTTTCGTTTTCTTGTTGGCAGGACCTTGGCAAGCATGTGGCCCAAGTTCTCACCCAGTGCAGTGATATCTTCCGCAACATCCCCCAGAGACTGTCAGTCATTCAGCCTCTGCTTGATACCACCAGTGATGGGGAGCTCAGTGCTTCACAATACAGCCCACTCCATCTTTGAATGCTCAGTCACTTAGCCTTTATTTAGGACCTGCTATGTGTCAGACCCTGTGCCAAGAGCTGGAGATACAAAGAAAGTCAAAAGACAGTCCTCACTGTCAAGATGCTCCCAGTCTCAAGGGGGCAGTGCTGATCGTCAGGAGACACAGGCACAGCCAGCCTTCCAAGGCCAGGAGGTGCCCAGCCCTGCCCCCACTTTCCTTCAGGGCCACTGGGAACTGGGCTGGCTGGCAGCCTTCTCATCCTGCTGTGGGTCTTACTCCTGCATAAATTTAGGGCTAGGGTTAACCCAACTTCTAGGAAACCTTTCTGCTGTGCCTGGGTCCTGGTATGTGGTCACAGTTCATGGGTCCTCCAGAGTGAGCCCCACACAACCACAGGCTGGGGGGCCATCCCTGGCCATGAAGAGCTGCCCAAGGCTGGGATCATCCTTGGCCCTGGGGAGCTGCCTAAGTCTGGGAGGGGGCCACCCTGGCCATGGAGAGCTACTCAGGTGTGGGAGCGGGCCATCCCTGGTTCTGGTGAGCTGCCTAAGTCTGGGAGGGAGTCATCCCTGGCCCTGGGGAGCTGCCCAAGGCTAGGGGCCATCCCTGGTTCTGGGGAGCTGCCCAAGGCTGGGAGGGGGCCATCCCTGGCCATGGGGAGCTGCCCAGGTCTGGGAGTCATCTCTGGTTCTGGGGAGCTGCCCAGGTCTGGGAGGGGGCCATCCCTGGCCCTGGGGAGCTGCCCAGGTCTGGGGGTCATCCCTGGTTTTGGGGAGCTGCCCAGGTCTGGGAGGGGGCCACCCCGGCCATGGAGAGCTACTCAGGTCTGGGAGCGGGCTATCCCTGGTTTTGGGGAACTGCCCAAGGTTGGGAGGGAGCCATCCCTGGTTCTGGGGAGCTGCTCAGAGCAGGCTTGGGGAGCAGACAGACAGCTTTAGCTCTTAACCTGGGGCTTTATTTACAGTCAAGCTCTATTCCTGATCTTACCTCACTGGAGGAAAGGCAAAGCATGATTTTAGCCTCAAGCTGGGGATGGGTGGAAAGTGGAGTAAACAAATTAGAGGCAAGGAGGCTAGAGCCAGTGTGCAGACATTCCTGACCCCTTTATTTCCCCACAGGCTGAAGACTCAGAGCTGGAAGGCTCAACCTCCCTCCACATTTGGCAGATGAGGAAACTGAAGGGCACCTGTGGTCATTTGGGTGGGAAGTGGACTTGAAACCAGTCCCTGTGAGTGCGGAGTGCCGTGAGGCCCTCGGGTGGTGGAGAAATGACCTGGATGAAGCAGGTCTCCCTACCCCCACACCTCCTAAGCCAGGAATTCTCAACTTTCTGGCAGTCTCCTGGTCCTCCGTTTGACCTTGAGCTACATCGGGAAGAGAGAGGCCCTTTGGGGAGCACAGCTGGCCGCTCCACGTCACAGTCCCCAGGGAGGTTACCACAGTTGGGTGGGAGAGGTTTACACACATCAGAGCAGCCCAGCTGTCCCCGGGATGTAGCTACAGGGAACCCCTTTGATGGGGCTGCAGGCCCTTCCTTCCTGGGGGAAGCTTGCAGGCGCCTCCAGGCTGGACCAGAGGAGCTAGGGAGCAGGGAGGTTTCCATTGGCTGAAATAGGACATAAATCCCCCTCAGGGCTGCTTGCTGAATCTCAAGCAGGCTCTGCAGCCCAGGGCGCATTGCTGACTTCTAGCCAGATGAGAATCAAAGCCTGGTGAACTGGCTGAGTATGGTGTAGGGTCTCTGTGCTGGGGGTTAGCTGTGGTGTTGGGGGCCATTAAACCACATGTAAGGATTGCTGCAGCTGCCCATTGACTTAGAAAACCACATATTAACTGTAACTGTGTTTTATTACATTTTTATATATGTTAAATATTTCCCAATTACATTTCAAATTTAAATTTAATATTTGATTTTTCCTGTTACATGTAAAAACAATTCTAACATTTGTTTTTGAAAAATTCTTGAGTTCCAAATTCCCTCCCTCCTCTCTGTCCCCTCCTCTTCTAATTGAGAAGGCAAGCAGTTAGATATAGGTTATACATGTGCAGCCATGCAAGACATACTTCCATATTAGTTACGTTGTGAAAGAAAGCACCAAAAACCTCCGAGAAAAATAAAGTAAAGAAAAAGTCTGCTTCAGCTGCCTTCCTCTCCATCAGCTCTTTCTCTGCAGGTGGAGAGCAGTTTTCATCATGAGTCCTTTGGGGTGGTCTTGGGTCACTGTACTGCTGAGAATAGCCAAGTCATTCACAGCTGGTCATCTCCCACTATTGCTGGCACTGTCTCCCAATTACATTTCAATCTGGTTCTGCTACATTTGGGAGTGTTGTGTGCCCCAGGTGTCCCTGTGACTGAGTGTTTAACACCTCTGGGTTGGACCACTCACTTTGGAAGTAATTCTAAGGCTGAGCTAAGTCACCACATTGACAAAGCTCCCAGTCCCACCAGGAAGGGGTCTGGAAGATGGTGACAAGGGTGAGGGGACCCCCAACAGGGGAGTGGTGGGGAAAATGAAGAAGACTAGAGAGAGCAGGAGAGAGCTGCTGGCCAGGGAACATCAAAAGGGGCCCCTGAGCAAAGAATCCTTCACTGGGGCCCCAGCCAGGGCAATACTATAAGTCCTGGAAGATTGCACAGACTTCTGGAGAGGTTGGCCCATTTGGCTTTCCAAAGACTCTAGGGTGAGTCCTTTCTGTGTCCTTTACTAAGTAAATACCATTTGTCTTTGTTTTGAAGGTGTCAGGCAATCCTTTGATTTTTCTCTGGGTGATCCTCTGTCCTGCTCTGCTCAGTGACATCCTAAGCCTTCTCTCCTCTCCTCCAGAGCCTGTAGCTGTCTACAGCTCCCTCTGCCTCAGCAGATGTCCTTGCTTTCTACTTTCTGAAAAAAAAAATCAAAGCTGCCCTTTTTCAGCTCCTTGATTTCCCTTATTCCACACTTCCAGCCCCTATCCAATGTCTACATCCTCCTCCTGGTCAACCAGTCAACAACCATTTATTAAGCACCCACTGGGTGCTTACTACTGTGTGCACTGTTTTCTAGTCACTGTGTTGGGCACTCGGGATACAGAGAAAGGTGAAAATGGTTCTGGTCTCCAGGAGCTCACAGCCTGATGGGAGAGACAACGTGGAAACCGCTGTGCACATCCGATGATGCATTGGAGACAATGAACAGAGGACAGGGACTAATCAGCATTAAGGGAGATGGAAAGGCTTCCTGCGGGAGGTGGAATTTTAGCTGGGATTTGAGGGAAGCCAGAGGAGTCAGGAGGCAAGGCTAAGGAGGGAAAGCATACCAGGAGGGGGCACAGCCAGGGAACATGCCCAGCATCAGGAGATCAAGCCCAAGAAAGTCAGTGACTCTGGGTCTTAGAGCCCATGGGGGCACCTAGAAAGGCAGGAGGGGGCAAGGTTGGGAAGAGCTTTCAAAGCCAAATGGATGATTTCCTATTTAATCCTCTAGACAATAGGAAACCCTGAGGTTGGTTTGTCTTTTTAAAAATATATTTTAAATTTTAAAATGTTTATTTTTATTGATACTTTACGAGGACTGGGAGGAGAGAATGACTTGGTCAGATTTGTACTTTTGAATATCAGTTGGTGGCTGAGTGGGGGATGGACTGGAGTGAGGAGAGACCGAGGCAGGCAGACCCCTCCCCCATCCCCCCCATCCCCAGCAGCTATGACAATAGTCCAGGTGTGAAGAGATGAGAGCCCACTCTAGGGGGCTGCAGGGTCTGAGGGGGAAAAGGGGCATATTTGAGAGATGTGAATGTTGGATTAACAGGGCTTCCATTTTCTACCCTCTTACTCTTTCCCTTGTCCTGAATCCCATCTCTTTCTGTCTTCCAGAGAGGTTTACTCCTTCCCTCTTCCAGCTTCATTCTCTGCCCATCCATTGGCTCTCTGTCCATAGGACATGACTCCTTTGCAACCCCAGCTCCTATTCTCTGGGTACACTCTAACCTCTCAACATCCTTCCTAAGATGTGAAGACCAGGGTTATCCTTCCAGAGGGTGTCGGAGGGCCACTAACACCTTGAGATCCTTTTCAGACCATGCTTCCCTGATCTTGTACTTTCAAAGTGGATGTTTTTAACCCCAAAGAGATCAGAAACCATAAGGCATAGGCACACAACCCCAGCACAGACAGAGCTTTGCTCATAGGTGCTGCTTAATAGATGTTTGTTAAATTGGACTGAATTGAATTGAATGATACTCATTGATCATGTCTTTCTGTGATGAGGGACAGTCCTGAGAGCAGGCTGACAAGTGGCCTTCCTGGCCTACATCCCAGTACCTAATCTGCCTCCATAACACACAGGGATTTTTCTTTGTTTCTTATAGGTTCCATATGGAAGGACAAAGAAGGTGTTTCTCAGATGATTCGTTTCCTTCCGTATGTCTCCCATTCTGTTCTGCCAAGACAAGAGCCTGGTGGTGATTTCCTTCCCGAGCATCGTGCCCATCTCCTTGTGGAGTGGAGGCAAGACCCCTCACACCTCTTCAAAGTCAGACACATGATGAGTGTTCATGGGACGCCTCTGACAGACGGTGAAATTCCTGCTGGACTCATTGTTCCCTCTGGGATCTTTCAGGGGCTAGTTAGTTTTCCAAGAGCATTCTTTTTTTATTTTTTTTTATCCAGAAGTGAATTGTGACTGAGAAATGATCATTTGTGTTTCTATCATTTTCCCTGTTCAGTTGCTGGTCTTTAGGAAACTAATGAAAAGCACACACATCATAATTTCAGCATAAAAGAACACTCGGGTGCTGGCGATTCTCGAGCTTGCCCTCAGAGTTAGGTATGTTATGCTGCAATTTTGAACCATAAACATATGGTAGCTTGTTACGGGGTCGTTTGGTTTGTCTTCAAATCCTAGTTCTACTTTGCACTTTTTTTTGTTAACTTTTGTGCGTGGGCACGTGTATATGTGTGTGCATATATGATTGTAAGAGCTGGGAGAATGGGTATTCCAGTTTTGAGATTTATAGCAGATGAAAAATGTATTTTTTTGCCTTTAAATTCATTAATGACATGAATAAATGAGCTTATCTTTATATATTAAAAAAAAACAGTCAGACATGATGGGAGATGTTAGATTAATGTTCCACAACCTCATTCTGCCAGGAATGAGAAGCTCAGGCTGGTCAATCTCTTTCCAATGATCTGGAACCAGCAGAAATCCATAAAAGACTGAGTTAATCCTGAGAATTATTCTGGAAATATTTCTTCTGAGTTCCAGGCTTCACTGCCCCAAAGGTTTGGAATTCAGGAGACCACATAGTTTGGCTGGGGCTTTGTTTGTGGCTTCAGAAGGTTTTGTCCTATTCTTGAGATTGGGCCTATCCAAACCCGAGGACTTGCAAACCCGGAGGTGGTCAAGGGGGACAGACGTGGCACTGACCCGATGTCTGTTAGCCTGCCCTGGTCAGCTCTGTGGGTTTGGGGCTTGCCCCAGTTCAGGCCCAGGGAGGGCTCTGTTTGCTGGCTTTAAGCTGCACCCCTAGTTATGGCCAGCTGCCTCTGAGGAGGGTGAAAAGAGAGAGGCTTTTGGGTGGGGAGGAAGGCTTCAGTAGGTATCTGCAGAGCTCCAAGGAACGGCCACAGTGCAGGCTGCCAGCCCCCTGCAGCCTGAGTCTGAGATGGGAGGAAATTGCAGAGTATTAAAATGGGAAATGTTATCAGGCTCCGGGCATTATGTAAGATGCCACCAGGAGCAGCCTGGGAACAAAGGGTAGTGAACCTGTAGGAGCAGAGCCCAAAGAGCCCATTCTGAGCCTTCGTTTCCTGCACCCGACGCTGTAGCCCCTCAAGGAGTTGGCTTCTCCCAGGCTCCTTCCTGCTTCCCCAGGAAGGGGATGGGGGAGCCTTGGAGAGGGCGCTTACCCGGAGGCAAAGCCCCGAGAGGGGCTCAGGCTCTCTGTGACTGGGTCAGCCACTGGAGCCTCGGCCAACTGGCCTTTCTGACTCTGACCTTCGCTGGGGAGTATTTTGGCTCATTTGAAAGGATCCCCCAAAGTTTGGCTGGCAGGGTCCCAGATGTGGAGACAGGGGTGCATGGGTCATAAAATGCACTTCCTGAGGTGTAAAGGGGTTGTTTGGGGGACAGAGATGGGCCCAGGGCAGCCACCTCTCACTGGCATGGGGACATTGAGCTTGTTGTAGGGACATAACCCCTAGAAATAGTGCCTGCTTCTCTGTGACAGACGGCAAGATGGAGCATATTAGTGATCTCCATGCCTGCTGAACCCGGCTGCTCCCAGGTGTCGGGGAGGCAGATGGTGAAGTGAGGCGTCCCACTGAGGCAGGCCGCGCCTGGGGCCATGACCAGAGGGCAGGACTCAGAGCAAAGAGTCCCCTCTGTGACCATTGGTACTTTATCTCTCTGCCTCTCTGAGACTCACCTTCCTCATCTTTATAATGGGGTTGGCCAGACCTGTGCACCTACCTCAGGCAATGTCTACAAAGCTGGTCTGTAGACCAGGCCATCACAAAGGCCCGTAGGCCGCTTTCAGCCCCGGGGCCATTCGTGGCATGCCAAAGGATTTCAGGCTGCCTGCAAAAAATGTAGAGGAAAACATCCTTTGTACGTAGAGGCCACCGCAAGCTGTGCAGGCCGGCTATAGACCAAGAAATAGGAGCGATTGTTTGAAATTCTGAGTTTGACCGTGACCTCGTCTGTACCCTGGCCCTCCACTCCACAAGCGCCCTGACGTCCAGGGAATCAAGCAAGGCCTCGGGGCCCCACACACTCAGCTTATCAAGTTGAGGCAAACTCAATGACGTTCATATACAGGTGTTTAAAGGGGCATCTCTTTTGTAATGCCAATCCAGAACTGGAAGGATCCTGAGTGCGCATCTCTTCTAACTCCCTCTTTCAGTCCTTGCCTGGATCTCCCGGGTGAGCGCGCCCCCTTCACTGACGCAGACTGTGATCCCTCCGTGCGTCTTCCCCTTGGGAGTCTGAAGGACGCGTCAGCCCTTCACTCAGTGGTGGGAGGCCCGTCCGTGATACTCCCCGTGCTTCCTGACTTCACCCGAAGCCCAGGGGCTGCCCGCTAGCTATGGGTCTTCACCCTCGGTCCAAGACCAGCTGGGGTATGTCTGTGCAAATGATTCCCAGGGCCTGGATGCAGCCTTCCCGTGTCCATCAAACACGTTCCCCATTCCCAACCTCAGCTGGAGAGGATCTTAAATGATACTGGAAAAGGTTTCTATTTTATTCCGCACATGGGAGAGTGGACGTTTTTGAGGGGGAAAGGCCACACGTGCACCCTCTGACGCTGGCAGTGGTCGGGGGTTGGAGGGGAAGGGGAGAAGTGGAGGCTCAGACACAGTCATGAGCCCATGAATAGGCAAAGTCCGTGGAAAGGGCCATCTTCACATGCCTTTGCCGACAGGCATTCACACCTGCCTGTGCAAGGTTGGCACGTGATCGGGAATGAATTAAGGAAAGGGGAGCATTCCTCGAAAATGTTCTGTCTCCTCACTGCCCCTCAATGAGCCGGGAGTCCTTGGCTCCCATTTCCATCTGGCAAATGAAATGGCTGTAAGGCAGGTCAAGGGGGAGGTGACCCCATGATCCCCCTTTTCAATTTCTAGAAAACCAAATTTTCAGTTGTTTGCCAGCCGAAGATTTCCTGGTAGAAGCCAATATCAATAAGAAAAATCTTCCTGCACCCCCAGGAAGACCCTGCTCTGCTGGGGCGGCTCATTCTGGGTGATCCATATCTCTTTGCACTGTCTAACGAGAGTGAGCCCCACCTTCTGCCACTGCCAAGAGAGGCCCCACTGACAGCCCTGGCCCAAGGAAGCAGGAGATGAGGTTGGGCCCCCTGCGCAGGAGCTAATCAGGCAAATCTTGTTAGCTGTGTGCTCAGCATTTCTATGTCTCCCTTCCTTCCTGGCGGAGGCAGCCTGGGGTCCAGGAGGTCCTCAAGGCCGGGACCATTTGGCTTTGGGGCTTGTAAGGACAGAAGAAATAGACACGTATACATATATGCACACACACACATGTATACACATGTATAGATACATACATCATGTTATAATGTACGTATATGTAGCACACACACATATAGTTAGAAAGTGAGCCATGGGATAAGGGAATTTTTGTGAGTGTCCTGGGTCTGTTTCTTTGGGGTGGGGATAGAAAGGGTTATTGAGAGGGTAAGTGGAACAAAGGCCACAGTTTTTTTGGTCTTCTGCATCACAGCTCTTGTGATTTTTAACGACTCGTGTTTTCTTCTTTTTAAAATGGTTTTGTCGTTGATGTCTTCTGTCTTTAGGTTACAGTCATTTCCCATTCCATGGGCTCCCCCCCCCAAAAGGGCTCTCTTAGGGACAAAGAAACACAATTAAGCCAAGTCCTGCTCGGTCCTGCCACCCCCACAGGTCTCAGTATTTGTCCTCCCTGTTACGTGCCTCAGCCCTTCAGAATGGCTTCCCCTTCACGGTTTCTGCCATTTTTTGCTTTGTGGAGTGACTGTGGATCTGGGGGTCTTGTCTCTATATCAGTCCATAGCAATATTCCCCATTCATGGAATGTTGATGAGGAAGGTTCCCAGGTCAAAGAAGGACACTTGAGGCGATTCGTCTCACTTGTAGATTGAAAGGGGTGACCTACAGCTACCCAGGCAGAGAGGTGGGCTGTGGCCAGGCAGAAATGGCTGGATGCAGGAACTCCTGCGCTGAAGCTTCTTCCTCTGCGAGGCATGTAGGAGATTGAAGAAATGTTTTCATTACAGCATGAGTGGGAGAGCAACCTACAGATAGTACAGGTCCTTTCTTACTGGGCTTGTCTTGCTTTGGACTGAGGAGCCCATCTCTACCAGGTTGGATGGATGTGCTTTCTGTCTCTGTCTGTCTGTCTGTCTCTTGTATCTAGGTTGATTCTTTTTCTGATTCTAGGCTCTCTTGTCTATGGAAACTGCACTTGCTGAGGGCTATGATCTCAATTTGCCTCCACTGTATTAGAAACTTCCAAATGGAATCCATCCACTGTCTTTTCTTTTTTTTATTTATGTCAGCCAAGCTGGAGAGATGTTTCTTCCATCTCTTCTCAAATATCCATCTCCCTGAATCTCTCCCTGTACCAGTATTAATCACACGAGATGAGAATTTAGCAGACACCAATTTTTTTTTAATTAAAAGGAGATAAGATGATAGCAGCGAAAGGGTGGTGAGCCACAGAGGGGAACATTTCATTTGGAAGGGAAGAAGCTGGCAGCCCAAGCTGTTGGCTAAGCAGGCAGACTCAGTTTTTCCTCCTGAGCTCAGTCATCTCTCCAAAGGAGGAGAAATCATCCACCAGAGAGACAGAGAGACAGAAGTAGACATAGAGACAGAGATAGGGAGACAGAAACAGAGACAGACAAAGACAGGGAGACAGAGAAAAATGAGAGCAAGACAGAGAGAGAGGGAGAGAGAGAGGTGAGCTTTGGGCTAATCCCTCTAACAGGCACGATAGAGGAAGCCGCAAGTTTGCTCTACAGTCTCACCATACACACACTCCATCCCTTCTTGGCTAGGGTGGAGAGAGGCTGACCAATAGCCGCCAATTCCTGTTGTCTGCAATTGGAGCTGATCAACTTCCTGGGTAGGAAGGGGCGGCTGCTCAGCCCCCAAGATTAGGTCCAGAACCAGACAGGCTGCTTGGTCCAGCTTGTGCTCTCTCTCTCTCTCTCTCTCTCTCTCTCTCTGTCTCTCTCTCTCTGTCTCTGTCTCTCTCTGTCTCTCTCTCTCTCTCTCTCTCTCTCTCTCTCTCTCTCTCTCTCTCT
>NW_020946652.1:6937111-6937192 GCF_900497805.2 Vombatus ursinus | reverse complement strand
TCTCTCTCTCTCTCTCTCTCTCTCTCTCTCTCTCTCTCTCTCTCTCTGTCTCTCTCTCTCTCTGTCTCTCTGTCTCTCTTT
>NW_020946652.1:6933197-6936711 GCF_900497805.2 Vombatus ursinus | reverse complement strand
TTTTTGTCGCTTCTTAATGTAAAATCGTATTTTATTATATTCATATGCTAAAGTCTTTTCAACTGTGTCCAAATTAATGGGCTCCTACTTTGTTTTCAGTTTTTTGCCACCATCAAGAATACTGTTAAGGATAATTTGGTACAAATTATAACATCAACAAGTATTTATTAAGCACCTAGTCATGCCAGGCACTGTGCTAAGTGCTGAGGATGCAGAGGAAGGAAATAAAAAACAGTGCCTGATTTCAGGGAGCTCATAGTATAATGGGGGAGTCAACATGCCAACAAGACAGGCTAAGATGTATAAAAAATAAATTGGAGAGAACATCAGAAGCAAGGCACTAAGATTAAGGAGGACTAGAAAAGACGACTTGGAGAACATGAGACTTTAGCTGAGATTTGAGGGAAGCCAGGGGAGCCAGGAGGTGGAGATGAGGAGAGAAAGAGAGAGAGAGAAAGAGAAAGAGAGAAAGAGAGAGAGAGAGGAGGGAGAAGAGAGAGACAGAGAGATGGAGAGGCAGAGAGAAAGACAGAGAGGAGAGAGAGGAGGGAGGGAGGGAGGGGAAGAGAGAGAGAGAGAGAGAGCGAAGTGAGGGGGGAAAGAGGGAAAAGGAGGGAGAGAGAATTAGAGAGTTCCAGGTATGAGGAACGGCTAGAGAAAACTCCGGAAGGAAGGAGTGGCAATCTTTCTTGTTAAACCTTCAAGCCAAGCACCTCTTCTGCCTCTTCTCTGCCTCATGATTCCTTTATTTAAATTAAATTATTTTTTTCAGTGAACAAAATTCAATGTTCTCTCCCTCTCACCTCATCATCCCCCTCAAGCTGAAGAAAAGAAAAATGAACACAAACCCTCACAACAGACATGCAAAAAAGGGCAAACACATTCCCACATTGGCTGACCAGAAATGTGCATTTCCTTCACTTGGGCATTTCTCTGAGCCAAGAAACAGGATCTGGGCTGCTGGACTGTCCAGAGCAGGCTATGTATCAGCAGCTGTGCTTTTACCTTGGGTATCTTGAAGTCTAACTTTGGGTGGGTCACGCCAAATGATTGACTTGGGCTCCTGCAGAGAACCACCAGGAGCCCTGAGGCTAAGACATCTGTCAAATCAGACTCTGATTTCTCTTCTTCCATCATACCATTCCTAGAGGAGTGCTGCAGCACAACCTTTGGGCAGCCCCCAGGTAGAGTCCAGATAGGGGGATGGAGGGACCAGGAGCCTTCTAGGAAGTGTCTGAGACCCCCAGACAGTACGGCACTGCTTAAAACACATTGTGAAGGGCTAGGGCTCCTCCTCTCCAAAGCCCTGACTTTGCTAGTGGCATTCAAAGGATCAGCCTCTAAAAGATGAATCCCAGAGTCTGAGATCCACTCAGCATCCAGGGCTGAGCTACCTCAGCAGACGATGCTGAAGCCTCCCTGGAACCCACCTTGCCCCCGTCATCTAGAATTCACTCATCTGAGAACATGCTGGTTTTCCTCAATAGCCGGACAGCACTTTGAGGGCAGGAGCTATTTGGTCAGTTTCTTTTCCTCAGTATCCCAGTACCTAGAAGCAGGCTCTTGGTAAATACTGCTTGCACACTCCAAAAGGAGTCATTGGGGAAGATGTCACCACCCAGCCTACAATGGGCCACTAGGAGGCACCATAGTGCCCAGAGTGCCAGGCCCGGAGTCAGAAAGATCCTTCTTCATGAGTTCAAATCCAGCCTCAAATACTTCTTAGCTTGGTTCCCTGGGCAAGTCACTTCACCCTGTTTGCCTCAGTTTCCTCATCTGTAAAATGAGCTGGAGGAGGAAATGGCAAACCACTCCAGCATCTTTGCCAAGAAAACCCCATGTGGGGGGCAGCTAGGTGGCACAGTGGATGGAGCACCGGCCCTGGATTCAGGAGGACCTGAGTTCAAATCTGACCTCAGACACATGACACTAGCTATGTGACCCTGGGCAAGTCACTTAACCCCGTTGCCTAGACCAAAAAAAAATAAATAAATAAAAGAAAAAAGAAAACCCCATGTGGGGTCATGGAGAGTCAGACATGACTGAAAATGACTGAACAACAACAGTGGACTACAGTCAGAATTGGATCAGGAAAACCTGAGTTCAAATCCTGATTCAGATAGATATTGGCGGTATGACCCGTAGGCAGGCACAGAACCTCACTCTGTCAGCTGGAGATATTGACTTTTTCTCTTTCTTTTATTTATTTGTTTGTTTGTTTGTTTATTTATTTATTTATTTATTTATTTTGGTGATCAGGGTTAAGTGACTAGACCAGGGTCACACAGCTAGTAAGTGTCAAGTGTCTGAAGCCAGATTTGAACTCAGGTCCTCCTTACTCCAAGGCTGGCGCTCTATCCACTGCACCACCTAGCTGCTCCAACATTGACTTTCTCAAAGGGTTGTTGGAGGATCCAAAGGGACCATATGTATATAGCACTTTACACACCCTCAAGTGCTATGTAAGTGTTAGCAATGGCCATTTCATGGGAACTGATTTTGGAGAAAGCCATTTTACCCAGAGAAATTGGAAACTGAGAGGACAGTGTCTGCTAGGAAGGCATCATTCCTGACCTTCTACCTGTGACCGACCCTGACTCTACTTCGGTTTCCTGTCCCATAACCAGGCTTGGGTTGGGGCAGCTGGTTGAGGACGTCAAAGGAGACAAGCTCCAGCTACAGTCTGCTGGGTGCCTGGATGACAAGTCTGATCGTTTGCCCGCTCCGAACAACTTATTTTAAAAATTCTATTTCCGTCAATCATTTATTAATGACTCTCCCTAGTGAGATAATTAAGGAGTCATGTCTAGGATAGAAAAAAAAGTGTTCCCCTTTGCCATGCCTAATTACTCAGTAGTTTATTAATTTTCTAAGAATGTTGGTTGGGGAGGGCTGCTCTTGGTTTTCAGCCCAGCCTTGGCCAGGAGCAGCTAGGCACTTGGTGATGCACTGGTCAGGTGGATCCGTCCTCTGGGGCAAAAGGCCAGCACTCTTTGGGGTGGGGCAGGGAAGGCCCTCTTTTCTTGGACATAGAAGCACAGAGAAATAAACAGCATGTTATGGGGATCTCAGAAGACACCTAGTTAACCCCTTCATTTCACAAAGGGGGCCGAAAGAGGAGGGCCACTGAGTGAGGCAGAAGCGCCCTGGGTGATACAAATGTTTAGCATGAGGCCACACCACGGCCAATGCTCTGATGGTGACTTGGAGTGAGGAGCCCCACTCCTCCATGTTGCTACAAACTGTCTCCCTTCGCCAGCCCTCCAGCGCCTGGATTCGGGGAGTCCACACAGGTTTCAACTTCTGCAGTTATGCCATCAATAAACTAGCGTCTGATTTATTTACTTATTTACCTATTTATTGATTTACTTGGCAGGGTCATTTGTTTATCTACCTACCTACCTACCTACCTATCTGTCTGTCTATCTATGTATCTATGTATCTATGTATGTATGTATGTATGTATGTATCTATCTATCTATCTATCTATCTATCTATCTATCTATCTATCTAT
>NW_020946652.1:6908935-6933187 GCF_900497805.2 Vombatus ursinus | reverse complement strand
TATCTATCTATCTATCTATCTATCTATCTATCTATCTATCTATCTATCTATCTTTTTTTAGTGGCCTTCCTCTAGGGCTTGCTTTGTTGAGGACAGAAAGCTCTTTCCTCTCTTACTCAGAGAGCCCTTCTCTTCCTGGCCTCCTCTTAGCCTCTGTAGGACCAGGAAAAGCAAATGGCCAAATGCTGTCATCAACATGATCTCTGCTGGCCCCCAAACCTTCGGCACAGGAGATTGGCCTAAGAAGAGAGGCAGGGAAAAATCAACCCAAAGGGAAAGGGAAAAGGAGTTCTTATCTGGAGGGAGGGGGGCAGGGAGAGAGAAAGAGAGACAAAGAGAGAGAGACAGAGAGACAGAGAGACAGAGAGAAAGAGACAGAGAGAGACAGAGAGAGAGAGAGGAGAGGAGAGGAGAGGAGAGGGAGAGTCTCAATGGGACTGGAAAGGAAAAGACAAAGAAAGGGGAAAATTAATCAGGAAGGGAAGGAGACCTTATGAAATATAACAAATGCCAATGATGGGAGAGGTCTTGCGTTCAAATCTTGGTGTAGCCACTTATTCTTTGCGTGACCTTGAAAAAGTCCCTTACAAAAACAGAAAGTTGGGAAACAATTTTTACAAGTGTCTCTGATACAGGCATCATTTCTTAAATATATAGAGAATGGATTCAAATTTATAAGAATAGCAGTTTTCAGGCGAAAAAATCAAAGCTGTCTACAATCATATGAAAAAATGCTCTAAATTACTATTGATTAGAGAAATGCAAATTAAAACAACTCTGAGGTACCACTTCATATCTATCAAATTGGCTAATATGACAGAAAAGGAAAATGACAGATGTTGGAGAGGATGTGGGAAAACTGGGACACTAATGCATTGTTAATGGAGTTGTGAACTGATCCAATCATTCTGGAGAGCAATTTGGAACTATGCCCAAAAGGCTATAAAACTGTGCATACCTTTTGATCCAGCAATACCACTACTAGGTCTGTGTTCCAAAGAGATAAAAAAGAAAAAAAGAAAAGGACCTATTTGTACAAAAATATTTATAGCAGCTCTTTTTGTAGTGGCAAAGAATTGGGAATTGAGGGGATGCCCATCAGCTGGGGAATGGCTGAACAAGTTGTGGCATATGACTGTAATGGAATATCATTGTGCTACAAGAAATGAAGAGGGTGGTTTCAAAAAAAACCTGGAAAGACTTCTATGAACTGATGCAAAGTGAAATGAGCAGAACCAGGAGAATGCTGTACACAGTAACAGCAATATTGTATAATGACCAACTGCGAATGACTCAGCTCTTTTTAGCAACACAATGATCCAAGATAATTCCAAAGGACTCATGATGAAAAATGCTAGCTACATCTGGAGAAAGACCTGATGGCATCTGAGTGCAGATGGAAGCACATTGTTTGCACTTTCTGTATTTTTTTCATGTTTTTTTTCTTTGCATCTATGTCCTTTCATATTATGATTAATATGGTAATATGTTTTGCATGATTGAACATGTATAACCTCTATCAAACTGCTTACTGTCTCTGGGAGAGGGGAGGGGAGAGAGGGAGAGAGAAAATTTGAAACTCAAAAATTTTTTTAAATGAATGTTAAAAATTGTCTTTACATATAACTGGAGGAAAACTAAAATATTATTTTAAAAAAGAATTAAGAATTTAAAAAGCAAATCCTTAACAAAAAGAAAAGAAAAGAAAAAGTCCCTCCTTTGTTTGGCAAAAGCTGGCTACATACCAAATCCTTCATCCCTGCAGTCATGGAAGGAGACTTTCTGATGTTAGAAATAACTGACATTGACCAGAAATTTGAGTTTTGGTCTGTGCATTTTTTGTATCGATGTATTTTGCTTTATACTAGTTTATGCAGAAATGATTCTGATGTAGAGGAAAAAGTCACCAACAAAACTTACTTTAAAAATGAAAAATAAAACTAAAATGAAAAGTAAATTCCTAGGATTGTTTGGTTTTTAATTTTGTTTGCACTTAAAAGGATTAAATCCCTACTTCAAGTATGTGGATGATAATTCTAATGTGATTGTAATCGCAGATCACTGAAGTCTGTTTCCATGGCCCCAGCCAACGCTGACTTCCACATTCATGTTAGCGAACTTTGGGTTCAGGTAAAGGCAGATAGATCCCTTCTTCCATCAGAGATCTCTGAGAGAAGAAGCGCTATGTGAGTTGGCTTTCTGGTCCAAGGCTCCTGTGGTTTGGACGGCATTTTTCTTCCTTTTCTCCGGTATTGAAACTATTATCTTTAAATACTGCCTTCATCAGACGAACTCATGATAGACACAATAGAGAAGGACAGACTTCGTCGACCCCCTGCTCTTACCGATGAGGACTGCTCTAGCTATCTGGAGCCCTCAGAACAGCCATGTTTACCGATAACTGCGAGTGTATCTTGGTAAACAGGGAAAAGTAAATATACACACACACACACATACAAAAATATACACTCATATGTATTTATATAGTTTAGTCTTTTTCATGAGATTCTTTCTCAAAAAACAACTACCTACGCACGAAAGGCCTGGGCTAGGGTTAGGAGCTACACAAGCTAGACGAATGCGATTATCCAAGTGCTCCCTGCTCCCAAGGATCTGTGCATCACACACTCCCCCTGCCTGCTTAAACTGGGGCTTCTGACCACAATTTAAACCCTTCTTCATGACCCAGGGCCATTAGCGGTGTCATAGCTGATGACCCTCAGCTGTTTGTATTACTGGTGTCAGGGTCTACAGAGAGGAAGAGAAGGCTGGGAGCCAGCTGGGAGCCAGGACCGAGGAGGGCTCAACCCTGCTCTGTTTGGCCCCAGAGGGCAGAACTGGGGGCCCGCAGCAGGGGAGCGGGGAGTCGGAAAGCCATTCAGACTCAGTGTTAGGAAAAGCCTCGTCCCCACGAGAGCCGAGCCCAGGTGGAGCGGCCAGCCTCAGGAGACCCGGAGCTTCGGCTCCTGGGAGGCCTGCCAGCAAAGCTTGCCAGCTGTGTTGTTATGGAGCAGATGAAAATCTGGCTCCCTACCCACCTGTGCGAGTAACTGGTAAGTAACTGGCCTTGTCTGGGCCTCCGTTTCCTCCTCCGTAAGGCGATGAGGGCCTCGGAGGTCCCTAAATCTCATCGCGTGACTCGTCCCCCGACCTCCCCTGTGGCCTAGGGGTATTCTCTAAGATGCTGTGGTTCTGAGGTGGGCTCTTCACCCCTGTGCTGATGGGCCTCCAGCTTCTGCTCTTCTTCTGTTCTCACACCTGCTTTTTGTAGTTATCCTATCTCTTCCTCTGGGGTCGGGCGGTCACTTCTGGATGCTGTCAGTGACCTGGGATCATCTTTGCCAGGTTTCCCCTTGAGAAGGCTACCTCTTCTCTAGACTCGAGCCATGTTCGTCCACCCTGAGAGCAAGAGCTCGGGGAGCGGCCGGCCAGCGGGCCCATCTCCCCCACGTGTCCTTCCCTAGGTTGGAGATGCGCAGGGGCCGGTGGTTGTAGCCCCCACCCTCGCCCCAAGCCCACCGCCAGCACTTCGGGCTCCTTGGGGGAGCCCTGCATACCCCGGCGCTTTTCCCTTTGCTGGCAGCTACGCTAGGATGGCTTCCATTTAACTGAGGGACCGCACCCTCAATCCCTAAAACTATTCTTCCTTTGAGATAATTTAGGATGAGAAGGACCCAGACTCAGAACTAGAAGAGCTTAGGGGCTCGGAACAGAGTCCAATCCCCTCCTGGGAAGCAAAGCGTCTTGTCCAAGGTCGCACCCAGAGGGAGCCGCAGAGCTGGGATTCGAACCGAGGTCCCTGGGCTCCCCCACGCCCCGGCCTCTCTTTGAAGACTTTGGCTCTCAGTGATGACCTTGGTTGGTTACTCCGCACTTAGTCCAGGTCGCTCTTAAAAGGCATTATTTCGTTCCTGAAAGCCTCCCTCATGTGAAGGCTGGAGCGGAGCCAAGAGGCGCCAGAAGGGGGGCCGGCGAGGAGTGCCAGCTGCCCAGGCTGCCCGCGGGCATCTCTCCTGGTCTTTCCAGCTTCTTGCCCCAGTCCTGGCCTCCCCCGGGCTGGAGGTGGCTTGGGAAATGTTCTATGAGTACAAGTTTCTGCCGGTTCTTTAGTATTTCCCAAAGCAATTACGAAGTTTTGGAAGGAAGAAATCGTTATGCATTTAGGTTGTAATTACTTCATAATCTTGGGCTCGCAAGCTCCTTTCAGGCCAGGACACGCTTACCTCTTTCTCACCAAATTACAAGCATTTTCTTATTCTGTGCCTGGCTTGGCTGCCCCGAACTTGGGCACTTCTCCAGCCAAGTGGGCCCCTAAGTTCCCTGGCATCTTGCCTGAAAGTGGCCATTTGACCCAGGCTGGGCAGCAGAGAAACCGGCCGAGGGAAGCTTCCAGGGGTCTCCCCCGGCTGGGGCTGGTCTCACCGATTCCTGACATCTCCTTCCCTCTTGTAGGGTCTAACTCTTCTAGCTGAGCACCTGTAGGGTGGGAGTGCATCTGGTGATGGAATTACCAATGGATGCCAGGCTGTCTTTCTGCCGCTTGGTGGGGCCCTGGTGCAGAGCAGACTCCCAGGGTATGTTTAGTCAAAGAATCGCTTTGACTTGTGTGACATGGGGGGGGGGTCTCTTTCCACAAGTGTGGAGTGTGAGCAGAACATGTACATGGGAGCCCTAGTTTATTATTGATTAGCCTCTAGGCCTGTTGCAGTCAATGGCCCCTCTTTCTGGTCCTCTCTGATTTCTCCAGCCTCCTCGGGGTGCCTGCCCCCTCTGATTTCCAGCCTCCTCAGGGTACCTGCCCCCTCTGTTCTCTAGCCTCGTCAGGGTTCCTGTCCCCTCAGCTCTCAGTGTCCCCATGTGCCCTGACCATTGACCCCAGGCTTGTTGCCATTGACCCCTGGATTGGATGGCCTGCTCAGGGATGATGGTTTAATTAAAAACAAGTCACAGCTGCTGCCTGGACCTTAGCCTCACACCCATAGACGCCTCAGTGGGTCCCCTGGAAGCCAAAGCAATGGTCCTGTTTTTAATGCAAAGAACACTGACTTTGGAGTCAGAAGACCCGGGTTCAAATTCTACCTCTTTCCCTTACTATCTGTGTGACCTTAGGTAGGCTAGACACTTGACTTTCCTGGCCTGTTTGCTCCTTTGTAAAATGAAGGGTTGGACTAGATTCAATTCAATCAACATTTTTTAAGCATCTACCATGTGCCAGGTACTGTGCTAAGCACTGGGCAAAAAAAAAGAAAGACAACTCCTGCCTTCAAGGAGCTTACAATCTAATGGAGGGAAACACCACACAAGAGGAAGCTGAAGGGGGGGGAGCACCAGGGCGTATCCCACTCGGGAGCATTATATTCCCTGGAGTGGAAACCAAGGGGAGCCACTGATGGGAAATGGCGTTACCTGCAAAATTCAGATCTGAGCCTCTATAAAGGAGGGCTTTTGGGAGTTTAGTGTTCTTCCCTTCACTGCCAATCAAAGGGGAGGGAGGGAGGGTGTTAGGTATCAAAAACTGAGTCAGTCCGCAGGGCACTCAGCTCTCAGGGGATCAGCTTATCCTGGAAGGGGCAGGATGTTCTGGAGGCTAAACCAAGCAGAGTGGCTGATGGGAATTGGAGAATTAGGTGGGGGGAGAAGGGTTACCTTTCCTATGATATGGACCCCTTTGGCAGTCAGCCTGGGAAGTCTTTGGACACCTTCTCAGAGTCTTGGTTTTAAATGCATAAAATAAATACAAAAGATTGCAAAGGAAACCTATTGTAGTGAAAAAGTTACCTGATTTTTTTAAAAAGGGTACTGACCACTAAGAAATGGCAAATTGAGAGGATGCCCTTCGATTGGAAAATGGCTGAATAAGTTGTGGTATATGATTGTGATGGAGTACTGTTGTGCTGTAAGAAATGGGATGGTTTCAGAAAAAAAATTGAGAAGATTTACATAGACTGATGCAAAGTGAAGTGAACAGAACCAGAAGAACATTATACATAGTAACAGCAACATTGTACCATGATCAACTGCTATTCTCAGCAATACAGTGATCCAAAAGAATTCCAAAGGACCCATGATGAAAACTGCTCTCCACCTCCAGAGGAAGAACTTATGGCATATGAATACAGACTGAAGCATTCTTTCTTTCTTTCTTTCTTTCTTTCTTTCTTTCTTTCTTTCTTTCTTTCTTTCTTTCTTTCTTTCTCTCTCTCTCTCTCTTTCTTTCTCTTTCCTTCTTTCTTTCCTTTTTTCTTTCTTTCCTTCTTTCTTCCTTCCTTCCTTTCTTCCTTCCTTTTTATTTTGTTCCAGTCTTCTTGGCCAAAATGGCTAATATGGGAATGTTTTACTTGATTGCACATTATAACCTATATCAGCTTGCTTACCATCTCAGGGAGGGGGGAGAGGAGGGAGGGAGGGATAGAATTTGGAACTCAAAATTTAAAAGAAAACCAACTAATCTTGAAAAATTGTTTTTACATGTAATTGGAAAAAATAAAATATTATTTAAAAATAAAGTGCACCGACCCCAGGTTGTGAGTCCCTGCTTCTGCATCCTAAGAGCCCTCCCAGCTCTTGGGAGTCCAGGCTATGGCTTGAGCCCTGCCCGGGGCAGGTGTCTGCATGGATGGAGTGCAGGCTCGCACCAGGAGTTCAGAAAAATGGGCTTAGCCATCCTGCAGGAGAACTCTAAGGAAGTTGATGAGGCTCTCACTTTTAATTTCACTGATCTGACAACTGGGGGTCATCCGTTAAACTCATGGAGCCTCTGGGAATTTTCACATCTGGAGAGTGGGAGTGGGGACACCCTCCACCTGCCCCCTGAGCTCTCTGGAGGAGCATCTTTGGAGATGTGAAAAGCCACGGGAGTGTGAGGGAGTAGCCCCAATTACTTCCATCTCGTCACCTCCACAGAGAGACTGTCTCGCCAGGCAAGTGAAAGCTCATTCTAGGAAACCCCAGCCCTGGTGGATCCACCCAATAGAGCACGGGGTGTGTGTGGTGGGGCAGTGAGTGTGGCCATGAACGGCTCTGGCCAGACTAACCTCACTTTCTTTCTGGACAAGATTATCAGATGTCGAAGGTGCCGAGGTCATCCACTGCATCCCAGACCATTGCCAGTTGTCCTGACTCTTGTCCTGCCTCTGGACTTCAACGACTCTGGAAGAGAGAGTGAGGCTGACGACCTTGTGAAGTTCTGCCTCCAAAGCAAGTTGAGACATCACCTGGTCATATCATTGGTCCTCTTCAAAAAACAAAGGACCACCAAGAACAGCACCATCAGACTGGTATCCAGCTCAGAGGTCCGAGGCAGACACGGTGGATTTGGGTGTCGTCAGAGCATCTGACGCAGCCTTCACACTGCACCATGGACAGGGTGCAGAGATGTGGTCTAGGGGGGAGGGCCCCAAGGAGCTGTGCTATTTACAGTTTTTATCTGTGACTTGGCTGAAAGCGTAGGTTTAAAAAATGTTTTGATTTAATTATGTGGCACGAGTGAGCAATGCAATGATTTTGAAATACAAACAGCTCACACTTTAACTCTTGTGCACTTCAATCACTTGTATTTTCACTAAATCCTCCTTGCTCAGTACCAATAACAGAAGCATCACTGGTGCCCCTCCCCCATTAAGGCCGGCTCTGGCTGCCTTGTTCTGCTGCTCTTGTCACTGGCCACATTTGGCAGAGCAGCCTCAGGCTACCGCTCTGCTGCAGCGGAGAGAACACAAAGGAGGGTGGGGGTGCCCGACCCGATGTGATGGTTTGGAAACAATTTGATGACAAGAACCCATTGCTCTTCATCAGAAGTGGTCAGAGCTTGGTGCGATCCCTGCATGAACACGGCGATTGTTGTGTGTGTAATCACAACAGTTCTGAAATGCTACAGAAGCAAACTGACAATGCTTCAAAAGTGCGTAAGCTTGTTGTCACAGAGGAAACATACGTTTGTCACCATCAAGCTTTTGATCCACCTCGTCCTGCAGAGAAATGTCAGCTCTTCTCCTAGTTTGTCCTTTGGCAGAAGAAGAGAGTCTTCTCCTCTCTATATGAATTGTCGAGAGCTCTGCCAGAGAGGGGCAGCCCCTTCTGTCCCTTCCTCCATTCGCTCACAGTTTGGGGGCATCATTTGTTATAATATGAATAAATCTAAAAGAATATTATATATATATATATTTGTTATGAGTCATCTTGTTGGGGAGAGTGGAGCTGGGACACTTTGTAATATGAGACTGACCCTGGTTCTGACCCCACCTCTCCAGTGAGGATGATGGAAGCCACGCCTCATGGACATTCAGTTATACTTTAGGTCTACTGAGTCAATCAGCAATCATCCTCTACTCCAATGGTTTCCAATTTTCTTTTTTTGTTCCTTAAATCCTTTTTTTTTTGAGTGAGGCAATGGGGGTTAAGTGACTTGCTCAGGGTCACACAGCTAGTAAGTGTCAAGTGTCTGGTCTGAGGTTGGATTTGAACTCAGGTCCTCCTGACTCCAAGACCAGAGCTCTATCCACTGTGCCATCTAGCTGCCCCTTAAATCCCCCCCCCTTTTTTTTTAGAAAAGTGATGAAACCCCAGGGTAAGACTCATAATATTATCATAATATTCTTTTAGATTTATTCATTAAGTCATGGCCACACTCAGCGATCAAGGTCTTTGAAGAGCCTGACATTTGTGTTGCAGGAGCAGAGATGCTGCTGAGGCACGAGGACGGCGTCACAAAGGGGAGTGAGGAAGCGGAGAGAACACAAAGGAGGGTGGGGGTGCCCGACCCGATGTGATGGTTTGGAAACAATTTGATGACAAGAACACATTGCTCTTCATCAGAAGTGGTCAGAGCTTGGTGCGATCCCTGCATGAACACAGCGATTGTTGTGTGCATAATCACAACAGTTCTGAAATGCTACAGAAGCAAACTGACAATGCTTCAAAAGTGCGTAAGCTTGTTGTCACAGAGGAAACATATATTTGTCACCTGATATTTACTGCTTCAGCAGTCCTTAAAGAGCGTTTAGTATGAACTACTGGACTGCCCTTGGGAACCTCCCTCCACAGACAGATGTCCACCTCTCTCTGACTGGTGAGTAGCCTGCCTGAGCTGCTGAACCCCACAGGTGAGCAGGGCCGGGTCCTCAGGCAGCAGACACACAGTCTGTCCCCAGCTGTATCTTGTTTGGGGCTTGAGGAGATGGAGAGGTGACCTGCCCCTCTTGCTCTTTGTCTAATGTCGAGCAGAAACACTGAAAATGGATTGTTATAATGTCAGTCTCACGGTGTCTCCTCTGAAAAGTGAGTGCAGAGCCTGCTGAAGAGCATGGCTATCCCAAGGAGAATCAGAGAGGGACAGCATAGCCAGATACCTCCCCAGATGGTAGAGTTGGGTGCCTGCCTGGGATGAACCTCCTTGTGTGTATAGCTAGCTGCCTGTCACGGCCATAAGGGCAGACAAAAGTGATTTTTGGCCTCAGTACAACTAGAGCCTGGATCATTTTTGTTGTTTAGTTAGAGAGGAAAAAACCCAACCATCTTCCTTCTGACTGAGCTTATCAGTAAAGTCAGTTTCTGTGATCTGGACTGGAATGTCTGGGGAGTTCTGACTGTCCAGAGCCCAGGCCACAGAGTCTCCTGAACAATGTGTCTGAGCTCAGGCTCGGTCCTTGTCACACATCCCCCATGCTCGGCAGCCTCAGGCAGGAGAGCTGTGCTCTGGAGGAAGGCTTGTCTCGGGAAGTTTTCTTGTCATTTGCCTAAGGGTGACACACATTTACAGTAACCATGGGAAGTGGTTTTTATTCTCAGAGTAGGCAGAGTTGCTAATAACCATCCCCAGACTGACTTCAAAGAATCCACTGTAATCTTGCAGTGGAAGGTCAAGACTTCCCAGTAAGGCATCTATCTCACAAAAATACAATGGACGGAAAAGAGCCTTGAATTTACAGCCAGAGTGAGAGGTTACCACTGGTTAAAAAAAAAAAAAAGACAACTCCCCTGGGGAGAATTTTAGCAACACATTGCATTCAATACAAATATCCCTTCCAAATAATAAAAAATAAAAAGTTAACATTTATATAGCACTTACCTTGTGCTGTGCTAATCACTTTACCATTATTATCTCATTTAATCCTCACAACAACCCTGGGAGGTGGGTGCTATTATTACCCCCATTTTACAGATGTAGGAAACTGAAGTAAACAGAGGTTAAGTGACTTGTCCAGGGAAATCCTAGACACCATTTAACTGAACCTTACAGATGAGGAAACTGAGGCAGAGGGCACTTAAGTGACTTGCCCAGGTCACACTGTTTAGAGACACCTGTTTAGAGGTGTCTGAGGCCAGATTTGAACTCATGGCTTCCGGACCCCGAGTCCAGGCTGTCTGTATTGCACCCCTTGAATGATGATGTGGCTCAGCGGTGACACAAGGCGCGGCTTGAGGAGAAGTCCACCTGTAACCCAGCTCGGGCCTCCTGGCTGGGCAGGACGGGCCAGAGCTGCCCGGAGCCCAGGCCACCTTCACCAGGCATGGAGAGCTGAATAATGGGTCTCTACCGGTGAAGAGAGTCTTACGCAGATGGCATCTGCAGCTCAGGCCACACCCTCGGGACGGGGTGCCCCAGGAGGCCTTCAGCAGAGGACACTGGATAAACATGTGGGCCTGCTGGGGCTTGGATCCTGCAGCTAACGGAATTCCTGGTACAGGAAGACGCCGCAGAAGTCCCTGCTATTCTGGTGACCGAGGAAGGCGCTATCCCTCCCCCACTCCCCAGTGGGGACAGTGGCCGGAATGTTAGCGTCGCGGGAGGCCGCTGGCTGCCAAGCCCCTGCCCAGGAGAGGACCAGGCGGGACCTGAAGGCAGAACAGCGTCCGCGGCCCGTTTCCAAATGAACCAGCCTTACTCCTTTGAGCTAAAACGGACCATCTTCGAATTCCTAAACCTGCCCACTGACCTATTTTTAAGGACAGAGAAGTGACTGTCCGGGCTTGGTTGAGGTCCTTGATTGGAACCCGGGCTTTTCCCCCAGGTTCTTAGGGCTCGCAGCCAGGTCCTCGGGCATCACACCCAGCGAAGAGGCCGGCACTTGTCTGTCCTCTCTCCAGCTCCCCACCTGTACCAGCTCTGGGGAAGGACCAGCTGACGATCTGTCGGACCCCAGTTTCCTCCTAGGTCTCTTCCAGCTCTAACGCCCCCAATTCCTCATTCTCGGGCTCCTTGGCTCTCCTGAGAGCCTCCCCAAAGGGCGCAGGCCCAGCCTCCATTCTCTCACTTACGCTCTCTGCCCTTCTCCTTCCTTTGCTCTCCATTGGCCGACGGGGCTGGGCCTCCAAGTGCAGTCCTGGGGTGGTGGGGGAGAAGGGCACCTAGCCCGGCTCATTCGACCTTCTTCGAACTATAGACAGCCCCGACTGGGAAATACCCTTCCCCACGTGCATGCTCTTCAGAATGAGCAGCGTGCAGGGCCTCCCTAGCGGCCCTGAAATGTAGGTTGCCAAGCCGCTGGAGAGGCTGAAGGAGGGGGGCTGATGCCCTCAGAGGGGCCGGTGACTTGGGGGTGGACTCCCCACCTGCCGGTAGAACCGGGGGACTGGGATCCAGTCCTGGATTCTGACTCCCAGCCTCCGGGCTTCTCTGCCATGGGACCCTCCCATGGGGACCTGCACATTCAGCCCTTTTCCTTCACTTTCTTTTTTTTTAATTAAAAATTGTTCCTCGAAGAGTCATGAGAGCAAGTCCCCCAGCTGGGGAAGGTGGTTTTGTCACATTTCATCAGGATTTTTAAAAAATTGATGCAAAATGTTATTATTGTCTTAAAAGGTTTTTAAACAGATGGTTTTGAGGAGAGAAACAACATTCAATCTGCCAGAGAAGTAGGTGATTGTGGGACATACTCGCAAACTCAGCTAAAACCCAGCTAAACGCTGGGCAGAGGGGCCGTGCTGCTGGCCACACCCATCCTCCTGTAGACGTCAGCACGAGGTCCAGAGATCAGGTGGAAGCTTCTGACATAGAATCACAGAATTTGAGGGTTGGAAGGACCTCAGGGGACTTCTCATCAAGCAGTACGTAAGAGGAATGTCCATTGTGACATCCTTGTCTCTGCCTGAGGACCTCCAGTGACGGGGAGCTCACCTCCTCCTTTGGTGGCTTGTTCCATTTGGGGACAGCTCTTCATGTTAGGAAAATTCTTCTCTCATCAAGCCTCAGTGTGAGTCTTTGTAGCTCCTCCCATCTGTGAGTGCACTGGTCTGTGTGTATGGGGGCTCTACAAGGAGAAGGGCACCTGGGGAAGGGAGGAGCATGAGAGATGATGTGTACTCATCAAAGGGCTTTGAAATGAAAAGAATGGCAGAAGAGGGAGCTTGTGCCCACAGTTTGTCCAGTAAGGAGGCAAGGCATGTAGAGGAGGAGGTCGGCAGTGAAGAGGAAATCTGGTGGGTTCGAGGCAGGAAGAGAAGGCTGCTGTGGGAAATGAGATTAGAGAATCAAATAGGAGAGAACAAAAGCATGGCCTTGCTGCTGAGGGGGCGCACTTGAGGTTGGATGATGTGAATTTATAGTGTACCCAGGCACAGTGGATAGAGCACCAGGCCTGGAGTCAGGAAGACCTGAGTTCAAATCCAGCCTCAGACGCTTACTTGAGGTGACTCTGGGCAAATCCCTTCACCCTGTTTGCCTCAGTTTCCACACCCATAAAATGAGCTGGAGAAGGCAATGGCAAAGCACTCCAGTATCTTTGCCAAGAAAATCCCGAAAGGGGTCCTGAGGAGTCAGACACGATTGAAGTGACTGAATAACAACATCAAGTATCCAGGCAGAATGGGATTGTGAAGCCTCCTCCGGCTTCATCAACAAGCATCTGTCAACCTACTATGTGCCAGGCACTGTGCTGAGGCAGATGGTGAGACAATCCAGACCTGAATCTCGGCAAGAGAAGAGCGGCAGGCAATGAGGCATGTGGGCAAGAGGCTGAAGAGCAGAGAGAGCTGAAAGGGGCGACCGCTGGGCTGAGGTTGGAGAGGAGCAGGGGAGGTGACTGGCCAGAGGGTGGAGGAGTTGGAGGTCAAGGAGGGCAAAGTCCAGGCTGGCATAAAGCACAGCAGGAGCCACGATGGGAGGTCTTGTCAGAAACAAGAATGTCCGAACTTCTGTCAGGGCAATGGCAGGATCCAGGGTGTGACTGATTGAGGTGGGGTCTTAAAGGGGGCGGTCAGGGGACTTAGGGAGGTTGAAGAAACAGGAGATCAGGGAGCATCTCTGTGGATATTCCCTAGTATTTACCTGCTACCCTTGGGGAGGAGAGGGATGCAGAGCTAGGTACAGACCTCCTGGAGAAAGGAGGGAGAGGGACCTGGGGTCTGGTCAGAAATCACAACTACTCTCATTTTTCTGGGTCTCTGGGCTGACTTCCTCTGCAGTATTTTAATTCCTGGAATCCCATCTAGTTTTTCTCTGAAGCCGGTAAAGTACTTTTTCTAAAACTCTTGTGTGCATCTTAACTGCGTGACTCTCAACAGAGAAAGAGATCTAGAGTGGCGGGAATTTCTCTTCTTCCGTCTCCCACCTTGGCCAGGGAGCTTTGGAAGATGACTTAATAGAAGAACGTTTGTTAAGAATTACTATGTGCTAAGTGATGAGGATATAAACAGGAAATCAAGACAGGCCTGCCCTCAAGAATCTCCCATTCCAGTTGGGAGAGAACACACAAGGAAGTTTCAGCCTGGTGGCAGATGGAAAGACAGATGGTGCTTAGGAGACCAGTAGGTCTGCATCCAGTAGGAAGCAGAGCTGCAGGCTCCAAACAGACGTGGACCCAGAAAGAGTCACCTGAGGGAAAAAGCAGACTCAAGGAGCATGGCCCCTGGCAGCAGAGAAGAGAGCCGGCAATGGAGAGGAGAGAACCCAGCTGAATAGCCTGTCAAACAGAGAAACTGAACCCAAGGGGAGCTGTGTGAAGAGGGCTCTCCCAGGAGAGAGAAACTCCCAAGTCCTGGAAAACCAGGAACTCCAAAGCGCCTTGGTCATGCATGGATCCTACGTGTATGCCTCACTATATTATACTACATAGTTGAGGCCAATCCCCTCATGGTCACTGTGTGGACTGAGGGAGAATGAGCCCCAGGTTTATGGGAGAGATGTTTTGTAGCAACTTGCTAAGAGCTAATTAAGTCTACTAACTGATTCTTCATAGGAGACATGCTAGGGAGGGCTTGGGAGCTATAGTATTAGGAGTTTGGACCCATAGGGTTACCCCAAGAATCCAAGGTGGTAGCCCCCTCCCAGGAACTTACCCTGTAAGCACAAGTGCCAAGTTGGAGGAGAGGTACAGAGTGGAAGTTCACTGTCAGCGTGAACACACATCACCTTGAGATCATGCTGGATGTGGGTCATGCTGCAGGCCCCTAGGGATGCCTGGCCCCCACTTTGGAGACAGATGCACCATAATGCAGCAATTAATTGGAATTGCTGCCTCATAAGGATAAGCGATCAACTCTAGTTGTAGTTACCACACCCAGCTAGCAAAAATCCAGGCAGAGTGTCCCCAGGCTAAGAGCAAGTTTTTTCACCCCAAGTGTGGGCAGAGATCAAAGCTCTCTCCTACAGATAGCTATCTCACTTAAGGTTGGATATTCCCACGAGCCTCTCTGGCTTAGCATGTCAGTGAATTTGAGCCAGAACCCAAGGTAAGCTAGGGAGGCAAAGCTTTTTGTTCTCTGCCACCTGGTCTGCATTCCTGAATTTTTTAAATACTTATCTGTCAGGAACAAAGCCTTGATGTTTCACTCTGACTGGTGAAAAACCTTACTCTCACCCTAACAAAGGCAGATGCCAAGACAGTCTCTGTTTTGGAAGAGCTTGCCTTGGGCTGGGGGATACACCACGTGCTCAGGGAAGTCAGCTGATCTGAGGAAGCAGGAGAGGGGACTGCTGGGGCAATCAGGGAAAGCTTCCTGTAGAAGGTGGTGCCTGAGCTGAGCCTTGAAGGCTGGGAAGGATTCCAAGAAGCAGAGGTGGGGGTAGGCGTGCCTGCACAAAGGCAGGAGAAGGGATGTCATGGAGGGGGAATTTGATTAGAACAGAGTTCCCATTGGCCCAGGGTGATGCTGTTGCTTTCTTTGTCAGAGCAGCTGCTCTCCTCCGGGACACAGGTATTATTGTCTCTACTTCACAGATGAGGAAACTGAGGAAACTGAGGTTCTCAGAAATTAAGTGACTTCCCAATGGTTGCATACCTGAGCGTGTCTACATGAGGATGGGAGTAGGGATAGCATGCTCACCACCACCATTTTGGTCTGTACTTCTGACCCCCTTCCTTCCGCAGGAAAGCTGTTCACAATAACGTTGTTATTGAAACGGGTTGATTGGAAATTCTTCCCTTTCCTGCTGTAGAGGCACTGCCACTGAAAGGGGAGAGGGCGAGCAAGACCAGTTCATAGACATGGCAGATGATGAGTAAGTAAAAGAGAGCATTCTATGCCAGCTGCACCAGCCTCTGCCAAGTCGCTGCACATGAGCTGAGTGCTGTGTGAGTAGAACCTTTTCCAACCCCTTTCTTTGGGAGCTGCCCAATGAGAATTCATGCTCAACAATAACATTGGCTGGTGATGTCTCAGTTCTATGTGGTAAGTAGATTTTTCTGGTAATTTAGTTCAATTCAATCCAACAAGCATTTATTGAGCACCAACTGTTTGTCAGGTGCCGGGAAAGGGAACTCTGAATGCCTTCCTGGATCGCTTCAGGGTGATTTAAGGCCACAAAGACTCTGGAGGATGCTCCTAAGGCTAGAGAATCCCCCGGATCATGGAGGCTATAAAGAATCCTGAGGCTGGACAATTCTTGGGCATTCAGGAGAGCTCAGGTTGGGTGGTTCCTGTGGCCTTGAGGAAAGGACAAGTGTAGAGGGCAGCATGTAGAAAATTGAAAGAGTGGGCTGAAAGTGGATGAGTGGCCAAGAGATCGTACAAATGGGAAAAGGACCCACATGTAAAAAAACATTTATAGCAGCTCTTTTTGTGGTGGCCAAGAATTGGAAATTGAGGGGATGCCCATCAACTGGGGAATGGCTGAACAAATTGTGGTATATGAATGTAATGGAATACTATTGTGCTATAAGAAATGATGCACAGGCTGACTTCAGAAAAACCTGCAAAGACTTGTATGGTCTGATGCTGAGTGAAGTGAGCAGAACCAGGAGAACATTGTGCACAGTAACAGGCACACTGTGCAATGACTGACTTTGATGGACTTGGCCCTTAGCAATGCAAGGATCTAAGACATCTCCAGAGGCCTTGTGTCCACTTCCAGAGAAAGAACTATGGAGTTTGAATGCAGATTGAAGCAGACTATTCACTTTTTTTCTTCTGTTTTGTTTTGTTTCCTCTTTCTGGTGGTTCCTCCTATTGGTTCTAATTCTTCCTTACAACATGACTAATGTGAAAATATGTTTAATAGGAATATGTATGTAGAGCCTATATCAGATTGCACACCAGCTTGGGGAAGGAGGTGGGGAGGGAGGGGGAAAAATTTAAAACTCAAAAGCTTATGGAAGTTATTGTTGAAAACTAAAAATAAATTAATTTTTAAAAAAGAAAGCGGATGAATGGGAGGCCTGGAGACTGAAAAGAGAGACCTGCGTGGGCTGGAGCCAAGACTAGGTCAAAGCAGTAGCAGCATTTTTTCTCCTGTTTTTCCAGGGTGCGGCTGTGATCCTGGCCATGAACTCCACCTCAGAATTCTACACTTTATTCAAATATTTATCTGAATTTTATATTACTGATACTGCTAATAAATCACCTGTCCATTAAAGTGATTTTATATAAGCTTACAAATTCATGGTTGTAGACTGAGGGAGGAGAAAGTCCCCCCTGAGAGAAGACATTTCACCATTTACTGTGAGGCGAGGGCTGAGCCCTGTGGCGCTGATGATTTTCTGAGGTTATTCCAGGGCTCCTTTCCTAAGTTGCCTTTGAACCTGGCGATAGAGAGAACTCATGTAACGGGTCAGCGGCGCACAGAAAGGCGGGAGTTGGTGTGATTGTCCCTCTGCCTACCTGAGGGGCCTTGCTCACACCAATTCCCTGCCCCACTTAATGCTAGGGCCTTGCCTCTGTCATCGTCTCCAGTTTACCCTGTTTACGCCTTGTTTGTACACAGTTTGCCTGTCCTCCTGAGCTCCTTGAGAACAGACTGTCTTTTGCCTTTCTTCATATGTCCAGTGCCTAGCCCGTAGTAGGCACTTCATAAATGCCTGTTGACTGACCGACTGCCCCTGCATCACGTGCCCACCCCCATGAAGTGTCTGCATTTAAGCCACTGCACTGGTCTAAACTGGTGAGTTCTCTTTTCAGACGGTGGCCTGGACTCTGCTCAGTGGACCATGGAGCAACATTTTTCGGACAAAGCCTTCATCGCCTGAGTGGTCTCAGAAGAGCAGAGCTGCAGGTGCTCTGGGAGAGCCCCGGACCCAAGCCCCACATCATCCACACGTGGGCATGAGGCGGCTTCCCGAGGTCGTGGAGCTGGTGAGCAGCAGAGCTGGGGCTTGTGCCTCAGCACCGCTGCTCTCGCCAGACGCCACGGAGCGTTTGGGACAGCCATGGTCCAGCCTGGACACTCTTCCTGTAGGAAGGAGCAGGTCAAGAGCTCCCGCTCAGCAGACTCTCCATCATCATCATCTTCCTCCTGGCAGCTGCCCTTTGCCCACCCCTGGCATTTGGATCTGGAGTGAGGCTGCCCCTGGGACGTGAGCCTTGACAACCCTCTTCAAAGCCTGGCCGTCAGCCAAGGCCACGGCCCTGTGGCTGTCCCATCACCGTCTCTGTGCAAGGGCCACGAAGGAAGGACACCGCACATTTAACAGAGTCACGGAGCGCCCAGAGCAAGCGCAGGAGGCACCAGCTTCGCCCCTGATGAGTGAAGCCATCTGGGCTCGTGAAGCTTCACAAGAGCTGAAGCCAAATTAAAACCAGGAGCCGCGCGGAAAAGGCAGGCAGCCCCCAGCTGCAGACGGTTCTTCATCCTCCAAAGGTCAACCCATCAACCTGTCAGACCCAGAAACGCCGAAAGAGAAAATCACCCAGGCAGCCAACTCCCATCTGCTCAGTGCTGTCACCGGAACGTGCGAGGCCGGCGGAGAGGAGAGTGAGGCCGGTGGAGTGGAGGGTGAGGCGGGCAGAGAGGTGAGCGAGGCTGCCTTGCTGCCTTCTCAGAGGAGACGCAGATGGGTTAAATGACACGCCCGTGGTCCATGGTTAGTAAGAGGCAGAGAGAGGCATCAGGACAGGTCTTCTTGACCCAAAGTTCAGCATGCTAGATGATATAATTAATATGATATGACATGACATGACATAACATAACCTAACAATATAATATGTTATTGTTGTTTTTCAGCCATGTCTAACTCTTTGTGACCCCATTTGGTTTTTTTTTTTTGTTTTGTTTTTTGTTTTGTTTTGTTTTGTTTTTTTGGCAAAAGTACTGGAGTGGTTTGCCAGATGAGAAAGTGAGGCAAACAGAGTGGAATGACTTGCCCAGGGTCACTCAGCTAGTTGTCTGAGGTTGGATTTGTGGCAGTGAGGAACCTCTTTCTAGGGCTGAACAGGCAGAATGGAGCTCCCAGTGATTTAGAATCCGACCTTCTCTTGTCTGACATTTTCTGGGCTGGCATGCTCTGGTGAGAGCAGAGACAATGCTGTGAATCTCCCCAGTCTGCCCAAGTCTGCCTTCTGCTCGAGCATTATGGGCCTTTACCCAGCCTGCTCTGCAGAGGTCCCCCATGCCTGGCCACACCCATCCTTCTCTGTTTAGAAAGCGAGGAGCTGGCGCTGGGTCCATGAAGCAAAGCGTCAGAGAAGAGAGACAAAGTGGTGTGTTCTAGGAGGAGGAGCGCCAGGGAAGCCAAGTCTGAGACTGCCATTGGAGCCCCTGGGCCTGCTGCTTTCCTTACACTGGTCAGTAGGGGTCATGTCCTGCTGGACGTGGGCAGCCTGACCAAGTGACTCCCCTGGAAAATGTCGGAAGAGAGCAAGGGCCTCTGGGGGAGCTGGGAGGGAGCCTGAAATGGAGAGCACAGACCAGGAGGGGGATTGCATGACCAAACCTTCAGGTGGCGATTGGAAAACTGGCTGGCTGCGAACGACCTCATGAAGGACCAGTGACTGAGGATGTGTGAGGCCAGGATGACCTCAGCGGCCCCATGCTGATGTGATGACATCACTAACTTGCCTGCCTTGACCGCTACCTTCAGAAGGCCAGTGTAAACACTGGGGGGTGGGAGTGAGGGGACTGTGCTGTAAAGGTTCCCGGCCAAGCCAGGGGTGGATTCGCACAGAATTCGCTAAAAGACAGGCTTTCCTTGTTTCAGAGCAGCAGGGTCCGGACTTAGAGGTCTGAGCTAGGTACTGACCGTGTGATTGCTACAACAGCTCCTGGTCTGGGGGCCACTGCCTGTGCTCTGGACCAGTCTCCTCCTCATGACCAAGGTCTCTGCCCAGCCCTTCTCTGGAAATGTCCAGCCTGCACTTGCACCCAAGGGGCCTGTCTTATTTCATCCTTCCTCTCTCCCTGTGCCTGAGAAGCCAACCACATGGCCCTGGGCGTGGGCTCTTCCCCTCCCTATCGGACCTCTGACCTTTGATGTTGGGCCCACTACCCTGGGGTGAAGACAGCAGGCCACGCTGACTAGAACGAGAGATGGAGGGCTGGGCTGGGCAAAGCGGAGGGGGCAGCTGGGGGGAGGTGGGCAGAACCAAACTGAGGGAGCAGTCCTGCCATTCTGTGCCCTGAGGTTCAGGCCACCTCCCTCCAGTGACTCCAGCATGGCGCTATCTTCTGCCCCAGGCCCTCTGCCCTCCCCTCATACTCCCAACCCAAGTCACTCATTTTAGGCCTTGGGTCTTTCCTTCTGTGAGTGAAAATGCAATGTGACAGGGGCCTACCTGACTTTGGGGAGTGCTTCCTCCAGACTGCTGGACTCCACTGCCTTCCCCAAGGTCGCACGTCTGGTGGTGGACACTTCGCTTCTGACTCGGAGTCAGGAAACCTTGGGTCCAAACTGGCCTGTGACCTGTTCTGGCTCTGCGGCCCGGGGTGAGTCACTAAAATATGTTTATCGTGTCCTGTACCAGGCCCTGTGCTGAGAGGCTTTGCAAATATTATCCTCTCCCTTAACCTCTCAGAGCCTCAGTCTCCTTATCATGAAAATGGGAATAATTGTGCCTTTACCTCCTTCCTCCTGAGATTGTCATGGGACTCAAGTAAGATGAAGAAGACGAAGCAAACGCTTGGCACTCCTTAAAGGGCATAGAGACGCCAGCCGCCCATCTTACCTTCGTAATTTGGTGGGCAGTGTGGCTTGGCAAATAGAGGGTCAGCCTTGGAGTGAGGAAGGTCTGGGTGCAAGCCCTACCTCAGACACTTATCCCCGTGTGACCCAAATCACTCAGCTGCCCAATGTCTCAGTTTCCTTCTCAGTAAAAATGGGGATATAGCGCCAGCCTCCCAGGATCCAATGAAGTAACACAGGTAGAGCTCTTTGAAAACCTTAAAGTGCCATGTCAATGTTAGTTTATAATCATTCCACCTCCCAGTGCCCTAGGAAGCTCTTCTAGTACACAGGGAGTGCTGACTTGCACTGGTGGAGGGACTTTCTTGCCCTGGGAGCTCCCTAGATTTCGACATCTCCGGTCCTGTCTCTCTCCCTAGTTTTGAGCCAAAGCCACATTAAGGAAGAGAAAGACAATGGTCCCTGCCTTGCCAACTCTGGGGGGCCTTGAAGGTCATTCCCAATCCAGACAGCCCCTTGGGGTCTGGTGAGTGGGGCAGACAGTCAGTGATAGGGGAGCCTGGAGGCCTGGGCTGACTGGGCCAGGTGGAGGGACTGGAGAGTAGGCTTGGCCTTGGCTCAAAGGGACTGAGAGGAGGAAAGCTGACCGCTGACCTCTCCCTGGCCTTTTCCAGCTTACGAAGCCCTTCAGTAACCGATCACCCAACTCACACGATGTCCCTGGAGTCTGGTGACTCCAATGTGTCATCATTTTATAGATGAACAAACCAGCTCAGGTTCTCCCAGCTAGTTTGTGGCAGAACTGGGGTCTCAATCCAAGCTTTCTGCTGGCACCTGCAGTGCTCTGCAGGTGAGCAGAGGAGGGCATTCTAGGCAGGGGGAATTGTGTAGGTAAATGTATGGAGGTGGAAATGCTCCTGGCCCAGGGGGGCGCCATTGAGTCAGAACCCAGGCTAGTGGGAAGTGAAGCCTCAGAGGTATCTGAGACCAAGGCTCAGTCTGAATCCTAGCCCTGTTGCCCTGGGCCGATGCTTCGGCTCTGCTGGTGGGATCTCCAGCCTCATCACAGCCTGGCATCTTTCCCATGTTGCCATTTGAAAAACAAGGGGGCTGAGGGAGTCTGGGATTATCCAGTGGATCCATCCATTGGGATGAGATGGGAGACAGGCCCAGGCTTGGCAGCCAGGCCACAGAGGAGCTCCCCAGCCAGAGAGGCCACGTTGATTACTGCTGACGCAAGGCCGGACCAAAGCTACAATGCAAACACACAGCTGGGATGGAGTGAGCTTGGCGTGCTTGGTGGGGTCCGGTTAGCAAAGAGATCTGAGGCCCTGGGCCTCCTTCATCTTCCATCCTGTCGCTCCCCAGAAGGGCTGGTATGCACGGAGAGGTATCACGCCCATGCAGGGAGAAAGATCACGGTGCAGAGGCAAGATTGAATGCTGCCAGCCTGCACGCTGCCCCAGGGCGCTCTCCGGTGGTTCAGACGCTGGCATTCCCAGACCCATATTCCCCAGGAGCTGGGGTTTGCCCAAGGTGGCGCAGGAGGAGACAGCCTGTCCTAGGAGGGGCAGGTGGGTGGGGAATAATCGCTGTAATTGGCCTCCTGCCTATCTCTTCAGGGGCTATTGGAGAGAGGAGCCCTGGGCTGGCTTCCTCTGGGCTCTGTCCCAGCAGGGGGTGTCGCTTCAGGCCAGCCTTGAAATAACCAGGGGCTCTGGGGCTAGAGATGGTCTGTAATAGATGGAGATGTTTGTCTAACAACTCTCACCTGCCCTGAGGGCGGGCTCAGTCTCTGCAGCTCCCAAACTGCCTGTTGATCTGTGAGTCACTCCACCAACATGCATTTACTAAGCACCTACAATGTGGGGGTGCACGGGGTGTTCAGGAGGACCAGCACCTCTGGAGCAAGGGCTGCGCATCCACCTTTGGTGTCCACCTGCAGCTGCATGAGGCTGGATCACGAGCAGCAGCCAGAGCCCAGTAAAGCTGTCTTGGCAGACAGGCTGCACCAGGTTGAGGGTAGCTGAGGGGTCTAGAACCCATCGGTGAGTTAGGGGGGTGTCTACCCCAAGCACGTGAAGACTTCCTGGCAGAATGAACGGAGGAGGATGGTTTGTTCCCACGGCCATGAAGGCAGCTGAAGCAGGTGCTGTGGAGTGCTCAGAGCTTGGTCAGACACTGAAGACTCCAAGGTCACCCACTGCATCCCAGACCATCGCTGCGCGTCCTGACTTTTGTCCTGACGCTGGACTTCCATGATGACTCTGGAAGAGAGAGCGAGGCTGACAACTTCACTCTGCCTCGTTTAAATCCAATTCCCATCAATCAAGATGTCGCCCAGCATCACCCATGACGTCATTGGTCCTCTTGGAAAATGAAGGGTAAACATCAGAAGCAATGTTTCACTTAGGCTAATCTCGTTTGATGAGAGAATTTTTCAGGACAACGTTCTCCACTTTCCCAAAGGGATTTTCCAAAGAAGATTTCTTGTTCTGCTCTCTGGCCACCTGAAGCAGTGTTGGGGCCTCAGAGGCAGACACCCAGTAGGGTTTTCCCTACCCTAAGGGGAGAATAAGAAATCCCTAAGCAGTAAGAAGTAAGCATATGAACAGCCAGCCAACCAGACCAAGCTTTCAGCCAACCGTGGCTTTCTCAGAGACTCCTTAAGGAACAGATGGAGGCTAGGACCAGGGAGTGATGTACCAAACTCTTACAGGCTGGGGGTGGCAGAGCAGGGGGCTGATTTTTAAATGTTCAGGGTGAGCATTCAGAGCTGGGAAGTGGGCAAATACTACAGATTAGGGCTTGATTTACTTTTTTGTTGGTTATCTAGGCTTAAAAAAAGTGAAGGAGAAAACGTTAATGATGCAGATTAAACTTTAAAATGTGTCCTGCATCCACCTATCCATCCATCCATCCATCATCTTATCTGTCTATTTAGATGGATGGAAGGATACATGTATGTGTATTCAGACTCCTAAAGTGAGTGTGCACACAATATACATGTATCTATATGTGTATGGACAATTAGGTGGCACCATAGTGCGCAGAGCCCTGGATCTGGAGTCAGGAAGATTCAACTCCATGAGTTCAAATCTGGCCTCAGACACTTCCTAGCTGTGTGACCCTGGACAAGTCACCCTGTTTGTCTCAGCTTCCTTGTCTGTAAAATGAGCTGGAGAAGGAAATGGCAAACCACTGCAGTCTCTTTGCCAAGAAAACCCCAAATGGGGTCATGAAGAGTCGGACACGACTTAAACAACTGAAGAGCAACACATGTGTGTAGACATGTATCGTACATGCATATGTGTGTACATGCATGTGGACACAATGCATTTTTGGAGAATTCGCTGTTAAACATTTACAAGCACACCCCTGGTTGGGACCCATGTGGAGCCGAGGGCTCTGTGGGAGGACTCCAGAGCAGGAAACAGGATATGCTTTGGATCAGCCAGAACTGCTTCCAAGAAACCTGGGCCATTCAAGAGCTTCAGGGTGGCTCTCTAGAAGGTGAAGGAAGGTGAAAGGCTTCTTCTGTTTAAAAGAGACAACGTAAAGAAACAGCATAGAAAAGGGAGAGAAAACTTGTCTCATCATGTTTTTTGAAGGAGGGAATGGTGGGGGGAGAGAAGAGAGTTTTTCCTTCCTCCTCCTGATCTCCTGGGAGCATCCCTTGCTTTGAGGCTCCTGACTCAGGAAAGAATTGCTGAGTCTTGAGGGCACCTTGCCAGGACCCAACCAGTTGAAGTTAAAGGAAACACTACCCAGAGGGTTCAGCAGAGATTTTTGGGGAAGGGATCGGGCCTAACTCTTACCTAGACCCAAAATGGTGGCTCCTTGGCTTCTCTGACCAGGAAAAACAAGGTTGGAGGGAAGGTGAAGGAAGGTCATTGTGGTACCAGCCCCAGATCGAGGGGAAGACAAAGGTTGGCTGCCATATCATAAAAGACACACACAGACACACACGGACAGAATGAGTGAG
>NW_020946652.1:6878028-6908925 GCF_900497805.2 Vombatus ursinus | reverse complement strand
TGCAGAAAGGACCCAGATCCTCCCCCCCAATTTTTATTGCTTAGAGAAGGGCTATGACTTGCCCAATGCATGGGTACTGAGGGTCTGAGGTCACATTTGAACTCAGGTCTTTCTGACTCCAGGCCCGGCATTCTATTCCCTAAACCAAACTTCCTTTCAGGATTCTAGCTCTTCCAACATAATTTAATAACAAGAACAACTACAAAGCTGACGAGGATGATGATGACAAAAACCACTCCCAATATTCAAGCTACGCTCGGTTCCGGCTGGTGCCGGGTTCTGGGGAGGGGAGGAGTTAAGATTTCCTGCATCTCCAAAGTCCTTGGCATAACCAAATGGCTCAACTCCAGAGACTGATCAGAAGTGATTGGTGGAAATAAGGTGGACATCCACATGCTTTCACATCTGCTTTGCTGAGGCACCCTAAGCATCATGGGACCTTTTCAAATGACTTGCAGCACAAACCTTTCTTCTGTGTACTGTCTTTCCCATTAGAAGGGGAGCCATTGGCTGGCGAGCACTTAATAAAGGCTTCATCCACTACTGCCTCCCTGATCCTGCTGGTGGCTGTCCCTTCCAGATGTCGGACTTCTTGCTCCCAGCTGCCTCTTAGCTAATCTCCCCGAGTTTTTACCCTTCTCGAGATTTTTACGTGACTGATAAGACCGGAGAGTTTTCAGGCCCAAATGAATGGTTTTCCGGTGGTAGAATTTTAGTAACCATTACTAGATGGTCAAGGGGGTGATCCTGGGGGGCAGAACCTGCTGCTGACTTGGCTGGAGTTTCCCTTCAGGCGGATGAATGATCCTCTTAATACGCAGCCCACAACCCAGGCAGCTCTCTCCCTGCCTCTGTGCCTCACTTGGCCCCTGGAGTCATTGGCTGCAACAGTCCCTAGTTGGGGGTCTGTGCTAGACACAGCCTTCCCTTGGTTTGTGCCTAGGGGACAGCCACAGAGAACAGTGCTACCCTCCCCTTTGGCATTTCTCCAATTCAGAAAATGCATCCTGCTCAATTTCCTTTCCTCTCCAGAAAAATGTAAAGAGTCAGTGAGCTCCTGGCCTGTTCCACGGTTTTGCTCGCTCCTTTGAGCCTGAACATTCAGTCCTAGCCCGGCTTCATCTTCAAATGCCAAGCCAATTAGCAGCCTATGTGTAAGCACACTGGGTCCCTGGGAAACACAGCACAAGGTACAGGAAGGATTGTCCAGCTGTTTGGGAAGAGGCGGAAATCAAGGAGTGGGTCCGAGGCCTGACCATATGATTTATCAGTGCCAAGGAGAAGGCAGATGGCGGCCCTACCTGGGGCTATGCGGCCACAGAGGCGACTGAGCCTCCTTGATCTCTTGGTTTTGCAAACAGGTTTCCTATATGGGTTTGGGGAGTTCTCAGAGAGCGAAGGCGACATGATTGCAAATCCAGACCCCCTCCACTCGCAGGCAATCTCATTAAGGGGCTCTGGGAGAAACAGCAGCTCAAACAGCTGAAAGATATCCTGGGGAAGGGGGAACCTCATTGGCTTGGGGGCTGCCTGAGACACAGAGAAAGCACGTGGCAGCCCAAGGGTGAGCTGGGTCACTGCAGAGACTGGGGCCGGAGGGGCAGATGAGGGGATGGGGGTGGAGGTAGGGCGGGGCATGGGGGATGGGGGAGGAGGCGGGGCAGGGATGGTGGGGTGGAGGTGGAGGTAGGGCGGGGCAATGGGGGATGGGGGAGGAGGTGGGGTGGGTGGGGTCATTCCAGAGGTTGGGGGGGGGAACGGGGAGAATGGGAGTGGGAGGATGAGTGCGGGCACGGGGGTGAGGTCCTTCTAACACATCTAGGACCTGGCAGAGGAAGGGGACGTCCTGGCTCTGACCCTGGACTCTGACACTGGCCGACGAGTAAGGTCACCTGCTTTTTCTTCAGTGTTTTTTTAATCAACAAAATGGGGATAATACCATTTCTCCACCAAGAGGCAGTGTGTCACAGTGGAAAGGGACAGACTCAGAGACCCAGAACCGGATTCAAATGCAGGCTCTGCTGCTGAGGACCTGTGTGAGCCCTGGGCCTCAGTTTCCTCAGGTGTAAAGTGAGGGAGTTGGATCTGATGGACCGTAAGGTCCCTTCCAGCTCTGAATCTGATGCGAGGGTAAGATTCTGCTCCGGAGTCAGTCCCTAGAGAGCAAGGCTTGTGCTGTGCCCCCAAATGCTTGACACTAAACAGTGTAGGGGCAGCTGGGGGGCGCCATAGTGCACAGAGCACCGGGGCTGGAATCAAAACTCATTTTCCCGAGTTCAAATCTGGCCTCAGACACTTACTAGCAGTGTGACCCCGGTCAGGTCACTTAAGGCTGTTTGCCTCAGTTTCCTTATCTGTAAAATGAGCTGAAGAAGGCGGTGGCAAACCGCTGCAGTATCTCTGCCAAGAAAATCCCAAATGGGGTCACAAGGAGTTGGACACGAGACAGAAAATGATTCAACAGCAAACAGTGGAAGGTCCTTACTGAGACCTCAGGTCTACTTGTGCCCCTCCCAAAGCATAGCAAAAACAAAACAAAACAACAACAAAAACTGAAAAGGGGCAGCTAGGCGGCACAGTGGATAGAGCTCTGGCCTTGGATTGGGAGGACCTGAGTTCAAATCCGGGCTCAGACATTTGACACTTACTAGCTGTGTGACCCTGGGCAAGTCACTTAACCCCGATTGCCTAAACGAAAACAAATCAAAGCACACGCCCAGCAAATGCCTGATGGATGGCAAGCAGCCATTGAGGCAGGCCTCAGGCCAGACCCTAGTCCTAGATGCATACATCGCTCTACCCTTTTGATGACAGAAGATTAACTCTCAGGGCTGCAAATGTCCTCTTGGGCCTTATGGGCTTCTTGGCCTTAGGTGGCAGCGGCTCAGTGACGTCAGAGGCTGGCTGCCTTCTTGTTCCATCACTATTATTTCCATGGACTGACATCTCTTGATATAGGATAGGGAAAGAACATAAAGGCTCCATGATTGATCTGGGCCTCAAGAACCCAGGTTCTGTTTGCTTCAATTTGTACTGTGGAGGATGGAAATTTATGAGCACGTCCAGAGCCAGTTGCAAGCCGGGAGCAAGCCAGGGGCATCATTTCTTCATGGAAATTAGAAGGGGAACCTTTGGTACTGAAGAAGAAAAAGCAGAGCTCTTTGGGAAGGATTCCAGCATGCCTTTCCTCTCACCAGACCTTCCAAGGTTAAAGACAAAATTATTTTAAAAGGCAGCATGGGCACGCAGGCCTATAAACAGGTGGGCTGGCCTTGCTCAGAGGTGCCACCATCTCTGACAGGAGAATTGATGAGGAGTCTGGAAATGTCACCTCTCGTCTGGGGCCAACATGACCATCTGTCTCTGGCACAGCCCTCACGTGCTGGAACAATGCACCCCCGCTGTTACAGACTCACCCATGGGGCAGCTTATTTCTCCTTCCTTACTTCCGGTCATTCAGGGAGCTGTCACTGGGTGAATGGAAGTGTCTGGGGTGATGTCTGTGTCAACCAAGTGCTTCGGGTTCCCCAGGGCTTCCCAGATGGGTCAGTTCTAGCCCATTTAGCATGTGTATTGGGAGTAATCAGGGCAGGGTGTGTGATTTATCTGCTGGATTCTGGGCTATTTCTGGAGAGATTTGTGTTCTGGCCTTGGTGCTGAAGGACTTCAGTCTTGGGATGGCACAGTAGCCCCTTACTGGTCCTCTATTAATGGCGATGGGTATTTGGCATGCTTCTGCACTGACCAGTGAGCAAAAAAGAGTGACCCACTGGGTAGGATTGATTCTTCATGCTCTCTCTCTTTCCTTCTGTTTTTTTTTCCCTTTCTCTTCCTCCTCCGCCCTCCTCCTCTCTCTCCCCTCCCTCTGTCTATCTCTCCTATGTCAAACTCTGCTCTAAATCAAATTCCAGTGAGGCAGCTATGGTGGCCATTCATACATGGTAGCATGGATTGTACCTTCTAGGGAAATTTGAGACTAGACTTCTTCTGCTTTGCATTTCTTTCCCTGAGCATAGGTGATCAAACAGTGATTCCGAGATGACTATTCCTAGGCCTGGAAGGAAGCTCAGGGGCTCCTGGGTCCAAGCACTGGCAGCCCAGCACAAGGGGGACCCCTGGAATAACTTTGGGGAGAGAGAAGATGACCACCGCCAAGATGATGAGCCTTGCCCTGGCTTGCCAGAAGATGTGGGCTTCAAGTGACTTCCTTAGGCGTTTCACAGATGAAGGTAAAGGTGAAATGACTCTTCAGCAGACGGTCTCCTAAAGGGCTTCACATTTTAATCTTTTAAGTATCAGTCTTCTGGGAGAGTGCAATGTGTGCTGGAGGACTGTGTGATATTCTAAATATTTACCAATACGCCTATATAATAAGCCTTTACAACCTTAAGCACTGCTTTTGCAGTAGGGGAAAGAAATAGCTGTCCTCTACCTGTTCTATTTGGCACATGAGGGCCTCTCTAGAAGGCCATCCATAAAAGTCATTGCCTTTGACATGAGCCACATCTAAGCTTTAAGAAATGTCCCTGGGGCTGTAGGGTGGGGGTGTGAGGGACCAGATACTGTGAAAAAGCCTGACTCCCCTCTTTGGGGGGCCATTCCCCCCAGAACATGAGGTCTCCCCAAGGTCTGTCTGAGGTCAGAGTTGGATCTCCTTCATAGGAGAGAGTGCCCCTGCTCCCTGGGCAATGGGTCTTTACCCATGTAATAGTCAATATCTTTTTCAGCTTTTCCAGCTGCACCACTCCCCTTTCTAGTCTACTCACCTTTCCTTATACAGACATTCCCACTGCCACCTCTGTGCAGTCTGTCCCCCATGCCTGGAATGCATCCCTCCTCACTGCCCTTTGATGCCTCTGTTTGGGGGGTGGAGCCAGGATGACTGTGTTTCATTTGCCTCTTGGCTGTGTTTCTGACTCTCTCCGGACTTCTCTGCCCAGCCCCCAAGCGGGTCTTCCCCCTCCCCCCAGGGTTTCAGCCTCCTTAATGTGCTGCCTGCCTCTGTTAGAATGTAAGCTCACTGAGGGCAGGGAATTTTTTTTTGTGAGTATTTGTATCCTCTGCATTTAGCTCAGTGCCCGGAATGTTGTTTAGTCACTCAGTCACGTCGGACTCTTCGTGACCTCATAGATCATACTGTCCATAGGATTTTCTTGGCAGAGATACTGGAGTGATTTGCCATTTCCTTCAACAGCTCATTTTACAGGTGAGGAAACTGAGGCAAATAGAGGTTGAATGACTTGCCCAGGGTCACACAGCTAGTAAGTATCTGAGGCCGAATTTAACACAGATCTTCCTGACTTCAGATCTGGTCCTCTCTCTGCTGCCCTACGTGGCATATGGTAAGTGCTTAATAAATGCCTGTTAGCTACCACCTCTCAAAGTTAAAATTACCTCTTAGAATCGCTGGCCCTTTGAAGAGCCACTACCTACAGGAAGCCTCTCCTGAGCCCCCAAGTAGCCCCACTTCTTATGGTAAGCCTTTCCTGACCCCCTTCCCCCAAGGGAATCTTCTCTCCCTTCCCAAAGTGTGCTGTGTTTGTTAAAATACCTCGTGCCTCGATTAAGAGGTGAATAGAGACTCCTATTCCTAATGGAATTCTATTCAGCCATTTTATTTATCTATTTATTTATTTTTTAAGGCAATTGGGGTTAAGTGACTTGCCCAAAGTCACACAGCTAGCAAGTGTCAAGTGTTTGGTCTGAGGCTGGATTTGAACTCAGGTCCTCCTGACTTCAGGGCCAGTGCTCTATCCACTGTACCATCTAGCTGCCCCAGATTCAGCCATTTTTAAAGTGCCTACCTAGTACAGAACTCCTTGGTAGGCTCTGCACTCAGGGGCATTACATTCTATGGGGATAAAACAACACGATCCTAGGATCACAGATTTAGAGCAGGAAGGGACCTCAAAGGTCATCCAGACCAACCATCTCATTTAGCGAAATGAGCATTTATTAAGTACCTACTGTGTGCCAGGTGCTATGCTAAGTGCTGGAGTTACATTAAAAAAAGAAACAGGTAAATGCAGGCAATTCCTTATATTCCAACTCTAGGTCATCATTGGCTGGGCAAAGGGCCAGCTCAGCTTCCTTGACAGGTAATGCCAAACAAACCTCATTTCTTTTGTTGGCGGGGATACTACTAATCTGGGGAGGCAGCATAGCGCAGAAGAAAGGTCCTGGATGCATGACCCTGGAGCAGTCCTTCTGCTTCTTCATGGGCCTGGGGAAGCCCTCTAAATTGTAAACTGCAGAGGAGGTGCCAAGCTGCCTGGGAAAGCAAATTCCACACCCAGGAGTTCCCCAGGCCAGTCTCCTGGTTATTCACAACCTCTTTGCTGATCAAAGCTGGAGAGAGACAGATAGAGAGACAGAGAGAGAGACAGAGAGACAGAGAGAGAGAGAGAATTAACAACTAGGAGAAATTAAAGAATGCTTCAAGGAAGTAGTCAGGTAGTTGGTCAATAAGCATTTATTAAGCACCTGTTGTATACCAGGCACTGTGCTAAGCACTGGGGATACAAAAAGAGGCAAAAGACAGTCCTTGTCCTCAAGGGGCTTATCCTAATGGAGGTAACACCTAGGCAGAGCCTTGAAGGAAAGTAGAATTCTAAGAAGTAGAGGTCAAGAGGGAGAGCACTGTAGGCAGGGGCCGAAACTTTTTCAAAGGCAGAAAGGTAGGAGTTGGAACATGGAATTTGGGGAATGGCATTGTCTCATCCAGTCCTCAAAATAATGCAGTGACATGAGTAAGGGGGCATAACACCTTCTCTGGGGCCACTCCCACCAGCATAGAGTCCCTAGAAGGTTACCAACTACAAGTCTCCTCTGGGTTCCAGGAGGGTAACCCCGAGAAGCTGAGATTTACAATCCTGTCACTCACAAGCCCCCATCAATGTGCATTCCATTAACACCAGTCAGACAGACTTCCATTAGCTTTTAGGAACTAGAGCCAGGCCTGAAGTCAGGAAGGCCTGAGTTCAAATTTGGTCTCAGACACTTACTAGCTGTGTGACCCTGGGCAAGGCACTTAACCCTGTTTGCCTTAGTTTTCTCATCTGTAAAATGAGCTGGAGAAGGAAATGGCCCACCACCCCAGTATCTCTGCCGAGAAAACCCCAATGGGGTCATGAAGTCAGACATGACCAGGCAACAAGAGGAACTTACTGAGATGGTTTACACACACTCCCACAGGTACACAGAAGGTCCAGGGGAGGAGTGGCCTTACATTTAGAATGGCGATACACCCATGTAAAGAACCCGAGTGGCCAAAGGGTGCACTCCCAGCTCCTGGTCACTGGAAGCTGTTTCTGGGGTCCGCGGCTGGCACACTTCTCTAGTGCAAGGGGTTGCACTGCTGGAGGCTGCTTCCTCCTGGGGTGGCAGCTCTCTGTACCCCTGTGTGTCCCTCCTTGCCCTCTGTGCCTCTCTTATCTGCCCAGTGATTCTGTGGTCACTTGACCAGGGGGAGAAATTCTCTTTTTCTGTTCTTTACAGCTTTCCCCCCACCCAGTGATTTACCTTCAGGGGCCTAGCTGGGACCCTCTAAACTGAAATCCTGCACCACTGGGGGGTGGAAGGTGTCTGCTCTTTGTCTGAACAATTGCTGAAATTCCTCGGGCCATTGAAAACCCTCAGAGGGCCTCTTTGGTTAGCCATTCACTGTCTGCTCCCTCGACTCAGTTAAAGAGGGGTCACGGACAATCCTGTCTACACATTTAAAAGCCCTGATCATGGGTATGATGGAATGATTGTTTGAGATGAGGATGCTAAGCCCTGCCCCCTTTATTCCTTATGTATTATTTTTACAGATTAGGAAACTGAATCAAAGAGGTTGAGCAAGAATGCCAGGGCTCTCACCACTGTACCACATTGCTGCCTTTGCTGTCTCTTTCCCCTTTACCTTGAGGACCTCTCCCTGAATAGTGAACACAGTAAGCATTTAATAAATGTTTGTTGAGTGACTGAATGAGTGGCCTGGATTTCTAGTCAAATATGTGAGCTTGTCCCTGTGTCTCACCACCCCTGCCCCCCTCCTTCCTGTCTCAATGCAGGCCTGTAGGAAATCCATGTTAACAAATAGAATAAAACAGCCCAGAGAGCTCCCAGGGAGCTCAGCCTCCCCTGTGGCCCCTTTGTTCCTAAAGCTCTGGTCCACAATTTCCAGCTTTGGCCGCCTTGTGCTCCCTGGCCCACTGGGCACTGCCTCAGCTGCCAGGCCCAGGCCAAGGAAGCAGCCGATGATGGGACTGCTATACAGGGGACGGCTCAACAGGAAACATGTATTCCAGAGGGAGAAAAGACCTCAGAAGCTGCCCGTAGAGCAGGGCCCTGAGCACCCTGAGAGCCGCCCGATGCCAGGCATGTGCCACAGGCAGAACGCAGTCTGAAAGCACTCGATACTTGTTAAAATGCCAAACAGATAGAGAGAGAAGGCCAGGCGCCCCCCGGCCCAGCAGGCTGAGGGAGCTGGGCTTGTCCACCAGAGAACAGAGCATTTTAGAATGCATGGGTGTCATTTCCCTGTGGTTTGGGAAGCAAATGCGTCATTCTCCTTTCTCTCCCCCTCTCTGCTAATTAAGTCTTGGCCCCCAGAGGTCACCCCGTGGAGGGAAGGCTTTTGATTTTCTGTTTCGCCAGGTTCGAGGGCCATGAGCAAACACAAACATCTCCGAGACAGAGCAGCAGGCATCCCCGAAGCCTGGCCAAGGATGGTGGGATGGCTGCAGAATCATCAAGGCGGGCAGCCCCTGCCAGGCGTCCCCGCTGAGGCAGTGGTAGAGGGAAGGGGAGCTCCAAGTCACTCGCTTCTCAGGGCCTCAGTTTCCTTAACCGTAAAATGAGAGTGCTGGTCCTATCTAGCTCTAAATCCCCTCATCTCTGTCCTTTGGAGAATCTGAACTGACCTCCTGCGGAGGGAAGGCAAAGCGTAGGTGGGGAGCGCAGACGGGACCCCAGGTGGTCTGGGACCTGATCTAGCCTAGCCTCATCTCATTTCAGGGCCTTTGCCTCCTCGGACTCCCCTCGATGGGCCTGAGTGCCTTCCCACACAAATACAGGCAGGATCTGGGATTTTGTCAGGTAGGGGAAATTCCTCTACTCATGGAGATAGCGACCCCAACCATGACTTAGAGGGCAAGTCCTAGGGAGGGGCAGGCAGGGAGCTGGGCTTGGGGGGTCCTGGGTGGTCTCTTTTCAGCACATTACTGCCTACAGATGCCCACTCATTCATTCGTTCATCTCATTCACTTATTCCTTCAACAAACATCTATTAAGCACCTATTGTTTGCACTGCCCTTTGCTAGGCACTTAAGGAGATGTCTCTATTCTTGAAGAGCTCAGGCTGCAATGAGACAGGGGCAGATAACTAAAATTGCTCAGTGTTTATGTTTCCAGGGATCTCATTGATGGAAGACCCTTTGCTGCAGATGGCCTTTTCGTCTGATGGGATTGCCTATGTCTTCTGTAAGTCCTCTCCAGAGGTCCTCCCAACATGCAGGAAATTATAAATCTTGTAATAGGCTGTGGGGGTCAGCAAAGCCACCGGCCATCCCTCTCTTATCCTGGGGCCGTTTCCTGTGCTGTCCAGAGTGGATGCATCACTAGCCAGCCCCAATCTGGTTTTCCATCCTCATTGTATTGTATCTCATTGTATCTCTCTGCTGCCCTCTGTCCTGCGGCCAGACTGGCCCTGGCTCTGCTCCTCAGTGTCTCCTATGTGGGGGCACCATTTTAGGTGGTGCACCAAGCTCCGAACAACTCACCTTTGTTCTTCTTTTCACCAGCCATCCGCCGTGCTTGGAACTGATGCCTTCCTCACCTCAGCCTCCCACAATCCCTCTCTTCCTTCTAGACACAGCTTAAGCCCCACCCCCTTCTTCATGGAGCCTGTCCCCTCCCCTTCCTAAGCAACTTTGGGCCAAGGACCCTGCTATTTACTCTTTGGACACTTAGATGGATCCTTGTTGTTTTAATGCTGTTAACATGTCAGATCCTTCATCAGCACGTCGTGTGCCTGGCACACAGTAGGTGCTTAATAAGTGCTTACTGATTGATTGACTGACCAACTCAGGACCTAGCCACAGATCTTCATGCCTCAGTTCCTTTACCTGTAAGAGGGAGATAATAATATTTGTGCCACTGGCCTACAAGGGTGTTGGGAGGCAAGTGCTTTGCCCACTTGAAGCTCTTAGAGAAATGGGAGCCAAGGGGCTGCTTTATTTTTATTTATTTAGGGGCAGCTAGGTGGCACAGTGGATGGAGTACCAGCCCTGGAGTCAGGAGAACCTGAGTTCCAATCTGGCCTCAGACACATAACACTTAAAATCTGTGTGACCCTGGGCAAGTCACTTAACCCCGTTGCCTAGCCAAAAATAAATAATTAAAAGCTTCTATAAATTTTTATTTAGTTAGTTTTTTTTTTTCTATATCCCCAGTGCCCAGGACAGGGCATGGCACCATCAACAATTGTTTGTTGAATTGAATAGAATCAGAGAGTCAGTCAACCAGCATTTATTAAGATACAGAGCAGATGGAAGCGAGGGAGGGAACAAGCATTTATTAAGTACCTACCATGTTCTAGGCACCATGCTAGGTGCTTTATAAATATTATCTCATCTGATCCTCCCAACAATCCTGGGAGGCGGGTGCTCCCACTGTAGAATGGAGGAGCCTGAAGCAGGCAGAGGTTGAGTGACTTGCCCAGGGTCACACAGCTACTAAGCGTCTGAAGGTGGATTTGAACCCAGATCTTGAATGCATTCCCAGAACTCTCTCCTCTGCCCACCTAGCTATCTGGAGCTCCCTGAGAGGAGGACCTACACCATTTTTCATCTCTCTCTTTGCAGCAATAGCCAGGGTCTCCCAGGCAATGAGGGTAACGGGTGTTTATTGGATGGATGTAGATTAGGACCAAAGAGCAGCACCTTGAACGCCAGGTTCAGGAGGTCAGACCTGTGTTCACGGGGAGATGACTCCGGCCGGCTGCAGGCAGGGCAGGGGTCAGAAGGGCAAAGAGCCCCAGCCCAGACAGAAGGGGATGGCCGGGGCTCCTGGAGGACCTTTCCCTGTCCTGACTCTCCAGGCTATGGTCCTGTTCCTTTCTCACCATTCTCCGCACCCCCCCCCCCCCAGCCCCACCCCACCCAGGCCTCCCTCCAAAGCTACTTTTTGTCTCCAAAAGCTGTGGGTGGATGCAGCAATGAGCTGGGTCCGGATGCAGGAGCTTCAGTAGAAACTGGAGGGCTGTTGGCCCAAGCTAGAGAGATCACAGATTCTGGTCAAGGTCAGCCCAGATCTGTTTGCCAGCAGCCCAGGGCCAGAGACAGAGGGATCTTGGGATAAGGGAGCCGGGCCATCTAGGCCCCCCACCCATCTTACAGACTATGGAACTGAGGCTCAGGAAGGTGTCCACACACTAGTCAGTGGCAGAGTCAGATTTTGAAGTAGGTCCTTGGACTTCCAATGCAGGGTCTTCTCTCTATCATTCTCCACTCCCCCCTCCAGGCCATTTTACAGAGCAAGAAACTGAGGCTCATCAAGGAGAAGGGGTTTGCAATCATGGAAAATTAGGAACCCTAGAAGTCAATGCATCGATTTCTTCCCTTTAACAGGCGAGGAATTTGAGGCTCAGAGGAAAGAAGGCTTTAGGATCAGAAGATGTGAGACTGGAAAGGCAGGAGAAGTTGTCAGGTTCAGCCCATTCCTTGACAGGGGAGGAAAGCCAGAGAAGGGCTTTTCTGATGCTCCCCCGAGGACCAGGACATCTCCCCATGGAACCCCTGCCCTGTAGCCGAGTCCACCGGCTGGACTGACCCCGGCTTCTCATCTGCTCCCTCCTCTCTGCAGAATGCTCCAGAAGCAGCCCAGGGGATTCTAGTTCTGCCAGGAAACTGGAGCCAGTCTCAGAACCACAAAAGGTACACTTGGGTGGGACTGAATGAGGGCTGAGGCGTTTGCCAATTCACTTCAATTCACTTCAAGTCCATACTGTCCAGAGAGGAGGGAGTGACTGATGAAGTCCCTCATGGATTGAATGAGTTCCTGCTGGATGAGATGACCAGCTCTGGACTGTTGTTTGGCCAAAGCTGAGCTGTACCCCCATGGAGCATGGGCCCACCCACTGCTGCCTTGCTGGCACGAGATGACAGTCACGGTGGTGGGGGAAGGGGCATGAACCCTGCAGGAGGAGGCTCCCCTCTCCACAGTTTATAGAAGTGAGCGGGGAGACCAGTGAACCCCCCTCCCCCTGCCCTTTGCCCCACCTCTCCCTGAGCTTACAGGCACCTGACGCCCCAGAGATGGCAGTAGGTGGGTCTCTGAGATATTGGTTGTGCAAGTACATGTCAGAGGCTGACATGGTGTGCCTGCTAGGTTAAGAGGGTGGTTTGTGGGCAATGGTCATAAGACCCCAATTCCTGTGTTGAGAACAGGATGCTGTAGGACCCCAGATATAGCTTTCTCACCAGAGAAAGGAATCTTAATGGACAGGACCTTTTAGATGGTCCCAAGGTCAAGAATTCAGGCACCGACCTTCCAGAGAGAGAGATTTCCTTAGCTGTTTCTGGGAAAAGGAAGAGGTGTCCTAACATGGGCCCTTCGGGACCAAGGCCACATCATGGAGGAGCTACAGGACAGGAGCAGCCCTGGGAGATGCAGCTCGGGCCCTCCAGGGGCTTCCATTCTAATGGGGGACATGAACAAAAAGATGGGAGCAGGGGGAAGGCCCTGGCCGTGGGGAGCACCAGGAAAGATGGTGCTTCCCCTGTGAATGAAGGTGAGGGCAGAGAGACAGGGCAGGGATGGAGACAGAAGACGCGCATTTCCCACACCTCAGTATTCACCTATCCATACCTGCTTCAAATTCCCTGACTCGTCTCCATTATCCACTCAAAGCTCCCTGACTTGGTCATTGAAATAGAACCAAGGAATGTGGAAGTTGGCAGGAAACTCAGCAACCTGATTTTACATAAGTGTAAACTGAGGCAACCTCGCTAGGGGAAAGAACTTTCCCAAGGTTCCATAGCAGTGACAGACAGCACCAGTGCCTGGTTCTCCTGACATCTCACCGATGCCCTTGTCAGGCACACGAACATGGGCAGGACGGTGGGCATAGGCCCATCTTGGAGATGTGAACGGCAAAGCTCACATGCATGTTCTGCTGCTCTTAGAAGATGCCCAATTGGATGGACCTCGGGTCCAGCAGGTGGGTGTAGACACGCCCCAAACGGGAAGGCTGTATTGAATGGAGGAGGCCTGCTGGTTCTTCCGAGGTTGAAGGGTCAGTAGGTAGACACAGCCCATTCCCCTCTGTCCTGAGAGCCGCTACGTTTGCATTTCCAGGCCTGTGTGTATTTTAGCTGGATCAGGCTGCACCTGGACCCCGGACTTGCACCTCATCTGACCTGGTTGGCCTGTGCAGAGTTCTGGCCGGGGCCTGGGGTTATTCTGGCCACCACATTGGGCAGAAGAACGACAATGTGGTCTTACTGAAATCATGGAACAGCCTTTTGGAAACTGGCTCAGTGGTGGTTTTCCCCAAGGATGCCTGGTGGCTCGGGATTTGGGCTGAGATTGGGCTGAGGTCTGTGGAGGGGCAGGGGGATGAGGGGAAGGGCCCCACCTGCCTTTTTCAGGCAGGGACGGTGCCGAACCCAGCTTCATTCTCTAACTTCCTCAAACCCTTCTCAAGCCTCTCTCTCTCTCTCTCTCTCTCCTGTAATCGATCCCTGGGGATGGGATTTCTCTGCCTCCCCGAGGTTTCTCACACCTAACCTTTGGGCTCCAGAGGTGGGCTTCCTTGTTAGCCAGAAGGAGTCAGGAAGGGGCAATTCCTCCTTCTCTTTTTGGCCTTTCCTTTCACTGTTTTCAGGGGCCTGTCGATAAAGCCGCATTTAGACAGAGGGGAGCTCAGCATCTTGTCTGCCAAAGGCCCAGAAAGACGTCTCAGTTCCCTCCTTCCCTCCCTCCCCCTCAAAGCCCCCTCTGGGCTGGACCTGTGGTCCTGGGGTGGGGGGGAGAAGGAAATTCGCTGGGGCAGAAGCCCTGAGGAGGCACAAGGGTGGAAGGGCCAGCAGAGGCTTAAAATAGAGGTTCTTATTGGCTTTGGTCCTAATGAGCTAATGAGAATGTGAATGGAACTTGGTGGAGTTTCTTGGCCTTGAAGAGACTGTAGCCATTAAAAAGTCCAAAAAAATGCTAATTAAGAGCAGCTACACCTCATTGATCCCTGCCAGACTTAGCCCAAGTGCATGGAAAGAAAGCAGAGAGGCCTGGGCCTTCAGGACATGCCGGTGCCAGACTGTCAGCTCCCTGAGGACAGGATCCAGGTGTTCTGGAGCCTTAGGGCCTCTCGGGTGCTCCCTGCACACAGTCGGCAGTTAATTGGTGCGTGCTGGTTGCTTGGTTCACTGTGGGTGTCTTGGACCTGCCAACGTCCCAGCTCCTCGGGCCTGCTCATTACCCCAGACGTGGATCGGCTCAGTGAGTTCCCTAAGGCCAGGTGTGGAATGGGCAGCGTGGGGTCAGGAGCTTGTGCTGTATCTGAGTTTCCGCGTGTGCGTGCGCCTGTGTGTGCCCACGCTCTCTCTGAGTGCCGTGTGTGTGTGCGTGCTTCCCTTTAGCTGTTCCCAGCCTTAGGACCAGCCCCACTCTGGCTGTTGGTGGGCACCCTTCCCTGCTGGTCCCGTGCTTTCCCCCTAGCATCAGAAGGAGGATGGAGCTTTGCTCAGGGGCTGGGATCAGCCTGCCTTCCTCTGGGCCTATGCAGAGCAACCCCACCCCACACTCCTCGGCTAGCCCCAGGGCTGTGTCTTCCCCTGTCAGTCTGCGCGTGGGGGAGCAGATGGGGGTAGACGAGCCATCCCCTTCTTCCTTCGGGCCCATAGCTGTTCTGTCCTCAGTTTAGCTGTTGGGTCAGTCAGTCAATCAGTCAATAATCATTTATATGCCAGGCCCTGTGTTAAGTGCTGGGGATACACAAAAAGGAAGGCAGTCCTGGCCTCCAGAAGCTTCTGTTCTAGTAGAAGGGGGAAGTCAAGGTATAAAGGGGAAGCTGAAAAGGAGGGATGAGGGAGAAGGGGGGTTGCTCCAGGGCCGCGCTAAAGTCCGGTGAATGAGAGGTGACTGGCCTGGGCCGGTTCCAAATAGAGGTTCTGGGGGATGGAGGGAGGAGGCAACTGGGGCACGGTGGAGAAGTCTGGGCGGCCCCCCCCCCCCACTTTCCATGGGACCACCCACCCACAGCCATGCACACTGGCTTCCTCCCGTATCACCCCGTCGGGTGAAAGATTTCCACTTGAGCTTCTGCCCCTCCCCATCCTAAGATGCTTTCCCTGCTTGGCATCAGCCCGAGGGACCCCAACAACGAGGGTCCGTATTCCCAGGGCCTGGCTCCCCACGCAGCTTTGCTGTGTCCTGGGACCACCCCAGCTGTCAGTGTGTGGCTGGATCTGGGCAAATATAACCCCACTTCTGGGCCCCCCTGGGCCAGCAGCCTCCTCTGGGCCCTGAAAGGGATCCAGTCACTCCTGATTAGAAACCTTCAGAGAAGGAGTCTCCGAGGGCCCTGGCCTAACCCAAAAGCCTCTAGCCAGGCGTTAGCCGAGAGACCCATTGCTGTGACTTCAGCTCCCTGCCCTGTCCTTTCGGAGAGGTCCCTGTAACTCAGACCTAAAGAGCACCATTGAGTCATTCTTCTCCCTTGGCCCCTCCCCCAGGCCACCCTTAGCTTGGAGCTGCATTCTCAGCGGCCCCTCTCCCCTGTCCCCCAGCCAGCCTCAAAAACATTCCCCTGGCTGAGACTAAAGCTAGGAGGTCCCACTGCCCGGTGTGTTACAATCCTATTTATTTATTTATATGTTCTTTCACATCATTATAAACTCCTTTAAGGTGGGGGCTGTTCCTTTTTTGTTTTTACATCCCCTAGGACTGTGCCTAGGTATACAATAAGTGCTCAATAAATGCTTATTGGTTGATGGATGCCTTTGTGAGGTGGGGTTGGTTCATGAACTTTGACTCAGGAGAACAAAATTCAGCCTCAGACAATTTATCCCCCTTCCCAGGCATATAATGAAATCATACCACTATAGAAAATATGCAACTATGGTTATAATTTTGTTCAATGTTCCACTAAGTAAAGACATCAAGGTGTGAAACAGGGAGATGCGCTTATCAGCATCATAAGGGATATCCTGCTATGCCCAAACGGGAGGATTCTCTGTCAATAAAGAGCTTCTCCAAATGTTCCTGTCAGCATTAATTGCATTAAGGACCAAAACTCTAAAAGACCTCCTCACTGAAATATACAGCAATGCAAAAGACATCAGTCCAACCATTCACAGTGGAAAAACAAAGTGGATGAAGAACACTTATTTCTCAGACAACGACAAGCTGGATTGGAAACCTACTGAATTGATCCTAATCATGGACAAATACTAGAGATATACAGGAAGCTTAACACAGAATGGGTGGGAAGAAGAATATGAACTGCCTCATGTACAGGAAACTGCACAGACCTCTTAATGATCTCAAAGCATTCTCTGCTATAAGAGGCCATCTCTTAAGACAGCACTGAATTATTCCTATGGTGCTCTATGGTTACTAATGATGCAACGTCATGATTTTAGGGGAACCAAAATTACCGAAAGTAATCCAGAGGGGGATAGAAAGATGGGGATGAGGGGCAGCTGTGAATTACCTGTGGTCAGTTTTGTGGGAAGAGAAGCCTAAAAGATGATGTTGTCAGGGACTAGAGCAGGAGCAAAGGGGAAGGACAACAGATAGGCAGCCAGAGGGGAGACTGGGGCTAAGAGCTAGCTAGAGGGCAGGAGAAAAGGCTGCAGTGTGTCAGGCGATGACTTGGGGGTGGGGGATCTGTGGAAAGATGGACGTGAAAACTGACCAGCGTGAGAGGCTCTGGAAGAGGGGTGACCTGCCCTGAGTGGAGTGAGCGCTGGGCTGGGAGCCCTAGCCTCCAGTTGTAACTCAGGCTTGGCGACCTTCAGGTCTTGACCAAGGGTCTTCTCCTCCCTGGGTCTTAGCTTCCTCTGTAACATGAGGTGGGCAGACAGGATGCCCTCCAAGAGCTCTTCCAGATGGAGGACTGCTGGAACCATGAACACATCCAAGGAAATCACTCACCCACTCTGCATGAGAGGGCTTCACGGAAGTTGGCTGAAAAAGAATTTGGATTTAAAGACTCAATCTGATGCTCATTTACTTCCAGCTTCAATGGGAGAAAGTTGGGGGCAGCAGTAGGAGAGGGGAAAAGGATCTGAGCCAATATGAAGGAGAAAATCATGCAGGTGGCTTGGAGGGGTTGGGAAGAATGAAGTGAATCAAAGACTAAATTTGGAGAGGAGGCAATATTTGGGAGAAACAGGAAAACTGGATTCTGGGGAGGTTGACTCAAGAAAGAGGAGAAGGGAGTTGGAAAGGAAGGCAAAGTAAGTAAGAGAAGTCCGGAGGGATATTTGAGGGTTTGAGTAAATTGATGGACTGGTTTATTGTTGTTGGAACCAAGATTGGTTCAAATCTGAAGGTTGGTAAGGCTATGGCTGTGGCTTGGTTGAGACTAATGAAAGGAATTTGCCTGGGGTTATCTGTAAAAAGTTGTAACTAGTGGTTTAGGGTTGAGAATGTAAGCTCCCTGAGGGCAGGGACTGCCTATCTCCTTGCTTGTATTTGTATCCTCAGTGCTTAGGGATGTTCTGGTGCCTATAGGGACTGTGTAAGGGCTGGACAGATTGGCCCGAGATCTTCCCCAGATCTCAGATGCTGGATCCTGGGACCTTCTTCTCAGTTTCTCCCTCATCTGGCATCAGGCAGATCGTCCCTGGCCTTTGTCTGGGCAGTGGCACCAGCCTGGGTGAAGGGAAGCCCGACTCTGTTCAGCATGGGGCTCTGTGGAGTGGACATCCTGATGACGCGGTGTTGTGCCTTTCCCTTGCAGCCTGGAGGACCTGAGTCCAGGGCTTGAAGACCGGACAATTCTGCCAGGCCCTTCTACTTAATCTTCCAAACTGCCGGCTGCTCCATGTTCTTGGCACAAAAAAGCTCCTGGAGCGTGGATCGGCCAAGTGTAAATAAGGGCTCTGCTTTGGTCCCTGGCTGGCTGGAGTGGTCGCTGGTTTAATTATCTGGAGAGACCGAGCCTGTCTGCGTGGCCTGATCCCTGGTCGTACGACACCAGGAGCACGTAGACATTTGGGGAATTGACGTGTTGCTGAGCCAGCCCTGGTCCTGCTGCTGGAGAAAAATGTGACCCCGACCTCGGCGTGGGAGTGTGTGGGGGCGTTTTATCGAGGCACCCATGTTTTGGGATTAGGGACATCTGTGATCGTAGATTTAGAAGCATAAGGAACTTCATAGGTCCCCTACTACAAACCCCTCATCGTACATATGGGGAAACTGAGGTCCAGAGAAGGAGAGGGATTTGAAAATAACAGCTCACATTTCTACATTTCTGTAAGGTTTGCAAAGTGCTTATCCTACTTCATCTCATTTAATCCTCATGACAACCCTGGAGGCTGCTATTATTTCCATTTGACAGATAAGGAAACTGAGTCTGAGAGGCTGAGATGACTTGGCAAGAGAGATTTGGCTAGCAAATGGGGTTAGGACCAGGGTCGCCCTGCTCTGCTGTCCAAGGTCACACAGGTGATCGGGGTGGCAAGAATGGGAAGCAGGGCTTACCCCCAAGGTCAGGACCAAGGCTCTTTGCCCAGCATCCCCCCACCCTCTCTGAGCCTCATTTCCCTCCCCCAGTTTGGGCTCATATGTGATGTGAGACTGGGTGGGATAGTGCTGGGGCCGTCACCCTTCTTCATTCCTCCTAGTGCAGCTGGGATGGGGGCTTTTCCCACCCCCAGACCCCCAGACCCGGCTTTTCCCTCTGTTCCCCTGGGCTTCCCCAGCAGTTCTCTGTCCCTTTGGCAGTCCCACACAAAGCCATGTGGACCCAGCACCCCTCCAGAGGCAGGGCTATTTCAAATGTTTTGGCCACAGACTTTCTGAAAGTTTCTTTCAATACTGTTGCTACGTATCTATAGAAAGCTGGTTGTAAATAAAGGCTGCCTTGTGCATGCAGAATCTTTCCAAATTGAAGGAAATTACCTTACATGATAATTTACCTCAAAGTTTGCAGCCAAAATGGTTTTAGAAGCCACAAATCTTTCCTTCTCCCTTTGTCTGAGGTGCTTGAGCAAAGACAGACCGTTGTAGGCTCACAGGGACCTTACAATCATTTATTTGTTCATACCCCTCGTTTTACAAATGAGGAAACTGAGGCCCAGAGTGGAAGTGACCTAAGGCCACACAGGTACCAAGTGATGCTTGCTTTCCATAAAGTTCAGTTTAATAATAAATCCAGTAGCTCCCTATCATCCCCAGGAACAAATACAAAACCCTCTGGAGTCAAAGCCCTTCATCATCTGCCCCCTCCTCTCTTTTCAGCCTTCTCCCACCTGGCTCCCCCCACCATATCCTCTTCCATCCAGAGTCCCCTGCCTCCCAGCTGTGCCACGAACAAGACACTCCAACTCCCTGCCTCCCGGCATTCTCTCTGGCTGTCCCCACGCCTGGAAGGCTCTCCCTCCTCTGCTCTGACCACTGACCTCCCCGGCTTCTGGTCAATCCCAGCTGCAATCCACCCTTCTACAGGAAGCCTCCCCCAGGCCCTCTTCCTTGCAGGGCCTTCCCTGTGTCCATGATTTCCTATTTCTCCCGAACAAAGTTTGCTTTGCACATATTTGTTGACATGATGTCTCCCCTGCTAGACTGTGAGCCCCCTGAAGGCAAGGACTGTCTCCTGTCTCTTTTTGTATCCCCAGGGCTTCACTCGGGCCTGGAACTGACTGGTGCTTAACAAATGTTGACTGATAGATTAATAGCTGAAGGAAGGGTCCAATTCAGATCTGGTGACTCCCACCTCCTGCTCCTCTCACAGCCCCCACGTGCAGCCAGCCTTCTCTGCCTCGGCCTCTCCTGGGTCTTCTTTGGGCTCTGCTTCATCCTTTCAGGCTCTCTTTCCAGCCCAACCTCTGTGGGCTCTCTGCTTGGCACTTCCAGGCTCTCAAGCACTCGATGCCCTCACCCGCCCCGGCCAGCCAGCTTGTGCTCTCCTCTCCAAGGGCTCCGTGGGGCTCCAGCCTCTGGGCATCACCCACCTGCTCTGACCCCAGGAGGGTTCCTCGTGTCTGGGCTAGAGTAGAAGGTCACTCGTGTTCTCAGATGGGTTAATGCATATTTGTTGTTCAAAAGCAGCCCCTTGGACTCGAACAGCATTTGGAGAAGTGTGTGAGGCTTCACATTTCTGTTCTCACACTGAGGCCCCCCCACTGCTTCTCTTTCTCTGTTTCTGTCAGTCTGTCTCTCCTCCTCCTCCTCGTCTTCTTCCCCTCCCTCCCTCTGTCTTTGTCTCTTTCTCTAGCTTTCTCCATCCCTCTCTTCTCACTTCCCTCCCTCTGTCTTAGTCTCTTTCTCTGTATCTCTCTCCCTCCCTCTCCGTCTCTGACTGTCTCTCCCCTACATCCTCCAGGGTGGCTGGAGCTGGGCAATCTCCTGGATCACAGTGTTCTCCAGGGCCCCACTGTGCAGCTTTGTCTGAACACCTTGGGATGTCCACCTCCCTTTGAGACCTTCCCCTGCCCTTGCCCTTGGCTTAGCTCTGCCAGATTCCTTGGGAGAAAGGTGCTCCTTAGAGAGAAAATAAATGAACCAGGATTTCTTGGGCTACTTATCCTATTTCTCGCCTGGGCCACAGGGGCCTGAAATGTTCTGCTGTTGGTGTTACAAAAAGGCCTCTCTTGGTGACCTGCCCAGAGCTGACCCCAGATGGAATTGGGTCATACAAACACTCTTGGTAGGTGTGACTTCACTTCAAGTGTGTGCCTTGGACATTACCACCAAGGACCAGACTTGGAAACTGGATCTGCCTTGCTTTTCTGGGATGGGTTTTTTTTGTTTTTTTTTTTTTTGGCTAGGCAATGGGGTTAAGTGACTTGCCCAGGGTCACACAGCTATTAAGTGTTATGTGTCTGAGGCCAGATTTGAACTCAGGTCCTCCTGACTCCAGGGCCGGCGCTCTATCCACTGCGTCACCTAGCTGCCCTCTGGGATGGTTTTTACTCTCAATTCTGCTCCCTCAGTTATGTCCAGACAAATTGCATTTTGCCAGAGATTCTGACCTTGAGATGGATCGCTACCCTTTGGAGTGAAAGCCTGAGTGAGGGCATCTCAGAGGGAGGCAGGTTAGGCCCCCAATTGTGAGGCCTCCATCACTCATGAGGTTGGAGGGTCTAAAGTCCCTCCTCGGAGCCTGGTATTGTCAGGCAGGCATTGGTGACAGCCAGGCTGTCCTGGGTGAGGTCACCTTACCCAGAGATAATACCTGGTCAGGACTCAGATCCTGGCTTGTGGTCAGACATTCACAGTGAACTATTTTTATGAGAATGAAACAAGAATAAATGACCCACCTTACAAAATCAATGAAGGAAGAAGCATTCATATAGTGTCTACTATGTGTCAGGCATTGTGCTAAGTTGAATTTTACAAATATTAGCTCGTTTAATGAGAAATATCACATAGTGAAATGATGAGAAGCAGCTAATGCCAACAAGTGGGTGGGGCTTGACCTGAAGGGGCAGGCCTTAGTCATTTTCAGCCCAAATATTCCCATCTCCTTAATTGACTTCTATCTCAGATCCCAGAGTTACCGAGGTAGAAGGAGGCTTGATTCAGACTCAGTGGGTTTCACGAGCTCACCTGAATCTGCTCTTGGCCAGCCGGCACACACAGGATGATTTCAGAAAAACCTGGAAAGACTTACATGAACTGATGCATGGTGAAATAAACAGAACCAGGAGCACAGAAATAGCAGTATTGCTTGATGAAGAACTGTAAATGACTTAGCTATTCCCAGAAATACAATGATCCAAGAAAATTCCAAAGGACTAACGGCAAAACAGACTAGCCACCTCCAGAGAAAGAACTGATATTGATTGGAGACAGACTGAAGCAGGCTAGTTTTCACTTTCTTTAATTTTTTTTTCTTTTATCTGAGTCTTCTTGTACAAAATGACTAATAGGGAAATGTTTTACATAATTGCACATGTGTAACCTATATCTGATTGCTTACCATCCAAGGAAGGGGGAGAGGAGGGAAGAAAGGATAGAATTTGGAACTCAAAACTTTAAATAAAAATATTTTAAAAATTTTAAAAAAGAACTAAAAAAAGACCATACCACTCCCAGAAGGAATGTGAGCTGGTCCAACAATTCTGAAGAATAATTTGTAACTATGCCCAAAGGGCTATCAGACTGTGCATACCCTTTTGCCCAGCATACCATTTCTAGATCTGTATCTCACAGCGTTCACATTAAAAGGAAAAGGACCTATTTGTACAAAAATATTTATAGCAGCTCTTTTTGCCTTGGCAAAGAATTGGAAATTGAAGGGATGCTCATCAGTTAGGGAATGGCTGAACAAATTGTGGTATATGATTTTGATGGAGAAAATAGAAAGAATGAAGAATATAAGAAATGATGAGGAGGGAGGTTTCAGAAAAACCTAGAAGATTTATATGAACTGATGCAAAGTACAGTGAGCAGAACCAGAAGAACACTGTAAACAGTAACAGCAATACTGTATGATGATCAACTGTGAAAGACTCAGTCATTCTCAGCAGTACAGTGATCCAAGACAATTCCAAGGGATTCACAAAGAAAAAAAAAGCTATCTACATCCAGAGAGAAAACTGAGAGATCACTGAGTGCAGATTGACACATACTTTCTTCATTTCACTAAATTTTCTTGCTTTTTTTTTTTTTTGCAACATGGCTAATATAGAAATATATTTTGCATGAAAAAAAAAGAAATGAGAAGAAAAAAAAGACCACCCCACCCTTTACATCCCTTCTCACCTCCCTGCCATTGTTTCCTTCTTATTTAAACTCCAAGTTGGTCCAAGAGTCAGCCTGTGCAGCCACATTCGTCTCTGTTCCCCTTTCCTTACTCATCAAAGTCACTGCTGTTTCTCTAGTCAGAATTTTGCTCTTGAGAATTTTCCATCGCCTCTGTGCTAGCTTCCCTTGAGGAATGTTGCATCACGGGCTCCTCCCCTCTGATGGACCTTCCTCACAAGTTCTTCTTGGCTAAGGCAGCATGGTCACACCTCCCAGCACCCCTGGGCTTTCTTCCTTGACAGCCAGGTCCTGTTAACCATCAGAACCAAGGACAGAACAGCAGGCTCCTTCTTTCTTTGTGAAGAAGGATTTTTATGGATTCCTTTTATTTTTGCATCCTTTACATTTCCCTTTGCATCTCTTCCCTTCCCCTCTCAGGGAACCAGCTGGTCCTACTTTCTAAGAGATGGAAGTATCATAAAAGTAAGCATAGAATTTCCAGATGCTCTGCCTTTAGTGGAATCTAGAAACTTTCCAAGGTCCCCTCCAGCAATCAACTTCCATGATTCTATAAAGCAAACTATATTTTCATCTACTTAAGATAATTCATTTAGCTGCATGTTTTCTGTCTAGTTTCTACCTGGTCTATCCCTGGTCAGGGATAATCACCCTCTGCCTCACCGTCACACGTGCCTCATGGGATTCTGGGAGCCCCACAGGCATTAGCCAGACTTGGAGTTAGCAGCCTCGGGTTGGACTCCCAGGTCTGACACCTACTGCCTGTGATCCCCTGGTGAGGTCACCTACCTGCCTCAGTTTCTTCATCAGGAAAGTAGAAATAGTAATACTTATCTCACTGCCTCACAGGCTTGCCATCCAGAAAGTACTTCGTCAGCCTCAGGGTGCTATAACAATGTTCTCATTTGGGTTATACTTAAAAACCAAAGCCCATTTATTTAACTTGACTAGTGAGGGTCTTTCCTCAGTCTCACCAGTCTATTTCACTCAGAAATATCCCCACTGTGGCTGAAACTGTAATTTTCTTCCCCAAGACCAAGTATGATGGCCATTTCTCTCCCTGTTCTTAGATGGAAATAGAATCCCGCACAAATGAACTCATCTTTTCAACTCTCACGTGCACAGTTTCCCTCCACATTTTCACTCACATCCAGCAGAGAACCTCGTGCCTGGGACATGCCTCATCCTCTCCAGGGAATAAAAATCAAGAGAATTGGGCCCTTTCACAGACTGCCACACTCAGGCTTGGCCATTAGCTGAGTCTCAGAGAGCACAGGGCCATGTGAGATGGAGCCACGTCCATTAGGCTGGACTTACTGGAGAGGGCGAGAAAGATAAGGAGCAGAATTCAGAACTGGTAAGAGTGGGAGCCTGTAGAGCATGGGGGGTCGGATAAGCAGAGTTCAGAGGTCCTTCTCGCTTGAATATCCTGTCGGTCCATGATGAGGCAAAGGGGATCTGGGCTGGAGGCAGGTGTGTCCTAGGAGGTGGTTTGGTTGAATGAACTGGAAAGCAAGGGAAACCACCACAGAAAGACAGAGACAGAGGCCGGTCACACCGATTTGGGGGAGAAAGGCTCCAAAAGACCAGAAAGAACCATTTTGTCTTCTACACCCATCCTCCTCCTCACCCCACCCCCAGAGCAGGGATGGGTTAGAAAACCGCTGCGGGGGCGGGGTAGAGGGGGCCCTAGGCCTCTGCTAGGGTTTGGAGAGTTCTTCTGGCCTCCCAGGGAGGTCATCCCTATTGGGGTCCGGAAGACGTTATCATTCTTCTTCAGCATCCTCCTTTCAGATAGAATTGCACAGCTCATATTTCCAGGGTCACAGCTGAGAATTCTGTTTTCATGGCAGAGGAGCTATTTTTGATCATTGGGCTGCTTTGTTTTGAGCCACGCATTCTCCCTGATGCCCATGTCCTTGACAGGCCTTAACTCAGCCTGGGTTTATATGATAGTCATTGAGCCAAGACTTTCCCCTATGGTCCATATGCCTGACAGCTCCCATTAAATAAGAATTGTGTGTGTTGTCTCTCTCCTCTCTCTCTCTCTGTCTCTCTCTCTGTCTCTCTCTGTGTGTCTCTCTTCTTTCTCTCTCCTCTCACCTCTCTCTCTTTCTCTGTCTCTCTCCTCTCTCTTTCTCTGTCTCTCTGTCTCTCTCTCTTTCTCTCTCATCTCACCCCTCTCTCTTTCTGTCTTTTCCTCTCTCTCTCTCTATCTCTCCCTCCTCTCACCTCTTTCTCTTTCTCTCTGTCTTCTCTCTCTGTCTTTCCCCCCCTTTCCCTCCCTTCTTCTCCCTCTCTTTCTCTCTCTATCTCTCCGTCTCTCTCTCTCTCTCCTTTTTATAAGATTCCACGTTTCCATTCTCTCATGGTCTGTACCCAGAAGAGGAGTGGGTTTTGGATGCCCACAGCTTCAAGGTGGGGCAGGCTCCACAGGAGACAGTGGCAGATGGTGGGCATAGAATTTAACTATCTCCCCTCTATGTCCCTGTGGTTCTTTTTTGATACCAGCGAGTATTGGACAATAATAAACTAGTTAACATTTATACAGCGCTTACTATGTGCCAGGTGCTGTGCTAAGCACATTACAATTACAATCTCATTTGATCTTCACACCCACCTTGGTACTATTTTTATCTCCATTTTACAGTTGAGGAAACTGAGAGAAGCAGGGTGAAGTGACTTGCCCTGGGTTACATACATACATACATACATACATACATACAGCTAGTAAGTGTCTGAGGCCAGATTTGAACTCAGCTCTTCCTGACTTCAGGCTTTTGTGCACTGTGGTGCCTTCAGCTGCCTCGCAGGTGGCATCTCCCCTAAAGTCCCTTATTTTTGACTTTATGAAAATTCTTGCTGGACGAAGAAGAAAATCTGATGTGTGCGTGTGTGTGTGTGTGTGTGTGTGTGTGTGTGTGTGTGTGTGAGACCTAACAGAGCAGAAGCTTGTCTGATACAGGCCTGAACTGGGACTTCCCAGGAGAAGCCAGTGGTCTCTTCCCTTTGGGCTCGCTCCATCCAACTCAATCATCAGGGCCAATCCCCTGGTGCCATTATCTGCCCCAGCCCTTCCCCAGGCCATTCTCCCTCCTTTATCAAGGCTCAGAGAGTCCCTGGGCAGGGAGTGGGGTGCTCTCCCACTTACGTTCCAAGTCTCCTCCGATCCTTTGGCCCCCTTAACTCCCATGATCTGTACCTGCCCCCTTCCATGATCCTGAACCCTGGGGTTTCTCTTTCTGAGTACTGCCTCCTATCCTTCCATCTGTCCAGGAATCTCCTCCTTCCTCAGTCTATTTCTCATGTTGAGTGTGCCTCTAGCCCTTTGACCTCCCTCCATTCTCCCAGGCCATGCCTTCTCCCTTGGCCCCCTTCCTAGGCTTCACAATCTTGACCCTGCGTTTGGTCAATTCAACCATTCATCTCTATTCAGTACCTTGGGTCCCTTGTCCCCTCATCCGTCAGCCATAGCTAGCTGATCCCAACCGTGGGTGTGTCCCCTGCCACCTGCATTCTCTGTTCTACTCAGATAATACTAAATGTTCCTTGAGAAAGCCCTGCGACTCTACTGACTGGGTCCCCTACAACCCCATGGCATCCAGTCACTGCTGACTGTCTCTCACAACTTTCATTCAGTCTCCTGGGCCGATCCTGGACTGAGAGAACATTCAGTTTAACTCCAGCCCCAGGGTTCTAGAATGTCAATGACTCCCCACAGTCTCTAGGAGAAATCCCAGGCCCCATAGCACCGACACTCCAAGGGTCCCATTACTGCCCTAAGCTCCCTACACATTTTCTAGACTAGTAACTATCGACAAAAGCAAGCACTCAATAAGGAGGTCGCAGTACAGATGATTGTTCATGAGACTGTGGATCTGAGTCTGCCCATCAAAGTGTGAACACCCCCTCGACCAGGTTCCCACCACCGCATGCCGCCATTCTTGTCCCTCAGAACTCCTTCTTCCAAGTGTGACTCCGATGTTCTCGTCTTGGTCACCGTTGACATAGCTGTTCCCAGTGTGAGGCTCATTACTTGACTTCTTTCTTCCTTCTCTCTTCACAGAAATGTTCTCATCTTTCCCCACCATCCCTGTCCCCTTTGAGGCAATCACAGAATTTGGTCCCAGATAATGAGCTTCTAGTGTGGTAAGGAAGTGAGCTAATTGTAAAATTGTGGCTACCCCTCTTTGTGAAGTGTGACCCCTTCCTCTCAGGGAAGGAAAGGGAGCACCTTTGTTGTATGAAACAACAGATTAGCCATGCTGGGGGGAAGGGATGTGACCTGGGAGCTGCCTGGGGAGGAGAGAAGTTCTCTCTCTTTTTCCCCCATCGGACCAGGGAGCTTTGAAGGGCAGTCAGTCAATTGGCAAGAGCCAGTTTGCCTTTAGTTGAGGGAGCAAAGAAAGGTGCTCCGGAAAGACAGAATATTGAGGAATGGTCATTCTACCTCCAAGCTCTCAGCCATAACTCATCCAGTGATCTCAGGTTGCTCTGCCACGTGGCACACACATACACCCCTCCCCCCCACCTTTGTAACTTGAGCTTTGAGAACAGTAATCAGATTAAAACCATCATTCCAGATAAGGACATATTAATCAATTGCCTATAATTCCAAACACCATTCACTCCGTCTTTCTGATTTAAAATACTCCTCCCTGGCGACCTCTATTTCCTATATGGGCTGTCTTCTCCTATTAGATTATAAGTTCACCAAGGCCAGGAGCTTTCGCATTTACTTGTATTTGTATCTCCAGAACATAGCCCAGTGCCTGGCACATAGTGAAACCTTAATACATGTTTTTGTGCATTTGAGGTAGGAAGCAGCTCCCAGGAATGGGGACCTGTGGAAGCAGGGAAGAGAGAGGAATATGGATTCAGGACAGTTCGTAGCACAGGCATCTGAGAGCTGAGCAGTGGAGAGAGGCAGCCCTTAGAGCCCTGCTGAGATGCCCAGTATACACACTACACCCAAGGGGAGATGAGTGAGGACTTTCGCAAGACAGCTTCAGCAGTATTAGGAATTCTGAGCTGTCTCTGCTGCATGTGTGTCCTACACGTCTGCCTCACTACCATCGTACTCTGTGCTGCCTCTTCCTAGTGATGCTTTCTGTCTCTGTTTGTGACAGAATGTATCCCAGGTTTGTGAGGGGGTGAAATGTTTCATAGCTACTCGCTTTTATTATCCCACTTCAGCACTTTGCTAAGGGTTAATTGTGTCTACTGGTTGATTATTAATGAGAAGCATACCAGTGGGGGCTTATGAGGTATGTCGTGTTAGAAGTACAGCCCCAAAGGTTTATACTCCTCCCCCCATACCGTTGTTTGGAGACCCAACTCACCAGGGCGATGCAAATCTAGGGAATATCGCATAGAAGAGAGTGGGTGGTGTGTTACATTTGTATATTTCTTGCAGTGAAATTTGACTTTTCTGACAGTGCAATCATGTTCATGTGATTCAGAGCATTCAGTAATTCCCTAATCATTAGATGCCTGAAAATGTTACCAGTTTGTTCTGTTCTGTTTTTATTTTTGTTTTTTTGCTGTTCTGAATATATTTGTACAGAAAAAGTCTTTTTCCATGCCGATAACATCTCTAGGGTTTTGTGCTTGGGTGGGGTGACTGAGTCCCTGAAGGCTGTGAACCCTCTTGAAGCTCTTCTTATGTAATGAAAACCTGCTGTTGTCCAGAAAACCCTTCCCAAACATTTTCTAGGTTTGTTTTCCAGCCCTCACCTTCTCCTGCCTGCTGCTCTGGCCAAATGGAATCGCCTCCTGGTCTCTGATCTTGTCCTGCTGTTTCGTGCATCTGTGAATTTGTACACAATGTCCTCTCTAAGCAGCACTGATTTCCTCCCACCTCATTTAGGGGCCAGCCCAGATGGCCTTCTTCATCCAGCTCCTCTTCTCCCTCCAGCTAGAAGCAAGTCTTCCCTCTGGAATCTCTCACGTCATTGTTTGCCATTTCCTAGTACTTAATCATACTCTAACATGTGCTTTAATAATTTATATATAGGTCTTCTCCCTCTTGCTCTTTTGCAAGCTCCTGGAGAGCAGGTCCTGAGTTGTTTTTCATCCATGCATCTCTAGCACCTACTAGTATGACACCTCGCACACAGCTGGTACTTAATAAATTGTGGAGCGGTTAAAATGTTTCACGGTTGAATTGTACTTCTCAGGAATATTGGTAACAATTGCGAACCTCAGGGTCCAGCTGGTCAACTGCCCTTCGCTTCCTGATATTTTTAAGATGTCAAGAAAAGAAATGCCTGAGGGGACATCTACGAAACTGAGGCGGAACGTCTTCGATGAAGAGCGCTTGGATGAGACATAAAAGAAGGAACACAGAAGTGGTAACTTACGTTGGTGAACTACGGACCGCTGGACCTCATGGAGGCTGTTGATGATGAATCCTGATGTAGACCACGGAGTCACCACAGAGGGAGATCAGAGCTTTGGGGTGAAATTAAACCAGCTGGAGAGCTCTCAGGAGACTCAAACACAGAGCACCTGACGAAACGTTGACTGGGCTTGCCAGCAATTTCATCCCAAGCCAGGTTTGCAAAGTTTGCTTTGGACTCAATCACAAACAAAAAATGGAACTGGAAATGATGGAAATTTTGAGGAAAATTCACCATGTCCTCCTAGAGTTTGTGATAGCCAATCAGTAACAACAACAACATCAACAACATGGCGATATCAGCGACCTTCGTGCGCGCTGTCTCCTTCGAGCTTCGTGACGATCTTCTGAGGTAGATACTACCAATGCTGTTGCCACCATTTTACAGATGAGGAAACTGAGGCTAAGAGAGGCAAAGGGACTTGCCCTGGGTCACACGTTTGGCAGAGAAGCAGAGGAGGGGTTTGAAGCTGAGTTTCTCTGGCTCCAAGCCCAGAAGTCTCTTTGTCATGCTAGATTTCAAAGGAAGGAAATGCCGGACAATGTTGGATCTTTATCCTTAAACGCTAAAGCAGACATGTGATTTCATCGGTGTGGGAGCTCCTCCCAGTGATGCTGATCGCAGCCTGTCTGGGATGACTCTTCTGTGCTGATCTTGTCTTTGTCATCTTCTTGTTCTTCTGGTCATAAAGTCACTGGCTTTACTAGAGCGGGAGAGGACCTTAGAGCTCATTGGGCCTGATCCCCTCCTCCTCGAAGCATGGCAGAGCCACCTGCCTTCTGGAAGGGTCATCAGGCTGGCGAATCAGGGGAATGCTACCACCAGAGTCTACTTGGATGATTGCAAAACACTCACCAAAGTCTGGGTGTTCTTGTGGACAAGCTGGAGAGACTTAGGCTGGCGGGTCATCTCATTCTGTGCGTTAGTAACTTAGTCCTAACTCCTGAACTCCCAGAGGGCTAATTAGAAGATCACTGTCAGCCTCGACTAGGACTGGCTCCCAGTGGAGGCCAGAATCCCTGCCCCTAAGCCTCCGGCCCTGTGCCATTGCCTCAGAGGTCGCGGGGTGCATTGAGGATGCCCCCACACGCTCCTTTGGTCTCCCCTTCTCCAAGCTATCCTCCCACCCAGCTTCCAAAGAGACGTTCCGAAAACACATACTGTCCTTGTTGTTCTCCCCCTTGAGAAGCTTTGGGGATTCTCTATGGTCTCGCAGATAAAATGCAGACTCTTCTGTTTGGCATTTAAAATCCCTTTAATGTGCCTTCACCATACCTTTCTGCACTGACTTCATTCCTCTTTACACTCTCTACATTCTAGACAGATCAGGCTGCTTGTTATTCTCTGTCCTTGACATCCCAGCTCACATTTGTATGGCCCCCCAACATCTGGAATGATTTCCTTCCTCACCTCTGCATCTTGTAATACTACATACCTCTTTTCCAGACTCATCTCCTACATGACTCTCTCAATTGTCTCTGCTCCTCCCCACAACTGCTTTGTCCTTCCTGTCCCAGCATCCTTCTCCACCTGGAAGATGCCTTTGTCCCAGCATCCTTCTCACCCTGGAAGATGC
>NW_020946652.1:6731419-6878018 GCF_900497805.2 Vombatus ursinus | reverse complement strand
CCTGGAAGATGCCTTTGTCCCAGCATCCTTCTCACCCTGGAAGATGCCTTTGTCCCAGCATCCTTCTCCCCCTGGAAGATGCCTTTGTCCCAGCATCCTTCTCACCCTGGAAGATGCCTTTGTCCCAGCATCCTTCTCCCCCTGGTAGATGCCTTTGTCCCAGCTTCCTTCTTACTCTGTGAGATCTTTCACACTTTGAAACCTCATCCTCCAAGTGATGAATTCCTCCCAGAACCTCCCTTTTGAGGGGTGCCCAGCACAGCCATGTTCACTCCTTTCTCAATACCCCTCCTGACTATCCAGATTTTGGCAGCATGGTCCCAGGTACCTCATCCCCCACCCTAACCCACCCCCACTTTTAAACTCATTTTATGTGGGACCTTAACCCTCAGAATGTAATTTCCTTGAAGATAGGGGCTGTCTTTCTTTTTGCTTATGGTGGTAGTCCTAGAGCTCAGCGCACTGCTTTGCCCATAGTAAGCGCTATATAAATGCTTGTTGACTTGACGTGACTTAGTATATATTTTGTAAAAACAAAATAAAAATGCAAAACTGTTCCTCAAGGAGTACTGCGTCCACTATGAAGCTCATGGCCACAGAATCTGACTTCCCTCATGCTGTGAAGTTCAGTGTCCCCTGGACACATATGTTCCCTCTCACATGTCTCTTGATAGCATTTTAATTTAAATTCATGCCCACTCTACTACCTCCCATGTACTCTATGTGTATTTGTGGGAAGATACACTCCAGTGTTTTAGGGAAGGTGCTTTGTGACCACTGGTCTTGCTATACCATTGGAGTAAATGACTTTTCTAAAAGCTAATTGATTTACTGACTAATTATTAAGGGGAATCACACTAGTAGGGGCACATGAACTATAGTATTAGGAGGCTAGTCACCTACATGATTGCCAGCGTAACCTAAGGTAGCAATCACTCCTCTAGGGCCACAACCTACAAGTTCTTGTGTGAGTTAGCAAGTGAGCCCCAAGAGGATGCTATATACTTATTCCTATTCACAACAGATCTCCACCCTCATTGGAGGAATGCATGTTTGTTTGCATTTGGGGGGCTGTTAGATTCTCAAGAATAAATGCTGAGTTCATAGAATCCCTCTCTGATTTGTAGGAAGCTGGTAATCGGATGCATATATTCGAGGATGCAGACAGTTGGCCACGTTCTCTTGGCCAAGTACAGAAGGTCCTAAGGAGTTGAAGGAACATAGCTGGGAAGGGAAATGGTAGGAGCCTTGGACTCTAACCTCATCAGGGCTGATTCACCCTGTAGCAGGCTTTCATTCCAAACAAGATAAGTGAAAGGTCTATGACATCCCATGCTGGCCAGAGGACATCTGGAGTCTAGTGTCCGGCTCTGGGCCATCCAAGGACCAGCGAGGACAAGGTCAGAGAGGCTCAGCCCCAGACTCACTGTGGGGAGATGGACTTTTTTTTTGGCCACAGGCACCTCTCCAAGACCATGTCTTGTTCTTCATCCTTTGTTTTTGAAGAGGACCAATGACATCACTAGGCGATGTCCTGACTTGTGCCTGAATTGGATTGAAGCGAGGCAGAGCTGCACAAAGCAGTCAGCCTCACTTTCTCTTCCCAAGTGGCAGGACAAGAGTCAGGACAACTGGTGGTGGCCCAGGATTCAGGGAATGACCTTGGTGTCTTCCGTATCTAACCAAGCTCTGAGCTCTCCCTGGTGCCCGCTTCAGCCATCTGCATGGCCCTTGGAACAAATTGTTCTCATCCAATATTCTGCTGGGGGAGGTCTTCACGTGCTTGTGGTAGATATCCCCTTAAGTTGCTGACAGCTTTGATGCCTCTCGGTTACCCTCCACCTGATTTAGCCCATCTGCAGACACAGTTTACTGGGCTGTGGCTGCTGCCCATGCTACGGCGTCTTGGAGTCACAGGTGAGAGTTGGGTGAGAGGTGGAGCCCAAAGGTGGATGAACAACCCTTGCATCAGAGGCTCTCGTTCCCCCGAACACCCCATACACCCCAAGACCATCAATCAAGCCTTGAAGGTTGTGCCAATGGAGGGAAGACCCCGGTTAACAAAGTCACAGATTAGTGAAGTATAGACTCATGGACACGTGCAAACGGGGAGCCTTGTCTGCCCTGGAGATGGTGAAATGTCTATGTCTGTGTTCCTTCATTTTTGAAGAAAACGTGGGTAGCACCGAGTGGCAGGAAGCCCCTCTGTCTGCCGGGCCCTCAGTCCTGGTTGCTCCTGTAATCATTCTTGAGCAAATTCAGGGCTCCTGTTCTCTCCTTAAGTGTCTCCAGGGCTCCTGGCACCTCCCACGCGCCCTCCCTCCTCAGTTGCTTCTCTGGATGTCTTCCCAGGACTGCCGGGAGCTCAGTCACAAATCAACCAGACAGTTAAGGTATTATTGTTTTTGTACTTATTCCTCTGGGTGTTCTCACCCAATTGCTCTCTTTTCCTCTGCCTTCTCCTCCTCCTCTCTTTCTCCTTCACAGCCTCTTGATTTTCTGTCTTCCTCTCACTGTTCCCGACCCTCTTCTCCTTCTTCCTCCCCTCTTTGCTTATCTCCTCTTTCTCCCTGTCCCTATCCTCCCTCCTCTTCCTGGGTAAAGCAAACACCTGTTTTCACTTTTACTATTCAATAGAGTACTAGAAATTCTGGCTACAGCATTATGGCAAGAAGAAAGGAAGGGGAGGAATAAGTACAGGAAAAGAGGACATGAAATGATTGCTTTTTACAGAAGATATGATGGTTTACATGGAGAACACTGGAGAGGCAACTGAAAACTAATTAAACACTTAGCGAGTTTAACAAGGTTGTAGGAGACAAAACAAACCCACACAAATTATCAGCATTTCTGTGTATTACCAACAAAATCCGGTTGGAAGAAATAGAACTTCCATTTGAAATAACTAGAGGCAGCATAAAATACCTGCCAAGACACACACAGCTAATGAACACAATTATAAAACACTCTGCACAAATAAAGACAGATCCAAATAATTGGAGAAATGTTAATTGCTCACAGGTATGTCTAGCCAATATAATAAAAATGACCATATTACCTAAATTAATTTATTTCTTCAGTACTAGACCAATCAACCTACCAAAAAATTACAGAGAGAGCTACACGACTCATGTGGAGAAAGCAGAGTTCAAGAATATCGAGGGAAGGGGGGCGGCCCAGCGGTCGTTGGCTGTCCCTCACTCTGAAGGATCAATGACATCACTGGGCTGAAGGGAGGCCAAGCTACACAAAGTCCTCAGCCTCACTCTGTCCTCCAGAGCCATCAAAGTCCAGTGGCAGGACAAGAGTCAGGTGACTGGCAGTGGCTTGGGATGAGGTAGGTGACGTTGGTGTCTTTCACGTCAGACCAAGCTCTAAGCTCTCCACAGCATCCTGCTTCAGCCGCCTTCGTGGCTGTGTAACACATTGTTCTCATCCACCCATTCCTGGGGAGGGTCTTCACGTGCTTGGGGTAGACACGCCCGACTCACCGACAGGTTTGAGGCCCGTTGGTTACCCGAATCCTGGTTTAGCCCATCTGCCGAGACGGTTTATTGGGGTGTGGCTGCAGTGTGTGCTACAGCTTCCTGGAGTCACATTCGAGAGTTGGGTGGCAGGTGGACCACAAAGGCAGATGAGCCCCCCTTTTCAGCCCCCCTCACACCAGAAGTTCTAGTCCTCCTGAACACTATACATCCCAATCTCAAACCATTCTACAAAGTTGTAGTATGCTAAAACAAAACAAAATAAAAAACCAATTTGGTACTGGATAAGAAATAAAGAGGTTTCTGGTCTCAGACACATAACACTCATTAACTGTGTGACTCTGGGTAAGTCACTTAACCTCAATTGCCTCACTAAATAAATAAATAAATAAGTTAATCAGTGGAAAAGATCAGTGGGAAAGATTTGCAGAAGCAAATGAGCACAGAAACCTAATGTTTGATAAACTCAAAGATCCCAGCTATTGGGGCAAAAATTCACTATTAAGCAAAAACTATTGGGAAATACTGAAAGCAGCTTGGCAGAAACTAGGTATAGACCAATATCTCATACAATATACCAAGACAAGCTCCAAATAGGTACATGATTTGCACATAAAGGGTGACATCATCATAAGCAAATTAGTGGCGCTTGGAAGAAATTACCTGTCAGATCTATGGCTTGGGTAAGAGTTCAGAACCAGTTGAGAGATACAGAAGATCACAGAGGGCAAAATGGACCGTTTTGATTAAAAAGATTTTGCATAAACAAAACCAATGAAGCTAAAAATTAGAAGAGAAGCAGGAAATTGGGACAAAATCTTTGCAGTATTTCTCTCATAAAAGTCGCATGTATAAAATATATGAGGAACTGTTTCAAATTCGTTTGAATTTCCTAATTGATAAATGGTTAAAGGATATGGATAGACAATTTTCAGAGGAAGAAATCCAAGCTATAAATAGACACAAGAAAAAATGCTCTAAATCACTGATAGTTAGAGAAATGCCAGTTTAAACAATGCAGAGGTACCCTTCATAGAGATCAGATTTGCTATGATGACAAATGCTGTAGGTATTGTGGGAAAACAGATACACTAATGTACGGTTGGCAGAAGGTCACACACTGGTCCAGCCGTTCTGGAATCCAACTTGGAGCTTCCCTTGAAAAGTTATTGAGCTGTGTATACCTTTTGGTCTAGTGACGCCATTACTAGATCCCCACCCTAAGGAGCTCAAAAGAAGAGGAAAAGAACCCATATGTACAAAATGATTTATAGCGGTTCTCTGTGTGGTGGCAAATAATTGGTAACTGAGGGGATGCCTATCCATTGGGGAATGGCTGAACAAGTACATGACACATATGCATTAGATATACACACGTTATATATGATGGAATGCTATTGTGCTATAATAAATTATGAAGGCGATGGTTTCAGAAAAACCTAGAGGGACTTGTATATGCCCTGTTACAAAGTGAAGTGAGCCAGGAGACTAATTTATGAAATAACAACATTATAAAGACAAACATCTTTGAAAGACTTAGGAACTCTGGTGGACTAAATAATTAGCTCATGTTTCTAGAGGGTTCATAATGAAATCTGCTAGGCATCTCAAACTAGAGAAATGATGGACACTGCTGCTTGAAGCACACACACACACACACACACACACACTCTTTTTTACATGACTAATATGGAAATTTGTCTTGCATGACTATACATATTTGTGATGGGTTTTGTTTTTGCTTTTTACATTGGTAGGGGAGAGAAGGGAAAGGGAGAAAATCCAGAACTAAAAATAAAATAAAATTGGATTTTTAAAAAGTCATGAACATCTCTTAGATTCTTATGAAAACCCCAGACTCTTCCATCCCCAGAGGTGCCCACATGACTAGTGTCCTCAGTGATTTTCCCACCCTACTTTCCTTCCTCCATATTGATAAATGGGTGCTCCGTGGGACACCCACCTAAGTCACTACACTTACCTCAGCAGACTCTGCTTCACAGACCCCATCTGTCCCCTGGAGAGCCAGGCTCTACCCAACATGGGCCTCTTGCTATTTTTCTTGTTACCTGTACATCCCCTTCTTCCCCTGCATCCCACCTCTTGCTTTTGCTCTGGCCCAGATTAACCAAAACAACAAGACCACTGCTGCGCCACAGGACAGCCCATGGTGGCTGGCTTCCCTGTAGCTCCAGCCATCATCTCTGCTTCTCCTCAGACTCTGAATGCTTTCCCAGGCCCTCACTTCCTTCCATTTGTCATCTCCTCTTGTTAGAATGGTAGTTCACTGAGGGCAGGGATTGTCTCACATTTGTGTCTGTATCCTCGTCACTTAGCACAGTATCTGGTGAATAGTAGGTGCTTAATAAATGCTGACTCATTAATTTGATTATACTGGGAAGCACTGCCTTCCCTGTGGGATTGTGACCTGTTGGCCTACAATCATCAGGGCCGGCAGGTTTCCCAGTGGTTCTGATGCACTCATGCCCTTCCATCCATAGTCCCTCATTCAGTTCTCCTTGTGGCCAATGGAATGGGCATTTTTATGCTCAGCAGCACCTCAAAGATGTGGCAAGTTTGTGTTTAAGGAAGCTAGTCCTTGGCCCTGGGTGGCATAGCAGGCCATGCCCAAGGGCAGAACCTCAGCCTCATAAACTAACTCTCACTCAAGCTATCCCAAAGAGTTCAGAGCAACGAAAACAGGGTCCCCAGAGTGGGGACACAGTGACTGGTCTGCTCTGGGGGTGGTGCCGTCCCTTCCTGCCTCCAGAAAACAAGTGTTGCGGCCGCAGGATTGGGAGAATGGTTCTGAACTCTTGGGTTCCACAGTCTGAGTCCATGAAGGAGATGGGTGAGCTCTCCCAGGAGGGCAGGACAAGAGTCAAGGGTGGCCACCTGGGAGCTAACACCCAAACATATGCAGCCTCTCCCATCCCGGGCCCATAACAAATGAAAAACTTGACTCAGACAAATGGGGCAACTCCACTGTGATGGGCTGAGGTTAACTTGCCATGTGAAATGTATCACTCTCTCAGCTAATGCTAAAATATCAGTCTGTCCCAGGAGAGATGACTGCCAGCCACCTGGTTTCTTTCCTTCATAAATCACAGGAGGGTTTACAGCTGGGAGAGGTTTGAGCCTGAGAAGTGACCTGTGGGTCCTCCAAGCGTAATGTTGTCTCGTAGTCTGGGCATTCTCAAGCCCTCACATTCTCTGGGGCTCCAAGGCTAGGGAGGTCGTTGGCTCTGTGGGCCGCAGGTGCTGAGGCAGGCTCTGAAGCTGTACCCTCGAGAAGCAGCAGGTCTAAGTGAGAAGTGTCCTTCTGACCCAACAGGTCCAAGCTACTCTGAGCAGCCCCAGCCCTGTCTGGGTGGGAGGAAGCCCAGGGCCCTTGCTCCTGCTCCAGGAGGAGGGTGGGGGCTCTCTAAGGATCCATGATTCAGAACCTCCTGAGCCTGGAGCAATGCGGGGGAGGCGGGGCAGAGGCAAGGAGGCAGATCCAGGCTGGAGGGCAGGTTCAAGCGCTCTCCCAGGGACACAGGCTGCTATGGGGCCCATGGGTGGGCTTCCCCTCCCTGGAGGTCTGAAAGCAGAGACCAGATGACCATTTGTTGGGGAGGTTGTAAGATAAGGGGGTTGGATTAATAACCTCCAAGTGTTCTGGAAGCTCTGGATCGATGACCCTCTGACCCTCTGACCTTTCTGTTGACCCCTACTCCTTCCTCCAGAGACTTCAAGCTCATAGTGCAGGTGTTCCTTCTCTCTTGGAGGCGAACACCACTTGGGACGTTTTCTCCACTGTCAGCCTTCATGGTTACTGCTGCATGTGGCCCTAAATCTAGGTAGAAAGCCCCTGGAAGGGCCATCGATGGGGCCAGCTTAGCTTGTCTGGGGTCTTGGGCAGCCCCCTCCTAACCACATCTTCACTCCTGTAGCCAGTGTGGTCTTGTCCAGTGTCTGACAAATTACCTCCCCAAGCCTTGTCTCAAGCACTCTCAGGTCATGTGTGGCCATCCAGTCTACATGGATGCCAGAATAGCGTTCTGCCTCCCGTCATGTTCTAATGGGGTAGTCTTTGCATCAGACTGCTGGGACTGCCAGCTGACAAGCCTTTGTCCTCCATGGCTTGTCCTTCACTTCTGGCCTCCTGCTCTCTGGCCTGGGCTACCATTGGTGGTCCAACGTCTGGTGCCCACAACCTGCATGGGAGAAGCTGCTTTGCTCCATCCTGGGCCTTGCTCTCTGCTGTCAGCTTTGGTGTGTCCAGAGGCTCATTGAATCAAATCCACTGTCCCTCCTTTTCAAGACTAATCGGGCTATTGGCACCTGCCGATCAGCACTCATTGGGACAGACCAACGCAATGCCCTGTGGCTTCACTGCCCTCTGATTGTCAGCCTCTGGAGGAGTCGGTCCAAGTGGCAGCATGTGGGGGAGTCGCAGTGGGGGTGAGAACCAGGGCTTCCTGCCAAAGCTCTGAACCACCAACAATGTGTACAGGCATCTTCCTATGCCTTGCCAATGGCCTGAATATGTCTTCTGCTTATTTGGTCTTCCTTTGTATTCACATGTCTACAGGAAGGTCATGGGTGTCATCAGCACTTAAGCACATGATCGTGAAAAGTAATAAGGTTGGGTAGCTTTAGCAAGGAGGATTCCCAAGGGAAAAATGAAATTTAAAAATTGCACAAAAATGATCAGAATTCCAGTTACAGGAAATTTGTTAGCTACTCTATGTAGACTTAAAATTCCCATTTAAAGCAATGCCACAGGCAGCCCCCACAAGTGGCAGCTATAGCCCAACCCTGTCCATTGAGGACCAGGTGCTCTCAATCAAATACCCACCCTCCTCTGTTATGGCCACCATCTAAGAGCAGAGCATGCTCTGGGTAGCCACCAAGCTCTCTCTGGCTCTCTGAGAGCTGTTCACCTCTTTCCTCCTTGTGTCATCTCTTGGTAGGCACTGATATCTAGTTTTATTGGTCCTGAGTTGGGTTACCAAATTAGATCTTATGGCTCCAGCCCCTATCCTATTGGCTTTCCCCCTTCATTAAGCTGCAAGTTGTATACGTCTTCATTTTTTCACTTATGAAATAGTGTATAAAACTTTCATCAGAATATTAGAGATGAGAAATATAAATAAAACAAATGCACCAACTGTGGGCATTCCTGAGTCACCCCCCGACCCCAGACTGCATACCACTCCAACCTAGAAAGGAGGCAGGCCCCTGGGGTTGCAGGTTCAACCCAGCCTCCCCCACTCACCCAGCCATCCTTCATGGACTAAGTACCAAGCCAACTTCCCCAGGGCTTTTTCACTCCTGCGAACCTCCCAGTGGGTCTGGGCACACAGTGTATGGTTTGGTATCGCTGTTCCTGCTCCTATCTCCTGAAGCAGAGCAGATTTGCCAGGCCCAAGGTCCATGGATCTGTGGAACCACCATCTCTACCTGTCAATGCCCAGAGCTTTTCAGGGACACTCCTATCATTTGTGTGCCCTTCCTTTTCCCAACAGGCAAGTGAGTATGTGTATTTTCCCATCCAGGGCATGAATCTGGATCTCATAGTTTTCTCCAGGTGGCCAGGGAGGGGAGGGTGCCAGGCTTCAACAGCAGGGTACCATTTCACCTGCCTTCATTAACCTTCCAAGGTTCCTACACTCTTCTCTTCAACCAATCACATTCCTCTCTGCCTGCCCACCTTTGGCCAGTGTCAGGCAAGTGGAATTGGCATCAGCAGCATGGACAGCCATCACCACGAGGGCTCACCTGGGACCTGGGGCTAATTGATTCCACCAAATCCAACTGGCCCTTTGCCATGGACTGAAACTTCATGAGCAAATCTCATTATCTCTAGGCACATGGGTCACTTTGTACCAGTGGGTTTTTCTCCCCTCCTCACTTCCCAGACGAGAGAAGGAGTGTAGAGAAAGCCAGTCTCAGAGTGTTCATGAATGGACATAGGATCTCTTCTGCCTGCTCTTCCCCAAAGTAGGGGGATGGGTCCATCAGAACACCCCCCTCCCAGGTTCTAGCAGGCATCCTAATTATGTGCAAGGGCTGGCTTGGGCAGCTCTTCATGATGATGGAGAGGCCATTTTTCTGATTTGGTTTAAACTGCACTCAGGACGTGCGTCTGGTCTTTCCTGCCTCATTACCTGGCCTCTCCTCTGATTTCCTGTCATGTTCCAGGAAGATGTTAGGCTGAGCTAACGGACTGCAGGAGCTGCAGCTAGTACCAGCTGCCAGCTCTGAGGCTGAGCTGAACTGGTTTCTGAGCCTACCTCAGGAAGCTGCTTGCCCTTGGACAACTGCTGAAGCCTGGGAGGAAGGGAGTCACTGTCACTTGTCCAGTGGCCTGGCCTCATGGGGGTTTGCTGGAGGGTTTGGGGAGATGCTGTTGGTTCTGAGGAAAGAATTTCCTCTTTTGGGCCTGGGCCCTGAAGAAGTCCCAAAGGAGAGGGAAAAATAAACAAGCCAGCTGGGAGGAAAGGCCAGGGCAGGAAGCCTCGAGAAGTAAAGGTGGGTAATCAGAGGTGGGCTCCCAGGGTGCTTACGGCTTTGGTTTAGAGAAAAAAGTACTAGCCAGAGGAAGAGGAAAGGGAAAAGCCTGACTGAACCAGGAGCTGCTCCTTGGACTGAATCCAGGGAACACACGCGTCCCATTGGCTAGGATGTTTTGAGGGGAGAAGGAGAGGTTTTACTAAATTGCATCATTCTTTTCTGTGCAGGCTGCCAAGGTAAATTGTGCCCTCTGTCTTGCCTGGCAGGTCCCCAAAGGGCCTTGCCCCTCTCAGGCCCGACAGCCAGCCAGCCCTTCATTCTGTCCCTCTGGCCTTTCCCCCTCATGGCAAGAGAGACTCATCAAAGTCAAATCAACAAGCATTCACTGAGCACCTTCTGCACACCAGGCACTGTGCTCAGCACTGGAGACACATTGGAAGGCAAAACATGACGCCAGCTCTCCAGGAGCTCACAGTCTAATTGAGGGGGCGGGGGGAGGCCACGTATAAAACCATGTGTAAAGTGATCTGAGCAGGAAGGCTCCGGCATTAATGGGGAGTGGGAGGGGCTTCCTGGAGAAGATAGGCTTTTCACTGAGACCCATAGGAAGGCAATCCAGGAGGCAGGGATGAGGAGGGAGAAGAGCCGGGGCCTACAGGACCCACAGAGCCAGTGAACTGAGCTGGGAGGTGGAGTGTCTGGTGGGGTAAACAGCCTCCCAGGAGCTTGGTGTCACTGGACTGCACAATCCATGGTGGAGAGGAAGGGCCAGGGTATGAAAGACTTTCAAAACCCAACAGAGGATTTTCTATTTGACCCTGGAGTGACTGAGGATGGGGTGGGGTAACTTGGTCTGTCCTGCCCTATAGGAAGGTGAATTTGACAGCTGATTGGAGGATGGACTGGAGTGGGAAGAGAAGAGGCAGGGAGACCCCACCTCCCAGCCCCCAGCAGCTATTGTAGTAGAAGGAAGAGACAGTGTCAAATGAGATTGTGGAATTAGGCTAAGCAGGGACCAGCAAATAACAGATTTGAAAGCACTTCCTTGCCCATGAAGAACACTTTGGGCACCTAGGTCAATGACTAAAAGAAATTGCTTTCATTGTTATTATGGTGAGGATTATTTATACTGTAAGGAAACGGCACCACTCTGGTCAACCAAAGGAGTTTGGTCACTGACAAATCTGGACGGTGAAGGCAGGCCTGTGGACCAAGGGGTTGGATGGTAATGTCCTCGAATCTTTGCCTAGCTTTGGTTCTTGCCTTCACCTCATTCACATGCCAGTCAAAGAAAACCTTGAGATCAAGGCTCATATTAGTGGCCAAGCCACTAGAGTTCATGGTTTTGTTTTGTTTTAATTTAAATAATGTCCCTGAAGTAGATTTGGGGAACAGTAGGATCACCATAAGGGATGTAAAAAGAATCACAAGGAATTTCTTACATTAAGTCAGATTGTTATTTCAATCAACCAATCAACATTTATTAAGGGTCTACTATGTACCAGGCACAGAACTGAGCACTGGAGATACAAAAAAAGGCAAAAGGCATCCCTGCCCTCAAGGAGCTCATAATCAAATGAGGGAGACAACAGGCAAACAAACATACGCAAATTAAGCAATATGTCAGATAAATAGGAAATAATTAATAGAGGGAAAGCACTGGAATTAACAGGGGATAGACAATATCAAATTGCTTATCTCCCTCAAGGACAGAGGGAGAGAATTTGGAACTCAAAATTTAAAAAAAAATGATTGTTAAAAAAATTTTACATGTAATTGGGAAATATTTAAAGATATAAATAAAATTTTTTACAAGAGGGATTAGGGAAGTAAAAGTGAAAAAATAAAAAAGAGATTTTAGTTGGGACTTAAAGAAAGCTAGGGACATCAGTAGTCAGAGCAGAGAAGGGAATGCGTTCTAGGCATGGAGAAACATGCTGAGAATTGGGGGGGGGAGGGCTGAGAGATGGAGGGTCTTATTCATGGAACAGGCAGAAAGCCAGAGTCTCTGGATCAAAGAGTTCATGTTGGGGAGTGAGATGTAAGAAGATGGGAAAGGTAAGAGGGGGCTGGATTATAAAGGGCTTTGAATACCAAATGAAGCATTTTGTATTTGATCTGGGGGTAGTAGGGAGCCATGGAGTTTAGTGAGTAGGGGCATGACATGGTTAGGCTTTAGGAAAATCACTTTAGTGGCAGATTGGACGGATCGGAGTGGGAAGAGACTTGGGGCAGGTAGACCACCCCCTTCCCCCCAGCAGCCATGGCAATAATCTAGGCGTCAGGTAATGAGGGTTTGCACCAGAGGGGTGTCAGAAGAGAGAAGGGGGCACATTTGAGGAGTTACAAAGGTCCACAAATTGTTGTGGACATGAATTTTGGATCAGTCTCAGACACCAAGCCAAAAAGATTAGACTTCATCTTTGTCTGCAGAATGACCCTGGCCTATATTGGCAGCTACTTGACTTGGGGAAGTGACCTATAGCCTGAGGCTATGCGTTAAAAGAGCTGTAGCTCTCCTTCTCTGAGAGAGGCTTCCTAGCCACTCCACCAGAGGAGATGGTAGTGGAGAGATCTGCAGCTGTTCCTTTGATGACTAGGTAGATGAAAAACTGCAGAATGAAATCAAGGCTGGGCAACAAATCTCTGCTGGGTACATTGTTTCTCCCAGGCCCTTCATCTCTGATCCTGGTAGGATAGCTCTGCTCCTCATTACATTGTTTCTTCTGGGGGACAACCTGCACTTGTCCCATAGTAGCAAACTTTTTTCTGCTAACATCTGCTGGGCTCAGGTATTGCCAACCTTCACTCATAGGTCAACACTGCATGTACACTTAACAGTTGCTCTCTCTCTCTCTCTCTCTCTCTCTCTCTCTCTCTCTCTCTCTCTCCTCCCCCCCAACTCTCTGGCAAAGACTGGCTTTAGAGGCAAATAATGGGAAGAAGAGGGCAGGAGCTCACCTGGAGAGTGGCTGAAGTGGAGAGAAAGTGGCCAGCCTCTGTTTCTCCAATGCTGAAGAAGTACAGGGCCTTTCAGAGTTCTATAAACTCTTCATCCCAGGAGAAGCCCCACCTACCCCACCCTCGTTATGGCTCTAGTAGAAACAGCTAAGTGAAAAGAACCTTCATAAGTAAAGGTGAGACCACTCACCTCTCATCCTCAGCTCTTGCCATTTTCAGAGTCTTTAGGGGCAGCAGAAGGAGGTGGGGTTAGGGTCTAAACCTAAGACCTGGTTTGCCACTTATTTGCGATGGAACTAAAACCACAAACTCTCAAAGACTAGATTTCCTCTTCTGGAAAATGGGGATAATAGAACTTGCATTGTTTAAACTTCAGAGTTGTTATGAGAAGCAGTGAGATAAAGAAAGCAGAGTGCTTGGCAAGCCCTACATTGCTAAACTGATGCCAGCCCTTGTTCAACAAATCCCTGCCTCTCTGAACTGTAAAGGAGCCTAGAGGCTCAGAGTCCAGTCTGTGCCTAAATAATTACTATTTGATGGAAACTGGTAGCCGATAGCTACAGCAGCTCATTGGAGGCTCAGACTCTGGGTTTGGCACTTCCCGATTTCACCCCATAGAGCAATATTACCAGGTCTTTCCTCCTGTCCCAGCTTAAGCAGGATATAGGTTTGGATGATGACACAAAAATCTGTGAGTTACTAAATCAATCCCCAGGAGACCCTTCCATAAGAACGTGCTTCTCTTGTTTGGAAAGTCCCAGCATGGCTCGTGAGGAGGGGGCTGAGAGGCTCCCCTCCTCCAATTCTAGGGCTCCTTATTGGCAGGTTCCTGGATGAGAGAGGCTTCTTCCTAGGACAAGAAGCTATCCTGAAGATAGTTTGGGCCTTTGCTCCTCTCATACTTGCTAGCGGTGTTCATTTTTCATCCCATTAGGAGAACCAAATAATAATAACGGAATATCTAGCATTTGTACAGATGTTTAAGATTTGCAAAGTGCTTTATATAACTCATTTGGTTCTCATAACAACCCTGTGAGGGGGGTGCTATTACTATTCTCATCTAATAGATGAGGAAACTGAGGCAGAGAGATGTCAAGTGATTGGCCCAGAGAAGTCTAGGGAATTTCTGAGACAGGATTAGAAGTCAGCTTTCCCTGATTCCAAGTCCAGCAGCCACACCAAAACGAGGTCAAGAGTGAGATGAGACTCCCCGAACCCTCTCCTCCTGGATGCTCATTCCTCTCTGGGTTTTGGGGGGACACTACTCTCTCCAGGTTTTCTTCCTGTCTCTGTGATCCCGCACTTTGACTGGGAAGAGAAAGGAAACAAATAAAAACCTCCCACTCAGGCACCCTGAGAGGATTGTTTACTGAGGGAAGGTGCTTGGCTCTAATTTCTCTTTGGTCTGCCCACAGATGGCGGTGGCTGGCCCAGTTTATCTGCTCCTGACATTTTATGAAGTGCTGCGTGGTGGAATGCATAGAGCACTTGACTTCAAGTCTGTGAGGTAGGCCTGGGTTTGAATCTTCTCTTATCAGCGGTGAGATCCTGGTAAGGCAGCTTAGCCTCTCTCTGTCTCAGTTTCCTCATTTGCAAAAGGAGGGTAGCAATAACACTCATTTCAAGGGGTTACTGTCAAGATCAAATGAGTTAATACACACACACACACACACACACACACACATATATATGAAGAAGAAACTTGGCCAACTTGAACCCACTCTACCAATGTTAGCTATTATTGGTGATCTTATCTTTCTGTGGAAGGCTGTACCCATGGGTTTGTATCCTAAGCTGCTGCTGTCCATAACTGCCAGCGTGGTCACCTTTCATGCAGACATCATCTCCTTTTTTCTTCATTCTTCCTTTTAGCTCAAAACATATCTAACTCCAGGGACAGAAAGCAGAAGGGCTTCTGGGACAGCCAGAGCCCCAGCTGAGGGCAAAAGGCCAAAGAAATGATGTCCCTGGGCTCGCTGCTGAAAGTTCAAGGGCAAGATGGCACAGCCTGAAGGGCCCTCTGATTAGTTAGAAAAGGAGGGAAATAGAGTTGGGGAAAGACACCTTTGTTGACATTTCAGGCTTCTCAAATTCTGGTTTCCCCTCTTGTCTAGGGGTCCTCCCATGGATGTCCTCCAAGGTCCTTCCTTGTGTGTGCAGGTGATCCCAGGTCTCCCTGGCTGGGCCAGCAGAGCACCAACTCCAGTCAGGCCTCCCAAGCTGGGTTGGCTTCAGATCTGGATCTCTACTACCCTGACAAGCTGCTAAGGACCAGCCCAGGTTAGGTCAGAGAACTAATCACCAGAGGGTTGGTCACCAGGAAATCGGTTGGGTTTTTTTTCAGCCTAAGCAACTTCTAGACTATTTACTAAGGCTTCAATGGGACTTGACCTGTATGGGGGCAGGGAGATAGGGTACAGCCATGCCAATGGAATCACAGCTTCCCTAAGTATTGAAATAGAGACCTTGGAAACAAAGACTTCCACTGGCTCACTGACTTTAGCCTGCTTCCAAAGGACAGCCCTTCTGTTGTTCTTGGAGAGCATTAACCATCTGGATATGGCTGAGGTGAAAACTCTTTTCAAAAGCACTGAAAGCCCTTCCAATGTACCGGTTAATAACTGGGTCAGAGTGAGTGAGCCCACTGAGCCTGAGGACAGCAAGATTCCTTCCCTGCTCTCTCTCTCTCTCTCTCTCTCTCTCTCTCTCTCTCTCTCTCTCTCTCTCTCTCTCTCTCTCTCTCCATCTATTTCCTCTCCTCTCTCCTCTTGAAGAGGTTTACCTACAATTCCCAGAAAAACCTTAAAACTTTTAGATTCCTTGTAGACTCACTTATTTCTCTTTGACAAAAAGAACCTGGCTTCAGTTTTGTTGACCGGTCCCAGGAAACCCTTAAAGTTTTAGAAACTGCCTTATTTCTCTTTAAAAGCCCTTTGAAAGCAAACTCTCCCTTCCAGCTCCCTTCAATATCTATTCTCATTCTCACCTGGACCCTTTTCCAAATGGCTCACCTCCCCTCTTCAACTGAGCTTTCCCATTGTTTCACCTTCCTGTGGCCTTTGACCATTTCTTACCCTTAATCCTAGCTAGGCACCACAAGGTCCGGGATCCAGGCATTCTGTTCACTCCAGCTTGCTGGCCACCCCCATCCAGATCTCCCTACACCCTGCCTACCCTCACCCCAAACTGCTTGGCCACTCCTTAGACCCCTCCTCCCCATCACTCCAAGCTGCTTGGCTACTCCTAGATCCCTCCCCAATCAGTCTGTACTTGAGACTCACCTTTCGCCCATTCTGATACTGAGCTGTTCTCATGCCTAGAAACTGAGACCCCTCATGCCCACCCGTCCTCAGGCTTCATGTGGCCTATCCATCCCAGCCCCCACTCAGATGCTGGGAATTTCTCATGCCCCTAGAGGATGAGGCCCCACACCCGCCCATAAGGGGTGTCACCTGGCCTGACCACCTTAGCCCCCAGGCCCCAGTGTCACCTGACCACCTTAACCCCTGTTTAGATCACTGATGTTTGAGTTCCTTTGGAATCTGGCCTATATGCTTGTCTTTAATAAACTTTTTCTCTGGCTAGAAGATCTGAGTTGAATTCATTCAGGCAGATCCGTGCCGTGATTTGGGCTTTCTCCCATGATCTTGGGGTGCCTCTGCGCATCTAGAAGCACCCCAAACCCTGCCCTCCACTCTCCCTCTCCTTTCCTCTCTGCAGGTTCCCAACCCAATTAGGTAATGGAAACAGCTACTTCAGCCCTACTGCTGGCACTAGGTCATCTGTAAGGAAAGGGAATCATGGCGGGGGGGGGGGGGGATAGTCCTGCCCTAGAGAACAAAGATGCTTGTCTTTTGGTAGCTGAGGATGGCAGGCAGGGCCACATTCATGGCCCAGGTCATCCAGGACCATTTGCTGCTTGGTACTGTCTGGGAAGCCAGTAGGGAGCACCCTTTGGTGGGGGGCAGGGAGGGGGTGCTTCTCTGTGCTGTCTCTGGCTTCAGCCTTCAGCCTTTCACTGTCATGGTCACCCTTGGGCTCACCTCAAGTGAATTCCAGGACATGACTCACTTGGTCCAAGACTGCAGAACAGTGAGCTCACAGGTAGGGGGTAGAGCAGGACCTAGCTGGCAGGGGAAGGAGCCCCTGATGTGGCCATAGTTGGGGGCAGTGGGTGGTAGGAGGCAGACGCCCATCCTTTCCACCACACTATATGCCCCTTGTCAAAAACAGGCTCTCTTTCTGGACTTTTTCTGAACTAACTCCCACATTTATTTGAGGGGGAGTTAAAATTTTATGATGAAAGTCAACTCCTGAACTTATCTTTAAATGTTCCTATCTTTTTTTTAATGTAGGAATGAATAAGAGATGCCAAATGTGAGCTGACCAGTGTCAGTCAAGTATCATCTCTCCCCCTCCCCTCAGCACAGAACCCCACCCCACCCCACTGAACCCCAGAGCCTACAGCTGGTATAAGAGCAAGACCTCTAAGGTGAAAGTGAATGTGTGTGAAATTGTGGCCATCTCAAAGCCCCAGATAAATGCTGGCCATTGTTATGATAATGATTTTTTTTTCACTTCCACCACTTCATATATTTATTTTGCACTTAATAGTATTTTTTCCAATTACATGTAAAGATAGTTTTCAACATTCACTTTTATAAGATTCTGAGTTCCAAATTTTTCTCCCTCCCTCCCTTCCCTCCCCCCTTCCCAAGACAGCAAGTAATCTGATACAGACTATACATGTACAATCACGTTAAACATATTTCCACATTAGTCATGTTGTGAAAGAAGAATCAGAACAAAAGGGAAAAACCAAGAGAAAGAAAAAAGCAAAAAAATGAATATAGTCTGCTTCCATCTGCATTCAGATCTCTGTTCTTTCTGTGGAAGTCAGTCATCGCACAACGTGGCTCTTACTGTATACATTGTTCTCTTGGTTCTGCTTGCTTCACTCTGCATCAGTCCATACAAGTCTTTCCAGGTCTTTCTGAAGTCTGCCTGCTCATCATTTCTTATAGCACCATAGTATTCCATTACATTCATATAGCACAACTTGTTCAGCCATTCCCCAATTGATGGGCTTCCCCTCAATTTCCAATTCTTGGCCACCACAAAAAAGAACTGCTATAAGTATTTTTGTATGTCTGGGTCCTTTTCCCTTTTTTATGATCTCTTTGGAATACAGACCTAGTAGAGGTATTGCTGGGTCAAAGCGTATGCACAGCTTTATAGCCCTTTGGGCATAGTTTCAAATTGTTCTCCAGAATGGTTGGATCAGTTCACAATTCCACCAACAATACATTAGTGTTCCAATTTTCCCACATCTCCAGCATTTATCATTTTCCTTTTCTGTCATATTATCCACTGTGATAGGTGAGAGGTAGTACCTCAGAGTTGTTTTAAATTGCATTTCTCTAATCAATAGTGATTTAGAGCATTTTTTCATGTGACTATAGATAGCTTTGATTTCTTCTTCTGAAAACTGCCTGTTCATATCCTTTGACCATTTATCAATTGGGGAAGATAAAGATGATTCTTATTGTGATTGACGGCAAAGTCTGGTTGTGATGACCCTGGTGAGCTGTGTGCCTTTAGGTGAGTGCTATAGAGAAGTCTGATAGATAACACGAGAGTGACACAGTGATGAAAGAGTAAAAAGAGAGGACAAGCCCCCTCCCCTTCTAGGCAGAACCTTGGGAAAGAAGGAGCAGGGCACCTTGCGAATGAAGGGACCCTGGAAGAGGGGCTGTGGCCCTCCCCGACCCCTGGCTGCCCAGGAATCTGACATTTTTGCTGTCTGAGAGAGGGCTCCCCCACCCCACCCCGCTTGCACATGCTTGAGCTCACACACGCACACACATGCGCACACACACACACACACACACACACACACACACACATACTCTGCCGCAGTCACACTTGAAGCACAGGACTTGGGGGAGGAATCAGGTCTCCAGGATTCCCAGATGCTTCCCAGAGTTCAAACATGTACTTAATGAGGGATGTCCGGGCAATTTAAAGCACTTGACCTTTTATGCTCTCCCCACCATCAACAGGCTTGCTTTCCAGCTCTCAGATAGCTAAGAGGGGCAAGGGCTGCATGTACAGACTGTCTGTCCACCAACCTTCCTGCTCGCAAGCTCTCTGACACAGCCCTCCCTTCATTCACATGGCCATGAGGACCAGAGTTCCCCTTTCTGGGCCTGGACACCAAGGACAGCCCAGGTGCTCAAGTCTTGCTTTTCCACCCCAGGGACCTTGGCCGCTGTGATTCTGCCTAGGCCCTTTTTTTAACGACATCACCTCAGGCCTTTGGCCCTTTCCATGCCAATAGGCCCTGGCCTGAGCAGCTGTAGAATTGTTTGGCGGCCCCTACTGTGCCCTGGCTCTGAGCAAGCTTGGAGCGCTTAGCTCCAGGGTCTACCTCAATGACTCTCAAAATGTCTTCTCCCCCCACCATCACCTCCCCCATCCCCCACTTCCTGACATTCCCTATGGTGCAACAGCTGGCTAGGTGTTGTGGGACCCCCATGCCTTCCCAGAGTCATCACAGAAATCATGCTAGTCTGTTCACTCTTGGGTTCTGGGAAAGATTGGAGTCCCAGGATGGCTTCTCTGGATGCCACATGGAGCTTGGAGCTGCCTGAAAAGTCTGGCCTGACGGTCCTGTGGAGTCCAGGGTTCACGGCCACAAAGGACTGGAAAAGTCAAGCCTGGAGACTTTTGTGAGCTGGGAAATCCTTGGGATTTGATACATTTTGGCTTTGCCAGCCTGCGCCTCTTTGACACCGCTCTCTGCCAGCTTTGGGAGGGCAGATGGCCTGTCTTAAACATCCATCAGGTCACTGCCTATTGGGGTGCCATGGGGGGCCACACAGTGGAGGGGGGCAGGCCCATCAGGCCCGAGCAGAACCTCCTACTTCAGCCATACACAGACAAAGAGAATAGAGGCTGCGATTCTCAGGCTCTATGCTGGACATTCCCCCCAGGGGGTTCTGGAGGGACTGTGGGTGCATCCTGGGGCGGGGGTCCCTGTCACTCACAAAGCTGAGCAATGTGTGAGCAGGGCCTCCTGGCCCCAGAAGCCAAGGCAGCTGAGTTGAAAATGCTCTCCAGATGTCTGGAAATGGTTTTGCCACCCCCTTGTAGGTCCCCAGCTGAAAGCCACGACCAGTGAGAAGGCTCAGTGAGGCTGTACCATCAGAGGGCCCTGCCTTCAGGTCCAATCTGGAATCAGACTGGAAAGGGGAGCTCAGGAGTCAGCTTGTGGCCAGCTCTAGGCTGCCTCTTGCATATACTGTGCCAGAAGCATCTTCTTTTGAGGATGGGGGTGATCCATATTTTAGGAATATCAATTTACAGGTATGGTTTAGGATGGATAAGAGAGTGAAGGCCAGGTGGCAGGAATATCCTCCTGGACAGCAGAGACAATCTTTTGCCTTTCTTTGTATCCTCAGCTCTCAGCACATAGTAGGCACTTAATAAATGCTTGTTGACTGACCAAAGAGGCCATGTGCAAAAGTTCCAGTGAGAAATGATGCTCAGAAAAGCAGCCGGTGGGCAGGAGACACGCCCAATGATGCCAGGTGTGAGGGGTCACCGAGGGAGAGTGTTGGAATGCCGCATGCCCCCCAGGGATGGTGGACAATTTTGTGGGGGGCACGTAGGAGCTCCAGGGCTGTCTAGGACTCTGTTTCAGGGTGTATCTGCCTCTCTTTCGGTCTTGGCAGCCACCACTGCCTCAATGGATTTATGAGTCTGAGCTACATGTACTGTGGCAGGTCTTGTCAACGGTTCCATTCCTGGGGTCAGAACTGCCAAGGGTTGTTTTCTTAGAATCCTGAGCTCCCTTCAAAGCACAGCTTCTGTACCACGTCCTCCTTGAAGCCTCTTCCGTGCGCCATGATGGTGTCGTGAAATGGAACCAGGGCACCCCAAAGTAGAAGGGTCTCGACATTCCACCAGTGGTGACCTTCCACGAGAGGAGAGGCTGAGGCTGGAGGGATTCCCTGCCCCGCTTTGTGTCTGCGTCTCCCTGGCACCCCTTCTTGGAGCATCTTCAGCCTGGCGTAAGCTCCGCTATCCGCAGCAAGCCCCTTTGTTGGGCTTCGAGGAAATCTCAGGTGACAAAGTGCCTGCAGAGCCGCCATTTCATCACTTGTAGAATTTCAAAGTTGACCCGAGCCTCCAAGATCGTTTGGCCCGAATGAGACCTGACATGGCCTCGTTTGGCACACGTATCAAGTCTTGTCCTGTCACCTTCACTTTGCTTTCCTCATTTCACTCCTGGATCAGACTAGTGACTGCTCTCCCGGATCTCCTGGTCACTGAGGGCATGAACCCCCTTCTCTCTGGTTTCTAAATGGCTTCTTCTCGAGCTCATGTTGAAGCACCCTCTGGCATCACCTTGACACCCTTCTCAATACCTGCCAAACTTCATTGACAAATGGCGAATCTCCTCCATGTGGACTCTCAGAAGGCTGCCGACAAGATCCTGAGATCCTAGAATTGAGAGCTGGAAGGGGCCCAGAAGATGGCCCAGTGACCCCTCCTCTCTCTACAGATTAGGAAACTGAGTCCCAGAAAGCTGGTGTGTGATTTCCTGATGTCAGCCAGAAGCAGAGCCTGGGCTCAAACACGGCTTTCAATTCAACACACATTTATGAAAGAGCGTTAGGTCCCAGGCTCTGGAAGGGAATCAAAGAGAAAAAGAAAGCCCCTGCCCACAGGAACTAAATCTGAATGGGGGCAGTTGGGTGGTACAGTGCATGGAGTGCAGAGCCCAAAGTCAGAAAGACCTGAATTCAAATCTGGCTTCAGATGTGCACTGGCTGTGTGACCCTGGACAAGTCGCTTCACCCTGTTTGCTTCAGTTTCCTCATCTGTAAAATGAGCTGGAGAAGGAAATGCAAACCAGTCCAGTATCTTTGCCAAGAAACCCCAAATGGGGTCAGAGTCAGACACAACTGAAATGACTGAACAGCAAATATGGATGGAGGGAGAGGTGAGTGAGGTCCAGAGCTGGAGTACTGGCCAGAGAAAGCAGGCCAGGCCAGGTGCTGGGCTGGAGACAGCCAGGTAGGAGAGGGCGATGGGGCCTCCTAGAGGAGAGGAACCTGGGGGTCAGCGGTGGGGGATGAAGGGGAGATGAAGGGATGAAGACCCCTGTGCTCTGCTTTAAGCTGTCCTGAACAGCTGGGCTGGCCTTGGATGCCCCAAAGCAAGGCACTTGTTTGCAAAATGCAATCAATGCCACTTAACGGCTGAGCCAGAGCTGCTCCTCTAGCCCTGGGAGCCGAGTGAAGCCTGAACAGTGTGACCAGGTCAGCAGCAAGCTGTCTAGACCAAAAGCCATCAATCCCAGGCTGTCTCCCGCCAGCTGATCGATGACATAACGCCAGGAAAGCCTTGATTAACCTTCAAGAACCGCATAAGCCTTGGCCATCTCTCTGGTCTGAGGATGACGTCAGCCCTCTTCTCCCTGGTGTGTCCAGCTGCCCTGTGGGGGCATCCAGGCTGACGCCAGGCCCTCCTCCGCTGGTGCTCGCCTCCCTGGGGATGATTGCTTTGCCTCCCGCCTCTCTGGCCTGCTCTTGGTTTCTTACTCACTCTCCATCTCTGTCTTCAACTCCTTTTCTGTAGAGTTTGGGCCATTGAGCTCCTCTCAGCAGATCGCATGTCTCTCTGTTCTTAGAGGCAAAGCAGTGTCATAAAAGGAGGACTGGAATGGAGGTCAAGAGAGACCTGGGTTCGAGTCCCCTCTGACCCTACTAGCTACCCGCGACCTTGGGCGAATTTCAGACACCCCACGATCATCAGTCTAGAGCTAGGAGGGTTGGAGGTGGCCTCTACGTCCCGGATCATGGACGTGGGTCTAGGAGGGGCCTGAGGGATCATATCATCTTACCCCCTACTTTTACCGATGAGCAGACCAAGGCCCAGAGTGATTCAGAGACTTCTCCGCATCACCCTGGTAGTGAGTGGAAGAGCTGGGATTTGAACTTGGGTCCTGGGAGTGTTCCCACTTTACAGCCCTATTCCCTTCCCTACTCTTCCCCCCACCCCTCATTTTACAGATGAGGGAACTCAGGTCCAGGGGGTCATAGGGGATTGGCCCAAGGTCACACAAGCGGTGAGGGTCAGGGTCAGATAAGTCGCTTCTCCAAATCTCAATTTCCCCCTCTGGAACCCTAGCCTCCCAGGGCTATTCTGAAGAAGGCTTAATGACCAGCCCCTTTCTTGGATGTGGAACTTCTGGGTAGATCAAGGACCATCCTTCCCGTGTCATAGTCATTTTCCATAGGGTTTAGCTCAGTGACTATATGTGGGCAGGGTTCTCCTCTCTATCTTCCTTCTCCCCTCCACCATCCTTTCCAGCTTGGATCCCTTTGGATGAGCTTTGCAAGAATGTAAGCAAACACATTCTTGCCAGTCTTTGGAGAGAATTTCCATCCCTGGCTTGGAGCCATTCATTCCTCCAACCCAAGTTGTGGTCCAAAAATGGAAGTGTGGTTCTTAAACACAATCTCCTTGGCCAACAGTCCAACTCCCAAATGGGTTTTCTTTTCCTCCCCACTTTCCTTCAATGAGCACCAGTGACAAAAGGCCATCATAATCTTTGGCACTGATTTCCAGGTTCCTTCTGGCAGTATCTTATGTTCCCGGATCAGTCACCAGAAGTGGGTAATAGTCATCTATTTCAACAAGACTTGGGAGTGGGGTTCTCTGTCTTGGACACCTACCCAGGAAAGATTCTAGGCCTCTCTTCTGTCGTTATTAGGTCCATAAACTCCTGCCTGAGCATCCTCATTAGAGTGCACCCTCTCCATACTTTCTGAAAGTGAGATCCTCAGTCCTTGCCTTTCTGGCCAGGAGGACTCTGTCACCCTTGTGGGTAGCTCTTCCAGCTGAATGTCCCAGCGAGCTGCCTCAGTAAAGTGAGGAGGGTCCCCACCCCGATGATGATATCATGGATTCTTTAAGGAATGTCCAGTGCTGGGCAAAGCTGGACTGGAGGGAAGCCCCCCTGAGCCTGGGTGCCTTCATGACTCGATGGTTGAGCACATGTATGACTGTGATGGACATTTAACATGTTTACAGGCATGATGCACCACTCAGTGCATCTCTGGGGCAAAGAGAATGTCACAGGAGCTGGAAACAACCTCCCAAGGCCTTGCTTCTTTCTATAAAAACTTGGATGATTTTTTTATCATGTTTTAGGAGAAGGAAAAAGGCCACATTTGCTGTCCATTAGACTGTAAACTGTCTTTCACCTTTCTTTGTATCTCCAGGGCTTAGTGAAGGCAAGTGGAGGGTGCTTAATAAATGCTTAAGAACAGAAGATGGTCCCCGATTGATAAATGGTCAAAGGATAAGAACAGGCAGTTTCCAGATGAAAAAATTAAAGCCATCTATAGTCATATGAAAAAATGCTCTAAATCACTATTGATTAGAGAAATGCAAATCAAAATGACTCTGAGGTACCACATCACACCTATCAGATTGGCCAACATGACAAAACAGAAAAATGATAAATGTTGGAGAAGATGTGGGAAAATTGGAACACTGATGCATTGTTGGTGGAGTTGTGAACTGATCCAACCATTCTGGAGAGCAATTTGGAACTATGCCCAAAGGGCTATAAAAATGTGCATACCCTTGACCCAGCACTTCTAGGGCTGTATCCCAAAGAGATTATACAAATGGGAAAACATTTGTTTTGCACATTTTTCACATGTACAAAAATATTTATAGGAGCTCTTTCTGCAGTGGCAAAGAATTGGAAACTGAGGGCTTGCCCATCAATTGGAGAATGGCTGAACGAGTTGTGGTGTGTGAATGTGATGGAACCATGGAGTCTGAATGCAGATGGAAGCAGACTATTTGTTCTCCTTTTCCTTTGTTGTTTTGTTTTATTGCTTCATTCCCATGGTTCCTCCTATTAGTTCTAATTGTGCTTTACGTCATGACTAATGGGAAAATAGGCTTAATATGAATGTGTAAGTACAGCCCACATCAGACTGCACACTGTCTTGGGTGTGGGGGAGGTGAGTGGGAGGGGGAGAAAATTTAAAACTCAAAATCTTATGGAAGTGAATGTTGAAAATTAAAAATAAATAAATTATCAAAAGGGAAAAAAAGACCAGAGGATGGTGAGTGCTCTTTACTGAGAGTCTATTAGTCTCAGTCTAATAATCTGTCTTCCCTCTGATCCATTTTACACCCACTGACAAACTCTAAATGCCTTGCTCTGATTACACCCTCTGCCCAGTGGCTCAGTGGCTCCTTAGCTTGGCATTCAAGGCTCTCTACCATCTAGGTCCAACCTGTCATTGTTCCTCCTCTCACACATCCTACACTCTTGCCAAAGTCGTTGTCCCCTGGCAGAATGTTCTAGATCTTAAACCTCAATATAAATATCACATGAAGACGAGGATGATACTCTGCCTTTTCCCACCTCCAAATCTTTTCTTCTTTGGGTCTTTACACCTCTAGTGCCCTCTCCTTCGATTCTGCTTTTTGCTCTGCTTCCGTTATTCAAGATCCAATTCAAGTGTGCTTCCTCCATGAAGCCTTCCTGGGTTCTCTCTCAGCCTCTCTCCAAGTGCTCAGCACTTACCATGGTCTAATCTGCATTCTGTTGGTCTAGATGCCTGGTTTCTAACTAGATTGAAAAGTCATTGAAGGCAGAGACTGTACCTCTTTTATGATCTGGAAATTGCCTCCTCTTTCTCTCTCTCTCTGTCTCTCTGTCTCTTTGTCTGTCTGTCTCTGTCTGTTTCTCTCTCTCTCTCTCTCTCTCTCTCTCTGTCTATCTGTTTCTCTCTCTCTCCAAAGGTAGTCCATTCTCTGGCCTGCTCTCCTCCTATCTTGCACCCTCCTCCCTTTCTGCTCTGTCCTTTTTCTGAAACATCCCCTCATCCCCCTAATTCCTTCCCTCCCTCCAATATCTGAACTTTCCTTGTCTAGAATCTTCCAGGCTAGAAACTTTCTGTTTCCTAACTGGTTGGTGGCTCCTGGCCTAAGACCCCAGAGGTTGGACACCAGTCTGCTAAAGGAGCAGGATCCCTTCCTTTCCCCTAAAGCACCTGGGCAGCTGTGACCATAGGGCAGACCTGAGCTATTCAGGCTACAGCATGGACCCAGGAGCCCTAGACCCTGGGGTTTCCCTTTTGTTGTCATGGCTCAAGGCCCTCATGGTGGGAGCTTCCCTTCTGTGCCCCTTCCCAGCCCCTTGTGTAGGTGTCAGGACTTGCCCTGGACCACCCCTTCCTTGCCCTACCTCTCGCTCTCTCAGGTTTGGCCTTGGCAGCCCTTTCCAAAACATCGCCTTTAGCGCTTTCTGAAGCTTCTTCTGTGCCCTGGCCATGGTCCTGTAGTATCTCCATGGTCCTTCTCTCACCGTGTTCCTCTGACACGGTAGCCCTGTGCATGGGAGGCTTTTGGTCCATTCCTGCCGGGGGGCAGTTCATGCATTGGCTCAGGGCCTTCTCCTTTTCCAGACTCTTCCTGTCTGTGGAGCCCCTCTGCTTAAAGGTCATGTTAGTCAGACTGACAAGCCCAATTAAAGTTGGTGCAAAACAGTTGTCTATTTTTGTCTCTGTGTCTGCTCAATCGATGTTAACCTTGTTGCCTTCTCATTAAAACCCTTCTCTATCCTAAGCTCCATTGACAAAGGCCAATTTCTCCCATCCCTTAAATCCTTCACCTTCAGTGTGAATATCACAGCCTTCTAGACTTCATCGATTGGCTTTGGGAGCTTTTTTCAGAAGGTGTCCCAGCTTCTGAGGTGTTCTCTGAACATGTGTCCTCTCAATGATGTACCTAAGAAATGGTCATGCAGCTTCTGCTCATAGAGCCCCAGTGAGGTCTGACTCACACTTGTGAAGCTGATGTTTTTGAACCCAAGAACCTTTGATAAAGTGATCGATAAAAATGTGAAACAGCACAGGGCCATGAACAGATCCCTGAGGCACTCTACTGCAGACCTCCCCTGTTAGATTGTAAGCTCTTTGAGAGCAGGGATTGGCATGCTTGCTTGAGTTTGTATCCCTAGCTCTTGGTACAATGCTTGGTCCATAATAAGTTCTTAAATGCTTTTCATTCATTCGTTCGTTCATTCACAAAATGGCTTCCTCAGGACAGCCCGCTGAGGCTGGCAGTAGGAATGTTATCTGTGTTTTACTGATGAGGGACCCAAAGCTCAGACAGCTGAAAGGAGTCCTTGGGCCAAGAGGCAGGATTCAAACCCAGTCCTCTCCTGATGGTGCCAAGGATAGCGCCTTCACACTAGAACCACTCCTCACTGATCAAGAGGCAGGAATCCCCAGTGGGGGAGACCATGAATCCAGTCCCACGTGAAGAAAGCTAACCAGATATGCCCTTTGGGAAGAAATGTATGTCCTGAAAGTACTGCCCATGGACTTGGCTGCCGGCTGCCTTGTCTCCGCGCCCCCAGCGTCTCCTTAATGAGCCTCACGCGCACTCACTCTACTAAACTTCACTTTGTGTTTCACGGCTAATAGGCTTCCCAGCCAGCAAAGTTTAATGCTCAGGCCACCAAATGTAATTAGAGCATTAACTCATCCTCCCATTAAGAGGGAGGGATTGGTGGCCTTGGTGGTTCTCATGAATCGTAATCTCTCCCTCCACTCGACTCCCGAGCCCCCGACGTTCTCTGCGTTGAATCAATGGCATTTGCGGCTCGTTCTCACCTCCCCTTGGAGTCAGCTTGATCGTGGCCCACAGGCTGCATCTAGGAAGACTCAGTAATGACGCTCATCAGACTCGTCGGGTGGCTTTTGCTCCGTCTCCTTGACTCCTAGGCTGGGAAACGAGTCCACCGCTAGTAATTCCCAGGACACCGGAGCCCTGAAAAAGTCGTTGGCTGAAACTGCCAGGGCCTCGCCCCTCTGCTCCCGGGGAACTCCTCGGAACAACGCCTTAAAAACAATCCTAGAGCAGGAGCTTCGGCTTTGAAAAGGCCCGACATTCCTGCCTTCCTCTCCTCTTCTCCCGTCTAGTTCCGTTTCCCATCAATTCCATTGCAAGTCTTCTCTCTTCTTCCTGGAGCCGATAGAGTTCCAGACTTTCAGAAGCAGATGGGCCCTTCGTGGCATCCAGTCCACCCACTTTATGCCCCAAAAGGCAATCCCATCGAAAGAGATCCCCCCGAAGGGAACGCACCACCTCCCCAGGCGAAGCAGCTCGCTTCACATTTGTCTCTGCGGCTGTGCCACAGGACAACTTCTCGAGACGTCTATCCAGTTGTGGACCAGGGGGCAAGACAGGCGCAAATGTCCTATTGAAGAAATAGAATGGAATCTGCGGACCACAGACCAATGAATTTGACTTTGGTTCCCGGGAAAATTTTAGCAATGTAAGTCGAGTTAGTGACCACACAGAAGTGAGAGGTGCTTACAAAGAACCGACATGGCGTATTAAGAGGCTATTAGACCAGACTTATCTCATCGCCTCTTGAAGGTTTCTATTTGTGGTTGACAGGGTGGATCAAATGAACTATTTATTAAGCACTTTATACAGTGCCTGGTGTATAGTTGTTGCTTCATAAATGTTCATTCCTTTTCCCTTAGATCAGTAACATTGTACTGAGTTATACCTATTGTGGTAAAGCATGTAACAAAGTCTCTCCTGCTATCTTGTGGATAAGATGGAGAGATGTGGGCGAGAGGATAACGTGGTGAGGCTGATTTAAATGGGTTGAGTAGCCAGCCCCAAAGACTGGACTTCTATGGTTCCATGTCTGCTTGGCCAGAGGTCTGCAGTAGAGTGTCTCGGGGATCTGTTCATGGCCCTGTGCTGTTTCACATTTTTATCGACGACTTTATCAAAGGTTCTTGGGTTCAAAGACATCAGCTTCACAAGTGTGAGTCAGACCTCACTGGGGCTCTATGAGCAGAAGCTGCATGACCATTTCTTAGGTACATCATTGAGAGGACACATGTTCAGAGAACACCTCAGAAGCCGGGACACCTTCTGAAAAAAGCTCCCAAAGGCTAATTGATGATGTCTAGAAGGCTGTGATGTTCTCACTGAAGGTGAAGGATTTAACGGATGGGAGAAATTGGCCTTTGTGAATGGAGCCTAGGATGGAGGTGGGTTTTAATGAGAAGGAGAAGGGAGGCCAGGGAGGGCTGTTTTGGATATGGACGTCAGAAGCAAGGCTAAGTCTTAAGCAATGGCTGGACATGTCCTTTCAGGAATGGTCCAATTCATTTGATTACTCTTCACAGAGCTTGAATTGGAAGGGGGTTGTGGGAGGAGGGCATGGGAGCAGAGGAAATGTACTGACAAGACTGGAAAGGGATGTAGTAGCCTGAGACCGGGCATGAGAAGTTGCACTGCCGGGATCATAGGGTGGGAGGGAACAGCATGGCATAGGGATGGGTAGGCACCCACCCTAAAGTGTTATACAGATACACACCATTGTTCTTAGGTTGTATTCTCTTGCCCACAGGAAGATGTACCTGACAGGAGCACAGCCATCTGACTTTGGTCTTTGGAAGTGGGTAGGTACCACTTCCTCAAATCTCTGTTTTTCTGGGCCTCATAGGGACAAGAGCTGGAGGGGTTGGGGTGTGTGTGGGGGAAATGGGTGCAGTCCGTGGCTATTAAAGGGGGCAAAACCAAATGGCCCATGTGAAGATGTGCTCTCAGGAGCACAGCCTCATTAGTGCCTGGAGTTAATGGGTGAATGAGCCAACTCTAGATAACTGCATTTGGAACGTATGTGTCAAAATTAATAATAATAATAATAATAACTAGCATTTATATAGTGTTTTGCAAAGGTTTGCAAAGCACTATTAATCCCACTTTACAGAAGAGGGATTTAAGGCTAAGGAAGGTAAGGTAACTTGAGTAAAAGTAACTCACACAGAGAATAAGTGTCTGAGGTGACATTTGAACTCAGGTCTTCCTGACTCCAAGGCTCTTACCCACTGCACCACTTAGCTGGTAGATTGGCCAAGTCTCATCCAGGAACAATGGTAGAATTGACTTGATCTTGATTGGGGGTTGGGGATGATAGTGAAGGATAAGCAGAGTGACTGTTGAAGGTGGTTGGTGAGATTGTGGAGAAGATACCTGGAGAGGAGGTAATGAAGAGAGCAGGGCCTGAGGTCAAAAGTCTCTCCATGGTCTTTGGTAGATGTTTATTGCAAAGTATGGGTTGGTTGCCTCAGAACCTTGAGGGATCCAAGGAGTGGTCATTGTGGACATTCCTTCCCCCAGTACTGGTCACCAACCCCTGAACTTTCTCATCTTGAAGATCAGCACTCAATGTAAAGTCCCACTTTTCAGCTCTTTCCTCTCAGGGGCAGTGAGATCCTGGTTGTGAAAGCATTCTCAGTCCTATTTTAAAGATAAGGACATGGAAGTCCAGAGACTTATGGGATTTATTCATGATCAGGTAGCCAGGAAGTATTTAGGGATGGTCTTCTAATCCAGGCCTCCTGAGTCTAAGCCTACCACTCTAGCCACCAGACCATGACAGCTGCCTGACAGCTCCCCCCACCCAGGACTCTGGTGACCTTGAGAGAGCCTAGATGCCTGTTTTCTGCCTCAATCAACATTCCTATTCAGAGGGTCATTGAACAAAGTTGCCTTCACAGATGTGCCTATCATGAGGTCCTGCATAAGTCTAACAAATGAATAGCAGTCCCCTGGTTCAAGGAAGGCCTTCAAAGCTACATCTGGATTAAATGCTTTTGTGAAATCAATTCCCATACTGTCTCCCCTCAACATACCATTTGACAACAGACAGGTAAGCCTGGGCTGAGAGGGAAAGAGAAATGGCACAGGTATTGGGCACTGCCCAGGAACCAGTTGATGAATAGAATGGATGTACAGGTAAGGGTGGGGGTGGGGAGCTGCCATTCTGAGAGATGGAGGGAGGCCCAAGCAAACTCTGCCCTTTCACCATTTTCCTTGGGGCCAGCACTGCTAGTGATCTTAGCTACTTTTCCATCATAAATTGTGTTGTTAAGAGCGTTTTCATATAGATGGACCTTTTGTGCCTACTCATCCAAGGCATCTTGTATTCCATAGCTGTGCTTGGCAGAGAATCTTTGTGAGGGCATCACATCTTCACGTGTGTGCTGAGAAGGCCATTCCGAGACAAGCCAGCCTACCTCTGTGATACAAGCAGAGGCTCTGACCCCTCCATCTCCCTTCTTCCTCATCATCCATCGGGTGTGGGTGGGAGCCGAGAGGGAGTGTAGGGATAGTGTCATAGATTGCTAGAGAGGGAAGGAGCCAGAGAGATCACGAACCCTCTTTTTACCATGGAGAGTTGGAGGGCCAGGGGAGGGTAATTTCCCTGAGGTCACATAGCCAGTCTTGTGGCTGTCCTCAGCCTAGGCACACACAACATTCCATCCCCATGCCTTTGCTCAGGCTGTGCCCCATGTCTGAAATGCTCTCTCCTCATCTCTATCTCTTGGATCCCTTCGCTTCCTTCAAGGTTCATCTCCTAAATGGTTTAGATGGGGTGCTTGGTAAGTCACTTATCCTCTGTTTGCTTCAGTTTCATCATCTGTAAAATGGGGATAATAACAGCACCTACCTCCCAGGGCTGTTGTGAAGATAGAAGGAGATAATATTTGTAAAGTGTTTTGCCCACTACCTGGCATACATTAGGTGCTTAATCAATGCTTAGTGCCTGGAACATAGTAAGCACTTAATAAATGCTTGATGACTGAGAAAATAAGGCATTTATAACCCAATGGGAGAGAGAGCAACAACAATGGGGCAGGGTCCCTATACTATGGGACAGGTCCCAAGGGAGGTAGAAATTTGGAGCTACCAGGCACCAAGCAGAGAGAGAGAACTGGCTGGGGATCCAGGAAGGCTTCATGGAGGAAGTGACATCTGAACTAAGCCTTAAAGGCAGAGGAGATATGGGAGGGCTGGGCCTTGAATGCCAAGCAAGAGAAAGATAGGCAAGGGAGAGACATTGGGACTCCTTTAGCCTGGGGTTGGGGGTGGAGAGGGCTCTATTCTGGAAAGGATGCTGGCAATGGGGGAGGGGTAATTGGAAGAAGTAGATGCTGGGGGTGGGGAAGCCAGCAGCTTGGACAATGGGAAACCAGAGCTAATCAGCTGATGCCTCGATAGCCGGGGGAGTCCGGTGTCAGAGATTCTGTGGCCAGAACCTTGAACTTTGAAAGCATTTTGTGAGACTGAATGGTCAGCTACTGGAGGCCAGCGGAGGTCCTTGTGGGTGGAGTTGCCGGCAGTGTCTGCAGGCAGGCTGTGGAAGCAGGAGCTTCTGGTTTCTAGAAAGGACAAGGGTCTGCAGTCGCAGTCCCCTTCTCACCCTCAGGGGTATCAGGGGAGGCCTGGCCTTGGCCGAATTCTATGAGGATCTGGGCCCCACACACCTGGCTCTCGAGCTGAGGCTCCTAGGGCCTCATGATACAAGAGGAACTGAAGGCATTTTCTCCAATCTTGCCTTCTCCTCCCACATTTCTGGCCAACCCTCCTCAGTCTCCTAACCGTGGGTGTCCCTCAAGGCCCTGTCCTGGGCCCTCTGCTCTTCTCCCTCTAGACTCATTCACTTGGTAATCTCATAAGCTCCCATAAATTTAATTACCATCAAATTTCCCTATCCTGCTCCAGCCTCTCTGCTGACCACCAATCTCCCATCTCCAACTGCCTTTCAAACATCTCTAACTGAACACCCAGTAGATATCTTAAACTCAATATGTCTAAAATAGAACTCATCATATTTCCCCTAAACCTTCCCATCTCTTCCCTCCTACCTTCCCTATTACTGTAGGTGAAGTTGACACCAGGTGTCATCCTGTACCCCTCACTATCTCTCACACCACAGATCCAATATAGTGCCAAGCCTGTCAATTTCACCTGGTGTAACATCTCTTGTCAATTTCATCTGTGCAATATCTGTTGTCAATTTTACCTCTGCAGCATCTCTTGTTAATTTCACCTGTGCAAAATCTCGTGTCAATTTCCTCTGTACACTAGCTCTTGTCAATTTCACCTCTGCAGCATCTCCTCCATACACCCTCTTCTCTCCTCTGACCCCTGCCCTGGTGCAGACCCTCATCACCTCATACCTGGACTATGGCAATAACTGCTGGGGGTCTACCTGCCTCAAGTCTCCCTGTTCACCCATCCTCTGTTCAGCCATCAAAGTGATTTTCCTAAAGAGGTCTGACCATGTTGCCCCCTTACTCAATAAACTGCAATGACTCCCTATAACTTCCAATATTAAATAAAAATCCTCTGTTTGGTATTCAAAGCCCTTCATTACCTGCCTCCTCTTACCTTTGCTATCTTCTTATATCTCATTCCACCATGAGTACTCTGTGTCCCTGGCTTCCTGGCTGTTCCTCAATCAGGACCCTCCATCTCCCAGTTCTGGGTATTTTCGCTGGCCATTTCTCATGCCTGGAATGCTCTCCCTCCTCTGCTTTGACTATTGACCTCTTTGGCTTCCTTTAAGTCCCAACTAAAATCCCACCTTCTACAGGAAGCCTTCCCCCACTCCTCTTAATTCTAGTGCCTTCTTTCAATTAATTATTTCCTTTTTGTCCTGTATCAAGTTTGTATATATCTATTTACATATTTTCTTCCCCAGTAGACTGTGAGCTCCTTGAGCGCAGGTCTTGTGCCTCTATTTGTATCCCCAGGGCTTAGAACAGTGCCTGCCATATAGTAGGTGCTTGATGAATGTTAATTGATTGATCGATCATACCTTCCTCAGGGAGGGAAATGTGCCCATTTCTGGGCGGGAATTCTTACTTGCTCTCTTCTAGTAACCAGAGTCAGCAGCACTGGCTGGGGTGAGGAAGGCTAGAAGCCGGTGAAAGAATGGAGGGAAACTCTAGCAGAGAAGATGGCCTGGATAAGTCTCCACCCCCTGAGAAGCCGCCAAGCAGGCGTGGGATTCTAGCCTCAAGCTAAGGCCGGAGCCTCACATCTGGCCATCTCAGTCCTTTTCTCCTCCTGAGCCTTGGGACTGGATTCATTTTCCATAGATGTCTGGTGCTTTGCGTGAAACAAAGCACGTGGCCAAGGAAGGGCGAAGTTTGCTGCACTGCCTCAGTTGGACAAATGTACCTCTCTTTGGCCTGAGGAGACATCTGGTCGCCACAGCGGACAGTCTGCCAGCGCCTCCAAAGAGGAGAGAGCAGCCTGCCTTTCCTGTTTCATTTGTGGTTAGCAGCATAACAGAGGAAGGATTTGGTGTCACCTGCTTTCACGGCGGGCCGCCAGAGCCTCGGTGCTGGTGCCAGTGGGAAACACGATGCCTCTGGTTCAGATAGAACCCAGGCCGAGGCCAGTCCGAGGCCTGGCTGGTGGGTGCCTGGCAGCACTTTTCATTCCTCCAAAGCCCCCAGTAACCGAAGTCCCTTCCCCAGCGTAGTCTCACAGGACCGCTAATTGGATCTCACTGGGGAAAGGCCTTCCACAAAGGCCTCGCTTCTTTCCTGGAGATTGTCTTTCCTCCTTTGTCATTAATCCCTCCTTTGCTAGGCTGCTAGCATGGAGCCTGTGCTTGCCTGGAAATCAGCTGCTAGAAGAACGGCCTGGGCCCCAGAGCAGAGGGTCCAGGGCTGGAAGGGGCTTTAGTGGTCATCTTGTCCATGCCCATTTTACAGAGGCCTAGAGAGATTGAGGGTTGTCCCCAAGGGCACCAGCTGGTCAGGGGATGAGCCAGAAGCAGACCCCAGGTCTGTCGGGGACACTGAGTCACTCTAAGGAAGTGTGGACAGGTGGGCTCCTGTCCCACTGAGATTCTCAGACTGCCACAAGTCAGCCCAGATGTAAATAGGCAGTGTGGGAAGTGGGATCTTCTGCGTGAAAAGCACATTCATTCATGTAAGGTAATACTACAAAGTGTCATTTGTACCAATGGAAAGTCACGCCCTAGGTAAATACACTGATGGCTGCCCCTCAGCCCAGCTTGGCTCCCGGTCAGGTTCTCTCCACTGGTCCATGATGTTCCTGACAGCCAAGAGGCTGCGACAACCTCAATCACCGATTTCAAGAAAAAGCCAAGGTTTTTGTGTGCACTTTCCCTATCTGGTCCTCTTTTCCACTGGTGGATTCCCCCCAGGGCCTCCATTCTGGGGAGGAGCCCAGGATACCCAACCTTCTTTTCCAAACATTTAAGGCTTCAAAATCTTTTCTTAAATCCTGTCTCATCCTGGGATGTCCCTCAGCACGTGGGGGCTCCTCACTTTGGAACATCCGGTCACCCCTTGGTACATTCGGTCACCCCTTGGGATGTCCGGTCACCCCTTGGGACATCCAGTCACCCCTTGGAGTATTACCCTCTGCCAGCCCAGCCCCTCCTCCTGTTAGGGAGTTCCTTCTGGGGCCATTATTCTCTGTTTGGGTCTTCAGGTCGGCCCGGCTTCAGAACTTCAAAAATGGGTCTCCAGGCCAGGGGCCTTCATCCCCTTCTCTCTCTCTCCCTGCTTTTCACTCCTCTTGCATGTGCAATTTTCCTTTTAAAACATAAGACCCCCCCAAACTAGCATTCTCTTTGCATTGTATAAAAATAGGGATGGCCTTTCTTTTTGCTTGAATCCACTGTCCTGGGGCTTAGCACAGTGCCTGGCACACAGTAAGCACTTAATAAGTGCCTCTTTCCTTTTCTCCTCCCTTTCTGAACAGCGCGGGGTGAATGAGATATTTGGGGGTTTGAGGGGCTTCCAATTCTATAAGCCCCCCCCCCCCCGAGGTGTCCCTGAGGATGCCAGCCCACAGTCATCACCTTCTGGGAACAGTAAGTTCACATACATGACATCAGTGCATCGGGTCTCTGCAGGATTCTCTAAATGGAGGGATCCAGGCCATAGCTCTGAAGCCCTGGCAGGGGTCCCTAATTGCAGACTGCAGGCAGCAGGAGCTCTCCTCCTTCTTCTTAGTGTGTCCCATCCCTGGGGTCAGAGCCAGAAGGAATCTCCCTTCTGAGTGACTCCCATTAAAGTAACTCGGAACCTCCCAGTGATGCTCCAGGCCCAGCCAAACCCTGGAGAGCAGCAGAGGCCCTAACAGTCCATGATAAGGAGGGATTCCCAAGTCACAGTGTGGTTCTCAGGCGTGCCTGTTTGTGGATGGTAATTGTGCCGACTGTGCAATCCTGTAACATTGCGGACAGCCCCCAGTGTATCCATAATCATAGCAAAGAGATTGGCCCAACCATTCACACATCAGACATGAAGTAGATGAAACATCTCTAGCATATAGCAGATCCATGTGTGGGGTGGGAAGGGTGAGCTGGGACGGTGTGAGAAGACCGGCAGGGTGTGTGTGGAGGCTGTGAACACGGGACCGAGGATTTCATATTTGATCCAGGGAGCCACTGGGGCTTACTGGGGACGAGACTAACGTAGTCGGACCTGTGCTTTAGGAAGATCCCTTCGGTGGCTGTGTGGAAGGTGGACTGGAGTGGGAGGCAGACCTGAGGCAGGCAGACCCCCCCCCCAGGCTTTTGCAGTGGTCCAGGTGTGGGAGGGCCTTCACCAGGATGGGGACAATGTCAGAGGAGAGAAAGGGGCCAGAGTGATGGATTGTGGTTGGCATCACTGGAAGGACCCAACATTGGCTGAGGAGATCCCAGATCCTCTGGAGCCTGGCAGCGCTGCTGGGTGGGTGCCAGCTTGGGGAGGGCCTTATACACCAGGCAGGAGTTTCATCTTTCCTGTATTGGTATGAGAGAATCGTTGAAGGCTTTTGAGCAGAAGAGCAGGGATAGAGTACCCACCTGGAGTGGGGAGGACGTGAGTTCGATTCCAGCCTCTGGTACCTAGTAGCTGTGTGACTCTGGGCAAGTTACTTCATCCGGATCGCCTCCAAAAAAGAGAAGAGCGACGTGACCAGTACTGTTCTGGCTGAGCTATGCAGGCCAGGCGGCCCAGTGGGCGGGGACTTGGGATAGGGCGCAGAGGTAGGAAGACCTCCAACAGGTGATCTCCATGGTGCAGGAGGTCAGTGCTGTGAAGCGGCCATGCTGTGGGGATTGTGGGAGCAGAGCAGAGGGAACTGATGGGAGAGACGGGATTTGGGCACCCAGAGTTCTTGGTAGGATTGCTTGTTTGTTTGTTTTTTTTGTGAGGCAATTGGGGTTAAGTGACCTCCCCAGGGTCACACAGCTAGTAAGTGTCAAGTGTGTTTGGCCTGAGGTCAGATTTGAACTCAGGTCCTCCTGACTTCAGGGCCGGTGCTCTATCCACTGTGCCACCTCGCTGCCCCTGTAGGACTGGTTTTTACTCCTGTTTTTACATTTGAATCCTCATTTTCATTCATGATCACCAAGTCTGGACTGGATTTTTTTTTTAACTCACCCAAGATCTGTTCCCCCCTCCCATCCTTGGAATCCAGCGGACCAGCTCACTCACACTTACAGACACGGCTGGGAAGAGCGGCATCTGGCAGTCTGTGACTGGGAAGTAGACCAGACGGTAATGGGGGAAGGAGGTGGTCGTCCCTTTGGACCTCACAATCCCCAGAGTGTGACACAGCAGGGGTGTGACCCCCAAGGAGAGGTGACCAGTGAGCACATGTGAGGTTCATGGGAGAAAAAGGAAACATGGTGCAGACTTTGTTGCTGTCCAGCTGGGTCTGACTCCCCATGACCCCCTTTGGGGTTTTCTTGTCAGGGATACTGGAGCAGTTCTCCGGATGAGGAAACTTAGACAAACAAGGTGAAGTGACTTGCCCAGGGTCACACAGTTAATAAGCGTCTGAGGCTGAATTCAAACTCGTGAAGATGAGTCTTTCTGACTTCAGGCCATGCACTCTATCCACTGCGCTACGTAGCTGCCCAATACCAATAGCAGCATTTTTTGTAGTAGCAAAGAAATCAAAATAAAGTCGGTGCCCGTGAATTGGGAAACGGTTGAACAAGTTGTGGTCTGTGAACCTGATGGAACGTGACTGCAGTGTGAGAAGTGATGCAGATAAATGCAGAGAAGCTTGCAAAGACTTAAATGAACAGATGCAGAGTAGAGTCAGCGGAACCGAAAGAAAGTGCCCAGTGACCGAAATGATGTGGACAGGAAGAAGAACCACAGCAAATCAAAGGCGAAGGCAGCAAAATTCTCAAGACCAAATTTGGCCCTAAAGCAGAGACAGGAGCGGAAGCTTCCACCCTCCTCTGCTGCAGAGGAGGGGATCCACTGACCACCGTGTTCCACATATCGTCATGTTTTTTCAATGTATTAATCAATCCTGCTGATTTTTCTCTACTTCCTCTTTTTCTTTAATTTTCTTTCTTATGAAGGATGACTCTTGGGGAGGGGGGAGAGGAGGAAAGGAGAGGCGAGGGGAGGGATATGGGGAGATTTTGGCTATGTAAAAACAAAAGCTACCAAAAGCATTTAAAAAAAAGGAAAGGAGGTAGAATTTGAGAGACAAGACAAGGTTCCTTGAGAACCTTGCAGCTCTAAGTGTGTCTAAGGTTCTAGACCCAGGAAAATAGCAAGCCCACCCCCCCCCAAAGAGCAGCAGGTGTGGCTGAAGAAGACCCTGCTGGGCGTCTTGGAGAAATCCTGGGGCTGGGGACAAGTGTCAGAACCTTGGCATCTGTTGTCCCAATTTTTTAAAATGTGGAAAATATGAATTTCAGATACCTCAGACTGGCCACCTTGATGAAAAAAGCCAGCAAAATGCTCAGGAGAGAACGCGCAGACACGGAAGTTTCACTAGGAACAACTCAGATAGGGTCAGCTTTGATTCCCTTTGTGATGGGGTTGGAACACTGGGAGAGGAGGTGGGTGATGTAAAGATTGTGTGTTCAGAGTTCAACCAAGCATTGGGCTGAGGGGTAGAAGAGAGTCTGGTGAATTGGTAGGATCATGGCGATTAGTCCAGGAGCAGTCGCTAGAGATTGTTTAATCCAACTCTTGACTTCACAAATGAGGAAACCAAGGCCTAGGGTGATGAGGTCACTTGCCCAAAGTCGCACAGATGGTAAGGATAGTCAGGGTTTCAGAAGTGACTGGAATCCAGGGATTTGCCGTAAACTGGGCCCTCTCTTCGAACAAGAAAGGGACGTGAGTCACACCCCAGGTTTTCCAAGGGACACAGACTGGTGGGGAAGGAGCAAGGACCTCCTGGGCTGAAGGGCCCTGGGGTCAGCCTCCTCAGCACTGCCCAGGACTTAACTAGCTAAACCGTATCTGGCGGCAGGAGAAAGTGGGGGGAGTCTCATCAGAGTTCTCTTCAAGGACTGAGGCAAGTTCCAGCAGACTGTCTGCCCTTTGCCAGCTTCCCCTCACTGTACCTGATTTACTGTCAGGTAAGAGGCATCCTAATACACTCTCTTCACTTCTACCAGAAGCACTTAACCTGGCGTCCATGAACCTTTTTAAATAGCTGCATTTCAGTAGAGTTAATTTCCTTTGTAATCCTATGTATTCTATTTTGTGAATTCAAAAACAGCATTCTGAGCATCCATGACACCAAAAAGATAAGAGCCCTCCACCTAAATGTTTCCTGTATCCTGATTTTTTGACTCAGACATAACAAGGTTAGGGATTAGCTAGAAATGAACACAAATTTAAATTAGGAGAGAGAGCCAATCCTCTGTGAATGTGAGTCATTTTCTTATTTCTGGGGGCTCTGAGCTATTATGATTTTACTACTAGTACAAAGGTAGCTAGATGGCTCAGTGGGTAGAGTGCTGGATAGAGTGGATAGAGTCAGGAAGACCCGAGTTCAAATCTGGACTTACACACTTGCTAGCAGTATGGCTCCGGGCAAGTCACTTCACCTTGTTTGCCTCCGTTTCCTCATCTGTAAAATCAGCTGGAGAAGGAAATGGCAAACCCCCCTAATATCTTTGCCAAGAAAACCCCGAATGGAGTCATGAAGAGTAGGATGTGAACAACAATAGCAAGTAATATAAACTCTATAGGGCAGCAAGGGAGGGGCCACCAGGGCTCAACAGATCATCATATTGTAACTAGGTTTAAAAAATTGCTATTGTGGTTGTGGCTGATTAAATCTCCAGAAACAGGGAGAAGAGAGTGGTGATGAATACTGGCCAGGCAACTCTACCCTCTGCAGAGATAACTAAAACCACTGGCATGGGTTAAAACCTGTGTGTGCTGCCTTCAACTTGAGTTCTCATTCCACTTCACCACGGAGCTGCAAGAGTGTGGGTGAGCAGGTGTTTTTGTCTTTATTTTTACGTGCGGCCGTGATTAGAGCGGGACGAGTAGCTGGTGCTAATTAATGGAAGGCTCTTCAATGAAAATGAGCTATATATGCAAGATTGAGCAATTGATCAACGAGCCTTTATTAAGTGCCTACTGTGTGCCATGCATTTTGAGGCTCTGGGGATACAGATGGAAAAGTGAGAATCTCCTGTCCCTGGAGGATCTTTACAGGGTTCTCTGAAACACTCCATCCTCTGCCCACTTAAATAAAATCTTCTGCTTCCCAATTAATTCTCAACTTCACCTCTCCCTGAAGTGTTTTCATGACGGAAACACAAAAGGTACAGGAGAGTAAGGTTGAGTCAGTGACAATTAGTCGTCAGCAAATATTTCTGAAATGCCTGCTCTGTGTCAGCCACTGTGCTAAGTGCTGGGGATACAAAAAAGGCTGGGGAGACAGACTTAACTGGCCTCCCCAGCCCCCTGGAGAACAGCTCAGATGGGGTGGAGCTGCAGGATCACTTCTTTTGCATTAGCAAACAGCCCACTGCAAACATCTCCCTCGCTTTTCTACGACTCACACTTTCCTAAGGAATCCACTCAAGGACATTATAAGAAATGAGCGAGGGATGGGGTGGGCAGAGGGAGAGAGGGGTAAGAGACAGAGAGAGAGAGAGAGACAGAGAGAGACAGAGAGAGAGAGACAGAGAGAAAGAGAGAGAGAGAGAGACAGAGAGACAGAGAGACAGAGAGAGAGACAGAGAGAGACAGAGACAGAGACAGAGAGAGAGACGCCAGAGAGCCAGAGAGCCACTTGGCAATGGAATTGGACAGAGACGTAGAAAGTCTTTCAAGCAGGTCTTGTGACATTCACTCGACTGCATTTCAAAATTCACTTTAGTGGCAATAAAATAACATTCCCATCAACCACCCTGGAAGGAAAACAAAGACTGCTTCCCCTCCTCGCCTCCCTAAAATGATTCCATTGCTCTACTGCCTTAGTGGAAAAAGGAACCCAGATGGAAACGGAGGGTACCTCCCCCTTTCCCTTCTGTTTTCCATCATTCTGCCTGCCCTGTACAGAGCTGTCCTGAGCCCCCCCAGTCCAGATGCACAAAGCCACAGATCTGAGCACAGCGGGACGCAGGGACTAAGTGACCATCTGCAGAGTTTCAGAGCAGGATTTAGGTGTGTGTTCGACAACTAAGTGCAAATAGGAGAGACAGCCATGAGAGGCCTAGCAGAGCTCACGTCCCTGCCAAGAGCAGGGGCCCAGGAAGCCATTCTGCTTAGGCTGTGGTCCTCAGAGTCCAGGGCAGCAGGAAGGTCAGTGGGTGGGTCCCTGGGACTCCTGGGGGGATTGGGGGCAGCATCAAGGAGGCTGGACGGGCTGGTGGCAAACACCCTTTCTATCTCCAACAGCCGGCGGCTCAACCTTGGACTTGGCGCCTGAATGCCTGGACTCAAGTTCAGACTTTGCCCCGTCCTAGTTGTGTGGTCTTGACCTCGCCTCCCCAGGTGGGCATCCTTGGCCTCCCCCGCCTCCCCTCTCTGTCCTGGGTTCCTCTTGCTGAGTTCCTGGATGCCACCACTGCCAAGATCCCATGGCCTGTGTCAGTCTTCACCTAGATGTCCCTAAGCACACGTTGGCCAGTGCCTTGGCTGGGCCATTCGGCTGAGCTCTGTGCAAAGGGTAACATGCTCCTGCCCCAGCCCCTAGGGGCTGGAGAGGAATGAGGATAATACTCCCCTCTTGGAGACTTCATTTCCTCATCTGGAAAACTTCTCCCATATCCTGAATCCATCCCAGAGGAAAGTTCTTTGTGGTCTCACTTCCAAGACAGATAAGGAACTGATCCAAATTTAGAAGAATTAAGAGTCATTCCCTAACTGATAAGTGGTCTGAGGCTACGAACAGGCAGTGAGTTCTCGAGGGAAGAAACCTAGGCTATCTACAGCAGCATGAAAAAAAATACTTGAAATCACTATTAGATAAAGAAATAAAATTAAGCAGTTCTGAGGATCCTCTTCCTACCCATCAGATTGGGAAAGACGACAAAAAAGGAAAATGACAAATGTGGGCGGGGCAGGGGGGAAACCCGCATATCAGTGCTCCGTTTGTGGCCCTGTTCATGGCAGAGGATTCGGAGTTACCACAAAAAGGTTCTGGATTGTGAGCCCATCTTCCAGCTCTGGTGCTGCTGGGGCCGTGCCCAACAGACATCAAAAACAGGAGGGAAAGTCCCAGGGACCCACCCACTGACCTGTAAACACAAACACACACGTGCGCACGCACACACGCACACACACACACACACATGCAATAGCTCCTTTGGTGGTGACAAAATCCTGGGTACCAAGGGGGTGCTTATTGAGTGAGCGATGTTCAAGTGAAGGGGGTCTGTGAATGTGAAGGAAATGACGGTGCTTGGAGAAAGGAGGAAAAAGGCGATTTCAGAAACACAGAAAGACTTGTTCGAACGGATGTAGAGGGAAGGGAACAGAATCAGGAGAACAGTTTCTGCTAGAGAGAATGTTTGTGCAGTGTCTGGGGAGCCTAGGGGCCCCACTCAGTATCACATTCTTAAACGCACAGAATGATCATAAATGGAACCATTCATACTGAAATATAATTTAGGGGCAGCCAGGTGGCGCAGTGGATAGAGCACCAGCCCAGAAGTCAGGAGGACCTGAGTTCAAATCCGGCCTCAGACCAAACACTTGACACTCACTAGCTTGTGTGACCCTGGGCAAGTCACTTAACCCCAACTGCCTAAAAATAAAAATAATAATAATAATAAAAGAAATACGATTTAACACATTTTTAAAAACTAAATTCATGGACTTCGAGTGTGTTTCTGAGCTGAGGTTGATCACCCAGCCTTTGCTCAAACACCTTCCATGATGGGGAGCTTACTAGCTGTAGAGGCAGGCCGATCCATCTTTGGATGGCTCTTGTCACCAGAAACATTTTTCGTGTTTGGAGCTGAAATCTGCTTCTCTGCCTCCTCTGCCTCTTTCTTCTGGTTCTGCCCTGGGGGGTCTAGTAAAGCCAGTCTTTGTTGTGTGAGGCTTGAACCCCCCATCCCTTGCACCTGAGACTTGGAAAAATTATTGGATCTTGTTGAAGGGTTCTCCTTTGGCAGACTAAATGTGCCCATTGCCTTGGACTGAGCCTCATTTCCGGAGCCCTCGTCATCCAAGTCTCCTCTTCTCCCTCCCAGAACTGACCTGGGCTCTCCCCAGGGCAGGGGACAGTCGCACTGCCCGCTCCCATGAGGCCACCTGACCCAGAGAAAGAGTTCTGGCGAGAGTTAGAGCTGGAATCCCACAGAGGACCCAGGTTGGCTGGGCAAGCCCCTCCCCTCACTGGACCTCAGTTTCCTCATCTGCCAAAATGAGAAGGTTGTTTTGAAGGGGCCGTGCTCCTAGTGGTGTGAGCGCAGATTTAAATCCTCATCCAGAACTTGCTCCATCTGAGACCCTGGGCCAGGAGCTGAGGAAGGTGCAAAGCGAAGGGTGCTAGAGCCCTTCCCAGATCCCAAAGCACTTTGTGCACACCACATCAATGGGAGAGGAAGCTGGTGGTCCAGATGGGAAACTGAGGCTTGGTGAGGGTGAGTGACACCCCCAAGGTCATCAACTAGTCAGTGACAGAACCGGGGCCATTGCTGCCCGCTCCTGGAGAAAGGGCCAGAAGCAGGATTAGCCTCCTTATCTGGACAAAACCAGCTATGTTCAGATCCCAAAAAGGCCCAACCACATCCATTGTGTCTTGAGAGCCAAACAAAACAGACCTAAAATCTAATAAAGTAAAAGTGCAGCCCCAAAGACTGTCACCTTCTCCTTGGTAACAGCCTCGGTGCTGAAAGATGGCAGACATCTGGCAGCTGGCACCCTGCTCCCTGCTGTCTAGACCCAGGGAATGAATCATCAGGTTATACAGGAGGAAGGAGGAGGAGGAAGGAGGAGGAGGAAGAGGAGAGAGAAGAAGAGGAAGAAAAGGAGGGAGGGGAGAAGCAAGAAGAGGAAGAGAAGGAGGAGGAAGAGGAAAGGCCAAAGGGGAAGAGGAAAGGAAGGCGGAGGAGGACACTGGCCCAGCGCCTTTTTTTCCCACAGACACTCCTTGATTTCCTTCGGGGATTTCAAGGTCAGGAATTGAAAGACTTAGAAAGAGGAAGAGTCCCCCTCTCTCCCCTGCCCGCGGAGGGCCGTCCTAGGGAAAGGGGAGCCCGCCTTGCTCTGCTTTGCCCTGGAAGGCAGATCCAGGAGCAGGGCGAAACTGCAGAGAAGCCGATTTGGGCCAGGTGGCAGGACAGTCTTCCTAAGCATGAAAGCTGAACCACGGTGACCTGGGCTACCTCGGGAGGTGGTGAGTTCCCCATCACCGGAGGTCTTCAAGCAGAGACTGATGACCCTTCGTCCCCAGTGTGGTAGAGGTGATCCTTTTTGAGCAGCCCAACCACTCAGATGCCAGGGAAGGGGAAGGGGTGGGGACTTTGGCTGGGCCTGGAATGATGGGCAGGCCTTTGTGGTCCTCTATGTCCTGGACCCCATCTAGCTAGCCCTGGAAGGGGCCCAGAAGCGCCCCTCCAGCCCAGGCCAGTGTCCTCACTGTTCCTGTGCGAGCCCCTCCCTCCCCATTGTCCACAGTCTTTCTCCAATGAGCAGCCTCTTCCTCAAGGCCCAGTTCGAGCCTCACCCCTTTCCTGTCCCGCCCAGGCTCCAGTGAGGTTCTCTCCCCACCCACCAGCGTGCCTCTGCCAGCTCCTCTCCACGGCTCCCCAGCACCTCAAAAGACTCTGGGTCGGCTTTATCTTTTCATGGGTGTCTGGTGCCCCAGGTAGAGGTTTGGAGCAGATGCCAATGGTGCCAGGGAAAGACCTGCCCGGTGAAGAAGTAGGACCAGAGTGGGGAGTCTGGAATAAGAGGCTGGGGGCTAGGCTGGGGTGAGCCCAGCCATCTGTAATAATGGGAGTCACCGGGCCCTCTGGGGCTGGCCAAGTCCTACACACATGTGCACGTGTGAGCATCTATTCATGTACATATGTTAGGCAATACTCCCTCATCCGAGGCTCAAAATACGTGTCAGGCACGGCCAAGCCCCTTCTGCCTGAGCCTCAGTTTCCTCATCTGCAACATGAGATTGGGCGTGGCAGGCCCCTCCACACACCGACGGCGTCTCTGCTTCCCTGGGGTCTGCTCTCTCGTTCGTGCCCCAGACGGTGGCTGGTTTGTAGTCTGCTCTGGGCTGATCTGATTCCCCACTTCCCATGGAAAGATTAGCTTCCTGGGCTTAACCACCTGGCCCTTTTCTCACCCCGTATGTGCTACTGTGGCCCCGGGTCATCCGTCTGCACCATGCACTGTGCCCTCTGCTCAGCTGTCAAAGGAACCTTACCCAGAGGAGGTCTAGCCCCCTCCCCCATTATTTAACAAACTCCACGGGCTCCCTGTCACCTACAGGAGCAAACACAAAATGGTGGGTTTGGCCTTCGAAGTCCTTCCCAGCCTGGCACCTCCTCCCCTCCCAGTCTGCTTACACCGACTCCCCCCCGGCACCCAGCCTTTTCCACCCAGTGACCCGGGCCTCCTGGCTGTCCCTCCACAAGGCTCTCTGCCCCAGGCACGCTGTCACGCCCCGCCATGCTTGGAAGGCTCTTCCTGCTCATCTTGGCATGTGACTTCCCTGGCTTCCTTCAGGTCCCAACTAAAATTCCACCTCCTACAGGAAGCCTCCCAGACCCTCCTAATTCCAGGGCTGCTCGTTATTTCCTATGTATCCCATACAGAGCTTGTTTGTACATATTTTTTGCTTATGTTCTCCATTAGACTGTGAGCTCCCTGAGGGCAGGGACTGGCTTTTGCCTCATTTTGTATCCCCAGCACTTAGGACAGTGCCTGGCACACAGTAGGTGCTTAACAAACACTCCTTGATTTGACTTGACTAGTCAAGTACTAGTTCTCAATGTTCTTGAGTTCTTTCAACGCCCTTGGCCTCATTCTCTCTCCTTGTCTCCTTCCTACTCTTGTCCTTGTTTCTGCTGGTGCTTCGCTTCATCAGGATGCTGAAGGATACTGATGCTCTCTCTCTCCTCTCACTTTCTCTCTCTCTGTCTCTCTGTCTCTTCTCTCCTCTCTCTCTTTCTCTTTGTCTCTGTCTTTCTCCCTCCCTCCTACTCTCTCTTCCCCCTTCTCCTTCCTTTCTATCCTCCCTCCCTCCCTCTCTGTCTCTTTGTTTTTGTGTGGGTGTGTGTCTCTTTCTCTCCCTATTTCTATTTCTCTCTCCCTGTCTCTGTCTCTCTCTGTCTCTGTATCTCTGTCACTCTGTTCTCAGTCCTCTTTAGCCTTTTTCCTAAGGAAAACCTCTGGGAGGATTTTTAATTCCTCTCTGGAAATAGAAAGTGGTTTCTTACACATTGTCAGCCCCCTCCAATCTCCATTTCCTCTGGCCTGATTCTGGAACAATTGTTCACCATCCTTTCCTGTCTCAGCCAGAACAAAGAATGACCTTAATAGTGACCAAATGCTGAGCATCTGGGGACATACACTAGCCTGTTCATCACCAGTTTTGTCTGGTTTTACTCCCATCGTGCCTCAGAAAAACCACTGACTCTGGGTTCAAATCCCACCCCAGGTGCTTTCTACTTGTGGGACCTTGGGAAAATCATCTCCCATCTCCGGGCAACCCTTTCCTCATCTATAAAATGAGGGCATTAGGCTGAGCCCTGTGCAGCTCCTTCTCCTTGGAGATCTAGAATCCTATGGTCCTCCTGAATGGGTTCCACTGACCAGGCTGATCAGATTTCCAAAGACTTGCTAATGTCTCCTCATTCCTCTGGGGCACATGTTAAGGTCATACATGACTCTGTGACAGATACAAGTAGAGAGATAATGGCTGTTCAGTGATCCTCTGTCATCATGGAGCATGCCATGAATCAGGAAGTCCAGATGGAAGGACGTCTCCGTAGACACTGAGGTCTTCCAGATATTCCCATTTACAGATATATTTGTACTTATTACAGAAAGCCCAAGAATGTTATGGAACTTCTTCAGTGAGATCTATAACCAATCAGAACAAATTAGACACAAAGAAAAAACCAAGTGGTTGAAGGGCACCTATTGTAAAGGGCTGACATGCAGTTGAATGGGCAGCCCATCACATTAATCCATCATAACAGAGATATCTGTGGGTCTCAAGCAGGCCAGAACCAAATGGCCCTACTCCGGCTAGTTATCTGGACCTCTAATAGCCATCTTCTGCAGTTAGGACAGAAGGTAGCTCTACCTTTCTGGTCTTCTCCTGATGGTACTTCCAACCCTTTGCCCCCTTATCATTCCAAGAGTGGTTTTGTCCATGGGTCCAGCCCTCAGGAGATTTTCCATGACTTTCTTCAGTCAATTCTATATCTCTGTTGTGACTTTCCTCCTTAATTTCATGGCCAATACCCAAGAAGACATTTCTCAGGTGCTGGGGGTGAGTTTTCATGTGATAAATAAACTTGTGGGCCTTCTCTTAGGTGCTCAAATGCTTTCACATGGTCTATACATTCAACCCAAGTCCACAGCCCCTTCTTTACCCCACTAGTTTTAGGGGATGCTTTCATAATCCTTTGGCCATTTGGGCCAATCTGATCATGTCTGTTATTTTAGGAATGGTCTTCACCCTCCCATGCTCCATGGGTAGCTATCCACCCACATCTCCAATTTGGTTGCTGAATAGCACTGCCAAATTCAGTAAATGTCACCCAAGGCATTAGAACAGGGCTTTAGTGACTGATAAAGGAGACCTAAGAAAGGAGGTCACCCTGGACCCCAAAAGCAGTGGGCATGACCTCCATGTCAATTCCTTATGGGTCTGATCCACCTGGATTAAAAGAACTGCCCCCCTCCAGAGGTGATGGGAAAGAAGGAAGATACAGAAGGCATTGCCATCCTATATGGCGAGACACATTCTATAAAGTATATCTAAGAAAAATACCATTGCAGCCCTGAAAAGTTATATGTTGAATTTGTTATATATTTTAAACAAAGAAAAACACATGTAATAGAGACCTGCATTTTCATATATAAGCCTCTTCCTCTGTTATACTATGTTTATGGAAATGCCCACTTTATTTGGCGTTTGTTAAGTTCAAAATTTTAAAAAAGAAACTTTTTTTAAAAAAGAAAAGATTGGACTTGGAAGGCAGAGTGACAAAAATCACTTGTATTTGGAATACATCAAAGTGAGCCTGAAATTTTTCAAAGAAGTGGTGCCAATGGACATCATGGCTCTGGTCTCTGAACAGTCCACGTCTGCTGTCTCTCAATACAGCATTGGCACTAATTGGAGTTAATTCCATTCTACTCAAAACGCTGGCAGGACCCTGCAAATGACAAGCAACGACCCATCCCTTGCTCTCATTGAGCATCCACGCAGCCTATTCAGAAGCTGATGGGACAGCAGGAGGCAAGTGATGCCTGGGAACATCACAAGAGCCCTCACTCTGCAGCCTCAGATGCTTGGCTTTAGCGATTCTCTAGGATGGGGAGAATGGAAAGAGAGGATGGAGCAGAAGGAAGCCAGAAGATAGGAAGGGCCTCACCACATGAGTGGAAGATGGGGCATAACCAAGGAGCACCCTGTTGAATCAGAGACTCACCCTGTGAAAGGGTCCCTGAATTCACTGAAAAACCACCAGGTCAAAAATCCTCTATAGTTTGTACTCAACTGTTTCCAAACACATTCCTACTTGGTTCCAGAAACTGATCCTGAAGTCTCCTCATTAACTTCCTGATTCATCAAAAGACCCTGAACTTAGGGGAGCCTTGTGGCTGCAGGACGGCTGCCCATTGGCACGGGAGTGTTCATAAAAACAGGCTGCCTAGTGCCTAACAGGGATGGGACCTATGTGTGTGTATTCTGGTGATTAGGAGCAATCCCTCGAGCCTGGTCTAAATCAGGATCAAAGAGAGGCAATCAGAAGTCTGGCCAGGTCAAGGCAATGCCCTGGAATCTGCAACCCTGAGGGGTGAGGCAGAGGTGGACGCTCAAAACAGAAGACATAAAGCTGGGGAAGCAGCCCGGATCCTGGAGGGAAGCAGAGGATATCCGTGAAGGTTTGTAAGACAGTTTCTTTTCTGGCAGCAGCCTGCTTCCTTCACTGACTTTCTCAGCTGTGCCACAGGACCAAGCCCAAGTTGCCTTCAGGAACGGGGGACTGCTTGGATTTTTGTCTGTGAAAGATCATAGGCATTGTCTGTTTGCATTGTTGAGCACGTCTAGCAAACTGAATGGCCTGATAAAAGTACTGTGCAAATCTCAATATTTTTCAAGGTAATCTCTCAGATGGCTATAAGGGAAGGGTGGTCCTCCAGGGAGACTATGAAATTCTTCTTATTGAGGAAGAAATGTTGGGAGGGTATAAGTTTGGCCCATAAGGTGGCTTTTTGGAGGGGTGGGGCCTATAGGCTAGGATTCAGAAGATCAGGATTCAGCCCTGACCCTCACTTACCCGTGTGACCATGGCAAGTCCTACCCCTCTCTGAGCCTAAGTTGCCTCCTCTGTACAATGCAGAGGGTAGGGGGTGGACTACATTTCTCAGGTCCCTTCCAGCTCTAACTTTCTATGTTTCTTGTCCAAGTTTTTTTTTCTAAGACAAGAATGAACTTTCACCTTCTGTGTTGACAGTAGAGACATCAGAATGTGAACTATTTTCTTAAAATGTGTAAAGAAGTGGAACCAAGATGATGGAGTACAGACAATAATCTAACTGAACTCTCCCAATATTTGCCTCCAAACAACTTTAAAATAACTCCTCAAATGAAACTTTGGAGTGGCAGAGCCAACAAAAGGTTGAGATGAGACATTTTTCCAGCCCAAGAAAACTGAAGAGGTCAGCAGAAGTCTATGACAATGGGGGTGGAGGTCTGTCCAGAGCTCTCACGTGAAGGGCCAACAACAGTGGCTGCAGCAGCAGCAGCAGCAGCAGCAGCAGCAGCTCTGGGAGCTCTCAGCCCAGAGATAGGAAGGGGGTCAGACAGCTGGTCAGAAAGAAATTACAGAGGACCAGATGCTGACACTGGGAGCAGCTGGTACTGAGTGGCAACTCTATTGCCCATACCTAGTTGTGGGTTGCAGTTCTACGGCAGAGAGGAACACTTGTGGTCAGTCACCAGGGATCAGGGACTTGGTCACACTTCCAAGGCCAAGAGGAGTGCTAGAGCTTGTGGCTACAGGAGAGCAGGGCCCCTTTCTGGGTAAAGACCAGAGTGCAGACCAGGAGAACAGTGACCACACATCTCCCCACGTCATATCACCTTGGAAACACCAAAAACTTTCAAATCCCCAGAACTAGCTCTGAAAACAACAGCACAAAAAAGCCTGAAGCTTGGGACACAGCCTCTCCATCCCAAGGTGAGCAGACCTCAACTTTAACATAAAGTTCAAAGTCAAGAAATAGGCTAGAAAATGAGCAAACAACAATAACAAAGAACTTGGCCATAAAAAGCTACTATGGTGGCCAGGAAGACCAAGTTATAAATTCAGAACAATGTGATAATAGCTACAAGCAAAGCCTCAAAGAAAAATGCTAATTGGACCCAAGCCCCACATGGAAGAGTTAAAGAAAGATCAGAGTGGTATAGAAAATATTAAGAAAAGAAAGGATAGGGGGCAGCTAGGTGGCACAGTGAATAGAGCACCAGCCCAGAAGTCAGGAGGACCTGAGTTCAAATTCGGCCTCAGACCAAACACTTGACACTTACTAGCTGTGTGGCCCTGGGCAAGTCACTTAACCCCAAGTGCCTAACAAAAAAAAAAAAAAGGGAAGGATAGTGATGAAGGAAAATTATGAAAAAAGAAATAACAGATAGGTTTAAAAAAACATAAAATGGAAGAAAATAAAACTTTAAAAATTGACTTAGTGATAAAAGAGGCAAAAACAAAAACAAAAACAAAACATTCCCTAAAGAAAAGAACTCCTTAAAAAGCAGATTTGACCAAATGGAAAAAGACGTACTAAAGCTCACTGAAGAAAATAATTCCTTAAAAATTAGACAAGTGGAAACTCATGACTCCATGAGACACTAAAAAATAATAAAACAAAGTCAAAAGAAGAAAAAAAAATAGAAAAAAATGTGAAACATTTCCTCAGAACTGACCTGGAAAATAGATCTAAGAGAGATAATTTAAGAATTATTGGATTACCTGAAAGCCATGATAAAAAAAGAGTCTAGATATCATATTTCAAGAAATTATCAAGGAAAACTTCCCCAGTATTCTAGATCCAGAGGGTGAAATAGAAAGTGAAAGAATTCACTGACCACTTCCTGAAAGGGATCCCAAAATGAAAACCCCCAGGAATATTGTAGCCAAATTCCAGAACTCCCAGGTCAAGGAAAAAGTGTTGCAAGCAGCCAGAAAGAAACAATTTAAATATTGTGCGGTCACAGTCAGGATTTAGCAGCTTCCATGTTAAAGAAGCAGGGATCTTGGAATATGATATTCTAGAAGACAAAGGAACTAGGATTACAACCAAGAATAATCTACCCAGCAAAATGGAGTATAATCCTCAGGGAAAAATAAATATTTAATGAAATACAGGACTTTCAAGCATTCCTGATGAAAAGGCCAGAGCTGAATAGTCAATGACTGTAGTAATCTATTATTTGATAAATCCAATGACCACAGCTTCTGGGATAAGAACTCACTCTTTGACAAAAACTGCTGGGAAAACTGGAAAAAAAAAGTATGGCAGAAACTAGGCATAGATCAAAATCTTACACCATATACCAAAATAAAGTCAAAATGGGTTCATGATTTTATATAAAGGCTGATACTGTAAGAAAACTGGGAGAGCAAGTAATAGTTTACCTATCAAATTTATGGAGAACAGAAGAATTCATGACCAAACAGGAGACAGAGAACATTATGAAAAGCAAAATGGATAACTTTGATTATATTAAATTGAGAAGTTTTTGCACAAACAAAGCCAATGAAACCAAGATTAGAAGGAAGGTAGAAAATTGGGAAAGAATTTTTATAACCAGTCTCTCTGATAGAAACCTCATTTCTAAAATATATAGAGAATTAAGTCAAATTTATAAGAATACAAGTCATTCCCCAATTGATAAATGGTCAAGGGATATGAACAGGCAGTTCTCAGATGAAGAAATTAAAGCTATCTATAGACATGTGAAAAAGTGCTCTAAATCACTATTGTTTAGAGAAATGCAAATCAAAACAACTCTGAGGTACCACATCACACCTATCAGATTGGCCAACATGACAAAACAGGAAAATGATAAATGTTGGAGAAGATGTGGGAAAATTGGAACACTAATGCATTGTTGGTGGAGTTGTGAAATGATCCAACCATTTTGGAGAGCAATTTGGAACTATGCTCAAAGGGCTATAAAAATGTGCATACCCTTTAACCTAGCAATACCACTTCTAGGGCTACATCCCAGAGAGATCATACAAATGGGAAAAGGACCCACACGTACAAAAATATTCATAGCAGCTCTTTTTGTGGTGGCAAAGAATTGGAAATTGAGAGAATGCCCATCAACTGGAGAATAGCTGAGCAAGTCATGGCACATGAATGTAATGGAATACTATTATGCTATAAGAAACCATGTTGTATTATGTATCCTCTGGGATACATGTCTCCTCCCCATCCATGCCCCATCTGTCACCATTGAGGTCACTCAATGTCACCAATGAGGAGGCGCGTATTGAAGTTAGAAATGAACATTTATCTGGCACTTTCAGGTTTGCAGATTATTCTCTCACTTGCTAAATCTGGTTACATCTGCGTGTGTTTAGTTTCTCTCTCTTATCTTACATGGTCCAAGTTCCCTTGAAAGGACTGAGTTAACAAGGAATGGAGAATAGATCAAGTTTATCATAGTCCACAGAGAACACAGAAAGGACTTCTCGGAGCTCACAGACCCCCTCCCATCTCCCCTTCCCCTTTGGGGACAATTGAGTAGGGCTCAGATGGGGGTGGCTAGAGAGTCAGGTGTTTCCCCGGATTCCACGTGCCTCACAGCATCGGGATGGTCTCGGGTCTGGCTTTGTCCTGCTGCCTGTTCCAGGAACTGCTTCCTTCGTGCTGCTGATGACGGCTCATGTTCTTTGGCAGTCCTGGCTTAGGGTTCTTGCCCCCTGAGTGGAGACATATAATGTCTGCATCAGCAAAGAGTCCAGGAGCTTCCAGTCCTGGAGATCTTTCCAGAGCAGCATCTGTTTCTAACCCTCCTGCTTCTGTAGCCTCTGGAAGAAAAGAATCAAACTCATTTAGGGCTGGGCAATCCCTGTCCACGCCTTGCTGGTCAGGCTCACCCCTTTACCCCACTGGTGCACAAAAGCCTGGCTCAGACAGCCAGGAAGAAGTCCTGGAGACCTCTGGGCTCTTCTTTCCCAACCAAAGTGCCCCTAGGCCTGCCAATCTAAGGCAATTGAATCACATCCATCCTTCTCTCCTCAAGGTGCAGACAGTGCCAATGGGATCGGCACCTCTCAGGAGATCACTGAATCACAGCACCAGAGCCTTGGGGTTGTTGGGGATCTTAGGGGCCATCCCGTCTTAGCTCATACTTGATAAGGACACCCCCATGCCCCACCCAATAAGTGGTCCTCCAGCCTTTGCTTGGAGACCTCCAAGGAGGGGGAGCCATCGCCTCTGAGGACAGCCCCTTCCACACTGGGACAATCTCAGGGCCAAGATGTTTTTCCTGACATTTCATATGAATTCCCCTTTATGTGACTTATCCCATTACTGTGGTTCTGGCCTCATAGCCCAGACCAAATCAGCCTAATCCCTCTTTCCCACAACAGATCTTCAGAGAACTGAAGACAGCTGACATGCCCCCCTCCCAGTCTTCTCTAGGCTGAAAATTCCCAGTTTCTTCAAGGGATTTGAATGTGGCCTGGACTCCAGGCCCTTCCCTCTATCCTGGATGCCTTCCCCAGATACTCCAGAGCCCCCAGGACAAAGAGCAGCACTCAGGACTGGACATGAGTCTAGATGTGGAAGGACTACAGCAGAGAATGGAGGGATGGTCACCTCCTTACTCCTAGAAGCTCCGCTGCTCTGGATTCTAGCTAAAATCACATTGATTTGATATAGTGAAAGCTAGCCTTAAAACCAGGAAGACCTGAGTTCAAATCCTCCCTCTGACATACACTAGCTATATGTCACTTGACCCTTAGTGTCCTGAGAAACTCTCTAAGATTCTTAAGTTCCAGAGCAGGTGCTAGACTGCATTGGTAGGAGTATCCTCACTGAGAATTTCCTATTTACCAATGTGGTCACAGGTCAGGTTTAAAAAAAAAAAAAGTTAGGGGCAGCTAGGTGCTCAGTGGATAGAGCACCCGCCCTGAAGTCAGGAGGACCTGAGTTCAAATCCGGCTTCAGACCAAGCACTTGACACTTACTAGCTGTGTGACCCTGGGCAAGTCACTTAACCCCAATTGCCTAACCAAAAAAAAAAAAGTTACAAGTACAATAACCTGCTTTTTCATATGAGGAAAGTGAGGCTCTGACCCACCTCCCTCCCCCCTTTCCAGCTTCCTTTTGTGTCTTCCCCCATTAGAGTGTAAGCTCTTTAAGGGCAGGGACTGTCTTTTCTCATGCTTGTAGCCCCAGTGCTCTTAGCACTGTGTCTGGCACACAGCAGGCACCTAAGCAGTGTTCACTGACTATTGACTTCCATTGCCACGACTCCCAAGTGGCAGAGCTCAGACCTTCTGGCTTCCAGCCCAGCCATCCTCCTGCTGCCCGGCTTCATTAAATGAATTCCTCCAAAGAAGGAGTGGGGCATTTGCAAGAACACTTCAGCAATCACTTTTATTAGTTTATCTTACTCAGCCCTCTTCAGCCAAATAAATAGTTTTATCTCCACTTCTAATAGGAAATGGCGATTAATGGGCCGGCTCCACAGCCAGCCAGCAGGACACCAGCAGAAATGCAGTGAGAACTCGGATGCCTGGCCTCTCGTTGAGGCAGGGCTGTCGCTGAAGCGTCACTTCAAGGCTCTGCCCATCAGTAACGGTGACACTTAGGCCATTAAGTGGCACAGTGGGAGGTGTGCTCTCCTTAGAGTCCAGGGAAATGGGTCTGCGTGGTCACGTTATGTCCCACCTCCCTGCTTTTAGCTGCCTAACTGAAGAGTTTCAGATGGAGGGGCTTCAGAGGCTCTATGAAAGGAAACCCAAGCACAGCCCGGTCAGACACGGGGTCATCCGGGCTTTGCTTCAGGCCCTCTAGTGAGGGAGGACCCAGGACCTCCTGCAGCAGCAGCCCATGCCTCTTCTGGACCATTGCCTGGCTAGGGATTTTTCCTCATATCTCCAATCTGCCTCTCGGCGGCTCGCACCCATTGCTTCTAGCCCTAGCACCCCTGGGAGCAGGAGAAAAGGCAGATCTCATCCCTCCCCCAGAGAAGGAGGCCTCAGCCCTTCTGCTTACTTTCATGGTCCATTTCCTCCAGACTCCCTCTGGTGTTTCAGACTATCCACCCACCCCTCCCCCACCCCCACCCCGCCCCCACAAAATCACCCTCCATTTGTTTTTGTTTTGTTTTTTTTTTCAGATGAGCTTCGATCCAGCCGCACCCTCTTCCCTCTTGCTCCTGGGAAGCTAATGTTTGGGATGGGAGTGGAAGTCTTTGCATTCACTAATTTTGTCCGCTTGGCCATCTTCAGAGGCCTGCCCTTCTTCCCAGAGTCTGTAGATGCCTTAAAAAAATCAAAGTTAAGTTCCCCACGTACAGACACTGATTTTTGTTGTCCAGTCATGTCTGACTCTTTGTGACCCCATCTGGGGTTTTCTTGGCAAAGATATTGGAAGGGTTTGCCATTTCCATCTCCAGCTTATTTTACAGATGGGGAAACTGAGGCAAACAAGGTTTAGTGCCTCGTCCAGGGTCACACAGCTAGTAAGTGTCTGAGGCCAGATGTGAACTCAGGAAGATGAGTCTTCCTGACTTCAGGCCTGGTGCTCTGTGCTCTATGGCGCCACCTAGCTTCTCCTATAGATACAGATATCTTTAGGCAACTCCCACTTTTCCTTCTCCTTGGAATTTTTTCTTTTTGCATTTTCAGAGTTGCCTTTCCTTCCCTCCTTCCTTCCTTCTTTCCTCCCTCCCTCCCTCCTCTCCCTCCTCTCCCTCCTCTCCCTCTGACCACACAGGGAATCATACCCTTACACGTGGGTCCTCTGCCCGAAGGAATATAAATTTTGATCACCGAAACCTCGCAAGATACCTTGGTGTTTGGGGGCAAGATTTTTTCTTTTCCCTATGCTATCATTTTTTTAGAGCTGGGACAATTGACTCTTTTGTCCCAGTAGTTTCATTTGTTGTTTGTCCTTCATTCTTGAAGAGGACATGACATCGGGGAGGTGCTGCCATGACTTGCCGGTGAATTGGATTTAAGTGAGGGAGGGCTCTGCAAAGGCACCAGCCTCACTTTCTTCTCTGGAGCCATCTGGGTCCAGGGGCTAGATATAGATCAGGACAACTGGAAATGGTCCCTATGCAATGGGAGACCTTGGCCTTTTTAAGCTAAGGTCTTTCCATGTCCCAGTTGGACCGAGGCAACATCAAGGCTAGGAAAGAAATGGGGCAGAGACTGGATCCAGTCCTAGGGACACACTTGAGGACCTAGCGGGCCACATGTGGCCTCAAGGCTGTGGGTTTCCCATGCCTGATCTAGAGTCTACCAAGAGTGGACACATTCCCCTGGGAAAGTCTCCTAACACATTCTGTGAAACCATCCATCCATTCTCTTCTTTTCTTTGTGGGAGGGGTGGGAATATCGTGGCTTTGGGTCAGAGAACCCAGGCTCAGATCCCAGCTCTACCAGTCTGTTTGCCCGTGGACAAGTCACAAACCCATCAGTCCGCAACAGCAGGGTATGGTCCAATAGGAACAGTATTTTTCGGGGCAGATGGACACCAGGATATGGGCAGTGGCAATAAGCAAGCTCACGTGTGGGTTGTTTCCCAGTCCCAGTGACACAAAACGGGAGCAAGGTACATGCTACTTCAAAGCATTGAGATTGTGAGTCCGCTGCAGAGATCCAGCTGCCCTCGCAGTCCAATGGTCATCTGGCTCTCTGGATTTGTTCACCCAATTGCACGTTGTCAGCCGCACAACAGACATTTCTCATCCAGTTGGGTTTTCTCAGTGTGGCTGGCTAGGTCAGGCTCTTTGGGGTGACTCTGGACTCAGTGGGGGTCTCCATAGTCTCCTGGGGCTCAGTTCAGTAAGCACAGGAGCACCTGGAGAACTTTTCCATCTCTGGAGAATCCCTTCCCCACGTGGACTGGCCCAGAACATCTTCCACACCCCAGGAGAGCACCTTCGGTGGCCACGCCTCCGTGTCCAGCACTTGCTTAGTGCTGAAGCATGTGATTTCCATTAGTGTTTCCTTCCAAGGAGTCCAGATCCTGATGTTCACCCCATGTGGCGTTGTGACTCTCACCATTCTTATAGAGGAGCTTCTTGTCTGAGAATCACTCCCCCCCCCCCACCAAAATCCAAAAGATCCAGAAGGACCTCAGACCTGGGCTGATGCAAGACAAGGCAGCCCAGCACCCTGTCTCATGGCAGACTCCCCCGTGGATTCCAGGTGTGAAGCATCGTTGTGGGGGCGGGGGATCCCCTGCTGCTCCCCTCAAGCTTCTCTGCCCTACTGCTCTTCTGATCACCCGCCCCTTTCTGCCTGCCTGAGTCATTCCCGAAGGGCGGTAGACTGCTTCCACATGTCATAGAAATCTTGGTGTGGCCCTTGATTCCAGCCTTGCTTAGGGGTGGCTCTGTTAAAAATATCTTCTGAGGCTCTGTTTAAGCTGTCTGAGGGCTGCTGGCACAATAGGTCTGTGAAAGCAGGCCTCCCTGCTGCGTGGGCGCTGTCGGGCACCTAGACAGAGGGGAGGCTCCTTTTCTTGGCAAGCCCAGCAGCCTTTTAGGGACCTGTTCAGGGCTCTAACCACTGCTCTGCCTTTCCAAATAGTGGCCTCCTGCGAGGGCCACCCTGAGGGCCATGATAAGAATAAGGCTCATCTCCCTGTGGACAGAGCTGGAAAAGGGAGTGCAAGAACCCTGAGAACCCTGAGTGGGCACAGGCACCCCAACTGCCCACTGTTCACGCTGTCAGTCAGTACCTCGAGGGTGACCTCTGTTCTCCCCTGCTTTCCTTATTCCCATCCCAGGCGTTGTTTTCCAGGATTCTGGGATCTAGGGTTTCAGATCACGGGGACTTGGGGAAGCGGTGGTGGTGTCCACACTGGGGATGCCTTGCAGTGTGTACCAAGGGACCAAAGAGGGGCCTCTGAATATATGACCGCAGGGCTCAGTTCATCCTCTGCTGGCTGGCGTCCTACTGGCTTCCACCTTCCTGCCTTTCCACACCATTCCCTCCTGTGTGACGCACTCCTCCCCCTCCCCCTCCTTCTTTCTTCCTCCTCCTCCCCTCCCCCTCTCCCTCCCCCTCCCCCTCCTCTTCCTCCTCCTCCTCCCCCCTCCCCCCTTTCTCCTTCTCCCCCTCCCCCTCCTCCATGCTCTCTCCTCTCTGCTTTTGGGGGCTGCTCTGTCTTGGTTCTCCTCCTCTCTGCAGGGGTACCCCTCTGTCTGCTCTTCATCTAGGGCACGCCCACTAACCACGTGTGCCTCCCGAGGCTCCCTCTCAGTCAAGCTTCTCCTTTCTCCCCTATTCTCTTCCTCCCTGATCTGATCAGCACTCCGGAGTTCACTTGTTATCTCTACACAGATCTCCCCCAGCCCCTCCAGTCAGCTCTCAAAGAGATGTCCCTGAGGTTCAGGTCTGATGGTGTCATCCCCTACTCAATAAACTCCAGGGGCTCCCTATTCTCCCACAAACTGCTCAATCTGGCCTTCACAGCTGTTCACAATCTAGACCCTTCTCACCTTGCAGTTCTCTTATACTTTACTCCCTGCTTGCAGGATTTCACGCCCCTGTGACTTTGCACTGGCTGCTTCTTGTGCCTGCAATGTGCCCCTCTCCCTAGCCCGGCCAGCCTCTAACTCTGGGAATCCTTGGCCTTCTTTGGGGCTCGGCTCAAATGTACCTCCTCTGGGCCCCTTGTAGCAGTCCTTTGCTACACTCTCAGGCACTGGCTGTGTAACATGTCTCGTAGCTACCTGCGTTTGTGTCTGTCTCCCTCCCTTCCCACCCCAAACACATGCCTGACTGTGAGCTCCCAGAGGACAGAGAAGCCTACATTAGCTAACAGGCACTAACAAAGCTCCAGTTCTGAGACAGGCACTGTGCTGGGTTCTGGGTACACAAACACACAAGTGATACTTTTGGAGAGCCCACATTCCACAAGTCAACAAGCACCTACTATGTGCCAGGCGCTGTTCAGAGAACTTGCATTCTACAAGTCTACAAGCACTATGTGCCAGGTGCCATTCAGAGAGCTTACATTCTGCAAGTCAACAAGCACCTACTATGTGCCAGAAGCTATTCAGAGGGCTTACATTCTGCTAGTCAACAAGCACCTGCTATGTGCCAGGCACTGTGCTAAGTGCTAGGGACACAAAGAAAGGCAAACACACAGTCCCTGCCCTCAAGGAGCTCATGGTCTAGTAGGGGGAGGGGAACACTTTGCAAACTGGCATGTGTGTACAAGATGCACTCAGTATAAATGGAGGGTGATCTCTGAGGAAGGTGCCCCACTTGGATGTTGGGCCTGGGAAAGGGCTTTTGCAGGGGGCAAACCCCATGCTCATAGACAGGCACGTACCAGTGCCCCTGAACTTGTAGACTGTCCCTCTGGCCAATTTGCAGAGGATACATTGGAGGAGGTTCTTGCAGCAGCCACAGAGAGAATGGGGCTGGGGCCTGAGTGAGGAGGCTGGTAAAGGTTTGTTGCTGAATGGACAGGATAGATTTATGTGGATAGGTATGCACTGAAGCCTGGGCCGGGCATTTGCCTGGTCTAGGAGGAAGGCTTCAGGGCAGCTGAGGCCATTGTGCAGATGGCATTGGTATTTGGAACACGAGGAGCTCTGCAGGTATATTTAAACCCCAGGCAATCTGCTGTCACGTTAGGAGATTTACACGACCCACTTGGATATTAGCAGGAATGATTCTTCCTTTCCCAGGTCTTCACTGCCAGGTTCATTCGGGAGACAGGCATCAGAGATCTGCTCTTCTGTGTCAGCCCGTAAACAGCTTCATTTCCAGACCTGCCGCACTCTGGCCCTTCTACAATGTCAAACTAGATGGACATGCTGCCCCCAGCGTGCCAGCCACAAACACATTTGCTGTACCGAAGCGAGCTCAGTACATTTTAATGGAAGGCAGTCCTCAGACACATTAACTGTTCTAACCCACAAATTGCTCTAAGCTTACAAGCCATTTTTTTTTCTAAGTAAAGATAGCAAGAACATGAGGAAGATATTGCCTCACTTTTATATAACATGGTGTCTTCTCTTTACGGGAAGCTGGTCTTTCTGGGGATGCTTTAGACTCTATGAGAGGTGCCGGGAAAGTGAAAATGTAAGGATGGTTCTGTCCTTGGGCACTGCTGTCCCAACAAGCCAGCCTTGGGGACAGGGTGAGGTCCTCAGTGCTTTCTGGTCTGAGACTGCCTCCTCCATCTACTCCTTGTGAATCTTTCATCTCACTTGCTTTCCATAGCCATGACCATGAACTGAAGTCCTAGCCAGTCCCAAAACTGCACTCTATTACCAACGGGCAGAATGTGGAAGGTTGTGCCGATTCATCACAGCTTCAGGAAAAGCAGCTCAAGGGACATGGTGAGAGGAGACCCCCAGCAGAATCACAGACCACAGTCCAGAAAGGCCCAGGGGGTTCCAGCGAATGAAATTTGGACAGACCCTACTACTCTGAAACAGCTGCATCTTCCTGAAGCTGCCTGGTGTGCTGAGTTTCCTTCTGGAGGACTGTGACCTATGAGCATGCAAAGAGTTTAAAGAGAGGAAATAAGATCTTGGAAAACTTTTGTAGATCCCTGAGTGAATTAGGGTAAATGGGCTTGCTGCTGGGTCTGGAGAACATAGGAAAAGGAGCCAGATCCCACCTGGCAGCTGCTGACAATGGGAGCTTTGACCAGCATTTTAAAGGCCAGTGTCTTTAGAAAGTTCTAGGGTGACTTCAGTCTGTCTACATGGAGCCAACTTGGGGTGGCACCAGCAGGGCCAGCATGACTTCAGCATGGTGCTGCCCGCAGAGCCCCTGGAAAAATGGTGCTGGTCGCTCATAAAATCTCAAGGTCATAGGCTCATAGAGCTGGCAAGGACCTCAGAGCCCCCAGTCCAAGCCTTACCTGAGCAGGAATAACCTTCGCAGCCTCTCCAATAGGTGTCAATGAAGGAACTATTGAAGACCTACATTAATGGGGCAGCACATTGTCCTTTTGGACGGCTCTGTTGGGGAATGTTCCCTTCTTTTAAGGTGGGCACTAATTTACTCACCCAACCACCGCACCCCCACTTAAAGTAACTAACGAGATGTTACACCCTAATATCTTTATCTTGCAAGAATACCTATTTCGAGGCAATTAACCCAAAACTACTTTTAAAAAGTGAAAACACCTCTATTGAATCAATAAAGCAAAAATCTATTTCAGCTAGATATCCTAGGGATGGTTGAGGAGACTTGAGAGGAATATTTCAATGAGACTCCACTCCAACGCATGTAGCGTCTGCAATGGGTCATCCACTGGAAGGCCCTTCAGTCTTCATTTAAACACTTCTGAATGTTATGGTGAAGAAGGGGAGGCATCAATGTCTTGGAGACAGCATGAGAATGTGGAAAAGGCGTTGGACTTGGAGTCAGAGGGCCTCGGTTCAAATCCTGGCACTGCACTACTTCCTACCTGTATGGCTTGTGGCAATTATCTGCCTTCCTTTTCAGAGCTCTGCTTTCCTCTTCTTTTCATAAAAGAGGAAGGACCAAGGGGCCTGAGTTTCCTTCTAGCACAAATCTATCATCCTGTGGTCCTAATGTTATAACTAGAAGAGGCCTTAGGCTTCGTCTACTCTACCCTCATCATTTGACCAAGAATTAGAACGATTATTATGATTGGTGACTTCTACAAAGCACTTGAAGGTTTGCAAACCTCTTTTCAAACACCTCATTTGATCCTCACAATTGCCCTGGATGGTGATCATTATCATGGCTCTTATTTTACAGAAAAGGAAACTGAGGCACAAAGAGGTTAAAGCCACGTGACCAATTAGTAGATGTAGGAGGCAGGATCTGAGCCCAGCTTTCTCTGGGCAACAAGTCCAAGGGCATTCATCTCTTTTATGCCACACTGATTCTGGGACAATGATTCCAGGCTTGAATCTCTGAGCCTTTCTTGTGCTTTGGAAAAAGATGTCCTTGCTTTTCAGGCCAGCTCACCCCAGAGAGCTTCTCTTGGGCTACACTACAGATAGTCTCCAAGTTAACATTAGGATGGGTCCTTCCAGGTGACCTCTCATCCAGGAGTGGGCATCCCTTTGATCTCAGAGCACGGCTAGATTGAATCACACTCTGGCTAGAAGTTTGAGGGTGAGTATTAGAGGCTGTCCAGGGCTCTGAGAAGTTGCCTGATTTGTCCATGATCATACAACTAGTATTTAGGCTCCTTCCAGACTACAAGCTTGGCAACTGTTTCACCAAATCATGCTGCCCCTCTGAGCACTGTCATTTGCTCAATGACTTAGGAAGTGGCCGACTTCTCCAGTCTGGCAGAATCATCCTTGCTATTTCTCATGATTCTTATACCCAAATGCCAAGCTCTGGAGCCATATGGTAAAACTGGGCTAATGAGCACTGAGGACAGATATAGAAGCATGATCATGACCGTGGGAGCCCCACTGGAATTTCCCTTGGCTTAGAAAATGCTTTTTCCTTTTACAGGTGACCCAAATTAAGTCTAATTTAAATTTCAGGATCATTAAAAAAAATTAAGGAAGAGACTGTTTGGAAGTTCTGAATGCCATAGAAGCCTGCTTTCAAAGGGATAATTGGTCATTAACATGTACTTCCTCCCTTGTCATATTTTCCAACCACATATTTTAAGAAAATCAAGGAAAAAACCAACAGAGGCATTGCTAGAGAGGGAGGGAGCTTGGAGAGAACCCAGAGTCCAGTGGACTTGGCCCCTGATTGTTGTGTAACCCTGAGCAAGCTGCAGTTCTTTAGCACCAAGAGTGAGAATGTTCAAGGTTGGGGAAGCCGGCCAAAGATGGCGTCAGAGAGCCGGATGTGGCTGTTCATACGCCATGTCCTGCCTGGCCTTCACCACCAGGCCACTGTCAGATGAACACGTCAGGAAAAAGAGGAGAGAGGCAAGGAGTAATTATGGCAATCATTCTTCTCAATTAAAGCAAATGTCTCCAAGGAACACCAGGAGTCAGGGGCCAGAGACTTTAGTTAAAGATTCTACTTCATGTTTTATTCTAATATCTTGGGATCCAAAGCTGGGAAGGGAAGGGACACCAGGAAAGGAGGAGAGCCTCCCCAGCCCTTCTTGGAGAAGTTAGCATGATACAAATCACTAATGGGGGGAAACATTCAATAATGTGGTCTGTCTAAGTCAGTCAGTCAATAAACATTTATTAATTGCCTACTATATTCAAAGGGCAACTAGTGCCACAGTGAGGGCTGAGCCTGGAATCAGAAAGACCATAGTTAAAATCCAGCCTCGGACACTAGCTGTATGACCCTGGGCAAGTCACTTCACCCTGTTTGCCTCTATTTCCTCATCTGTAAAATGATCTGGAGAAGGAAATGGCAAACCACTCGGGTATCTCTGCCAAAAAAAATCCCCAAAAGGGGGTCACGAAGAATCAGAGACACCTGAAAAAAATGACTGAAGGAAAACACTATGTTCAAGGCACAGTGAACAAAATGCAAAAGACAATCCTTGCCCTTCAGGAGCTTGAAATAAAACGGAGAGACTACAAACAAACAAACACCAACCTACAAATATGTGTTAAGTACCTACTGTGTGCCAGGAAGCGCCCTGGATACAAAGAGAGGCAAAAGACAGGTCCTGCCCTCAAGGAGCTTATAGTCTAATAGGCAAGACACAAAGCAAGCAAAGAAATACAAAGCAAGCTTTAAATAGGATAAACAAGAACTAATGAACAGATTAGGAAGGGCACTCGAATTAAGAGGGATTGGGAGAAGTTCCCTGTGAAAGATAGGATTTGGGTTGGGATTTAAAGGAAACCCGCGAAGACAGGGAGGAAGAACATGAGAGGTACACAGGGGTAAATGCCCAAAGTCTGGAGATGAAAGTTTTTTGTTTTTTTACCAGGAACAGCCAGGAGGTCAGTGTCATTGGATCAAAGAGTACATGGGTGAGTGAGATATAAGAAGACTGGAAAGGTAGAAGGGGATTAAGGAAGGGCTTTGGATGCCAAACAGAGCACTTTGTATTTGATCCTGGAGATCAAAGGGTCTCAGTAAACTAGAGTTTACTGAGTGCTGAGTTTATTGACATGATGGGACCTGGACTTTAGGAAAATCTCTTTAGTGGCTGAATGGGGGATGGGCTGGAGTGGGGAGAGACTTGAGCCAGACAGACCCCCCAGAAGCTATTCCAGTTGTCTAGGCGTGAAGTGATGAGGGTCTTTACCAGGGTGGGGGCAGGGTCAGAAGAGAAAAGGGGTCATATTGGAGAGATGGTACAGAAGTGAAATTGACCAGAGATGGTGGGGTGGGTGAAATGGACAAGAGATGCTGGGGGGGGGGGTATGAAATGGACCAGAGATGCTGCAGAGGTGAAAATGACAAGAGATGCTGCAGAGGTGAAATGGACCAGAGATGCTGCAGAGGTGAAATGGACCAGAGATACTGCAGAGGTGAGATGGACCAGAGATGCTGTGGAGGTGAAAATGACAAGAGATGCTGCAGAGGTGAAATGGACCAGAGATGCTGCAGAGGTGAAATGGACCAGAGATGCTGCAGAAGTGAAATGGACCAGAGATACTGCAAGGGTGAGATGGACCAGAGATGCTGTGGAGGTGAAAATGACAAGAGATGCTGCAGAGGTGAAATGGACCAGAGATGCTGCAGAGGTGAAATGGACCAGAGATGCTGCAGAGGTGAAATCAACAGGCCTTGGCACCATATTGGATCTGGGGAGTGAGTGAGAGAGAGAGAGAGAGAGAGAGAGAGAGAGAGAGAGAGAGAGAGAGAGAGAGGAGTCCAGGATAACTCCTAGGTTGGGAGCCTGAGGATCTGGGAGGATGGTGGTGTCCTTGATAGTCATAGGAAAGGTAGGAGGAGGGAGGGTTTAGGGGGGAAGAGAATGAGTTCTGTTCTGGGCATGTTGTTCAAGATTTCTGAAAAGCAGTTGAAGATGTGAGTTTGGAGGTCAACAGATTGGGACAGGAAAAGTGGATTTGAGAATTGTGAGATTCTCATATGGATGCTATAGTGAGCCAGCTTTGGGAAGGAAGGGGTTGTTGCTGAAAGCTAACATTCAAAATATTTTCTTTAAGATTAAGAAATGTCTCTGTTACTTCCCTCAATTGATCAGAAATTCTTAAAACTTTCACTTTGGAGCCAATAGTAACAAGAGCCCTGAGAAGAACCTGGGAGGACAGCCAGGTGATCAGGGTTAGTTTCCGTTGGAGAGAAGACAGTATCTGACAGGCAGCTGAGGAGCTGGACCTTGGTCCTGGACTAACTGAGACAGGGGATGTGACACTGCCCCCATGCACACCAAGAATATGGAGGAAGAACATCCCAAGAAATGGAGAGGGTACTTTGAGAGGCTAGGGGTGGAAATCAAAGGCAGATAGGGGCCACCACAGTGCCCAGAGCACTGGACTGGGAGTCAGGGAGACCTGAATTCAAATTCTGCCTTAGGGGGCAGCTAAGTGGCGCAGTGGATAGAGCACCGGCCCTGGAGTCGGGAGGACCTGAGTTCAAATCTGGTCTCAGACCAGACATTTGACACTTACTAGCTGTGTGACCCTGGGCAAGTCACTTAATCCCAATTGCCTTGCAAAAAAAAAAAAAAAAAAGCAAATTCTGCCTTAGACAATGACTAGATCTGTGACCCATGGGCAAGTCATTTAACCTTGTTCACCATAATTCCTCATCTGTAAAATGAGGATAATCAGATCCCCTACCTCCCAGGGACATGTGAGGACCAAGTGAGATAATACTTGTGAAGCACATGGCAAACATTAAAGTGCTCTATAAATGGTAGTTAATGGTGTTGTTGTTGATGATGATGATGATGATGATGATGATGATGGTGATGTTGATGACGATGAAGGCTAGAGAGGAGACAGGATAAAACTTGAGGTGATAATAGTGAGAAAAAATATTTCCAGTGGAATCAATGAGCTCCTATGAGTGTCTGCCTGAGAAAACAAGAGCCATTCATTCCTATTACTCAAGTCTCTTAAGATGGAGAAGTAGAGACCTGTGACAGATGCAGCAGGTAACACGTTACGGCGGATGGACTGTGCAGTGGACGGGGGAGTCCCATAGATTTGCTTGGATACTCCAGGTCAGTGCTGCCTTCTCTCCTTGGAGGTGCTTCCTCAGTCCAGCCTCTCCCTACAGGTAGCCCAGGACATAGGCAGGGTCCACCCTAAGGTCTGGAGGGTGTCCTCTAAGCATTTTGCTGTTTCTTGTTCTCTCCTTCCTGGACTCATGTTAGTAGCTGCTACAATAGGGCTGTCCTTCACTGCCACACCTGCCCTGCCCTCCTGTGTATCTGTCATCATTTCCCTCCTTGTTATCTCTTCTCCATTGCAAATCCTTGTTGGTAAAGCATGGCAGCTGACCCATACTGGCCACATCTATTTGGCCACCTTGGAAGTTGTGAGCTGTGGCCATAGGACAACTTCAGGTGAATCTCTGGTCTTGAGAAGACAGTCTTTTATGTCTGGGGGCAGCTAGTGAGGAAATTGAAAGGATTGTTGTTGCAGCAAGTGGTGGTGGGAATTGACTCCATCTTGTGACTCAATTCTGGAACTGGCTCAGTTCCCTTTCTATTCAGTCACGGGTCTAGTCCAATTTCCATCCTGTGAGAAAAGTTTATTCAATTATGGGAATTGGAGGAAAACTAGCCCTGTGAGGCTGGAAAGCTGGACCCCCTCTACCTGCTACTTAGAGACTATTAACCAAGGACCTCAGTGACACTGACCAGAAACTCGGTCAGATCCAAAGACTGATGCAAGGAGCTTTCTCACAATTGTACATCTCAAGCAATCCATGTCTTATCTGAAAACTGGCCCCATAGTGATCAGTCAGTTATTGTTTCCATATTCCTTTGATTGTTTACAGACGCTAGGGGACAAGGGACACCTGTTTTTCTAATTTCAGGAAATTGCGCCTGTTCATTCTTCCCCTCCCAACTTAGAAAGTCCTTAATCTTTCCTCCAATTAGAAATCAGATTACCCAATCCTGTATTGTTTCCATTTAATTAGTCTTATTTGGTTGTTATTAATGTATAGAAGTCTGTGTGTCCTTCCCCCCATATTCAGAATTCAATACCAAAGCTGAGGAAGGCAACTGGTCCCAATTTGTTAGGCAATTGTCATGCATTGCTTAATAAATCGAAATGCTTGGAAGCTCCAACCTTCGTTTTTTTCATCTTTCATCCACAATACTTGGGATCCATGAAAGGATAATTTCCCCAATAGAATCCAGCCTGCTCTTTTCCTCCTGTTTCTTGCTTTAAAGTGGACTTACAGGATGTTTCACTGGGCCAGTCCTTGAGCCATAGCATGTTAGCCCTTAGGGATCACCCCAATCAGCTGCCTTGTCATACAGACCAGACAACCAAGATCTAAAGAACAGCTAAGCAAACAATTTCTTTTTCCATCTGCAGACACGTGTAGTGAATGCAGAGCCCCACTCCAGCTCAGCAAAACACCATTCCTAAAAAAAAATTAATTAATTAATTAAAGAAAACAAAAACAAAAAACAAAACACCATTCCTAAAAAAAATTAATTAATTAATTAAAAAAACCCAAAACACCATTCCTGAAGCCATAAATGCTCAGTCCCATTATTGGCCATGAGAGATCTTGGCAAAATGGCAGCCTCCACCTGCCTCAAATTATCTATTTGTGAAATGAAGAAAATTGCACTTGTCTGAAAGCTGCTTTGAGAATAAAAAGCACCAAAAAACAAGAGTAATTTGTGGAAAACAGAAGGCAGATTCTGTCATTACGAGAGGGAGTAGCTGAGAAACAAGAAAGTCCCTTCAGAAAAGCCAAGATTCATGGGTTGAATAAGAGGGATTTTCTTCCCTCTGAGACTGCCTGGCAAAAAGCATCCCTTCCTATCTATCACATTACCTGTGGGTGATCTTTAAAAGTCAGCATAGAGTCTGCCATCCTACAACCTGTTTTCTCACCCAGTGCAGACCTCCGGAGGGCCTTACTGTCTGTCCCTGTTGGGTCACCACTCATTCCATGATCCCCAGGGCCCTCCACTTCCTACTCTTGATACTAACCTGGGTGTCAGACTTCCCACCCGCTCACCGGGCACAGCATGTGGTGGGCTCATGACTGAATTTCCAAGGAGATCTTACAAAGCTGGTGGTTCTATGAAGATACTTGATAAGAAGGGAAGGAATTTTATTTAATGAAGAAAACAGAGGTAGTTCCAATGCTATATTGTGAAGTCTTATTTTCAGCAGGAAAGTAAAGGGACTTTGACTTCTGTACTCACTGAGTTTCATCTTCCATTCCATTCTTTGTTACTAAAACCTTGTGTAATCTGTCAGGATTCAACCACTGAGGAATTCATTCACATGTCCCTGGAATGATGCTGGTGATTAGTAGGGAGCAGGAACAACCTTGGGTTTCAGCAAACTAGCACAGCCCCCCCAAAAAGTGTCACACTTAGGGACAGATATCACTGTCACTGTCCAAGTTCTGGGGTTCTTGGCCAAATAAGCAGGGTCCAAGGCACAAGTTCTTAAGGTGCTCAGGGGATGGAGCTTTAGGCTGGAGACTTCCTGACTTCAAATCTGGCCTCAGGCACTTACTAGCTGTGTGACCCTGGGCAAATCAGTTAACCCTGTTTACCTCAGTTTCCTCATCTGTAAAATGATCTGCAGAAGGAAATGGCAAACCGCTGAAGTATCTCTGCCAAGAAAACCCCAGAAGGGATCACCTAGAGTCGGACACGAATGAACAACAACATTGAAAGGCAAAAAGCTGGGAGCTCTAAGTCTAGCAGTCCCAGAGAGCTCACAGTCTAACAAGGGAGACAATTTACAAACAATCCTGTACGAGCAAGAGGGAGGCACAGAAAATTGGAGGCATTAAGGGAAAGGTTCATGTGGAAGGCAGGATTTTAGCTGGGATTAGAAGGAAGCCCAGGAGATTTCTGAGGGAGGGAGAACGTGCCAGGCCAGAGAAGATGCTGCGGCTTAGGAGATGAAGCAAGAGGTCAATGTCATCGGATTGAAGAGCGTGTGGTGGGGTGCAAGGTGTGGGAAGACCAGAGTTGTGAAGGACTAAAAAGCCGAATGGATGCTGGAGGCAATATGGAGCCCCTGGAATTTACTGGGGTGGGGGAGGAGGGAGAGAGGTTAGACCTGCTCGTTGGGAAGCTCAGTGTGACAGCTGGTGGGGGATGGGCTGGAGCAGGAAGAGATCTGAGGCCAGGAGACCACTTGGCAGGTATTGCAATGGTCCAGGTGGGAGGTGACGAAGGCTTGTGTCAAGGTGGTGGCCATGTCAGAGGGAAGAAGGAGCATAGGCGATCATGTTGTAAAGGAAAAATTGGCAGGATTCCCTAGAGATTGGAGAGGTTGGGGCGAGGCTGGGGAGGTGAGAGAGAGTGAGGAAGACAGTTCAGGCATGGAGGGCGATGAGACCCTGCCCAGGAATAGCAAGGTTGGGAAGAGAGCAGGGCTTGGGGTGGGGTCGGGGGACAAGATCACGAATTCAGCTCTTGACCTGTGTCCTCAAGAAGGCTCTCTGAGAGGGATGGGGGATAAGGTACATCAAATAGAACCACTTGACTTCCATGTCTGGTAAACTCTACAATAGATAATTAAATGTGGGGTTGATGAGTGTTTAGAGCAGAAGACAGTAAGCCTCGGGAGCCAGGATGGGTTTGCTAAGAGAGAACCACACCAGCCTGATTCTTTTGCTGTTGTGGTTGTTAGAAGCCTTGCTTAGGGGAGTGTCATAGACATAACGTCTCTCCATTCGGACAAGACACTTGACGCAATCTGTCTTGAGGAGAAGACGGGTTAGCTCCCTTTGCACTTGGCTAAGCAATATCACCCAAAGAGTGGAGCTGAAGTGTCACCTCAGAGCTGGGGAGGGGTGGGGCAGCTAGGTGGCTCAATGAATAGAGCTCCAGAGGCCAGAGCCTTGGAGTCAGGAGGAACTGAGTTCAAATCCAGTCTCAGACACTTAACACTTACTAGCTGTGTGACCCTAGGCAAGTCACTTCACCCAGATTGCCTCACCAAAAAGGAAAAAAAAAAGCTGGTAAGGGGGCCTGCGACGTGGTTCTGTGGAGCCCCGTTACCTTCTCAGTCATCCTGCCCACATCCTGGATAAAGGTACAGAAAGCGCATTTATCCCTTCTTTGGAGGACAGACTCAGGAAGATGGCTGGTGAGGGGCAGAAGAGCCGGGGTCTGCGAGGGTCTCAGTCTCTTGGAACTATAGTGAAAGTTCTGCCTTCACAAGATTCAGTTTTGTAGAGACCAAAAAAAGGCCCGAGTTTGCCTTGTACACAACAGGTGTTTAATAAATGTTTGCTCTTTGGGGTTTTTGAATTGGGGGTTGGGGAGATCTGGCTGGACAGGAGAAGAAGACCAAGGGAGTTTAGTTGATTCTAAGTTCAGAGAGGCAACAGATTAACCTCATCTATGTTGAGTTTTTATTTATTTTGTCAGGCATTTCCCAACAACATTTGATCTGGTCTCCAGCTCCAGAGGTCTTGCTCTATTAGCACCAGAGTCACTGTTTCCCTTGTGTCTTTGTATCCCCAGCAAACAATAGGTACTTAATAAGTGATCTGGGTGCCTAGATTCTGACTTACCTCTCCCCTTGTCTTTGCTCTTTTTCTTCCACAGTACTCATGCTAATTACTTCCAACATTATTTCCACCATTAGCCAAGACAAGCTCCCCACTCTAAGGTTCTTTCTGTCCTCCCTCAGCAACCAAAGTTTGGTGAGCAAGCCCACCTTGGCTTTCTCCAAAGCTCTCAGTGCAGGGCTGACCACAGACCCAGGGCCAGTGGCCCATCTGCCAGGGTCCTAGCCAGGACTCCTGCTACATCACTGGGACACGTAACAGAGTCTGAGTTCAAACAGCTGTGGAGGGTTGCCTGGCAGCATCATTTTGATTACTCTCATGCTTCCAAGAGTGCTTTTGCGTGTTGGAGAGCTCACCACATACACACACACACACACACACACACACACACACACCATTCTCAAACCTCATCTCAAGGCTGCTCAGTCATGAGCTCTCTGATCAGAGTATGGAGCAGGGTGATGTATTCTCTCCCTCTCGCCAGTCTCCAGTACTGTGGGGGATCCCAGGAATCATCCAGGAATGAGACAGGCAGAGGCTGGCAGTGTGGGGCTGGCTGCCTCCCTCTGCCCTCCTTTTCTGGGAGACAGAAGTCAATCCATCACTTCCTGGCATAGCTGTTTTCTCAATGGTCTTTCCAGGACCTAGTTCTTCCCTTCCTTCCCTGCCCTTAAAGGGGACCAACTACATTTCTTCTTGAATACTCTGTCATTTTTAAAAAATTAATTTAATTTTTAAATTTATTTTATTTTTGGTTACATTTTGAGCTCTAAATTGTCTCTCCTCACCCAATGCTGCACTAGAGAAGGCCAACATTTGAAATAGAAATACATGTGGAACCATGCCATACGTCCTTCCATAGATGAGCTCTTTGGAGGTGGACAGTATCTTCCCTCATAAGTCCTTCAGAATTGATTTGAATGTCCATATTGCTCGGAATAACTTAGTCACTCACAGTTACTCTTTGAACAATATTGCTGTTACTGTATACAATGTTCTCCTAGTTTTGCTCATTTCACTTTATATTATTTCATGTAAGTCTTTCCATGTTTTTCTAAAATCAACCAGCTCATCTTTTATCACAGTGCAGTAGTATTCCATCGTAATCATATGCCACAACTTGTTCACTTATTCCCCAACTGATGGGCATCCCCACAATTTCCAGTTCTTTGCCACCACAAATAGAGCTGCTATCAGTATTTAGAACATAAAGGTTCTTGTTCTTCTTCCCTGATCACCTTGGGAAACAGACCTAGTAGTGATATTTCTGGGTCAGAGGGCATACATAGTTTTATAGCTCTTTGGACATAGTTCCAGATTGCTCTCCAGAATGATTGGATCAGTTATCCGTCTCCCAATTTTTCCATGTCCCCTCTAACATTTCTCATTTTCCCCTTCTGTCATTTTAGTCAATCTCATAGATGTGAGGTGGTACCTCAGAGTTGTTTTAATTTCTCTACTCAATAATAATTTAGAGCACTGTTTTCATATTACGATAGGTAGCTTTGATTTCTTCTTCTAAATATTGTCTGTTCGTATCCTTTGACTATTTACTAATTGGGGAAAGAGTCATGTTCTCATAAATTTGACTCAGTTCTCTACATATTTAAGAGATGAGAGCTTTATCTGAGAAACTGCTATAAAATCTGACCCCTCTCCAATTTTCTGCTTTCCTTCTAATCTTGACTCCGTTGGTTTTATTTGTACAAAACCTTTTTAATTTAATGTGATCACAAAGGAGAGCTTTTATATTTCACAATGCTCTCTATCTCTTCTTGATTCATAAACTCTTCTCTTACCCATAAGTCTGATAGGGGATGTGTTCCATACTCCTCTGATTTACTTACGATCTCTTGCTTTATGTCTAGGTCATATATTCATTGTGACATCATCTTGGTAAATGGTATAAAATATCAGTACTTGGTTTCTGCCAGACTGCTTTCTAGTTTTCCCAACAATTTTGTGAGGTCTTGTCCCAGAAGGGGGAGTCTTTGGGTTTATCAAACGCAAGATTATTATGATCATTTGCTGCTGTGTCTAGCCTACTCCACTGATCCACCATTCTAATTCTTAGCCAGGACCAGATTGTTTTGATAGTTACTGCCTTATGATACAGTTTCAGATCTAGCACAAGTCATGTTTTTTAAAGTGGGAATTTATGAAAGCCAACTAAGCCCCCTGTGTCACTGGGAGAATCCAAAGCTGGCAGGGAGAGGTGCTTGTCAGTCTAGGGAATGAGCCCCTACCACCACGGATGTCAGAGCTCACTCTGCCTCCTCAGCTCCCCAATCCTTTGTCCCCGGATAAGTAACAGAATTATCAGGGACAGCTTTTTAAGAGGAGGGGGGTGGAATCAGGAGGAAGGCGACTCAAGAGCAGGTTGTGCCATGGAGTGGACATAGTCTCATGGTTGGGGCGAGTTGGCTAGGTTGCCATCCATGCTCTGTCTCTGGGTCCCGTGTTCGATCGTACCAGCCAGGATTCCTGCAGCACGCCAGCCTGGTTAAAGCAGTACTCACAGATGTCACCTGTTCGGGCTGGGGTCTGACTGCCCACCCACTCCCACCTTCAGTGGTCACAGGATCATGAGATCCCCGGCTTGGAGCTGAAAAGGACCTGAGGGGCTGTGGGGTCCATTCTTCTTGTTTTCCAAAGGGAAAAACTGAGGCCCAGAAGGGGCAGGGACCCAATGGCTCCACATCTCCCCCAGGGCTCTGATTCTATCCTCTGGGGCAAGCAGACCCAAGGCAATCCCTCTGCCGCTGATCAAGCTCCAGACATCCAAAGACAGGTGCCCTCTGAGACTGCTTTTACACGCTAGATTCTGCCCGCTCCTTTGGCAGGTCCTGATATGACTGGGGCTCCATTGTGGTTCCGAGAACCGAGTATGGCGCTCCAGACAAGGTCTGAGGGGGGAGGAATCCCATGAGGCTTTGCTCTTCTTATTCCTAGAACATATTCCTATCTTCAAACAGCCCAAGTCCAATAACTCGTTCAGTTTCTTGGCTTCTACCATTTACTTATATTGAGGTTACCACACACACACACACACACACACACACACACACACACACACACACACAAACACAAACAGATCTTCAGACAAATAACTGTCTAAAAAGCCCTGCCTCCACCATCTTATACCTATTACATTAAATTGCTTTTTCATGCCCAAGGGCAACACTTTACATTGATTCCAACTGAATTGCATCTAACCCAATTCAGCCTAGTGCTCTAGCTGTCAATGATTCTCTCGGACCGACTCTGTTCTCCAGCGTGTTAGCTCCCCCTCCCACATTTCACCCAAACATTCCTTCTCCATAACTCAAGCTGCTCCCAAGCTCCCTTAATCTCCCCTCTCTGACAACTCCTTCATCTTTAGCTCAGCTAGCACCAGCCCAGAGGCCACTTCCTAACACTCCTAGTTAGGCCCTGGGGAAATACAAGCATCTGCTGCCCTTGGGAGTCTTGGGGCCCAGTTGTGGCTGCCTTCTGTCTTCTTAGGCCCAGAGCATCCCCAGCTTCTGATGCCCACTGGAAGAAAGCACGTGGAACCCCAAGGTCATCGTAAATTGGCATTGTAAGTCACTGGGCCATGGGAGAATGGTTCAAGAGCCTTTTGTTGTACAGATGGGGACACTGAGGACAAGAGAGGGGAAGTCACATGCCCAATGTGACCTCAAGTCATGTTTTTTCCATGGATACTCCTGCCTTGGTGACCACATACCCCATAAGGAATACCTTGGCTTGGGCAGCTGCAGTGATGATTTTCAAATGCTGGCAGGTCTTCATGGACCCTTTTCTAAATTTTGTTTTTTCCTAATTACACATAAATATTACACATAAATAATTACACATAAATATTTAAAAATTACACATTAAATTACACATTAAATAATTAAAAATTATTTTAAAATTACACATAAATAATTTTTCCTAATTACACATAAAACAAAAATTACACATAAAAACAATTTTAACATTCTCTTTTCAAATTTTGGGTTCCAAATTCTCTTCCTCCTTCCCCTCCCCGTCGCTGAGAAGATAAGCAATTTGATATAGGTTATACATGTATAGTCACAAAAAACAAATTTCCATGTAAGTAATGCTGTGAAAGAAAACACAAACAAAACGAAAAAAAAAATAAAAAAAATAAAGTCAAGAAAAAATGTCAATCTACTGTTTGATAAACCCAAAGACCCCACCTTCTGGGATAATACACTATTTGACAAAAACTGCTGGGAAAACTGGAAAAGAATATGGAAGAAACTAGGCATAGATCAAAATCTCACACCATATACCAAAATAAAGTCAAAATGGGTTCATGATTTAGATATAAAGGCTGATACTGTGAGCAAACTGGGAGAGCAAGGAATAGTTTACCTGTCAGATTGATGGAGAATGAAAGAATTTGTGATTAAACAAGAGATAGAGAACATTATGAGATTCAAAATGGATAATTTTGATTATATTAAATTGAAAAGTTTTTGCACAAACAAAGCCAATGCAACCAAGATTAGGAGGGAAGCAGAAGACAGGGAAAGAATTTTTATAACAGGGACAGCTAGATGGTGCAGTGGTTAGAGCTCCAGCCTTGGAGTCAGGAAGATCTGAGTTCAAGTCCAGCCTCACTTGACACTTATTAGCTGTGTGACCCTGGACAAGTCACTTAACCCTGACTGCCTCACCAAAAAGCAAAATAATGATAATTTTTAAAAAGAATTTTTAAAACCAGTATCTTTGATAAAGGCCTCATTTCTAAAATATAGAGAACTAAATCAAATTTATAAGAATACAATCATACGAATGGGAAAAGGACTCATATGTACAAAAATATTTATAGCAGCTCTTTTTATGGTGGCAAAGAACTGGAAACTGAGGGGATGCCCATCACTTGGGGAATGGCTGAACAAGTTGTGGTGTATGAATGTAATGGAATACTATTGTGCTATAAGAAATGACAAGCAGGCAGACTTCAGAAAAACCTGGAAAGACTTGTATGAACTGATGCTAAGTGAAGTGAGCAGAACCAGGAGAACATTGTACACAGTAACAGCCATGTTGTCTAATGACTGACTTTGATAGAATTAACCCTTCTCAGTAATACAAGGATCTAAGACATCTCCAAAGGCCTCATGATGGAAAATGCTATCCACATCCAGAAAAAGAACTATGTAGTCTGAATGCAGATTGAAGCATATTATTTGCTCTCTCTCTCTTTTTTTGTTTCTTCTTTCTCGTAGTTTCTACCATTGGATCCAATTCTTCTTTGCAACATGACTAATGTGAAAATAGGTTTAATGTGAATGTATATGTTGAGCCTATATCAATTTACATGCCGTCTTGGGGTGGGGGAGGGGAAGATGGGGAGAGAATTTGGAACTCAAAATCTTATGGAAGTGAATGTTGAAAACTAAAAATAAATAAATAAATTTATTTTAAAAAAATAAAGTAAAGAAAAAGTATTTTCAATCTGCATTCAGGCTCTACCATTTCTTTCTCTGGAGATTGACAACACCTTCAGAATTTTCTTGGTTTATTGTATTGTTGAGAATAGCTAAATTGTTCACAGTAGATCATCATACAATATTGCTGTTACTGTGTACAACGTTCTCCTGTTTGTTCTGTTTGTTTCACTTTGCATCAGTCCATACGAGTCTTTCCAGGTTTTTCTGAAGTCCGCCTGCTCGTCATTTCTTATAATACGATAGTATTCCATGGCAATCATACACAACAACTTGTTCAGCCATTCCCCAATTGATAGACATCCCCTCAATTTCCAATTCTCTGCCACCAGCAAAAGAGTTGCTGTAAATGTTTCAGTACATACAGGTCCTTTTCCTTCTTGTTTTTTTATCTCTTTGGGATATGGACCTAGAAGAGGTACTGCTGGGTCAAAGTATACGCATGGTTTTATAGCCCTTGGGGCATAGTTTCAAATTGCTTTCAAGAATGGTTGGATCAGTATACCACTTCTCCAACAATGCATTAGTGTTTTAATTTTCCCACATCGCCTCCAACATTTGTCATTTTCCTTTTCTGCATTGACCTTTTCCCAGCAGAAATGGCCCACAATGCATCAGGACCATCAGGGGCCAGGTACAGTCATCAAAACCAGAGACAGATTTTACTGCAGCGTGTTCACTCAGGGTATGACAAGCGCCACCGTGCTTAGCTGCCTAAACCCTCAGATCATCCCTGGTGAAATCCCAATCTGTCCATTTTACTTCTTAACTGTTAGGACAAGCCTTTACCAGCTGTAGTCAGGGCTTGGGGATATCTGCAAATTTCCATGGCCAGGCACTCCCTGTCCCCAGGGCCTTCCCCAGGGGCTGTGTGACTGCTCTGAGTAAACAAAAGGGCTTTAGTGACCCCGCAGGGTCTCAAGACCTTCCAGAAGGCTTATCTTCTGACTTAGAGGTGTGTTGGCATCTGGGCTGGAGGATCCCCCTTCCCCCATCAAGTCACAGTATCTTGACATATATGCAGCAGGTATAGACAGCTTTTCTGAGGAGTTTTGTCTGAGTAAAGGAGGAGAGCTATAGCACTTGAAAAAATGTTAGACTCTAGTTAGAGGGTTTTTTTAAGGATGGGGAAAACTTGAGTGTGTTTGGGTGCGGTAGGGATGGAGCCAGTTGGAGGCTGGGGAGAGAGTGCAGAAGGGGAGCGCCAAGAGGGTAGACAGGGATTGCCCTGTTTTGTTTTCTTATTTGCATCTCCAGCACTTAGCACAGAGCCGAGAAGACAGTCAGGCTCAATAATGCTTCTCAGCCGAATGATTTGGGGGGTCCGGTAAGGGACGGCGTCTCCCTCTGGGCGCTACGAAGCCTCTTTAGCCAGGGCAGCGGGGTTTCTTAAGTGGGGATGGGGGGCAGGAGAGGAGAAAGGGCGTCTGAACACGTTTCCTTTGTAAACCTCCCGATTTTATTTTGTGTTTTTACAAACATGATTCTAAGAAGGGGTCCGTGGACTCCACTGCCTGATCTGGCTGCCCAAGGGGGCTAAGTTACACAAACCAGGTGGTAAAAGCACGGAGTAGGGGAGATTCAGCCGGGTCCCTCAGAAGTAGTCATTCTGGAGCTCTTGTGTTTGAGATCACTGTTAAGGATTATTTTTCGCTGCACCGATTATTTTTTACTTTATGTCTACTAAGCCAAGAACTTCCCAGGCAGCCAGAGTGTTGGAGTTGGGAGGGACCTGGGAGGTGAAGGAGCAGAAGCCAGAGCTGAGTAGACATCACTGAAACTCGGTCTCCTACCCTTGGCTGGGAGACGTCTGGAGGTCAAGGGACTCACCAGCTTCCAAGGCAGCTCCTTCCACCTGGGGAGGGCTCGGTGAATTCTAGGAAAGCTTGTACTTAATTTAGCTCTTTGCAGCTTACATACCTAATGCTCTGAGGCCAAGCAGAGCAAAGCTAATCCCTCTTCCAAGGGGTGTGAGGGAGCTTCAAATCCTTGGAGACCGTCATCATGTTCCCCTCCCCCCAGTCTTCTCCCGGCTAAACACTCCACTTCCTCCAATTAATTCTTGTCAGGTTGGCATTCAGAGCCCTCCTGCACCCTGGCTGCCCTCCACCAGATCCTCGCCCGCCCATCAGTATCATTCCTAAAATGTGACGTCCAGAACCTGAGAAATACTCCAGTTGTGATCTGACCAGGGCAGTGTGGCAGAATGACAGCCTCCCTAAGCGGCAGACACTGCCTCTCTGAACACAGCCTGGGGCTCGCAGGCAGATGGAGTACCTCCTTCTGCAGCCAGTTCTGGCCCCATGACGTAGGAGAGGACTCTACCATCTGACGCCTTCCTAAAACCACGTGGGACCACAGAAAGATGCTTCAAGATTTCAAGGACCCAGGGTTTCATGAATGTGAGGACCCTTCTCTGACATGGATGCAGCCTTTTCTGCCTCAGTAGACAGTCTTCTACGGGGTGCACTGTATAGAGCAGCACGCTTGGAATAAGGAAGACTTATCTTCCTGAGTTCAAATCTGGCCTCAGACACTTAGTAGCAGTATGACCCTGGACAAGTCACTTCACCCTGTTTATCTCAGAGTTGGACACAACCACCACCACAACAGATAAATAATATTGGGGAAGTAACCATTGAATATTGGGGGGGACACAATAAGTTTGTATAGGAGAGCAAATAGCCTTAGGGAACATTACCCTGAAATTTTGGGGTCAACCCTAGGACCCTGATGAAGGCACAGCCAAGCTCTGGGAACCTGAGTGGCTAGTTGGTGTTTAAATTGGGTTAACACCTCCCCGCCCAGAGCCTCTCCAGGTGCTACCTGCAGATGGGTAGATCGAGGCCAGGGATGGACACTGAAAGCTTCCTGAAGGCAGAGGCTGGTTCTCATACACATTTGTGCCCTGCTTAGAGTCTAACAGATAAAAGACACTCAGAAACATTTGGCAAATGAATGAAGGGATTCTTGGATGGCAGAGCTGAGGCTCCACACTGGGTTGAATCTAGGTCCCCGAGCAGCTGGTGTCCACTCTCCCCCGCCCAACACTGCCTTTGTCCCAGTGATATATATATGAGGGCATTCTATATCAGTCCTAAACAAACAGATTGAAACTTTGAGAAAATTCAGAGATGCACAAATGACACAAAACAGGAAGCCTGGAAGAAAACCAGGTCAAGACTGAACAGGGACTGGCCCAGAAAGCCTACGTGGCTGCTTTACCTCTGACTGATGTGATCCCACCAGTGTGAAGCAAAGAGAATGGGCCAGGTCAGAAAAGGAGGGCAGGGTCATCTATTTGTGCTCCAGAAGGCCAATAGGTTGGATAAAAAGCCCCATGAAATCATGGTCCTAGAGGGGGCCCTGGGGCTGCCCTCTCAGCCCCCCACTCTGAGGGCAGGCGGGCAGAGGCACAGACAAGGCTGGCTCCCAGCAGCCGGAGCAGCCCGGGCTGGGGGATAAATTGGACAAATTCATCATCGGGTCGGGACTGTGGGAGTGAATGTAATCAGGGCCATGCCAGGAGCCCGCACATATTACACCCATCCATCTTCAGCTTTGATTGAAAAAAACCCCATTCTGAGAGAATGCTTGAAGCTAAAGGATGCTAACACAACTCTCATCGGGGGCTGCGGGCCTGTCTTGGTGATTTAGAGGTGAGGGGCTCGCTTACATGTCCCCAAGCAAGTAGCCTAGGCCTAGAGGGTATGGGATATTTGAGTTAAACAGAGCAGATTTCACACACACACTCACACTCACACTATCACACACACTGACACACACACACACTCACATTCACACACACTGACACACAGACACACACTCACACACACACACACACACACACTCTCTCTCACACACACAAAATACCCCCCCCAATTTGGCATTCAAAGCTCTTTATCACCCGCCCCTCCAGTCTCCTTACACTCCTCCCACCCCCCATTCTTTGAGCCAGTGAGGCCAGCCCGGCTCTCCTACGCACAAGACCCTCTCCAGCCATCCCCTGCCTGAAACCACTGACCTCTCTGGCTTTCTTTCCAATCCCAGCCCAAAGCCCCTCCTGCAGGAAGCCTTCCCCAACCCCTCTAATGGCAGTGGCCTGTTAATCATCTCCTCTTGATCCTGGACCTAGCTTGCCTGCACATGGCTGTTTGCTCGTCTCTTCTGGTGGGCAGGGACTCTTTCGTCTCTTTTTGTAACCTCAGGGCTGTGTGCAGAGCCGGGCACAGAACTGGTGTTTCATCCTTTTCGTGCGCCCTCTTGGGGTTTTCTTGGCAAAGACCCTTCTCCAGCACATCACAGGCACTTAATAAATGCTGCCTGATTGATTGATTGTTCATACCCCTCCCCTCTGCTTCTGCCGACCTGACCCAGAGGCAGGTTCCCAACTTCTCATCAGCCCTTGGTGGCATGGCCGTAGCTAGTGCTAGGGGACCCCACCGTGGTCCTCCGCTGGGTCTTGACAACGCCTCGACAACGCCTCTTTCTAAAGCCCCTCTTCACTCACCGACCTACTTTCCTGACATTAAGTCATGGTCCTTGTAGAGAAGGCCGCTAGGGGGAGCCATAGTGCACGAGCTCTGGGCCTGGAGTCAGGAAGCTCTGGGTTCAAATCCAGCCTCAGACACTTACTAGGTGTGTGCTTCTGGGCAAATCATTTCACCTTTGTTTGCCTCAGTTTCCTCAACTGTAAGATAAGGATAATAATAGTACCTACTTTTAGGATTGTTGTGAGGTTACAATAGATAATATTTGTGAAGCACTTAGCACAGTGCTGAGCACACAGTAGGTGCTTATAAATGTTTGTATCCCAGTATGCCATATAGACTTCCCTCCTCCTTGGGACTGGCGAGGGGGAAGGGTGTGCAGGTGGGCCATAAGGGCTGGGATGGCCAGTGCTGCCTCTGACCAGGGTTCTCTGCCCTCTGTTCCCCTCCTCTGACCTGAGTTTGCCCCATGTGGCAGAACTCCTAATTCTGACTTAGGGGGGCAGAACTACCATGATAAATAAGCACAGCTCTCTGTCCTCAGGGGGCTCCCCAACCATCTGAGGACTAGACATACTCGATGTCTAGCCAGAGAATGGCCCTGACTGGGCTCGGGTCTCAGCCTTGCCCCCTGAGGGAGGCTCCCCGGCTGGCCTGGGAGGGAGCCCACTTTAAGGCTGAGAAGGATATCCGCAGAGAATCCAGAGGAGGGAGGTGGATTCTACCCTACGCTTGTCTTCTGGCAGAAGTACCTTTAACTATTCCAAAACAGACCAAATATGTCTCATTCTTGAGCCTTTATGCATAAAAGCAAGCCCCTGCTCCTGGTTTCCCAGGATCTCAGAGCTGGAATGTCCCCCTCTCCCAAGGCATCTGGTCCAACCTGTTCCCAGACAGAAATCATCCCGACAAGTGGGCATCCTCTCCAATGACAGGGAGCTCACTACCTGTTGAGGTAGTCCCTCCCACTCTGGAACCACTCTATCTACGACAGCCAAGTAGAGTGAATTCACGATACTGCCCAGCCTGCAGCAGAGACAAAATGGGGAAACTGACTCCACTCAAGTGGGATTCCTCCCCGCTCGGCCTATGGGACTGGAAGAAGAGTGAGCCACGGGCCCAGAGGTCAGCTTGGACCTGACCCTGCCTGCGCAGTTTCCAAGTTAGTACAAAAGAGAGACGGGGAGAAGGACACAGGGTAGGCAAAGGGAGGTGAGATGCTTGCAGCAGCTGGGACAGGGCCGGGCCTCCGGGCCAGCAGCGAGGCTGGCTACGCCAGGGATCTGGCTGTAGCTGAACATCCAGCAGTGAGGAGAAGGAGACGCCCAAATCCTGGTTTCTGGTAGCTGCTCTTGAGCAGGGCTGGACCGGGCCCAGATGCCCCAGGGCCTGAGGCCCCGACCCTCTGGACACTGACCCAGACAGGAGGCCTCTGGTGACACCTGCTACCTCCTAGCGGGCCAGAGTCCAAGCTCTAATGGTGTGCAGGAGCCCCCGGGGTTTGGGGGCCTGTGGACAAGTTTGGGAGGAGCTGCGGGCACTCGGCTGTCCCAGAGGGGGTACAAAACACTGTTTTATTCCTTTGTACTCCATGGGCACTTCCCGATATCTGCCCGTGTGACCCACCCAGCTAGATCTCAGCTAGTTGTGGGAGTCCTCACAGGAGGTGGTGCTGAGCCAATATTCCAGGGAGATAAAGCACACCCTGGAGCAATGGGCCTCGGAGCCCTGGCAGCTGGCCAGCGCTGGGGGCAGAGGTCACTAGCTGCCCTAAGACAGCAGCGCCAGAAGCGGTGGAACAGCTCAGCTGAGAGCCTGGAGGCTGCCAAGCACTGAACAGAGCTTGTCTGCTGTAACCCTGGGGTGTAAGCCTACGCTGACCCCCAGAAGTCAGAAAGGCCTGAGCCCCAGGCACTGACAGCAAGAGACTTACCTCCCTCAGCCTCGGTGTCCTGATCTGATAAAACAGCCCCCTTCCAGGGCTGCTGGGAGATCACACGTGCCGAGCCCTGCAGACCGCTCGGCTCCTCTAGGAGAAAGGGCCGCCTCCTGGCGATGTCGTCCTCCTGTTGGGTCCTTCATCCCCTGCTTCTGCTTATTACACGTCTGTCTCTCCTGGTCTTCTGTTGGCTGCATGCTTCAGCCAGGGAAGCGTGAAGGGGTGACGGAACCGCCATCATTTACATTAGAGGCAGTATCCATGAGCAGGCAGAGTCAAGCAGTCCTGTCACATCCCGCCGCACACACTTGCGAGCTACGAGACCCTGGACGAGTCACTTGACTTCTGAGCCTCAAAGGTCTCCCTCCCGAGGGGAGTCCTCGCACCGAAGATGCTATGGGAGGAAAGCCAAGGGAGGGGCAAGTGGAACACAGCCAAAGGCTGCCGGCAGCCTCCCCCCCACCTCGTGGACCTAAGCTGACCAGTGGTAGCTGAGTCAGGCAGAATGAAGGGCTGACCAACGGATGATACAGCCCCTCCAGGTACTGCGGGACTGGAAGGCGCCCAACAGAGAACCAGGACACCTCCCACTGTCTCTCTGGGTCTCTCTGTCGATGTCTCTCTGTCTCTCTGCCGATGTCTCTCTGGGTCTCTCTGCTGATGTCTCTCTGTCTCTCTGCCGATGTCTCTCTGGGTCTCTCTGTCGATGTCTCTCTGGGTCTCTCTGCTGATGTCTCTCTGGGTCTCTCTGTCGATGTCTCTCTGGGTCTCTCTGCTGATGTCTCTCTGGGTCTCTCTGTCGATGTCTCTCTCTGTCTCTCTGCCGATGTCTCTCTGTGTCTCTCTGTCGATGTCTCTCTCGGTGTCTCTCGGATGCTCTGCTGCTGCTGGGCCCTCTTCGATTACCTCCAATTTATCAGACAGATAGAGGTAGATAGAGAAGGCAACGGAGGCAGATCGTGTTTGTCCACAGTTGTTAGCAGTCTTCTCTGGCTTTGGGCTGTGAGGCCCTCGAGGGCAGGTGCTCATTTGTCTTCCTTTATAGCCCAGTGCCTGGTACATAGTAGGCACTTCGCGATTGCTCGCTGACTCACAGTTTTGTGTCTCTGTGCGTCTCTGCCGCCATCCCAATGCTCTATTCGTCTGGCACTGCTGCTACTCGCTTTCTCTCCGTGGTCTTCCTTTGTGGACCTCCCTCCATCTGTCTGCGTCCTGGGTTCTCTGGAGAGGACGGGACAAGATGCAGGCTTGTTTGTGCCTGGCCCCACAAGCCTTTGTGGAGAGGCCCAGATGTTGCTGGGCTCTCTTCCCCTGCTCAGCCAGCTGTGTTCACCTACCAGAGTCTCAGACAGAGAGGGGCGGCCCAGCGCCGGCCAGCTGGATCCCAGCGCAGCTTGCCTGAGAGAGCCTGACAAATTATGGATCCATTAGCTAAATCCCTCCAGGGCATTTCAATGAGAGGTTTTTGTAAATCACGGATAAAGAGGCTCTTCCCCAGCCCTGCTACAGATGGACCCCAGGCGCTCGGCTGGGTTCTCCAGACAACACCATGGAACCCCAGCTCCCCAAGTAGATGCAGAGCCCCTACTCCTGCCAGGGCCCTGGAAGCAGGGTCTGAGGGACTTCAAGAAATGCTGTCCCATGCTGACATCAGAGGATCAGCTCGGGACAGAGAAGGCGCAGCCTGACGCAGCTGCAGGGGCGGTAGCTTTTCCTCTCCAGTTGGCATCGGCAGGGACCTGGGTCTGGATCCCACCTCTGATCCTTGCTAGCAGGGTGTTCCTGGGCTAGTCACCCCAACCCCCAGAGCCTCAGTTTCTTCACCTATAAAATGTGGCTAATGACTCCTGTAGTCCCTACCTTACGGGGTTATTTCAATGTTCAAATGAGACAATGAAGGTGAGTCCTCACAACTGGCCTCCAAGCATGAGCTTGGCCCAAGAAGACAGAACCCTTACTGAAGCGCCAGAGAGGCCCTAAGGGGTTCACTCACCAGAGGCAGGGATGGCGGTGGGGCTCCTCTGGGCTCAGCTCTCTCCTTCTGTAGCCTCCTGGCTGGCTTCTGTCCCGAGGGCTCTCTCCAAAGCCCTCGGTTACTGGGTCTCCAGGGCCAGTGGCCTTTTCTCAGTGCCCATCCTTCTGGACTTCTCTGCAGTGCTGGCCTCTGCTGATCACCTTGCCATGCTCTTCTCTCTAGGTTTTCACGACCTGGCTCTCTCCTCTCCAGCTGCCCACTCCTCCTCCCTCTCCATCCGAGTCATGCCCACATCCTGTGGCTGCCTCCTGGCAGCTGTGTCCTCTTCTTCACTAGCTCTGTGCATCCAGCCCCAGCCTCTCTCCTGAGCTACAGTCCCATTCACTGACTGCTCTTTGGACATCCCAGACTCACCAGGTCCAGAACAGACACCATTGTCTTTCTCCCAAGCCCTCCCACTCCACAACGTCCTTATAACCCAGGATAGCACCTGTGGGGGCCTCTTCAATCCCTCACCTGCACTCACACCCCTTCCCACCTGTTGCCTTCACAGCATTTCTCCTATCTGTCTCCTGGTCTACACCCACAGCCACCCCTGCAATGCTTTCATCACTTTTCTCCTGGACCATTGCACTGGCCTCTCCCCGCCTGACATCCTCCCACTCCAATCCACCCTCCACCAGCCACTAAAGTGGTTTTCTTCAAGTGCCAGCCTATATTCCCACTCAGTAAGCTCCAAGGGCATCCTCTGCTTCAAGCCCTACCCCTTCCTACCTTTCCAGCTGTCTTATACTTGACTTTCCTGCATGTGCTGTGCAGTTTAGCTATTCTGGTCCCTTCCTTGTATCTAGCACTCCATCTCCTGACTCCACATCTTGGCATTCACTGTCCCCTATGCCTGGCATGCCTTCCCTCTTTACCTTTTCCTCTTGGCTTCCCTGGCTTCCTTTAAGCCTCAGTCCAAACCCCTTTCCAGGGACCCGCACCACTTCAAACCCTCTCTCCCACTGTCTTGACCAGCTCTTGGCTGCACCCCTTGTCAGGGTCTCAGAGGCAGCCAGCCCATCCCTTTGCTCTCCTTCCCTCCACCCGGGGCTTCCTGCAGACTTCCCTCCCTAATGACAGAAACTTCATCCTCCCCGTCACCAGCTCAGGGAGCCAGAAGCTGCCCTCGGCTCTTCGCTCTTCCTTATTCTGGGCACTCAGGTCTTGGCACACTGGCCACATCCTCACTAGTCCATGGCCACACCCTTCATTCAGGCCCTTGGCTACTGGACCAGCGCAAACTGGGAAGTGAAGCAACTCACGTCTGCGAGAGCTGCCTGGGCACCAAGGTCTGGTCATTTACCCAGAGTCCCACGGGGTCCCAGTATGTGACAGAGATGGAACCTGGAGTCAAGTCTTCCTGAGTGTGAGGTTACTCCACTGCGTCATGGAGGAGGAGGGGGAGGGAGGGGAAAGAGGAAAAGGAGGGGGGGAGGGAAAAGTAGAGGAGGGGGAAGGAGGAGGGAGAGGAGGAAGAGGAGGAGAGGGAAGAGGGAAAGGAGGAGGGGGAGAAGAGGGAGGAGGAGAGGGAGGGGGAAGGAGGAGGACGGGGAGGAAGGCACATAATGTTGGTAGGCTCTAAGCTGGGAATCAGAGCATCAATTCTACTTTATCATTGGCCAACTGAATGACATCGTTCCAACAGAAACTCTCGAGAGCAGGTACTTGGTGTTGTTGTTGGGGGTGGGGGGTGAGGATGGTGGACGTCCAGTGCAATAGAGCACTGGACCCAGAGTCAGGAAGACCTCAGTTCAAATCTGGCCTCAGACACTTACTAGATGTGTGACCCTGGGCAAGTCACTTCTGTTTGCCTCAGTTTCCTCAACTGTAAAAAGAGGATAACAATAGTACTTACCTCCTAGAGTTGTTGTGAGGATCAAAGGATACGATATTTGCAAAGCCCTTAGCACAGTGCCTGACGCAATCAGTCATTAAATAAATACTTGTTTTGGGGGCAGCTAGGTGGCGCAGTGGATAGAGCAGTGGCCCTGAAATCAGGAGGACCTGAGTTCAAATCTGGCCTTAGACCAAACACTTGACACGTACTAGCTGTGTGACCCTGGGCAAGTCACTTAACCCCAATTGCCTAGCAAATAAATAAATAAGTACATACATACATACTTGTTTCTTCTACTCCATTTCTTCTTCCCTCCCCCCACTTCCTGGCATATGGTATCCAGTAGGTACTTAATAAGTGCTTATTGGATCAGCCCCTCTCCCCTCCCTGAACATCAGTTTCCTATCTGACAGAAGGAGGCAGTTGGACTTTGTGGCCTATAAAAGTTTATGATTGACTATCACCTAAAACATCCATTCAGATGCTTTTTCATGATTTTCTCTGCAGGTCAGGGGAGCCCAAAGGAAGAGGAGCCCTCTAGGAGGTCTCCATGCACTTGGGGGCTGCTGTCACGGCACATCTGTGCTGGAGGAGTTGAGTCCCTGGGGAAGAATGTTCTGACCTTCTTGGGATCTGGAATCTGGAATGGGGGAGGGGCTCTGGGATGGTCTGACTCTAGCATAAGGTTCTGGTCCTGGTTCTATACAGGGGTCCCCCAGGGAGGCCCACACCCTGATGCTGTCTGCTTCTGAGTGCTGAGGAATGACATAAAAATGCAGTTTGGCAAGGGGAGAAACAAGTGTTCCTCTTTAGATATGTATGAAGGTTACAAGGCCGGGTTCCTTCCGCTGGAACCTTTCAGGAAAGCTAGAGGTTGAAAGACAAAATGAGGCTCGGCTCCGTCGAGCCCGGATGCTTGTCCCTCACCAGCTCCTGTCCTCTTCAGTGGCCTCTCAGCACTCTCACCTCTCCGGTATAAACTAAAGGGATGGTAAAAATAAAACAACCTCCCCTTCCTTATCTACAAAATGGGAATAATAATGATAATATTTGTGTTATTTACTGCACAAAGGGCTGCTTCACTTCACTCAAAGCACTGTATTCATGGTGGTCACCTTTTGATACCTCAGTGGGTCCATGATCTCATCAGCTGGGACACCCCTTCCTCAACTGAAACCCATCCCCATGCATTCCGTGTCCCCACACCCTTGTCCTGCTCTACTCTACGGATCTCCCCAGTGCACCAGAATCTTCTCAAAGGGGCTTCCTCTTTTGTGGGCATCAGGGCAGCCCTCAGTCTGTCTAGTTGTCATTGCTCATGTTTCCTGCATGGCCAGCCCATCTCCTCTTCCAATTGTGCCTATCATGGAAGGTGCCTTTTACATTATTTCTTAATGTGCTGTGCCCACAATGCATTCTTCTGTTGACTTTGGCTCACCTGTGATCTTCATTCCTTGCTGATTACAGTCTAATATTCACAGCCACATAGCAACCCTGAAAGAATACTGATGCTACAGAGATGGACGTTGGTATCAGGGAGCAGCTCTGGGATTGTTCTGCAAACATTACACAATTCTCCGAATGCTATCTGGCTCACTCTCTTCCTACTCTTAAACGTTGGACCCACCTTATCATCCATCTTCAGTGTCCATCCTGGACTTTTAAACTGATAGATTAATTAAGTGGGCTGACTATCCAGGACACATCATACTCTGGCCAGGGCATTCTTTATCCCCTTGATCAACTTCTTCTGAGCCACCCTAGATGTCTTTGAGGAGGTCCAATAGTGTTCCATGGCTCAGTGCAACCAAGTCAATGTTGAAGCACATCTGGGAAAGCTTACCCCTTTGGGGGCATGTTTCCACATGGACCCTAGTAGGTTGTCCTCCATGATGCAGCAAATCTCTTTGGTGGGTGTGTGTCTCCCTGGCTGATGCTTCTTTTGAAATCGTTAAAGAGAAGATCACCGGACAAGGTTATCTCTGTTGTTGCATTTAAGGAGAAATCTCTGCATGAGCTTTATCCGTTCATGCTAGATGCCTTATAGGAGGAGGAAATTTAAGATTGTAGTTGTTGTTTTTTTAATCCAACAAATGATCAGCTCAGCAGGACCTTACATTCTCTATACCTTTCAGTCAGCCATGTGACTATGGAGGGTAACAAATGGATGTGAACAGGAGAGGTTCTGCCTGCCTTTCCTCTGTCATCTCCTCACTAACCCTTAGGAACCAGTGGGCTGGAATGTAAAGGGATACCAAATCGGGGAAAGATTTCAAAAGCATGGGAGGATCAGCGGGCATCCTTCCCTCTCCCAATGGTGACCAAGAAGGCACCCTACCATTGCTGAACCAGGAACCAACTTTCTTATCTCCATCAAAAGCTTTCTGAGAATGTTCTATGTGCACAATGAAAATATTTTTGTGAATACACAAATGGCAGTGTTAGGAAAAGACTGAGCTCTTCTTTCCCACAGCTTTCGTAGTACTGGAGGCAGCAAGGGCTACCATTTTCAGTCTGGCCCTTCCTTAGTCTGTCACTTCCTGTCTGCTCCATAGACAATTTTTTAGTTGTCTGTGTCTGTCTATGTCTGAGAAGCCCTCCTCATCCTTCACTCTCAGCTATTCAGCCTTAAACCAAGAGCTGTCTTTTTCCAGGCTCCTCCTCCTTTGTCTCCCCCCTTTAATACCCTCCCATGATCCCCTGCTCTATTCACTGTCCCTCACACACATGGCCTAGTTTTTGCTCTTCTGTCTTCCTTTATTTTCCCTCGTGTTTTCATTCTCTTCCTCCCCAGCATGGGAGCTGACCCTCTCCACACACACCCACACTCAAACCTTAGTGGAATCTGATGACACACTAACGGAAAAATGACTATCTTTACAACAGTGGTATCTTTCTAAAAACGTATGTTTCTTTTTTACATTTGAAAAATATCAGAAACTGTGTGTGCACGTATGTGTGTCTGTCTGTCTGTCTCTCAACTCCATCTTAGACTATAAGATTCTTGGAGATGGGAATGGATCTTTCTTTAGAAAAGATTAAGTGAGGCAGCTGGGTGGATAGAGGATAGCTAAGTGCAGTGGATAGGGCCCTGGGCCTGGTGTCAAGAAGGCCTGATTTCAAATCGACCCTCAGACATATCCTGTCTCTATGACCCTGGGCAAGTCACTTCACTTCCATTTGCCTCATTTTCCTCATCTGTAAAATGAGGATAATAGTGTCTTACCTCCAGGGGGTGCTGTGAAGATGGAATGAGATAATATCTGTAAGAAGCCTGGCACATAGTAGGTACTATATAAATGTTAGCCACTATTATTATGAGTTTCTTTTGTAGACTGCAGGCTGCTAAGGGCAGAAAGGCTTCATTTTTCTCTTTGATCTACAGGTCCAGGTGCATAGTAAGTACTCAATAAATTGTGGGGAGAGTGATCAAGGCTACCTCTAACCTGGTAGACTGGGAGGAGGGGTGGGAGCCTGATCTCTGGCTTTCTCAGTCCTTTCAGCAAAGTGATGTGTCTGTCCTCCAGAAAGAGATGAATGTACAGGTGCAGCTCTGCTTTGCCATTAGCTAAGAGACACTCAAGAAATCCCCAGTAATCAGCAAGAGAACCCCAGCCAGGTTGGACTCCATGGCCAGCCTTCAGAAACAGGAAGATTCTGCCATTTTCCAAGGCTTTGGGAGCCTGGACCAGACTGAACAAAGAAGTGAAAGTTACCAGCCAGCGGGAGTTAACGCTAACTCCTTCTGAGAACCAGGAAGCTGTGGCCCAGGTAATTTACTAAGTGGTCCCCAACCATCTCGGAAGAAAGACTGCCCTTCATGCACTGGGAATTGGCTCATTCCTGGAAGGTGTCCAGAGAAAGGTTAATCTTTCCATCGAAAATCTGAATAATATCCACGCCTCAATTAAGCACATGTCAGGCTCTGCTCCAACATGGTGCTGGCCAGGCTCCCCATCCATCTTGAGCCCTGCTGTTTGGGCCTTTCTGTTACCCTAATAGCAAATGTGTCTCACAGCCCTGCCCCAGGCCAGGACCAAGTGGTGGAAAGCCTAGACTTAGGAATGTGCTCTGTCCCTAACATTGCCCCCCCCCCCCCGATTTCCTATCATTATAGAGTTGGGAGGAGCCCTAAAAATAAAGTAGTGAAGCCTCCTCATTTTACCAGTGAGGAAACTGAGGCCCACAAAAGAGAAAGAATGAGGCCAAGGCCACACAGAGAGATTGCTCCTAAATACCATTCCAGGGTTCTTGGTTGGCCTGTAAGGAATTAAAGAATTAAACTCTGGCATTTTTTTCTGGGAGCTGAGCTTTGAACCAATAAGTCCCGGAGAGTATGGGTGCCCCAGCACATTTTGTTAGGGGATGCTCCCAGGGAAATTTTATTTTTTAAGATGAACTTTTATGGAATTATAAGGGGTTTGAGAACTAAGTAGCATCTTAGTATTTCTAGTTCAGCAGGACAAGTCTCCACTCTCCACCTTGTGCATGACTGGGGAGTAGCTCAGTCTCAGAGCCTTTCACACCAACAATCAGCTCCTCCCTCGACAGCAGCACCCATCCACTGTTCACCTACTAGATCAGGGTTTGGATAGCGCCCCCAGGCATGGGCACAGAGCAGTTAATTTTCCTTCTTTGCATTTGATTTGAACTCTGGCAGTAATCCAGATATAGATGTGCTATCAAAACAAACAGATGTTGCTGGTAAGTATCAATTAAGAGAGCCAATGATAGCATTTAATGGAAAAGACTGATAATCAGTTGTTAATTGTCTCTGAAAATACAAAATGTTCAACTGGACTATGTCATTGTCAAAATCTGATGCCTTAGTGCGTCTGGTCATGGTGTCCACAACCAGTACTGTAGGTGGTGTTTACTGAAACCATTTTACTGTTGGGTGAAGACACAATCTTTTGTTGAACAATGTTGGGAAGGCCTCCTTTGGGATGTAATTACTCGGGGGACATCTTAAAGAGACAGTTACCCCATTTTGCCATGATGGAATGATATTCTGGAGCCCACTGGCATATTTCAGGATTATACCTTTGTGAAAATGGTCCGTTTTTTCATCTTGACCCTCAACCAGTCTTCTACTTGTTGCCAAACAGAACATTGTCAGTCAGTTGCCTCATTACACTTTGGTTTTGTTCTTGTTTAGACTGAGGAGCCTGCTTGCCCTCAACCAACCGTACCATCATTAGGATTTCCTTGACCATAAAGAACAGCTGGCCATGTGAGATTTTACCACTCAGGGCTCTTAAAGCCTTTGTCATCCCTGTGCCAGTTTCTGAATACTTTATCAATAAATGCTCAGTCAGCATGATCTCTGTTTGCTACATCGTTACAGGAAAAGAAACATCGGAAAAGCAGAAGGCTGAGTCATTTGGTAGACAGTATTCTAACCAGCTCCACTGGGGAAGCCCATCAGACTGAAAACATCTTTGATGGTCACCTATTCTCCTTCTGGGAAACATGCTCAGTGGGTGGATGAAGGACCTGCAGCTTACCTGAAGCTGCCATTCCAACCTGGCTTTTGGACTGTCATCATGCAGGGCATCAGAGGAAATCTTTGATGGATTGAAACAGGCTTCCCTGAGCTGAAGGCAGACACCAAACCTGCTTCTGCTGATCTCCTTCAGGGCTGGGCTGTGTTGTGATAATCTTTTTAAAGCTCTTAGCACAGCACCAATCATGTAGTAGGTGCTATAGAAATGCTTATTTCCTTCCCCTGTCATATTTGCATCACTCATACTTAGCACGGTAACAGGAATGCAGTAAGCATTTAATGGGTTTATTGGGTTTATTCATTCCTCCCCATGAAACCCAGTAGAAATTCAGTAAACACAGATGTAAAGTAACACCCCAATATTAATCCTTTTAAAATGTGTGCCTTAGGGTTGGCATTTTGCTCACCCAGAGAATGAATAGAGCTAGTAACAGACAGAGGTGAGCAAAGAGGCGCTGCATGACTCACACAGGTGCAGAAAACCCCAGAGAAACAAAGGGCCATCAGGACCCTGCCGCTTGAACACTCCCTGACCTGTGGATGCCTCAGCCAGTCTTTCCTGGAGAGGTGAGATCTCACTCTGAGATGACCTCACAGGGTGGAAGTCAGTCCCATCCTGAGTCACTGGAAAAGAAATCTAGAATAATGTCAATAGCCATAGAGTGTCAGAGCTGGAAGGAAACTGCAAGATGATGCAATACAGACCCTTCATTTTATAGACAGGGAAACTGAGGCTCAGGGTCACTGAGGTGGCAGGAGGCAGATCCAAACCTGGGACCCTGGCTCTGATGCGGATCCTCCTCCATGCAGCCCCCCACCATGTCACCAGCTTCCTTCTCTCCACCCCACCTCCCCCACTGCCATTGCTGTCACCTAGACAGAGTTCATCTGGGGCTTCTTTAGGGCTCACTTACTGCAGTGGGGTCAGGCAAGCTCTGTTCCCAAAGTAGCCTCCAGAGCTCTTCGAGAATCCTGAATAATTATATACGATTTGGCTCAAGTCTCCTTTGCATGAACTTTCTATAAAATCCATAACTCATTATGGAAAAGCATGGAAGTTAACTCACCAGAGCTAAAATCTTCACCTCCGTTCCCTGGAAATCATAGCACAGCAGGAGGGCCGAAGGCTCTGAACGGGATGTAAACCCCACCCAGAAGCTGGGAGAGAGACAACACCAAACTGGAATTATGCTTTCAGCCTCCATGACAGAGATGCCACCCGTAGGAGAGCTCCCTTCTGTGAGGCTCAAGCTTGTAGAAGCAAACACAAACTCCCAAAAGAATGGAGACACCTCCATCTGGAGCTACGTTTTGAGCTGCACGCATACTCCACCAAGGCACGGCCTCTGGAGCCCTCCTCCCTTCAAGGCTATGATGAAGAACTGATTTCCAGGGGAAGGGCACGCCACTCCCTCTGCTGAGAGTCACAGAGAGATAGAGGTAGAGGGACAAGCAGATTGGGTTGGTCATGCAGTACAGGACAACACAGGCAAAAGTCCCACAGGGCAAGATGGCATGGTGCTGCAGGGGTGACCGATGTCCATCAAAGTACCCAAGTAACCTCACAGAATCTCCAACATGAAGATCAGAGGTTTTGTTTTTGTTTAGCTGGTGGGGGGGGGCAGGGGGGCGGGGAGCTCCGTGCTAGCTGTGGGCTGTACTGAGAGGCTTTCTCAAGCTGCCTGTGCTCTTCTCACTGACAGACGCTTCACAGCCAGTCAGGCTGCTCAGGATTAAAGAGATCAAGGACCTTCCTCAACCCTCAACCCCTGTCCCTTTCCCCTGCACATGTCTGTCCAACACATTAAACGATATGTGTCACCACCACTGAACCCCATGTTTGTTGGGTCCAAAGGAGAAGCTGGGGGCATGAATGCAGATCAACCTGTCCCAGAGGCGTCAGAGATTACATAACTATTTTTGGCCAGTAAACCTGAAAAGCAGCATGGCATAGTGAATAGAGGGCCTTTGGAATCAGGAAGACCCGCGTTCAAACGCGACCTCTAACACATACTAGCTGGGAATCTCTCAAGCCCCCCAGGCAATCTATGTCTCTGAGCCATAAACTAGATGCCAATCTGCATCAGTGGAGGGAGTTTCCACATGGGGAGTCCCCTCATGCCGATGACGTCTTGGGTCTGAACCGAAAGGAAACAATTTGGTCCCACTTAGCTGAGGTTTCAGTTTGAACCAGAGCACGAGTTCTTCATCCTGCAGAGGGTGCAGGAAGCAGCTCCCAGAAACCTTGAGTCAGACATCAAGGAACGGCCCCAGTCAGGATTCCAGCGGCGTAGACAAAGGTAGCCCTCATCCCTTCCCCCACGTGTGTTTGTCTGATGCATTAAATGATATGCTTCATCACCATTGAACCTCACGGCTGTTGGGCCCAAAGGAGAAGTAGGGGCATGAATACTGGACCACATGTGTGCACTTTTTCTCTTTTCATGTTAATTCTCCAGTATCTGTAATCTGCAGCAGCTATGATATCATGTGACTTTGGTGGTATACTCCATTTAAATTCAATAAGCATTTATTAAATACCCACTAGGTGCCAGGCACTGGGCCAGGTGCCAGGGATACAAAAACAAAACCCGACGTAGGCCTTGCCCCCAGGGAGCTTCCATGCCATCCTCACCTCACACGCATACTCCATTGCTCTCATTGACCCACAATTCAAGAATTCAGCATCCCTTTGTGCCCCCTGCATTTATGAAGTGCCTACTGTGTGCGTGGTGGTGGGGATACCAAGACGAAAACAAACGTACCCGCCCTCAGGAAGCTTACATTCTGTTTACACGGATGATCTCCTTGATTCAGGCTTTCCCTCCAACGGTGCAGATCACAGCTTCGCTCATTTTCTGTTCCTATGTGACTCTTATTGGTGCCCTTCCATGAGAGGGCCTACACAACATGCTTTCTGTACCACATGGGCACTGAGGCAGAACCACGCCCTCCCTCTATTCTGATTATGCTCCTACTTGACCAGCCCGCCACTGCTGCTTCTGAGCCAACGTTTCCCCGACGCCATCTCCTCATTCCATTTTGTGCCCACGGTGATGGCACAGTGCAGATGGCACGTCTCCTCTCTGTGACCTGCCTGGCCCTCTGTGACCTGCAGCTCCTCTTCTTCCGAGAACGTTCTGAGATGTTCAGCCACAGAGCATCGTAGGGGAACGCCTGGTGTGGAGTCTCTCCCCTCCCATGCAGATTGGCAACTGGTTTGGGATTGACAGTCCCAAAGAGCTCCTGGGGCCCTGAGTGGTTCCATGACTTGCCAAGAGTCAGCCAGCCAACGTGTGTCAAAGGCAACATTAGAACCCAGGTCTTCCAGATCCCAAGGCTGGCCCGCCATCCACCGTGAAATGCGCCTCTTACTGAGAAAATGATGGGGGTGAGGTAGATGGAAAGAAGGCTCGGACTTGTAATTTCACTGGCAGAGGGAACTCCAAATGTGGAAGTTCCTTTCACCAATTTAGATCAATAATCCATCTGAACTTGACGGTCTGAGAGAGCTGTCTAGGGCTGAGACATTAAGGGACTGGCCCAGGGTAACACAGTCCGTCCACGTCAAGGGCAGCGTCTCAACTCATGTCTTTCTGACTCCAAGGGCAGCTCTCCATTGCTTACACCCTATTGCATCTCCGCTGAGAGAAATTTAGGGTTAGAAAGTTGGGGTTTGGTGTCAGACGACAACCTGGGATTTTTGTACCATTTTCCAAATGTGATCTAGCCCTGTCACTTCCTCTTCTTTGATTTTGGGGGAGGGCAGACTAGGCGAGACTTTGAACACCAACCAGAGGATTTTATATTTGGTCCTGGGGGCAGTGGGGAGCCACTGGGATTTACTGAGTAGTGGGGTGATGTGGTCAGACTCAAACTTTAGGAAGGTCACTTTGGTGGTTGAGTGGAGGATGGGCTGGAGTGGAAGAGATCTGAGCCCCCAGCAGCTACTGCCCTATCCTGGGAGTGAGGTGATGAGGCCCTGCACCAGGGTGGGGGTGGAGTCAAAGAGACATCGTGATGGTAGAAATGACAAAACTTGACCATTGGTTGGAGATGGGAGATGAAGGAGGAAGGAAGGGGTCAAGGACACCTAGGTTGGGAACTTCAATTACTAGGAAAATGGCAGAACCATTGACTGCTGTCAGATAGCAAAGTCAGGAAGAAGGGAGAGCTTGGGGAAAAGAGTGAGTTCTGTTATGAACATGGTGAGTTTTCTTAAACTCTATAATGTCTACAGAACATCAGTTTGGAGATGTTCAAAAGGCAGATGGAGATGTGAGAATGGAGGTCAAGAGAGAGGTTAGGGCCAGAGAAGATCTGAGAATCATCCGAGGAACTGGAGAACGAGGGACAGCAATGTAGCTACGGAAGGGGACAAGAGAGCAAAGGGAAGCCTGGCAGGTACGTGGCTGAAACAGTGGGCCAGGGGAGTACCCACCAATCAGGGCAGGAGCTCCAGAAAGGAAAGGCTAGAGACCTCAGGCAGGGCTATGGTTTTGTCCTTCCAGATACAAATTTGACTCATTTGGTGGCCAAATTTTGCTCTCCCACTCCCTGTCTTTGGGGCTGCAATTAGCCCCTGGTGAAATATTTGGCAAGTGAGGTTCTAATTGCATTGGCTACAATCCCGCCCAGCCATTGGCTTCCAGACTCGGTGAGTCATACAGGCCCTGTACGAATGACGGCTTCACTCCCACACCAAAGAGCCCTCAAATTCAGCAGAAGCTGGGAAGGGCTGAATTTATGAGAACGCCCTTTCCCTTTGTGGAGGGAAGTCTGGCCGTCCAGCCTGGTGTGAAGGGTCTAAGCAGAGGCCAGCAGATGGAGACCCTGGTCCCCAGGAAACCTCTAAGAGCTTGTCATTTGCAGCTGACTAAAAGTCACAATACTGACACCACTCAAACTCCCATCCCCTGTGGTTTGTATATCGCCTTCTTCAGAGCAAACCTGTGAGGTAGTTGGTGTGTTATCATCATCATTCCTATCTTACGAAAGAGGAAACTGAGTTCCAGAGAGGTTTATTAACTTGCCCAAGGTCACACAGGCCAGGATTAGCAGTCAGTGTTGAACCCTTGAGGAATAAGCATGGTTTCTCAGGCATCCTTGCTCCTTTCTATACACCTTCCCCACCCCATTTCTGCACACACTTACACTGGTACATTTACATACACATATACACTGTCTCCTGTGTCTGCCAGGCCCCCCACAGCACCACTTCCCCAACTGGAACTCACACTCACAAGTTGGGTTCCCAGAGGTTCATCTTCCATTAATCTCATAGTTTTAGGTATAATCCTTGAGGATGGCTACATTCCTAACACCATAGCTCTTGAGCCCCCACTGGTGTGCTCCTCACTAACACTTAGACAGTGGATTCAATTAAGACATTGACTTAAATAGCAAGAACCATAGTTACAAACATTCCTCCCATAAGCCTGAGGCTCAATCTGCCACCAATAGACACAATATCCTTGGGGAGAGTGGACAAAAACTCTAAGTACAGTAGTACTGAGGCACACATATAGAAAATACATATACGGCCAAAGCAACTCAACCTGGAACTGCAAGACTTTGGTGTCCTATCTCTGTCTCTATAACTGCAGGCCCCCAAATTCTCTTCCTCTAGACCTATACCCATGAAGCTCATTGCTGGGTAGAGCATCTGCTGGACTTCCCCCGCTAGGATGCCCCGCTGCTCCCCTGGGCATACCCCTCCATGGCAGCAGTATCTCCTCCTACCTGGGCCAGTGTTGTGCTCTTTCAGAAACAACGGAGGCTCTTAGCCAAAGACTGGCAGAGGCCTCTCCAGTTCTGCTCCCTCGTCGAGGGAAAGGGGCCATGAGAACCCTGTGCGTCTATGGCAGCACAAACCCATCCAGACGACTTCTAAGCCTCCCATCCCTGGCTCACTACATCTGTGGGTGGAGGTCTCTAAGAGGCTCAGCCTCCCTCCCCAAAGCCCCCAGTGCCTGCTAATGAGTGCGATAACTTAAGCGACTGATGATTCTAAGTAACCCTGAGGACCCAGCCTCTCTCTTCAATGTAGAAGCTCCAGCAGGAGGAGTGTGTGCGTGTGTGTGTGTGTGTGTGTGTGTGTGTGTGCGCACACCACAATCCCCAGATTAGGCAGTGCCCACCACATGCAGGTCAGCTGGGGAGCTCACAGCATAAGGTGCTGTACCCTCAGCCTGTTCACAGCCACCTCCGTAACTGAGGCCCCTCGGCCCGTCTTCACCCTGCACCAGCCACTGGGCTTCCTTCCAGGGTCCTGCACGCAGGGAGCTTGCATTGCCTTCTAAGGTAGGAGACACAGTGAGCTTCTCTTCCTGACAAGCTCCCAGGTGTGAAAGTGGGGCAGACCCATGCACTAATCTGTCTGCCTGGGCATTTCCTGCCTCCCATTACAATCTCCTTGGGAGCCTATGCACTTGCCCGGCATTCAAAGCTCTCACTAACCCTCCCTCCTCTCCGTCGATGCTTCAAGGCCTAGTGGGGACCCTGGGCTGCCCCAAATGCCCTCCTTCTCCCTTTTGCCTCTCAAATCCTCCCCCTCCTTTAAAGCCCTGCTTCCCCCAGGGAGGCCTCCCTGATCTCCCCAGCTGGGGACCAGCTTCCTCCCTGGCCTCTGCAAGCACCCAGTTTGACCTGTCATTAGAGATGCCCGTTTTGGGGCTTCAGGTCCCTGACCTCTGCTCAAAGATGTGATTCTGTCCTACCGACACTTGGTAGTGCCCTGCACACAGTAGGTGCCTAATCAACGTTTACTGTATTGTATCCACTTGATCCTGAAACCCTCATATTATCACATGAGAAAACAGGATCATGACCTGGGAAACCACTAGTTCTAAAACACTCAAGGGAACTGAGGCTCAGAGGGGACAGTGACTTACCCAAGATCACAGAGGTAGAAAGCAGCAGAACAGGATTTGAACCCAGGCCCTTTGACTCCAAAGCCATGCCCACTGATGACCTCCCTCGTCCGCATGTTCCCCCAAGTTCGGGGTAGTCTACTTTGCTTGTTTTTAACCCAGAGCGCTCACACCACGAGGGTGGCCCAGCACTGCCCCCCTCCCCCGTGTAGGACCCTGAGAACCTCAGACTCATCGGGGACACCGATGGCCATCCTGCTCTAGACAGGTCTGAATGCAAATCACTTCGATGTTGGCCATCCCCAAGAAGGGCCCCTTCGGCTGTGTCAGAAGACTCCTCCTCCCCTCCTCACTCCCCCCCCATCTTGGCCCAGAGCTTAGCTGCCTCCATTCCACGACTGCAGGCCCTCCCAGTGTGGAAGAGGGAGGGGGGCAGATAGCGTCCCTAGCCCAGTGATGCCCTAGCTCTGGGTCAGAGGGGCCCTAGGCTCTGTTCCTTCTCCTCTGCTCCCTGGCCTAGTTCAGGGCCCTGCCTTAGGCGTATTTATTACTAATCACTCCAGGAAACACACCAAACAGAGGGGGTTACAAATGACTGAGGCTAATCCTGGCCTTCCCTGCCCCTTATCCTCCTCCATCTCCTCCCTCCTGCCCAGCCCACCCTTCCCAGACTCAGCAGCGGGATCAGGGCCGCAGGCTGGGCAAGGCTTCCTAGGGCTTGCCCCGGGACTTCCCTATCAGGCCCTTGTTCCCTGCTTGGACTCAGCGGCGAAGAACCCTCAGAGACTCTACCCTGCGCCTGCGCTCTCCTGGGATGAGGGCTGGTCTCTGCACCAGCAGGAGCCTCAGTTTATCTGTAAAGTGAGGGGTTTGTTCTAGATGACCTCAGGGTCCCTTCCAGTTCTGGGTCTACTCCCCGAAGCAATCTCCTCCCTGAGCCCCTCTGGCCCACAGAGCTTTCCTCCTCTCCTGGGAATCCCAGCAGCTCCAGCGCCTTGGCTGGGACCGAGCTCCAGACTGGGCAGCCCCTAAGGGCCAGCCAGGGGTCATCTGGCCCCCCCACCCAGTCTCTTCCTCCTCTTCTTCCTTCCTCTTCCTCACCCCCTGTGCCTCCAAATGATCCTCCCGGGACATGAAGCACTCCAGTGGAGACAGAAGTCCAAGCCAACACCAAACTGAGTAAGTTCCCAAACTGCTCCAAAATATGACAATCTCACTCCCACCTCTCCAACTTCCCCACAAAAATCTCCTGATGGATGTACTGGTAAATATTTAACAACTGGCTCCCCATGGTGGGCATGAGGTGGAAGATAAAATATTCATATGACACGGCTAACTTTTTAGCATATTAACATCACCATATTCTCAGGTCTAGAGGCTCAGTGAAACAATAAATCAAGCCTGATTGGTAGCATTTGCTAATTTCCCAGGTGTAAATACTCCCACTGAACATTTAACAATCAGCTCTGAAGAGACTTTATCAGACACTGCCAAGGCTGAAATCAGCTGTGTCTTCCAAGGCCTCCATCTGCTGACCCGTGAAACGACGGTGGCATTCTGTGATGGTTGCTTTCCTTTCTCCCTGTTCACTTACCGTCCCTCTAATGATGCAGTCTAGAAGTTTGCCAGGAATCATATCAAGCTTGTCTGACCCTTGGCCTAGAGCAGCATCTGGACTCCTGCCTCTCTGGGGCCCACGAGGCCCGTGACCACTGGGTTTCACCCTCATGATCTCCCCCTCCTTGGAGCCTCAGATGCTGGTGCTTCTCTGTGGGGGCTATTCCAGGCTCCTGGAGCTCCGACTGACCGGAGGATCCCCCTGGCCCAGCTGCCTGCCCCACCCATCTCCCGCCAGTTCTGCACATCCCTCCAAACCTCCCCTAGGTGAGGGTTTCCTGAGCATCTCCAGGCTTCCTCCACCCTCTGGTTCGGATCCCAGTGGATCCTTCACAACTTCATACGAAGCCTTCACGAGCTTCTATAGCCAATCCTGGCCTCCCTGCCCATATTAGCCTGGCACCTCAGACACCAGGCCCTCCCCACAACTGGCAAGGACCAGCCAGGGCCAGTGCAGCTGGGCGCTGTGGCTGGAGAGCCGGCCTCGAGTGCCCCCACCCAGAGAGCCTGGGTGAGCCCCTGAGGGGGCTCTGGAGAGGGATGTCAGGATGGATGCAGCAGGGAGGGACCCTGAAGGTCACCTTGTTCAACCCCCTTATTTAACAGATGAGGAGATATGGGTGTCAGAGGTGAGGGGCCAGTCAAGATGCAGCAGGGATCAGGATTCAAACCTGGGCACCCTCTGCCACACCCAGCCTCTCTGGGGCAGAAGCCCTTACACCTTTACAATAGCAAAAAAAAAAAACTTTTGGAATGCGATAGCTGACAGCAAACCCCTCCCCCAGCCATGGCCAATGAAGGTGAAGGTCACTCAGCCACTTACAGAGCTGCCAGATGGACCTTCCAGCTGTAGGAAGGACCGACCCCCGAGGCCCAGACGCCTGACCCAGGGCTGGACCCGTCATCTCCAGGCTGATGCGGTCTGCCCGCACTTGTTATTCAGACACCACTTCCAGGACCCCATGGCCTTGTGGTCTTAGCCCCTATGAAGATCCAGAAAAAACCCACAACCTTGTGGGCAGGCAAAGATGGCAGAGGCTCAAAATCCCCGGGGATCTTGGTCTGGAAGCCAAAGGGACTGCTCGAGAGGCTGAAGGACGGAGAGCACTCGAGGGGCAGGTGGGCAGGAAAGCTGGGATGTAATGAGCCTTATTTCCGGATGAGTCCGTCCTGTTCAGCCTGACGCCATCTACATCCCTTAATAAGCAGAGCATTGAGAGCTCCCAGGAGCACACATGGGCCCTCTTAGAGCCGCTGGCTCTGGAACCCTGGTGCTGGAACCCTGGGCTGACCCAGCAAAGGAGCCCAGGCCCCGAAGGGAAGAGCCAGGGGCGCCCTGAGCACATCCTGAGAAAGCTGGCTGTTCTTGGGGACCGGATCAGGTGCCAGATGGCGGACCAGTCACACAGGCATGGGCAAGGAGGTGTCCCTGCACCCAGGTTCTCCAAGACCCCGTGGGAGGCCGGGAGGTGTGGTGGCAATGTCCCTGGCCTGGAGCTCAGCTCAGATCCCAGGCCTCACACTCCTAGGCCATGTGATCTGAAGCTGTAGCTGGCAGCCGGCCAAGGAAGAGGTCTTCCAATCCATTTTGTAATGCCTGGTGTGAAAACAATAGAAACAATTAAGACAAATTCAGTTAAATTAAGCAAGAAGAGAATTAGTTTAGCTTCTAGACTGGCATCTTTAGCAAGGTGGCCATAGGCCAGCCCTTTATCTTTGCTGTTTTGAAAGGAGGAGGGAGCCCAGTGGTCAGAGTTCCAGAGTAGGATTCAGGAAGACCCAAGTTCAAATCTGGCCTCAGACAGTTCCTGGCTGAGGCTTCGGATCCCACATTGTCCGAGAGAATTGTCCAAAGGTGTTCTCACCTCTCTCTTCACATGCCCAATGCTTTCCTCTACATGACTGGCAAACAGTAGGCCTGGGGCATAGTAGATATTTTCTACACAGACAGCTGGGCCAGTCTTTTACATTCTTCCAGCCTCGGTTTGCCCTGGCCTTGCCAGGCAGAAAGAGCACAGATGAAGAGAACCTCAGTTTCCCATGAAGTTCTGCCTCAGAGGATGGACAGAGGGAGGAAGGGAGCATCACATCCACAGAGGGTCTGGGTCAATACATCCCCTACTCATGACTATATTTTGCTCTCCCCTGGAAGGGCTTTGCAAGGGCTGGAGAACAACACCCTGCAGGTCCTGGGAAGTCCTTTGTCCCGTCTTGGCCCTCACTGACATCTCACATCAGCAGTGTGAGGGTTACTACTGTAAAAGGGCCTCCGTTGGAAGAGGGTCCATGAAATGGTCTGCAAGACAATAGCCCTGGAGAAGGCAGAGATGTGGCCAGAGAGCAAATCTTAGGCCACAAGGTGAGAGGGGCCATAGTAAAGCTTCTGAACCATGAGGGCAGGAGGCCAAGGGCCTGGGCCTTCAGGAGCCCCCAGAGGAGCCGGCCCAACCTCTGGGAAGTTAGCCTGACCCCTGGGGAGCTGGCCTGACCTCTGGGGAGCTGGCCTGACATTTGGGGAGCTGGCCTGACCTCTGGGGAGCCAGCCTAACCTCTGGGAAGTTAGCCTGACCCCTGGGGAACCGGCCTGACCTGTGGGGAGCCAGCCTGACCTCTGAGGAGTTGGCCTGACCTCTGGGGAGCTGGCCTGACCCTTGGGGAGCCAGCCTGACCTCTGGGGAGCCGGCCTGACCTCTGGGGAGCTGGCCTGATCTCTGGGGAGCTGGCCTGACCTCTGGGGAGCTGGCCTGACCTCTGGGGAGCCAGCTGACCTCTGGGGATGGCTTCTTTGAAAACAAAATCAACTTAGCTAAGCCCTCAGTGGCTCCATCTAAAGCCTCCCATGTTGTCCATTCTATTGTCCTACCATGTGGCACCCTTCTTCTAATTCCATTGAATTCTCCAAGCATTAATTAAGCACCTACTATGTTCATGTCACAAAATCAGAGGAAATAATATTTACCCAGACAAGAAAATACAATCAAGTGTATGCCAAGTAATGTGATAGAAGGAAAGAGCTCATAACCAGAGGAATCAGGAAAGGTTTGTGTAGGAGGAGACAGCTGAGCTGGGCCTTGAAGGATGCTAGAGACTCTAGGAAAGGGAGGTGAGAGGGAGTACATGCAGGGGGAGAAAAGGACAGCCTGTGCAAAGGCATGGAGGTGGGAGATGACATTTGAAGCCCAGCCTTCCTCCCTTCCAGGGAAGCCTGCTATCAAAGCCACCCTTCTGACTCTCTGCAGACCCCCCTCATTACTCCAGCAGAGCAGCACAGGGATCCTCCACCTTCCTGGGGACGGGGACGGGTCTTCAACTTCTGAGAGACGCGAAGTCACACCTCTGAGCTTCCACATCTCGGTCTGTAACCACTGCACCACACTGCCTGTCGCCTCCCACAATCACCTTTATTGAAGGAAGACCAAGCCTGTCAGAGAGCGGAGCTGGGCGGGGCCTAGGCCTTTGGAGAGGTCAAAGGGGTTGAGCTGCTACCATTCACTTGAACACAGGACCTGGACCGTGTGTGTTGGGGGGGGGAAGGGTATTAAAAGCTCAGGAAATACTCATTCCTTCAGTCAATCTATCAAAACCTCAGCTTCTGTTCTGGCTTTCTCTGTTTCTTCTGAGGTTGAGGACCGGAGCCAGAATGCTCACAGTTCACGTCCACCCCCATCTGAAACAAGCCGTCTGTCCTCTACAGGACACCCCCTAAGCAAGGCCTGGCCTTCGCAGCAAGGCCCCCAGGAGGGAGGGCTGCCATCTCCCCAGGGACCTTGGGGCGTTTCTAATCGTCTGACGTCAAGCCCAAGCCAGCCTCTTTGTAACTCCCCCCCCCCCCCGTGACTAGCTCCTCCCGGGGGGAGGCTCCCACACTCACCAGGCCAGGGGCTTAGAGCTGGAGGGGCCCTCAGAGGACCTCGGTCTACGAAGGAGGAAACGCTCCCGGTCGCCCTGGTGGAAGTCTTGCCCAGGTCCTCCCTCACTTTCCCCAGGTGGCCTGGGGGGCTTGTGAAGACCGCCATTCTCTGAAGCAGCTTCCTGAGAGCCCCCCATCGCGGCAGATGTAGGGAGGGCAGAGGCCGACGACCGCTGGCTGGGCAGGGTGAAGGTTCCAGCCCTCCTCAATCTGTGAAAAGTTCCCAGGTGACTCAAGTCCATGGCTTCTCACTTGCTGCTGAAGTATCCACGGCTGGCCCAAAAACCGCAGCCGCTGGTAACTGGGTCAGCTCCAAAGACGCTGGGTCCCTGTTTGTGAGGAAATGAGGCCAGAGTGCCCGAGGAAGCGGCAAAGGGCAGGTTGTCTGTGTGGGCCCTGGGAGAAATTCCCATCCAGATGACGATCTGCAAAGAGTGGGCTGTTCAGGATGGCGAGGCCACCAGCAGTGGAGACATCCTCCACAGTGACCAGATACCCAGCCCCGGGCCAGGGCCGAGAATCATCCTGTCCTTCTGGGAAGCTCCCCCTGCCCCCGCGTGGCTGCTGGACAGGCTGGCCCTCTGCGCTTTGGCCTTCTCTGCTTAGGGTCTAGAAAGCTCAAGGGTAGCCGGCCATGCTGCCGTGGAGGCCAAGGCCCCACAAGCTGGTCAGCTGGCCTGGTCTTAGGACACAAACAACGTTACGGGGCTGGGGGGCTTATGGGCTGGGGGCTGAGCTGGGCCTGGGCTTTAGCAAAGAGGACAGCCAGGAATGGCATCCACCGGAGGCGCTCCTGGGAAGGCAGCCTCCCACGTCCAGAGAGGTCGGTCACCAAGGAAAGGACACCGTGGGTGTAAAGCCATCTCCTGGTTCACAGGGGCAGTCAGGGTCTGTGCTGGCAAAGCTGGAGAGATCTTTCCATTAGCTCCCCAGACATCATCTGAGCCCTCTTGTGTAGGGGGCAGGTGCGAGGCGCTGGGTCTAGAACCCCATGCACAGAGATGCCCAGGGCCTGGGAGGCCAGCTCTCAGTGGGGGGCAGATGACCTCCCTGGGCCCCCCACCCCTGCACGGAGGTGCTTGGAGCTGTTGTAGTGACCCAGCTCCTGCCCTGGCCAGCCCCCTCGCCCCACCCCCAGGAGCCGCAGCAGCAGCAGCAATGCCGAGGCTGGAGGGATTTCAGAGCTGGAAGCCTTGGGTTACAATCCCCACTATATCCTCTCTGGGCCTCAGTTTCCCACTCTACGCCAAAGAGGTTGGGTTTCCTCCAGGTTTCAGTCTGTGCGTCAGCTCTACTCTGGGCGATGCAGCGCCCACTCAATAGCAGGTGCTCAACGAGGCTGGGATAAAGCCCGGGGAGGGGGACGGGACCTCAGGGCCCACCCAGGTCAAACCGCAGTGGGACGGGCCCTTTCTCTGCTTTGTCACCCCCGGGAAGGGGCACCCTGAGGCTGTCCATTCCGCATTTGGAGAGCCAAATCCCAGCACCGCCAAGTCTGCGTCATTAACGCCATTAATAACGCTGTCCCATTCCTGCCCATTCATACTCCTGGTTCTTCTTTCTGGGCCAAGCACAACAGGCCCAATCCTCCTCCCCAGGACAGCCTTGGGACCCTGAAGCTGTCTCTGCCCCTGCAGACCCTCTCCGGAGCTTTGAACAACCTCCTGTGGCCTGGTCTCCTGCCCTTTACCACCCAGCCTCCTCTTCTGTATGGCCTCCAGGACATCACCACCCTCTGTGAACGATGATACCCAGAGCCGATCGTCGCATCCTAGATGGTGCCTCCAGATGGGGTCTCCCCGGAGAGGGGAGCACAGCGGGACTGTCCCTTCTCAAGTCCAGGACTTTGGGCCTCATTTGACTGTGGCACGGTGGATGTAGCCTCTTGGCTTCTGCGATGTAGCCCAAGCCTGCTGCCCACTCAGGCCCCAAGATCTTTTTCTGATGAATTACTGAATATTAACGTTTTATCGATGGTCCTTCCCAATGTTACAGGCTTCAGACTGGCCAGTGAGTGATTCACAGTGGCTGTGTAGACGCGTGGGTTAAGCGGGCTCCCTTGAGGTTGGAGATGAACGCTTTTTGGCTAATTTCTGGGCTCTGACTCCAGAGGGAGGGGCTCTGACGCACCTCCAGGCAATCTCAGCCTAGCATCATCCCCTTCTCTTGGCTTTGCCTCGCTGGCATCTCCCCAGAGGCATGGATTCAGAATCCATAGACCGTTCTTGGAAGGAGCTTTCTTTGCTGAATGTGGTGGAGAGACCCAGGAGAGGGGGGCTCAGCCTACTCAGAGTATGTGTGTGGAGTCAAAGCATCCCTGATGGGTGGGTGCCCAGCTTTCGGGGGGCTCCTTCCACGGCAGGGAGCCCACTCCACCACAGCAGGGAGCTCACTCCACCACAGCAGCCCATCCCACCGCAGGAGGTTTGACCAGGCTCATCTGTCCACACCCTGCCAGCCTGTTATGTACCTGCACGTGGCTGCCACAGCCTCTCCAAGGCCTCTTTGAGGTGGGAACCTAAGCCTCTCCAGTTCCTTCCCATGACCCCTCTCTATACAGCATGACCTGAGGTCCCTTCCCGCACCAGTGACCTCCTCTTACACTTCAGACCATAGCTGAGCACAGCCTCCCAGAGGAGGCCTGGCCAGGGCAGGGGGCAGACACACCGTCACCACGAGGCTGAAATACCACGTCTCTCCTGGTAAGATCTGAGGCCCCCTTCACCTTGGCTGCAGTATCATGCTGCTGGCTCACATTCAACTAAGTCTGCTAAGACCCCCAGATCTTTTTCAGACAAGCTCCTGTCTGACCATCTCTCTCCCACCCTTTACCTGAAAAACTGACTTTTGGAACCCAAGCGTAAGACTTGTTGTTATCCAGTCATTCTTTATGACCCCATGGACCCTACTGTCCAAAACCATGGGGTTTTCTTGGCAAAGATACTGGAGTGTGTTGTCATTTCCTTCTCCAACGGATTAAAGCAAACAGAGGTTGAGTGACTTGCCCAGGGTCACACAGCTTGTGCGTGTCCAAGGCTGAACTTGAGCTCAGGTCCTGCTGACTCAGGTTCCACTGAGCCATCCAGCTGCCCAAGGCGCTGTATGGAGTCTATTAAATTTGTCTCGTTCGATGATTCGCGCCAGTCAAGATCCCTTCCTTGTTTGCGGGTTGGCTCTCCCTCCTGGGCAAATCCCATAAGCCCTGTCCATGATTCTAAACATGTTTCAGGTCAGTCTCCCCTCTCTGCATCCCAGACAACTCTCTGTTATGGGCTGGGGATGATGCTGTCCACTAGAAGGGAGAGTTTCCTTGTCAGAAGCTCCCCATCAGGGGAGCTAGGTGACGCAGTGGATAGAGCACCAGAATGGAAGTCAGGAGGACCTGAGTTCAAATCCGGCCTCAGACACTTGACACTTAACTAGTTATGTGACCCTGGGCAAGTCACTTAACCCCATTGCCAACTGCGCCCCCCAAAAAAGAAAGAAGTTCCCCTTCCCAAGGAGTCACAGGCTGGGCAAAAATTCCATCAAACGACCCAAACTCTGTTCTAGATCAGCAGGTGCTCCCCTGCAGACCTCCTGCCAGTGGCACTCCAAGGCCACCGTTGGTGGCCGTTCTTTGACCGTGCCATCTGTTCCAGCTGACCGGCCTGCTCCAAGACCACGTTATCCTCCATCCCACTCCCCATTCCCCCATCTTGTTCTCTGCATGTAAGACCTGCTCAAGTGCTTTGCTAGAATCTGGGTAAATGACTTCTACAAGAAGAGCCCCCCAGTTGGGAAGCCTTCATGAAAGGATCCACCTGCAGGACAGCCGCACCAGTGTGTCTCTGCAGTGCCTGGAATCTGGCAGGTCTGAATCGGGCTCCTGCCCCTCCCTCCCTCGTTCATCTGCCCAGCCTGCCCCGGCCCCTGGCCCCTCTGTTCCTGTACCTGGCACTGCTGTCTTCCCAGGCTCCTGCCCAGAGTTACTCATCGGGCTTCTTCCTCAGCCCCATCAGCTACCCCATCTGACAGATTTAACGGCCATGAGGCACCTCACCTCCATCTCCTCCTCTTCACTCCCGAAGCTGCCCCCCTCGCTCAAGCCCTCATCACCTGCCCCGGACCAGGCAACAGCTTCCCTGCTGGTCCCCCTGCCTCTGGCCCCTCCCTTCCCAAGGGGAGAAGGGGAGTTGCCCCTATTCTCTAAACACTGTTGTGGCTCCAGGAGGTAGTGGCAGCTCAGCGGGCTGGCAGAGGACCAGGCAGAGGACAGGCTGGCTGGGGTGGGCACTGGGCTGTGCCTCCTTCAGCTCACTGCAGAGACAACACAGAGAAATCAGCTTCCCGGTGACAGGACCGGCGGTGCTGCCTCTCCTCCCCCCAGAGAGGAGCTGCTGACGTCAGGGACCACGAAAGGCTCCGGTGAGTTCCTGATTTCCAGCAGAGCGGGTTAGTCCCAGCAAAGCTATGGAGCCAGACTCTGGCTGGGAGCAGCCACCCTGGTGGGGTCAGGGGGCAGAGGCCAAAGAGATCCACCAGTCTCCTAAGCAGCCCCGCCCTCCCTCCCCACTGGATGCAGGTGGCTTTGGCTCTGGGGACCTGGAGCCTCCCATCTGCCTGGCCGGCCTGGAGTGTGGGCATAGGCGTGGGCACCAGCACAGGAAGTGTTTCTAGGCCAAGCAAACACTCTGAAAAGCTATCAGAGCCCTGCTGCAAAGGCCCCTGGGGTTGGGGTATGACTGGGAGCTTTGCTATTTCCCAGGGTCAAGTTGAGTAAAAAGGGGATGCTGTGCTGAGAAATGAGGCCAAATTGCTTTGAGGGTGCCCGTGTGTGTGCACAAGTGTGTAGGTGTGTGCACGTGTGTAGATGTGCCTGCGTGTGCACACATGTGTGTCAGTGTATGCGTGTGTGTGCATGTGTAAATGTATGCATGTAGATACTCATGTGCACGAGGATGTGAGTGTGTGTAAGCACGTGCGTGTGAGGTGAGAGCTGTTTGTCCAATGCCCACCAGACATTTCTGAAGTCCTTGGTGACACAAACTCACTACTACTTCCCAGAAACCAGAGAGAAACCCAGCTCTCCTGGACACTCGGCGGGGGCTTTGGCCAGAGCCAGGCTTCAGCAGAGTTGCATAGGAGGCAAGGTTTCTCTCCAGAGCCCTCAGCCTTCTCTTTCTGCACCATCTCTCCCCAGTAGGAGAGCTCAATTTTTTTAAAGACCAGAAAATAAGCAAACATCATGAGCAAAAAGAGACGTACCATAGGTTCTTATTATGGGGATTGTGAAGATCAAGGCAGAAATTCTGAAGAGGACAACATTGTCAACAAACCCACATCTGGAACCTCTAAAGGGAATATGAACTGGTCTGAAGCCCAAAAAGCCTTCTCAGAAGAGCTCAAGAAGGATTTTAAAAGTAAAATGAGACAGGTAGAAGAAAACTTGGGAAAAGAAATGAGAGGTATGCAAGAGAGAGTCAATAGCTTGGAAAAGGAAGGACAAAAATTAACTGTAGAAAACAAGTCCCTAAAAAATGTAATTGGCCAACTGGGAAAAAGTACACTGAAGAAAAGACGTCCTTAAAAAGCAGAATTGGCCAAACAGAAAAGGAGACACAAAAACTCACCAAGGAGAAGAACTCCTTAAAAAATGGGCCAGGAGGAAAAGGAAGTACAAAATCTAATAGAAGAAAATAATTGGTTAAAAATTAGAATTGGGCAAGTGGAAGCCAATGAGTCCATGAGAGAGCGAGAATCAGTCAAACAGAAACAAAAGAATGAAAAACAGATGAAAACATAAAATACCTCATCGGTAAAACAGCTGACCTGGAAAATCGATCCAGCAGAGACAATTTAAAAATCATTGGTCTACCTGAAAGCCACGATGAAAAAAAAGAGCCTGCTGACATCCTTCAGGAAATCATCAGGGAAAACTGCCCTGAGGTCCCAGGGCCACAGGGTAAAACAGCCACAGAAAGAATCCACCCGTCGCCTCCTGGAAGACATCCCAAACAGAAAACGCCAAGGAATGCAGCAGCCAAATTCCAGAATTACCAGGCCAAAGAGATCCCGTTAGCGCCGTGAGCATCTTCTCATACTTTCAGTCAAACACTTTAAACAAGCCCCCACAGCAAGCTGGCCTGGGCATTATCAAGGCCTGGGTTCGAAACCCCCTCTACCTCACACCTGCTGGGTACCATCAGCCGGTCACTTAAATGCTTAGTGCCCCAGACAACCCTCCATGACTACAAGTCACAGAGCACATGCTAGTCTGCAACGGTAAAGGGAGCCTCCTTACTGGGAGTCCCCCTGCCAATGAAATCACTGATCCGTTTTTTTAAGTCCAGATGCCTTAGCCTGGCACTCAAAGCCCCCTCCAGGCCGGTCGCAACCTGATATCCCAGCTGGGAAAAATGGAGGCAGAGAGCGTGGATAACTTCTTCAAGGAGTTTGGACAAGAGGAGAGAAGAGAAATAGGACGACTCATGGGGTGATGAGGTCCAGTGGAGGCTTTTATGGATGGGAAGAATTGGCCTTGTTTGTAGGCGTCGGGGAAGGGACACCCGGGTGGGAAGAAGGAGGAGGGAAGGGGAGATGAAGAAAAGAGAGAGAATGGGTGCCGGTGGCCCACCCCTGCTCGCTGATGCTTCCCTGGCTTGTGTGCTGGGGGCCTCTGAGCCCAGGCCGAGATCTCCTCCATGCCGAGCCTCGCTCCGCCGGCCTTCGAGGCCGGGCTTCCCGGGCTGACCTCCGGCCGACCGCCCAACCCATCGGCCGAGGCGGGAAGACGCCAGGACTCAGCTGCTCTGGCCTTGGGCTGGGAAGGATGACCATATCTTAACCCAAGAAAAACATTTCACTTTGAGCTGGAAACAGTCAGGCTGAGAAAATATTGACTCATGGTGGGTCCCTGCATTGCCCGGTTCACGTGTACCTCTGAAATGGAAGCCCTGTTATCTCCTACAGATGGCGTGAATGACTAATCAATCAAGAGGTGCCTCGATGGGACAACGGCTCTCCGTGTTCAGGGACTTGGGGCGATGTCTCGCAGCGGGGGAATGGACACCTAGGAACCACGGGGGGAGGGGGTGGCAGAGAGTGAGGCATCAGATCTGGGGGGAAAACCAGCTGAGACAATCAGAGCTGTCGAAAGGGGGAGTCCTCAGATCAAGGACGGATTGCCCCGTCCATCAGGGGGCGCCACCGTGCCCACAGCACTGAACCTGGAGTCAGGAACACCTGGGTGCAAATCCAGCCCCAGGCACTTCCTGGTTAGGTGACCCTGGGCAAGTCATTCGTTCTCCCTCTCAGCCTCATTTTTCTCATCTGTAACATGGGGATAATAATAATAATAATAATAATAGCACCTACCCCCCAGGAAAGCATTTGTAAAGTGCTTTGCAAAACTTAAACCACTATATAAATGCTAGTTACTAGTCAGTCAGTCAATTAGCATTTTTATGCACTTACTGTATGCCAGGCATTGAGCTAAGTTCTGGAGATGCAAAAGGAGGCAAAAGACAGTCCCTGCCTTCAGGAAGCTCACCATCAAACGAGGGACCATATCATCACCATCATCATCATCATCATCATCATCATCATCATCATTATTAATTGTTTACAGTCATGCAGAGTGCCCGGGAGAATGACCCCCAAAGGAAGCCACAGTGGCCTAGAGCCGTGCCTGAGGGGCGCCTCGAGGCAGAGGACCCTCGGAGAGGACAGACAGCCTATGGCTTGAGAACCCTCGAGGCGAGGCCGACTTCAGCTCTGATTGAGGAGGAACTTAATGCTGATCAGAGCTAGGAGGAAAGATGGGCCTCTTTCAGTAATGATCTCCCCAGGACTGAAAGTGCACTTTTAAAAGGGTACAAAAAAGGGCTGCACTTAAGGACCCAGAGGGACACATGTGGTCTTTAGGCTGCAGGCTCCCCACCCCTGAACTAGTCAGTCAATTAGCATTTATTAAGAAACCCTTGTGTGTCAGGAACTGTGCCTGAATGGGGAGCCTATAAATGGATACACCCGACCAGGGACAACGGCAGGGTGGATTTGATCAAATCCACAAGGGGGGCGGGGGAGGAGGACGAAAGGGCAGTCTTGGGGAAGAGTCATGGCCGTGCCGTTGGGAAGGCTGTGAGGAGAGAGCAGAGTGAAGCGGAGGTAGGACTTCTCTAAAGTAGTGGCCGGCCAGGACTGTGGGTCCTCCGAGCAAAGGGTCCTCGGGGTTTGGTCTCAGGTGAGGACAGCCAGGGGAGGCCGTGGCTGGAGAAGGGGGAGCTTGTACTTAATGCCTCCTTCCGACCCAAGCTCCCTCGGGTCCTGTGATTCTGTGCTTCTGGAGGTCAGCATTTCTCTCCTTTATCTGGAGGCTTCCTGGGCTAGCCTGGGCTATAGAAAGCATCCTCCGTGTTTGGGAGAACCACTGATGCATCCAATTGCCAGGCTGTACCATCTCCTTTCTTCTTCTTTTGGTTTCTGGAATTGAAGACATAAATAATTAGATTTGGGGGACTGGATTTTCCTCTCCCTGCCCACCTCCTAATGCCTTTTCTTCTCAGTGGAAGAAAAGACCTAGGAACAGAGGAAGGAAGATGGCGTCCCCTACGTCCTTTCAGGACTCTGGGCCAGTGGGAATTGGGCAGTCCAGCAGCACTTTTCAAGGGGACAGTCCCCCCTTTTGGAGGGACTAGAGTTATCTGGGGAAATAACTGTCCCCCATTAACTATAAAGGAAGCCAGGCATGGGAGTTAAGTAACTTCAGCCTGGGTGGCATCCCAGGTCTACTGTCCTGGCTACCTCCACAGGGTTTTGGAAAAATCATTGAAATACATTCAGGTATTTTTGTGGGGGTTTTTTGGTTTGTTTGTTTGTTTGTTTTTGGCTAGGCAATGGGGTTAAGTGACTTGCCCAGGGTCACACAGCTAGTAAGTGTTATGTGTCTGAGGCCGAATTTGAACTCAAGTCCTCCTGAATCCAGGGCCAGAGCTCTATCCACTGTGCCACCTAGCTGCCCCTACATTTTTGAGCATGTGGAGAAAATATTCTGCAGAGTTCTGCCCTCAGCTCCCAGCATGTGCTCTCTGTCTCTCTTTCTCTCTCTTTCTCTGTCTCTGTCTCTTTCTGTTCCTGTCTGTCTGTCTCTGGCTCTGTCTCTGTCCCTGTCTGTCTGTCTGTCATCTTTATATGCCCATCATGGACTCAGGCAGCCCCACATTTCCACCCCAGCCCAAATCAACCCAATGGGGGCCCCCAGCTGCCTCACTGAGCTCCATCCTGGTGTGGCACAATGACCTTGTGTGCTGGCCGACCTTGACGTTTTTGAGTAGAAAAGGAACATCACAGATTCGCTCCATAAATTTCCTCCTGTCTCTAAAGTCCTTTTTGTCCTCGAAAACCTCAGCCCAAAACATAACATGTGTCACTTGAAACTCCAAATGCCCTTGTTGTCACGGACCCAGGGAAGGGATAAGGCCAGCGCAGGCTGGAAGGGCTCTCCCAAAATAAATCTCAGTGCCCTTTGTTCCAGTTGGATGTTCCTAAGTAGAGAGTGAATTTGTCGTGTTTTCTGGATGTTTGCTGGTAATCGCTCTGTCTGGTATCCAGAAGGGGTCAGCCTCCTGTAGCCGGAGCTGGGATTGCTGGCCACTGCCCATTGGAGATGCAGGAGCTTTCCTAGGACCAGAGGACAGCGATGACTGTGCCTCCACCTGAAAGCTCTGAGAGCCCCTGGTCCCCTTCCCAGCACACCTGAGCAGGAGTACAAGTGGGGAGCTGGGAGACCCTTTGGGAAAAGTGGAACAGCCAAAAGGAGCCCCAACCTTGAACCCTGAGGACCTGGGGGTGGTGGTGTGCCTGCTGGCTAAGTGACTCGGGGCAAATCCCTTGCCCTCTCTGGGTCCCAGTTTTCTCCTCTGTGAGATGACCAGATGATCGCTAAGGTGCCCCGGTACCCTAATTCCCATGTAATTGAAAGGATTAAGCCAGAAGAACCTGGCCCTAGGACCTGCTGAAAACTCCCAAGGTAAAGAGGGGAGGGGAAAGCTGTGAGCCCAGTAGGGCTCCCCACATATGGGCCCTGGGGCCGGAAGGAGAGCTTTGTCCTTCACAGTGGCAATGGGGGCTTTTCAGCACCCTAGAGGAAATTAGAAAAAGATGGCTATGGTTGTGGCCTGTGTCTCAGGCAGACAGATGCCCTGCAACCAGCCCTAAGGAGGGCCAGGAGCTGGGCCTTGGGGTGTGCAGTATCATCATCATCATCATCATCATTGTCTGCATCTAGGCAGACTTTAAGGTTTGCAAAGTATTTTACACCTTATCTCTTCTGACCCTCACAACAATCCTGAAGGCAGGTGCTATTATGACTCCATTTTACAGATAAGGAAACTGAGGCCAACAGAGGTTAAGCCCAGGATCCTACAACTACGAGGACTGGAATTCAGATCTCTCTGACTCCAAGCCCAGTGCTCTGTTCAGTGACACCACCTATCTGCCTGTTTTTACAGATCCTCAGAACCAGAATCCAGAATCAATTCAAAGACAGTTGGTTGGTGATGGCACAGTGGCCAGCCTATAAGGGACAGGTCAAAACCGATGCCAGGGGCAGCGAGGTGGCACAGTGGATAGAGCACCTGCCCTGGAGTCAGGAGAACCTGAGTTCAAATCTGGCCTCAGACGCATAACACTCACTGTGTGACTCTGGGCAAGTCACTTGAGCCCAACTGCCTCACAAAAACAAAACAAAGCAAAAAATAAACAAAAAAACCGATGCCAGGCAGCTCCCATTGGCACTGATTCATCCTGATCCTGCCTGGCTTTAGACCTCCTTACTGATGTTGGCCACAATCAGACCTGGAGAAGTGAACCCAGCCCTGGCCCCTCTGGTGATCTGAGGAAGGTGGACAGGGGAGGGGACACCCTAGCCAGGGGCTCTAGGTGATGGCTACTTACAGATATGCCCCGTGGGAGGGAAGCTTGCCCAGATGCATCAGGCAACACGCAGGAATAGTCCTGTAGGGAGAGGAAGTATCTCCCTACTCACCCCTGGGTATCAGCACCCTGTAGCACCGCCCCATCTGCCCCTTACTCGTTACAGCTCTGCTGGCCCCATATGTCTCTCTCTCTCTCTCTCTCTCTCTCTCATGATCCCCACAGAACCAAAATGCTTCTCACAAAAGTAGGCACATCTATCTCTCATTATTGCAGCTCTCATTTCTGGCCCATTGTAAGGACTGAAAACTGCTCCACACACATTGTCTCACTGTAGCATAAAGAGAGGAGGGGGGGAGGGACACCGGACATGATCCCCCAACCCCTCAGTTCTCCTGCCCCTCAGAAAGCCCAGCAATCTCCACCCACCAACACAAAGCAGTTCCTGTGAGATTCAGGAATCAGACAAGACAGCGTCCTCTGGACAGGGTGAGGGTTCCTCACCTTCCCTCCCCTCTCTCTGGCTAAGTCCTGCCCAAGAGCACCGGCGTCAGCGAGCCCTCCTGCTGTTCCTGCAGACTGCAGATTCAGGATACAGCCTTTATTTCCCATCCCCCTGAAGAGATCCTGGCAGGTGGAGGGGCACAGTGAGGATGACATCTCCCGGGTCTGGAGCATGCTGAAATGAAAGCTAGCCCCTCTCCTTGCAGCATCCCTGGATCGGCATGCCCGTTTTACAGATGAGAAGCAGAGGGTTGGAGGCACAAGTGGTTTTCCCCAGGGCCACAAGCAGCTCGTGCCAGAGCCCGCATTCAGACAAAAGTCTCTTTTTCACCGCCTCGCCTCACCTCAGTCCCATGAGAGTGGGAGGGCTGGGGCCGGACGCCCAGGACTTCTATTTGGAGACTGGCTCCCATCCAAGACTCCAAATGGCCAAAGATCAGGGCTGAATACGCTTGCATTGTTCTTCGCTCAATCCCTCTCCTTGAGCCAGTGATTTTCAGAGATCAAAAATAAAGCTGCCCCAGTATCTACAGCCTTTGCTTCTCTTCATCGGGGTTTGTGTCATTAACATTCTCTTGAACAAAAGAAAAGTTCTGGAGGCAAACGGTGACCTCCAACCTCCACTGCCGCCTCCCAAGAACTGAGTGGACATGACCTAGCCAAATGGGAGTGGGGGGACTGGTTCCCTGACCACTGGGGAGATGGTCCAGCTTCCTCTGCATCCTCTCACATAATTTCCTGTTCCTGTTGACCTTGTGAATGAATGACCAGGCACCAGATCCTGGGTCTCCAGGCCCAGTGAGGACCACAGACTGAAGCCCATTCTGTGCCTGGTCCCTGGTGAGGAGTTCTGTAAAGGTCCACTTTGCCCAGCATCAGCTGCTGAGACTGACCATTCCACTGGGGCAGTGCCTAAGCCCAAAGCCCTTGGGCTTATCTTCTTGTCCAGCCCTGGTTGTGCTGTGGATGGGGCCACTTGAAAAAGAGTTACCTCCCTGGCCCAGGGTCTGTGGATCCCATCCCTGCCCAAGTAACATCATAGGGCCAGAGATCTTGGGAGATTCGTGTGCCCCTCACTATGGCACGCACTTACTCAGGCTGACTTCCCACCTATTTTCAGTCCCCCAGGCAACTTTGTCAAGATGTTTGAATTTTAGCCTAAGACTAAAGCCTGAGTGAGGGCAGACCCCATCTCCGGCTTACCATTCCACTGATGGGCTGCCCTGACCTCTGGACAGACAGTGACCCAGTGTCTGGGGCTCAGCCACATCCTGAAGTAGCTTGAGACAGAGGAGTGAGTGGGTGGGAACTCAGGGTGGCCTTTGTGTGAAGAGAGCCTTCAAGCCCTCTCAGACAAAAGATGAGATAGGAAAAATCCACACCTCATTTGTATTTTGGTGGAAATACCACGCTTCTCAGGATGACGTCAATGCTGCCTATCTGTAAAAGGGTGGAGAATTCAGTCCAGATCCCGTGACCTCCTTTGGCAGGCCTGGCCTCTACCACACAGTTTAAATGAATGAATGAATGAATGATGGGATGCCAGACAAAGCCTGGATTGCTTGCCATATGTTGGGCACGGTGCTAGGTGCTATGAATGCAAATGCAAAGCACCTCCTGTGCTCCCAGCACCAATGACTTTTGTGTCAGTTCCTGGGGGAGAGGGGGGGGCGCCGCTCCTGAGCCCCCCAGGCAGCGCCTGCTGCTTCAGGACAGCTCTCGTGGTAAGCAGGATTTTCCTGAAATCTGGCCTCCATCTGCCTCACAGCAGCTCTGAGGCTGTGCCCCAATCCTCCCTTGTCTGTCTCCAGTTCTGCCTGCTGGGGGTAGGCAAGACGAGCCCCATTCTCATTCCCCGCAACAACCCTTCGAAGACAGTAAGGCTGGGGCTCCCAAGGGGCCCTGCTAAGCCGGGGATCATTTCCTAACTGGAGCCTTCCCCTCCGGGACTTCCCCCATTCCGAAGGACGGACTTGCTCAGTAAGTAAGCCCTGATCTCCTGCTCCCTGTCCACGGCTTCTGCTGTACTGACTGCCCCACACCCCTGGAGAGCTGTCCAGGTGGAACAGGCAGCGTGGATTCATTTCCCCAGGATGGACAGACTGAGCCACCCTGGGCTGGGAGGCTGAGGTGGGATGTTCAGAGAGGTCAGAGCAGCCTCTCTGATTCCTGGACCACATTCACCCACCTTGCTGTCCCCACAGCCCAGAGCAGGAAGGAGAGGCCCACGGACCCGGCAGAGGCAAGGCTTAGGAGCTGTCCCCAGCTCCGACTGCAGCAGGCCACCACACACGGAAACATGTGCCCTGACACAGAAACTTTCTGTATGAGAAAGAAGAATTAAAAGTGCCCCGCCGTAGCCCTCAGAGGCTGCCTACCTTGTCTCTCCCTGGTCTGGCTCTACCCAGGCCACGCCTCCCTCTGTCAACACCGTTAGACCCTTCAGACAAGTAATCTGAGGCCCTGAAGAGCAGCCCTCACTGAGAGTAAGCCAACCCGCATTCATGAAATGCCTACTGTGCGCCAAGGACCACGCTAAGCTCTGTGGATACAAAGAGAGGCCGGAAAGGCAGTTCCTGCCCTCAAGGAGCTCACAGTCTAATGGGGAAGACCACGTGCATCCTGCTGTGTACAAACAGGATGGATTAGAGGTAACAGGCTGGCATTGAGGTTGACGGGAGAAGCTTCTTGCAGAAGAGGGAATGGGAGCTGAGCCCTAAAGGGAACCAGAAGGTGGGGATGAGAAGGTCTGGGGGCAGCCGGTGAAAACGCTCGGGGTCCAGAGCTGCAGGGTCCTGTCTGAGGAGCAGCCGGGGGGCCAGAGGCCCTGGGCCCCTGGAGGAAGCAGGAATCCCTCCCGGAGGCACACGCCAGGGGAAGGCGGCTACACGCGGGGCCAGGATGCTCAGCCTTTATCTAGGCAGCAGCTAACCCGCTCAGCGACCCAGCCCGAGCTGGCCCCTCGCCTGACCTCGTGGCTTTTCTCGCCAGTGGGGACCCTGCGTGTCCGAGATCCTGGGAAGGACTCGTAGGGGTCATTGAGTCTGAGCCACTCATTTGGCAGACGGGGAGCTGGAGTGAGTGTCATTGCGGAGAAGCTGCCGTTACGCCAGAGGCTGCAGGAAGCTCCCGAGTCCGTGGGCGCACTTCACCTCTGTCTTGGGCCAGGTGCGCTCTGGCCGCCAGAGCAAGTTCCTGACCCAGAGGGACCGAATCAATTAAGCATTTTTTCAGTTGTCACTGGAGAGTGCATTTGCATAGGAAGACCATGACACACATGTGTCACATTTCGTCACTCGTAGATGGCGTCCCCTTGGCATCCTCCTTGCCCCGCCACCTTTGCCTCCCATACCGCTTTGTGCACATCTCTAACATGCTCAGCATGCATTACTGTGCTATAATTGTAGAGACGGATACTTATCCGTACCTTGCACTATATACAAACTCTCAGTAAGTCTGTGTAGGTGAATCTCTCCTCGCTTGTAGACCCAGCCATCCAGGTCAGTAATAGCCCTCCCCAACAAGCAATTCATCAGATCTGAAGCATCGCCTCCCTCCTTGATACCAGCTTCCCCAGGACTTCCCCCAAAGCGGGCCTCAGTGTCTTTAGCCTACCCCATTCTGGGGCACCGCAGCAAACGGTGAACTAAGCATCAGCTTAAAAGAAAAATCTGAACTTAACAAGCAGCAAATAAAACGGGCATGTCCACAGACCTAGTAGCACAGAGAAAGAGGATTGTCTGCGAGGAAACTGTGCATCTCTGTTGTTACACAGAGCCGGCTCTTCTTTCCAAACGCATAAGAAATTCAAGATGCGCCTTTCAGAGCTATCTTGCCTGCCTGTGATTTTTTCTGGTCTTCCTTCCGAGCCTTTAAAAATGCTTCAGTGACACACAGTTCCTTCTTTAGTTGTCTGGTCCATCTCCGGCCCTGCCCCTCCATCCCCACCTCCCATCCCATTCCTAAATTGAAGAGGAAAAATTAAAAAGACAAGGAAACTCTTGGTGACAAAAGGCACAGTCTGGCCAAAGCAGCGTCCACAACGGCCGTGTGTCTCCTCCTGCAGGCCGACCCCCCGCCAGGAACGCCTCAGGTCCTGGCATTGCCCAGTTCTGAAGGCTTTCAAAGCCACTGGTTTTTCCAAAGCTGTTGTCAGTCTGACTTTGGGTGGCGCTCCTTTCCTCAGGGCCAGTTCAGACAAGTCTTCCCAGGTTTCTCTAAAACAGTCCCTGTCACTTTTTCTTGTGATGCGATAATGATTTGTTCACCCATTCCCCATATGCAAGAGCTTCAAGTCATAACCCCACGCAGCCCAATCAAGCCCCAGGGGCCCAGGGCGAGGGCAAAGTCAGGAGACCTGAGGCTACCTCACTGGGCCAGAAGGATCTGAGAGGTTAGCTGCACCAGGGGCCCTGAACCTCTGGGATCCTGGGCTCCTTGGCCAGCATTCTTGGGAAGCCCGTGGATGGACCTGCTCAGCACAGAATACGCAGGATCACAAAGCACACTGATTCTACTAAAACACTTGCGATTTTTTCAAAGATTCCTACACCCCAGGATAAGAACTCCTAAGGCAGTCCGACCCCTTCGGTTTACTGCGGTCTGCACCACACGGTTTGAATGAACAAATGAATGGATGAAGCGCTGTGATGGTAACCCAACCCTTCCTCCTTCTTTTCCTAGGTCCTCCTCTTCCTGCCCTGCCCCTTCTCCGCAGCCTCCTCAGCGGCAGAGGCCCAGGGAGCCGGGGCTCCCCCAAGCCCGGCCTCGGTCGGTAAAACGCTGAGCCGTTTCCTGTTCTGCCTGACAGTTTGTTTGGGGAAATATCATTCTAGGTCTAGGGCTCTTAGCCTTCGCTGGGTCCCAGACCCTTCAGGCAGTCGCTCTGGGCCAGCCTACGGACTCCTTCTCAAGGACACGGGTTTGAATGAACACAATTAAATACATAGCAAAGGAAATCAGTTCTTCTTCGACCCAGCTATCAAGTCTTTTTTTAAAAGCAAGCTCGCAGACCCCCGTTAAGGACCCCTAAACTAAATGAAAGCCAGAAGGAGAAGCCTCCCCTGGAGCACCACAAAGGGAGAGGAGACTGACTGACTGTCCAGGGCCTCGTTTTGCCACGTTGGATTGACTTTTGTCAGTAAAGGAAGGTAGGAAGGAAACAAGTATTTATTGTGCTCTCTCTACGTGCCAGGTGCTGAAAATACAAATAGAAGCAAAAAGCAAGACAGGTCCTGCCCTCAAAGAGCTTATATTCAAAGAAGGGGAAGATGTTTTTAGAAGTCCCCAGACCCTTTCAGGAGGTCCACAAGGTCAGAGCTTTTATCATAATAATGCCGATGTCATTTGCCTATTGAAACGCTCCTTTTCCCGACTATTTATCTGTGTGGAGCCGGATTTTCCTCTCGCACTTCAACCAAATCGACACATCACAAGTGCTAGTCTGACCGTGTCACCCCCTGCTCCGGACCAGGATCGAATTTAAAGTCCTCAGTTGGGCATTCAAAGCCCTTCCTAACCTCTCCAGTCTCCGTACACCTTATTCCCCTCCTTGTAATCTGATCCAGCAACACTGGCCTCTTGGCTGGTCCTCAAACAACACGTTCTGCTCCCCGTCTCATCTCCGGACATTTTCTGGGGCCCATCCCCCATGGCTGGCATGACCCCTTCTCATCCCCCCTCCAGGCTTCCCTGCTAAAATCTCCTTTTCTGGGAAGCCTTTCCCAATCCCTCTTAATTCCAGGGATTTTCCTCTGGCTTTTCCTGTCTATCACTTTTTTGTACATAGTTATTTACACATTATCTCCCCGAATGGTGAGCTCCCCGAAAGCAGACAGAGCTGGTGCTTAGCACAGTGCCTGGCACATAGTAGGTCCTTAATTTATTGACCTACCACCTGACTTCCTGATTGCAGAAGCAGATACAAGAATGCAGCTGCCTTCTGTTAACTCCACCCAGACATTAAAGAGATTGGCATAAATATGTACCCTAATGCTTCTCTTCTCAGTGTTTTGGAAGTCATTTTAAAATGTTATTTATGTTGACATATAATGGGCTTATTATTATTATTAAATGAATTAATGAATATTTTAAATGTTTGCAGTTTTAATTTCTAATAAGGTAAATATCAATGGATATAGCCCAAAAGCTTTTTTTTTTTTTCTGGGGAGGGGTGGGAGAGCTTTCACTAAGGGACCCTGCAACCAAATGGTTGAGAAGTGCTGCCCTCACGTGTAGTAAACATTCCAAGTGCAGGTCAGGCCCCAAGCAGAGGAAACCCTTTGTGGTCCTGGATTCAAGACCATGTTGTTTTTGCTTTCACTTTAGATGGGCCGGTTGACTTTTGCTTCTCCCTCATGGAAAGCTGATGCTTCTGCATTAATGATTTATTATTAGGGCCTCTTATTTCATTTTCTGCTAGGCTTTGGTATGTTAAAACATAGACTAGACATCACTCTGGAATACAGAGGGAATGCTCCTTTCTCCCCTGGACATTCTTCCCTTCATACATTTTGAGTCTGATGGCTCGTGGAGGGAGCTGGGACAAAGTTAGGGGGCTTTACTACTGGTAGATATACTATACACAGCAGAGTTAGGTTAAGGGATGCCAGCCCTTAGCAACATGTCTGGCACATTGTGAGCTCTTAATAAATATTTATTGACTGTTGAAGAGCATTAACTTTGCCTTCTTTGCTCAGCTTTTGTTCAGACCTAGATTAATCAACATGCCAATCAAGGAGGATCCTGGGAGAAGCTGGGCTTCATAAAAGGCTAAAATGGGAGTTAAAAGCAGCTTTCTAACCCCAAGTCAAACAGCTGTATGGGCCAATGGACTTCAGAACAACACCAGACACAAGCAATCAAAAGAATTTTTGCTGTTGTTCAGTCATTTTCAGTCATGTCCAACTTTTCATGACCCCATTTGAATTTTCTTGCAAGGATACCAGCGTTGCTTGCCATTTTTTTTCTCCAGCTCATTTTACAGATGAGGAAACTGAGGCAAACAGGATTAAGTGATTTACCCAGGTTTACACTGCTAGTAAGTGTCTGAGGCCAGAAATGAACTCAGGAAAATGAGTCTTCCAGCTTCCAGGCCAGGCACTCTATCCACTTCACCAGCTGTCTAATTCAATCAAAAGAACCAACAATCAATCCTAACTTGGAGCACTCTGGTTGGCATTTGTACTATAGGCAAAATGACTCATAGCCCCCAGGGTTATGTACAAAAAGAGCTCAGCCTGTCCTTTTCAGGGAGAGGCTTTCTAGCCGCAACAAAGCCGTATTTGGGAGCAGAGAGAGTCAAAAAATGCCCCTGAGGAGCTCAAATAGATGTGCTGTCCAGCTCAGAGCTGAAACCCCAGCAGAGAGCAGGGAAATGACATTTGCCACAGAACACTGGAAGCCCTTCAGCACTGGCTGCGTACTTAGCCTGTGGGAGGATGGACCCTCATCTTTCCATTTTTTTTTTTTGTGATGTCATTTGGTTAAATGCCTTTTGTTTTGTCCTCTGGCTGACTGGTCAAAATAAACACATTGGTTGGGGCTCAAGAGTTGTACTTTTGAGTGGGCCCTGACCCAGGGAGTCCCCAGAGCCTTTTCTGAAGCCCAGCTGTGGAAGGCAGTACCCTAAGGACATTAACCATCCCAGGACAAGTTTTATTTTAAATGTGATTGAAGTTGTAGCTCTACAGCAGGCTCTTCCACCCGTCTGCCACCCGCCAAGCTCACGGTGAATTGGCAGCAGCAGCTGATGTTTGATTTTTTCCCCATGACATTCTGGAAACTGTCAGTCTATTTGCAATCAGCATTTGGAAGCCAAAGAAAGAAAAGCTGGTTTATAGTGTTGTAAGAGGATCAGAGTAGAATTCCATCTCAGTCCTTCCCCAGACAGCCCCAAGTCCCCACCCTACCCCAAGTCCGATCAGATGCCCAAGCTTATTGTCTCTGCCTCCAGCACAACCCTTCTCCCTGCTCACTCAGCCACCACTCCAATAGCCTCTTAACAGGCCTCCCCACCTCCTAGAAGCTCTGATCCCATCATTCCCCAACCCCCCAGGAAACTTCTTAATGCCCCTCCTACTTGCAATTCCTCAAATGCAATCTCCTCTCTCCCAGTCTTTGCACAGGCTGTGCTGGTGCCTAGCATGCCTTCCCTCCTCACCGCCACCTTCCAGAAACCCTTGCTAGCTTCCTTCAAGTTTCAGCCTCTACCCTTCCTCCCAGAGGAGGCAAATGGCCCTGAGATGGAGCCTCCTCTCTCCCAAATACCTTGGATTTACTGGTATGGATTGGTCCCCCCTTCAAAGTTCACTGCTTTCTTCCCATGCCCAGTAGAATGGAAGCTCTTTGAGGACAGAGGCTTTGGCGGGCCCAGAGCAGGTGTTTCATAAATACTTGACAATTACTCCTAGCTCTCGGATAAGACCCCAAACCCTCCTCCAGGCATTTGAAGCCCCTCCCAGTATGGCTTGAGGCTTTTTTTTCCAGCCAAACTGGCTACCTTGCTTTTCCCAAATGCAGCATCCATTTCCTGCCTCTGGGCCTTTGCCCAGGCTGTTCCTGCCTGGCATTCTCTGTCTCCCCCTGACTTCTGCCTCTGAGAATCCCCCACTTCCATCAAGGCTCAGCTCAGGGGCTGTCTCCCATAGAAAGTTTGCTATGATCTTTCCCTCTCCGCATTGGCTCACATTTCCATGAGCATGATAAAGCAGTCCAGTAGAATGTACGTCCCTTGAAGGCACTGACAGCTTGGTCTTTGTATGCCCAGCAGGACATTGGGACAAGAAGTTGGGTGAAAGCCAACCAGGGGAAAACCATGGCCCCTGGCCCAGGAGGGGCCCGACTGCTTTGGATTTCTGCTGCGTCTCCATCTGTACATGTGGGGTTCAGGATGGGGCCTCCTGGCTGGTCACTGACCGTGCTGATTTGGGTCCTGAGACCCAGGGCTGTCTCAAGGGCCCTGCCTCACTCATCTAAGCTTGGGTTTTCTCTCCCTCTCCCCCGGACTCAAGCCCAGGTTGAGGGGCCTCAGGGGAGATCCCACTGCGGTGGCCCACCCCAAGTTACAGGCAGATTGAGTTCACAAGGCTGAGAAAACAAGTCTACATCCATAATTATCTAACCATTTCCCAAGAAAGCTTTCCAGTTTTAAGATATGCCTGAGCCTGGGAGAGGCCTCCTCCCTCCATCCTGACTGGGCCAGGCCTGGTCCTCAGGCCAGGCGTCTCCACCAGAAATCATGGTGTTGGGAGATTAGAAACACATGACTAGAAACAAAAACACTTTCAGGCTAATTATTTTGTCATGCGCACACACGCTTGTGTGCACACACACATACACATAGAGTTCATGTTGAAAGTCCAAACAGACCGAGACCAAGAATGAAAACAATTTTGTGTTGTTGTTCTCAGGCAGCGATGGCCGGCCAGACTCTGTGTTCCTGCCCCTCTGATGAGCTCAGGCCTGTTACTGACTCTGCCCACCACCTGCCCTCCATCCCTGGCTGGCACGGAAGCCGGGCAGGCAGAGCCCTATTTCCCGGGGCTCGGGACCAAGGCACCAGAGAGCCACAGAGGGATCGCCAGGGCTGACCGGTGTCCTCGGCCGGCACGCCAGACCCCAGGCTGCCTCAGCAATGGCACTGACCGTGCCAGCAGGGTGTTGCTAGCCTGGCTGGCTCCAGCTCCTGGGGAGGAAAGAGGGCATTTGTGGGAGGCCGAGGAGGGGGTGAATGCGTGGGGCTGACCTAGTCTGGGGGAGCTTCTCCACTCTCTGGGGAAGCGGTCCAAGATGGGCCGAGCCTGGCCCAGCAAGTGCAATGACGACCCTCCCGCGGTCAGCTAGTGGTCAAGAACTCGGCCCTTTTAGACCCAACGCTAGCCTTGACTCTTGCCCTCGGTCACAGACTCTTTCCCAGGCTGAGCTGCTGCCCAAGTCCTGAAGGGGAAAGAGGACAAATATCCCCCCAGGGGTCATCCCCAGGGCTCATCCGCTTGGCTGTGGAAAGCTGGGGGAGAAGCTAAGGCTGAGGGTCCAGTGGCCTGCCCCCAGCAGGAGCCCCAAGCGGAAGGAGATCCCAGGAGCTCAGGGCTCTAGTGCCACCCACCTGCCCTGCCCTAGGATGCCGGACACTCCAGCCAGCCCAGGACCCAGACAGCAAATGCCAGCTGCCGGGTCTCTACCCCCCGCACTGCCTTCTGCTAGGCTTACCCCTCATTCCTCTGGAGAGAACTGTGGGACTTGCTCCTCCCCTACCCCCCCCCCCAATCTCCATCCTGGAAAATGGCGGCCCAGTTCCTGAGAGCATTTCAAGGTCAAAGTCTCTCAGTGCCTGGCCACATGCTAAGGAGCCGTGCCCGAGCTCCAGGAGGTGATGTCAGCACGCGGCCTGAGGCAAAGTCCAGTGTGCCTGCTACCCCAGGACCAGCCCTGACCAAGGAGGTATCTCTGCCCTGCCAGCCACCGTCTGGGTGACCTTGGGTAAGTCTCTTCATTAGACTGAGCAGCCCTGCCTGAGGTCCCTGCCAGCTCTAAATCTCTGGTCAGATGACGGTGAAAGGGGGCAGCGCGAGTAACCTTGTCCCCCAGGACCCACCAAATACGGAGGTAAAAGTGACCCTGGTGGGAAGCCTTCGCAGAGGCCTCTCTCCTCCCCTGAGGCCTCAGTGTCAGGGGTCCCGAGCTCCCACAGATGCTGCCAGAGAGGAGGGGCTCTGACTGGGCCACGGAGCAGGGCTGGCTCTGAGCCTGGGCCCAGCGATGGGCCGCCCAAGGGCCGGAGGCCCAGCAGCAGATTCACTGTTTTGGCCACATCGGCTCTCGCATCAGCCAACAAAATCCCAAGGCAAGGGTCCGCCCTCAGGCAGAGCCTCACAGGGTTGAGGCCAGAAGAAGGAGTACCAATGATAACTTGCTGCCTGAGAGCACCTCGTAGTTTCCAGAGGATTTTTGTGCAAATTATCTCACTTTTATCTTCCCCAAAACCTTACAAAGTGGGGAAGAATGAAAGAGAGGAAGAAAAACAAGAGAATGAGAGAAAAACAGACAGAAGGAGGGTCCTCCTGAGCTCCTCCCCCATCCTCAGGGGAAGAGTGGGCAGCACCTGTCTCCCCTAGAGCAGACTGGGAAGAGAAGAGAAGAGAGGGAAGGGTATTAGAAATGGCCAGGAGGGTGGACTGAGCCTCCTGATTCTGGGCGCCACGATAAGCAGCAGTAACGACAGCCCACCGGCTGCTCGCGGTCCTCGTGGTCAGCCTTGCAGGTCATCTGGGCCGTTCCCAGGTGCGCTCACCTCCTCGGAGCCTGGTAGAGACTCTCCCTGAACTTCCAGAAATACAAAGGTCTGAGCCAAACCCTCCCCTGATCCATCTATCCCCCTTAGCCACTGGCCCATTGCCCACCCCCATCAGGCATGCACAGAGCTCTGTGTCTCTCTCTTCCTTGTCCATCAGCATAGCAGGTCTAAATGGGAGGTACCTTTAATGACGCTCTGAGATTTCGTTCCTTATATCCCTGTTCATACTTCAAAGACACGATTTCATGAGTGGCAGAGCCCCACCCGGCCATTGCCTCATGCCCCAAACAGCCGCATCCTTCCCCTATTGCCAGGAGCCTCCGGGGCCAAGCTGGGCCAGTCACTGACCAAAGACCCCAAGCCTCTCCAGCACCATTGGACCTGCCATAACGCAGGCTTGGCCGGCTGGACCTCCGAGAAGCTGGGTGGCCAGCCCGAGGTGAGGCGGCCTTGGTGGGGCATGGGGGAGGGCGGGCAGTTGGTAGAGTTAGGGAAGAGCCTTCAATCCTTCCTGTACTCGTCATCTTCCTTGGCGCCCGTCTCAAGTAACTGCACATTCTGTATCCGTAGGAGGAAGACAGAGCATTGGGTGATTTCAGAGTTTTGAATGAACACCAGTCTAATAGCACAAAGATCCTCACCATGATGAGCATGTGTTTACAGACAGCTTCCACGTTTGGAGAACACTTTACAGAGGGGGTCTCCTTTGGTCCTCCCCACAGTCCTAGGATCTAGGACCCGTCAATGTCCCTATTTTACAGACAGGGACATGAGGTGATGTCAGAGGCAGGATTCAAACCCAGGCCTCGCCTTAATCTCCCCTTGGTGTGAGCATTGAGTCCAAGAACACTGGATTGGGCATCTGGAGGCTTGGAGTCTGGTCCCTGTGTTCCTTGCCCTCTCTGAGCCTCAGTTTCCTTGTCTGTAAAACAAAGAAGCTGACCTGTAAGGTTCTGCCCAGCTCCAAAAATTCCATGAATGGCTGGACATTGGATCCTGAGAAATCAGGTTTTGCTTCCCCTTGGCTATGACTCTGTCCAGAGGCTGATTGATCTTCAGATAATTTAGGCAGAGGGTACAACGACATCTCCCTGTCTTTGTTCAGCACACTGATCTCACTGGGTCTGATTGGAAAAAAACAAAGACTCCCTCACTACTGTGATTGAAATATTGATTTTCTGTTAAGTGCCTTTTGTGCTTGGCCACAGACAATGTCTCCATATGCTAACAGTGGGTTTCAGTGCCAAGACGAACATGGGGAGAATTCCAGCAAGATTAAATGGTTAGGTGTTCTTTCTTAGAAACAGAATTAACAACTCATGGGGTAGGAGTGAAAGTAAGAGGATTAACCAAACACAGAAAAATGAGGAAGTTTCCAATGACTCCAATTTCATTGAAAGAATTCATAATTAAATTTATATAAGAAGATATAGGAAACATTTGATCAAGAATTCCACGAAGATCCAGCCCATGAGCTAGGAAGTGGAAGGTGGGAGGAGGGGGCCTGTGCCTCCTCCCTGGATGGAGCAAGCCCACCTGGTGCCTGGGGATGGTGGAAGTATCCAGGAGTCTCTTTCCATTCCAGAAGGGAAATGAGCTTAGCTTTGAAATTCCTTAGGGAATGACTAAACCTCAGAGCTGTGTCCTGAGGAGTGATGGGGAATAAGGTGAAGTGAGGAAAGGCCTGGGCCCAGTTGTGTTGGGTTGGAGCCAACCATTGAATTTCAACTTTTCACACATTGATGCATCTGTGATGCGTGATCTGATTGACATCAGAACTCCTTCCACAGGTGCCGATCACAGCCCATTTCTCATTAGACTTGTCCATGAAGTCACTTCTTGCACATACACAGTCTGACCCCAGTAATATGCTATGGCCTATTGACACTCAGTACATGTCTCCCTCTTGCCCTTTGGGTGGCCTTTCCTTCAGCAATGGGGGTAGGATTGATAGCCTTGCACAGCATTGAAGAAATGATAGTGATAAAGCATGAGTTTTGTGTCTGGAAGAAACTTGGGATCATTGAAAACGTGGCTCGATTTCTCAGATAATGACCAGCCCAATCTCTTCTTCCATTCAATTGTGGGTTCAGGTCTTCCTTCATCTGCAGAGCCTGCCCAAGATGTGGGCTGTCCATCCAGGCGTGTCACAGTCTGGACAAGGGCTGCTCTACATCCACTTGGTTGATCCCGTGTGGATAGTTAGGCCAGGTTCTTCTGAAGAGCAGGTGTAGGACCCTTTCTGGAGGCTCTGAAGGTTCCAGGATTCCAGAATGCCTTCCACAAAGAGCCCCCAGAGGACCTCACTGATCATGGGATGCCCTCTGGATTCTCCTCTCCAACAGTGCCAAACACAGATGAGGAGTACACATAGCCTTGTCCTGATAGATGCCTCTTTGGATAGTAATGGAGGGTCTTCCAAAGAGCTTTCTGGGCTGTGGGGTCTCCATTCTATCCTCTCATCATCAGCATGGGAGACGTCTCATTGGGGGAGAGTCTGAGCACAGATTTTGCTTCACTGAGTTGCCTTTTTATAGCCAACAAATAATGAACACAGTGGGATTTTGTCATCTCTGCTCTCTCCAGGACATTGTGTTAGTGCTCTTCTTTCTCTTCCACCTCAATCCTGAGCCACGTTTTCCAATAGACTCTTAACCTTCCTTCCTTATTTTCACTCTTACATGGCAATCACTTGCTATCAGTCCAGGTCTGGCTAAAAGTTTGGATCTGTCTGCTTCAGGGACATATGTCACTTATTAGCAAAGCATACTTTAGACTGTTGGACAGCCCTACTCTGGATTCTGTCATCACCTTGCGTGTGGTCTCAGATTGTTCCACCTCTGTGCCTCAGTTTCCCCAAATGTCTTAATCATTGCCAACCTTCCTGGCATGTCAGAATGAATGAGCTCAGCTTGGTTTCTGGAGAGCCTGGAAGGATGACTCTTGTCCTATGGTCCCTTGAGATCCTGGAAAAGGTGACGATCATAATTGCCTGTGGACACAATCAGCCCGTTAGCCTTCGCTAATGGGTGCCATGTGGAGCCACAGTAGACGCATGGGGAGGGCAGGCAGGGGTCAGTCGCTAAGCACAGCAGGCCACCTTTGCTCTTTGAAATGACCTCAAACAGCATTGCTAAGCCAGGTTAAACCCTTTATAAAACTCCAGATGTCTCTTCCATAAATTCAGAAAAAGTGTTCCAATGGGCAGAGGTCATCAGCCTTTGTTAACGAATCTCTTTTCAAACATTGGGCCTTGAAATAGCTTCTTTCTCCCCTATAAAGAGGACGGTCAGCACCCCCCACCCACTCCCCAACAGAGGCTGAGAAACCAAACCAGAGCCAAACCAGCTGTGTGACCCTGGGCAAATCTTCTAGTCCCTCAGAGCCTCAGTGTTCCCAGCTGTGAAATGGGAATTATAACATTGGCAGCACCTGACTCCCAGGGCTGTTCGGAGGCTGAGATGAGAAGCTGTACAGACATCACTTGGCAAATCTTCGAGGTTTATTCCAACAATGTTAGTCCTGGGCAGTCTGGGCAGTGGCCTGGAGGGGTCCTAGGCTACAGAGATCTTTCTATCCAGTCTAATTCACTGAGCATCTCTGAGCATGTGCTCTGTGAGGAGCACTATGCTAGGTTCTGGGGCTGCCAAGACACATGCTAAACGGTCCTCCTTGCCCTCAGAGAGCATCCGTTCTCCTAGAGAGATGCGATAGGGTCCGAGAAGTGGATACGTGCCATTTTAAGAAGTGTAAAGGGGCCAGGAAGGGCTTGCTAGGGATTTGGAGAGACTGAAGTAAGAAAGGAGAGCATAGCAGCCTGTCGAAAGGCAGCAGGTGGGATGTGGAGCACCATGTACAGAGAACAGCCAGTCAGTCCGGCTGGACCATGGAAAGCATGAAGAGGGGTCTGTGGGCCTGGAAAGGCAGGCTGGGGCCGGAGTGGGAAGGGTTTTAAATGCCGTGGGGAGGAGTTTGCATTTCATCCTACAATGGGGAGCCCACAAGGTTCTTTGGCAGGTCAGGTGTGCTTTTGGAAGATCATCTTGGCAGGTCCGAGCAGGGGAAATGGAAGCCAGGACTCTGCTTAGGAGGGGACTGCAACAGTCCAGGGGAGCTGGCGATGTGAAAGGTGCTGATACTGGAGGGAGTGGGCAGCTAGAACCAACAAGACTTGGCTACTGCTTAGGTGTGTGGGGCAAGGGAGAGAGAAGACTCATGCAAAGGTGACTCCAAGCTTTCTAACGTGGGCACCAGGAGGTTGGTGGCAGCCCCAACAGAAATCAGGAAGCCTGGAGGATGAGAGGGTTTGGGGGGAAAGACACAAGGTTCTGGACACATTGAGTTTGAGACACCTACCACACATCCAGGTGGAGAGGGTCAGCAGAAAACAAAGATGTGGGGAAGATGCCAGGGCTGGATATGGTGATCTGGGAATCGTCTGCTTAGAGCTGATCATTGGACCACGGAGCCGGGGTCTCCAAGTGAGAGTGTGGAGAGGAGAGGAGAGGGCCCAGGACAGAGCCTTGGGGACACCCTCACCTAGGGGCATGATGAGGATCATGATGGAATGAAGGAACCTGAGAAGAGGCTCCCAACAGGCAGGAGAGCCAGGAGAGAGCAGCATTGAGACTTCTGGGGGAAGGAGGATGGGGAGGAGAGAGGCTGGTGCAGGGTGTCGAAGGGGGCAGACAGGCCCAGAAGGGTGAAGACAGATGGAGACCATTGGCCACTGGCAACATGAGGGCCTTGGGAGAGAAGAGTCTTGGCTGAGGGATGAGGGCAGAAGGCAGATCAGAAGGGGCTGAGACATGCCAGGAAGAGAGAGGAAATGCAAACCAGGCACACAGGACACCCAGGCAGGTGTTTCTAGGAATTTGGATGGCATCTCCAGGGCTGGCAGGGCCAAGTGAAGGCTTTGTAAGGATGGAGGTCTCCCGGGCATGTTAGTAGCAGCTGGAAAGCAGCTGGAAGCAAGAGAGGAGGCGTCTTGAGGGCACTCGAGATTTCAGTCTTTCCCGTATTTGACAAAGTAAGTACTTGCTCATGTAAAGAGATACATTACAAAACATGCTTGCAGACGGGGCTTTTGGACTCCCCTTCCCCAGGAATCCTGCGGTACCAGCACCAGCTCTGCTCTGATCATGTCCCTGTGCTGGGGCATCCCCAGACCCTTCAGTTCCATCACTGCCCCAGCTCTAGCTCTCAGGGGAGTGGGGAAATGTGGACTCCCCTACTCTCTTCACAAGCAGCAAAGAGGCAGGCACTGTGTATTCATTACCTGTCTTCTCCATTCTCACAGCCTCCCAAGAGAGAACTCCCAAGCCAGGATGAGATGCTTTAATGCCCTATCAATTTGCCTGAGGGTTTACACTGCAAGCATGCTGCCCTACCCACGTTCCCTGACACATACCCCAACCAAGTGTGGGACGGGGCTCACTGTAGGACCAGGAGCCTGAGGGCCAGGAAGAGGGATAACGCCTCAAGGTGGTAGAATGACCAGCAGAGAGAAGGCAGAGAAAGAGGGATGGTGCTCCAGTAACTTGGGCTTTCACTGTCCTTCCTGTCTTCCACACACTCAAATGCTGCTTACAATAGGCTCTACTAGAAACCCCCAACCACCCCTACTCCACCGAGGACCAGCATCAGGAGAAAATGTGGATTAGAGCCTAGGGGAGAGTCCGTGGATCCAAAGGGCATCTGTGAAGACCCTCGGCCTGAATGCACAGTTACCTGCCCTTTAATGACATCCTTGCCCAGACGATGACACAGACAGTCATGTCTTCCTCCAAAGCCTCGTTGGGGCATGATGATGACCCTCAGCTCTTGAGGTACAAGAGGCTCAGTTAGGTTTGACCAAGTCCTAGAGACTCCAGCCATCAATGCAGCTGCATTGGACAGGGCATCCTGTCCAAGGACCAGCCTAGCGAAGTGCAGGGAAGTCCATCCCTGCCCAGCCAACCACCCGCCATGGCTTCTTGTGGCCCCAGAATTCCATGCCAATCATCCAGGAAGGAGCCGCGTTGGAATCTGCGCAGCCAGAGGCGGTGCCCGGAGCGATGACATCACCCCCCGCTCTCGAAGCACAGGGGCACCACGTCCTGCTCCTTGCTTCAGCGCATTCCTGGATGCCGCCTCATCCTGTATTCCCTGATAGGAACAGAATTTAATCAAGGCCTGCATTCCTGGCCAAGGACTTGGTGTCCAATAAATCATAGCGATGACCTGCAATGTGTCACAAGAGCCAAGATGCAACAAAAACCAATCTCGGTCACCCTTGTCCTAGACAGTGGGCATGACTGGCTGAACATCCCGATTAGAGCAGGGTCCCAGGACCCTCGATGGAGCGCGGGGGGACCTCCCGCTGATCTGGCAGAGATAAAGAACACAGAATAAACATCTCGGCGAGCCGTTGTCTGCCTGTCTCCCCGAGCCTTGGAGGGACCCTCGGCGAGCGCTGGGATTAGCCAGGTAGATCCATCGCTTTTTAAAAGGCGTGTCCAGGGAAGTTTCCGCCGATGCTTTCTTTGTCTCTCCTTAGAGGCAGCAGGTGCGTTCCAAGTTCTCCCACTGACCTATCATCTGCCAGGGCGACCTTGGGAACTTTTTAAAAAAAACAGATTCTACAAATGTGGGACATTCATGAGATGAGGACACGAGCAGAGGGAACACCAGCAGCTGGGATAGAGACCCAGTTACTGAACTGGCCCAAGGGGGCACCTGTGTTTTTATTAGGAAACTGATCATTCATGAAGTTAATGGGGCAGGAGTGAGCTCTCCATCCCCGGCTAGATCTGCAGACTGCCAAGGCACATGAGTTGGGAACCTCTGAAGGTCTCAAGCCTCTGCTGGATCTCCAGGAGCCTAAGGGTCAACACCTTAGGGAGGTGGGAGGTCACCCAATGGGGAGAGGGGAAAGAGGCATGATGCTCAATCAATCAAGCCCCAAGCATGTAGTAAGCACCTACTATGTTTTGGTCTCTGAGCTAAGTGCTGAGTAGGGATACTGAGAAATTAGGAGGAGCAGAATGGAGGGGGGTAGGATTGAGGGAGCTCCCAGTGGCTAGCTTGGTCTCCTGCAGCAGGGGGGGCCAGGCCATCAGCTCCTAGCGTGGGGGCTGGGGATAGTCCTCTTCACTCACCTCTAGCGCTGGGTAGGACAGCAGCACTTGTCTGGGGCTGGGGGCTTCAGCCATTGACTCTGGGCAGTGCTGGCTTGTCACTTCCTTGGGGGAGTATGTTCCCCCCCAAAGCCCATTTGTCCTCACTCCTCACAGGAAGTCAGTGAGTCCGTAGGGGAGCCTTGATTGGGGAGGGAACCAGCCTGGGTGACCCAGAGAGGTGAGTACTTGGGTCTCTGACAGCCCCTGGCTACAGACCAATGGAGGGTGTCACCAATGCCTGCAGGAGCCACCTGTGTGGCTGTGGGGATGGAGAGAGAAGAGGAGTTTAAAGATAGTGCTCTAAGATACTGCTGACTAGAGATCCATCGGAAATTAAGGGTTTTTATTTTTATTATATTATATCTTTTTAGTATACTAGGTTATGGAAATGCTTGTTTTATTCCGTAAATTAAAAATAAAATAGAATTTTTAACAAAAGAAACTGAGGTGGTGTATCTCTTGTGCTGCAATACAAGCCATTAGGTAAAGTGATCAGATTTGCGAAAGTTCAGCTTACACAAGTAGGATCTTCAAGGGTAAAGACATAGTTTTCACTCTATGTCACAGAGGCAGGCATACCTAGCACTGGCTGCCAGCTTCAGGAGGGCTATCCTCCCTGCACTGCCCTCCTCACCTCCTGTTCACTCTGACCTCTAAGTTCAGGCACCCCCTGGGCTCTCCCGGCTCATCCATAACAAGCAGACCATTGCCCCGTCTGCCATGAGGCCAAGAGGTGGTTTTTTTCACTTTTTGGGGGTAGCCATCTCCCATTATTTTATTATTTTTTCCATACTAGCCATGTTGCAAAAGAAAACACACACACACACACACACACACATACACACACACTCACAAACAAGAAAAATAAATAAAGTGAAAAAATAATGTTTCAGTTTGCATTCAAAGTCCATTCAAAGTCCACCTCTGTGGAGGTGGACACCATTTTTCCTTGTGGGTCCTTTGGAATTGTCCTGGATTACTGAGTCTTTCACAATAGATCACTGCTTATTGCTGTTGCTATGTACAATATTCTCCTGTCTCTGTTCACTTCACTTTGCATCAGTTCATACAAATCTGGTTTCATTCTGAAATTATCCACCTCATCATTTCTTATAACACTCTAGTATTCCATCACAATCACACACCACAACTTGCTCAGTCGTTCCCCAATTGATGGGCATCCCCTCAACTTCCAATTCTTTGCCACCACAAAAAGAGCTGCTGTAACTATTTTTGTATATGTGGGTCCTTTTCCTCTTTCTTTGATCTAGTGGTATTGCTGGGTCAAAGAAGATGAACAGTTTCATATTCGTTTGGACATAGTTCCAAATTGTTCTCCAGAACAGTTGGACTAGCTCACAGTTGGACTAACCAAGAGTGCGTTAATGTCCCTATTTTTCCACATCTCCTCCATGATTTATCATTTTCCCTTTCTGTCACGTTAGCCAATCTTGTAGGTGTGAGGTGATATCTCAGAGTTGTTTTAATTTGCATTTCTCTCATCAATAGTGATTTAGAGCATTTTTTTCATGTGACTATTGATCGCTTTGATTTCTGCTTCCGAAAACTATTCGTATCCTTTGACCATTCATCAATCAGGGAATAGCTCTTATTTTTATAAATTTGGCTCAGTTCCCTAAATATTTGAGAAATGAGGCTTTTATCAGAAAAACTTTCAGTAAAAAATTTCCCCCAATTTCCTGCTTTACTTCTAATTTTGACTGCATTAGTTTTGTTTGTGCAAAACCTTTTAAATTTCATATAATTAAAATTATCCAAATTATGTCCCATGATCCTCTCTATCTCTTATTTTGTCCAAGACTCTTCCCTTATCCATACATCTGTTGTTTTAGTTATTTTTCAGTCATATCTGATTCTTAGTGACCCCATTTAGGGTTTTCTTGGCAAAGATATTGGAATGGTTTGCCATTTCCTTCTCCAGCTCACTTTACGGATGAGGAAAGTGAGGCCAACGGGATGAAGTAACTTGCCCAGGATCACATAACTAGTTAAGTGTCTGAGACTGGATTTGAACTCTGGTCTTACTGACTCTCTCCACTGTGCCACCTAACTTTCCGTCCACTGTGCCATCTAGCTGCCCTCCATGGATCTGACAGGCACATTTTTCCATGCTCCTTGCTTGTGGCATCACCCTTTATGTATAAATTGTATATCCATTTTGACCTTATTTTGGTATAGAGTGTGAGATGTTGGTCTATGCCTATTTTCAGCCAAAATGCTTTCCAATTTTCCCAGCAATTTTTGTCAACGCTGAGTTCTTGTCCCAAGAGCTTGGATCTATGGGTTTAGTAAACGCTAGATTACTGTGGTCATTTACTACTGTGTATCGTGGGCCTAATCTGCTCCACTGACCCACCACTCTATTTCTTGGACAGTACCAGGTTGTTTTCATGGTTACTGCTCTGTAATAGGGTGGGAACATTATTAATCAGACCTTGGTGGCCAAAGCAAATCAACAGAGCCTTCACTGTCTCCTCAGGAACGATGTCCTGTGCCCATCAGTGGTCCCCAAAGTCCTAAAGTGAGAGAGGGGAGAGGCAGAGGGGAGATGGGAAGTCATCTTCATGGGCATTTGATGGGCTGGCCCTTTTTAGGAATCGAATTGTCCGCCACAGGGCCACACATCAGAGCCGGGGGCTGTGCGTCCTTCACACTAAGTAAGGCTGACAGCAGCCCGGGCTCTTATCTTCTCTCAGCTGTAACGACAAACAGACAGCAAAGCCCGGACACCCAAGAGCTCCTTGGGAAGGAACAAAGGAAAAGACCACAAAGTTAGGCATTTGTGAAAGAGGAGGCGTCCTTGGACGGCAGCCAAGCGGTCAGCCTGCTGGCCCTGATTAGCCCCCGCTGAGCTGGGCCTGAGCTCAGCTCTGGGGCCACACTGAAGGAAAGCCAGAGGTCAGCGGTGGAGGGACCACAGGAGGTCCAGTAGGACAGGGGAGGGCCTCTGAGGGGCCTGAGGGGAGGCAACTCAGCAGGCACATGAAAGCTGCCTTCTTGTATCTGGAAGAAGGACTGGACGTGTTTCAACTGGTCCCAGAGGGCAGACTCAGGAACACTTAGAAGATGTTCCATGGAGGCAGATTTAGGTCCCCGACTCTGGAGGTCTTCAAAAACAGGCCTGTAGGGAATGTCACTGAAAGAATTCCAGTTGCAGGATGACTTCCAAGGTTCCTATGGGATCTGACTCTACAATTCTATTATTCTAAACCACAATCTCTGCCCTCAGGGGGCTTAAAATCTAGCATGTGGCACACACAGACAAAGATGCTTCTTTAGCCCCTGGTTTGGTCCCTACAGGAGAACCGCTCATCTTTCCTTCTTGTTCCCAGGCTGTCTTCAGGTGGACATGGCCTGTGGGCAGCTGTACACAGAGCAGTAGATGTGCACCTCGTCAAGGGTGGATTAGAATAAGAGAGATGCTGGATGGAAGGGAGCAGGGAGGTGTACTGGAGGAGGGGGCATTTTCTCTGGCCATCCCCCATGCCCAGAGAGTTCCAGGAGTCTATGGAAGGAAGCAGGAAGGCTTCCTGGAGGAGCGGGTATTTTTTCTGGGCCTCCTCCCTCCTCCACACCCCTATGGCCTTCCCAGGCTTCCTTAGAGCCTCAGCACTTGGCTTATCTGGAAGCTTTCCCCAGCCTCTTCATTCCAGGGCCTTCCTCGGGTAATGATTTCCTATTTATCCTGTGTGTCCCTAGCTTTCTGTTTGAATGTTATCACCTCCAGCCAATTGTCCACCCTCAGAGCTGTTTTTTAACTCTTTTTTCCTCCCTAGTACTTAATGTGGTGCTTGGCACAAGATAGGTGCCTAATAGATGTACCAGTGATTAATAGAATTAGGACACTGGAGTGAAGGGAGGGGTCTGGAAAAACTGACGGAGGGGGAGACTGAGTCAGAAAGATAATGGACGGCTGGGCTCTGGCAGGGGTGGGAGATGGGACATGCAGATGAGGATGAAAAAACAAGATCAATAAAAATGGGCATAAAAATAAAGGTTTGTTGGCTTGGAGATTTAGTTTCTTCAATAACAAAAACAATCCTTCATAACCATCGATTAGTAATGTTAATTAGTTAGTTTTTGGTTTTATTTTTTGTTTTTGGTGAGGCATTTGGGGTTAAGTGACTTGCCTAGGGTCACACAGCTAGTAAGTGTCAAGTGTTTGGTCTGAGGCCAGATTTGAACTCAGGTCCTCCTGACTTCAGGGTCGGTGCTCTATCCACCGCGACACCTAGCTGCACCAATGAATTATTGTTAAAGAAATCCGGGCTTACCATCAATTGGGGAATGGCTGGACAAGCTTTGGTATATGAATGTAATTGAATACTATGGTGCTATAAGAAATGATGAGCAGGCAGACTTCAGAAAAACCTAGAAAGACTTGTATGGACTGATGCAGAGTGAAGCAAGCAGAACCAAGAGAACGTTGTACACTGTAACAGCCACGTTGTGCGATGACTAACATTGATAGACTTAGCTCTTCTCAGCAATGCAAGGATCTAAGACATCTCCAAGAGTCTAAAGATGGAAAATGCTGTCCACATCCAGAGAAAGAACTATGGAGCTAGAATGCAGATTGAAGCAGACTATTTGTTCTTTTTTTTTCCTTCTGTGTTGTTTTTTTTCCCTCCTTCTGATGGTTCCTACTGTTGGTTCTAATTCTTACTTACAACATGACTAATGTGAAAATTTTGAAAAAAGAAAATAAAAAAGAAATCCAGGCTTAGAACGATTGACTTGTCCGGAATTACAAAGCTAATCAATACGGCCCCTGAAAAATTAAAAAGAAGAGAGAGGGAAAGACAAAGACAGAAGGAGGGGGACAGCTAGAAGGAGGGCTCAGCAGTGCCTGTCAGAGGGCCTGGGGATCAGCCCCCATAGGGGGGCCCTGCACGGGGCAAAGACAGGAACAGAGAGAAAGCAGAATTCCTAGGGCAGGAAACAAGGAAGGCAGCTAAGCTGATGAGAGAGAGAGACAGAGAAACAGAGAAACAGAGACAGAGACAGAGAGAAAGAAACAGAGAGAGACAGAGAGAGGCAGAGACAGACAGAGACAGAGATCCATCTTGTGTGTAGTGCCAGGCTCAGAATACAGTAGGAACTATTGAGTACCTACTGTGTGCCAAGCAGCATGCTAAGAGTTTTAGGAATATGGTCTCATTTGATCCTCACAACAACCCTGGGAGGTAGGCGCTATTATTACCCCCATTGTACTGTTGAGAAAACTGAGGCAGGCAGCGGTGAAGTGACTTGCCCAGTGTCGCAACAGCTAGTAAGCATCTGAGGCTGGATTTGAACTCAGGTCCCAGAAGTATTTGATGGATTTAAACCAGAAGACAGAAGGTGGAGTTCTGGGGTTCAGACAGGGGGGCATCATCTGCTCTCAACACCAGGGCAGGAGGCCCAAGGCAGCTCACTGAGCTAGGCCTGGAAAGTGACAAGCATTATAACCTCAGGGCCAGTGCAGAGGTGAGACCTACAGGCCCCATAGGGAGCCCTAAGAGGGAGCCCGAGAAAGACTCTGAACCTGCCCTGAACTCACTGAATTAGAAAAGGCTGCAGGGTTAGGACCAGGGCCTTAGATCTTCGAGCTGCTTCTTCTAATCTTCCTCCTACGAGGATGTGACCTGCCTCAGTCTGCCAAGGGCTCAGTCTGAGCTCCCTCCAGAGGCGGCAGCCCGGGCCCACCCAGGGGTGCTGCTGTCTGAAGGAGCAGAGTCCTGGAGGTGCAGCCAGACCGGAGAAGCGGAATGCAGAACTGACCTCCTTGCATCCCCAGGCAGGGACAGCCCCTGTGCCCCAGTCACAGCTGTGCCCATGCACTGATCAGCCCCAGCACCAGGTGAGGTGAGGGAGGGACCCGGGGCAGGTGGGGCAGGGCAGGGCTCAGCCAGCATTTCTCTTGGTTCTTTTCCAGTGTTGGCCCCTTATCTGAGTATGCAGGAAAGGTGCTCATGAGAGAGGAGTCCTTACCCACCCCAACGCCAGTGTGTGGACCAGAGAAGCAGAGATGGGTGCTTCCTCTCCAAGTGGGACCAGGCTGCGTGGGCAGAACCCCCGGCCATCCTTGCTTGTCACAGAGCAGTCCGGCCACACCCAATCCCATCATAACTAAAGACCAACAGTATTTTATCTGAATATCTGATTGGATAAAGGGCTTGAGATTAAGACGTGGAAGAGGCCCAGGGTTCCCCGGACCACCCAAGAGCCTGAGCCTTTTACGGCACAAGCCCTTTTTTCCAAGTCTGGTCTTTCAAGTCAAGCTGGACTTGGTAGGAGAAGGAGGGGGAGGGGGAGGAGGAGGAGGAGAAGGAAGAGGAGAAGGAGAAGGAGGGGGAAGGGGAGGAAGGGGGGAGGGGGAGGAGGAGAAGGAGGAGGACAAGGAGGGGGAGGAGGAGGGGGAGAGGAGGAGAGGGAAGAGGAGGAGGAGGAGGGGGAGAAGAACCCTGCATGAAATTACCAAAGCTTAACCCTGACCTATTTAAACAGTCAGCTCTGAAAGATGGAAAGTGGATAAAGTAAAGACATTGACTGATTATCTCCATTTCCTAGGAAAAGAATCCTGCCTCAGACATTGGCTGGAGCCTGGTGGTGGAGGCTTAAAAAGCAAACAGAGGACAGGATGGTCACAAGCATTTAGTCAGCACCTGCTGTGTGCCAGGCCCTAAGCAAGGTGCTTTACAAATATGATCAATCCTCGTGACAATCCTTATTATCCCCACTTTACTGTTGAGGAAACTGAGGCAGACGGAGGTTAGGTGACTTTCCCGGTAAGTGTCTGGAGGCCAGATTTGAACTCAGATCTCCCTGACTCATTGTCTACCCACCACCCCACTTAGAAGCCTCTGAAAAGAGGGGCTGATCCTCGGTCCTAAGGGAACGAGGAACCTCGGGCATTGTCTGAGCAGGGGAGTGATGTGGCCAGATCTCTGCCTGAGGAGAATCACTCTGCAAGTCCCCAGGAGGGTGCACCAGATGGGGAGAGACTCCAGGCAGGGAGGCCTGGTAGGAGGCTGCTCAAAATCAGGGTGCAGGGGCCTGACCTCGGGCGGTGGCTGTGTGACCACCTCAGTCTCTTGACACACATGTCAGCATGTGGGGACGCGATCGCTCCCCCTCCTTTCCTGGTCATGAGAGAAACAGGTGGTATCACAGCGCCTAGAATGCTGGGCCTGGAGGCAGGAAGACCTGAGTTCAAATCCAGCCTTAGATACCCATACTAGCTGTAAAATGGTGATAACAGCAGCGCCTACCTCCCAGAGCTGCTGTGAGGATTGGATGAGGTCATATTTGTAAGATGCGTAGCACAGTGCCTGGCACATCGTAGGCACCATATAAATGCTAGCTATGTCGTTCTCACCATTTGCAAAATGAAAAACTAGCTGACTTCTGAGGTCCCGTCTGTGGTCCCAGGTGCTTAGGAGGGTGGAATTAGCTGAAGATTCTGACCCTACAGCCTGGCGAAACCTGGGGACCCCCAGAATCCCTCTGTTAAATAATTGAAGTAGATGCTAAATTTCAGGTAGAGATTAGTAAAAAGAAAGATTAGTTTTGTTTCCTCTCCAAGATCATGGAACCCAAGTTAAAGACCCCTGAGCAAGGAAAAGAATGTAGACTCCTTCAGAAAACAAAGGAAAGAGACTCCCATGTCAGGAAGCCCCAGACTTGAGTGATCTGAGGAGGCATCGTGACCTGCTGCATATGAGCTCCAAGGCAACCCTTCCTGAGGCGGGCTCTGACAGGCACAAATCACAGAATTCCTGAGCTGGGACGGACCTCAGAGGGAAAAACAATCAGTTCAAGCTTCAGCCAGACATTGAGGCCAAGAGAAGCAATGAACAATGAAACAAGTGAGGAGCAATCATTAAGCACCTGCTGGGTTCTGGGAATACAAAGAGAAAAAAGAAGCTGTCCTCACCCTCAGGGAGCCTCCAATTTATCAGGAGACACAGCTTACAGTGGGCAAATAGACGGATGGACGGATGAATGGACGGATGGATGGATGGATGGGTGGATGGATGGATGGATGGATGGATGGACGGACGGATGGATGGATGGATGGATGGATGGATGGACGGACGGATGGATGGATGGATGGATAAATGGATGGATGGATGGATGGGTAGACGGGTGAATAGACGGATGGACGGATGGACGGATGGATGGATGGATGGATGGATGAATGGATGGGTGGGTAGACGGGTAAATAGATGGATGGACGGATGGACGGATGGATGGATGGATGGATGGATGGACGGATGGATGGATGGATGGATGGATGGATGGATGGATGAATGGATGGATGAATGGATGGGTGGGTAGATGGGTAAATAGACGGATGGATGGATGGATAGATGGATGGATGGATGGATGGTGAGTGGGTGGATGGATAGATAAATAAATGAATATATAAACAAATAAATGAATGCAAAATATATGCAAAGTATGAAGTCCCCAGCATTTCCTATAAATGCAAAGCTCCTCAGAGTTTCCCTTGCCCCAGATGTGATCATTTGTAGGGCTTCATACAGATCCTGCCTCAGTTCTGAGCCAACGAACATTCCTAGGCAAAGCAAGAAATCTATCCAATCTCTGCTCAATAATTGAGATGCAGGAAACAAAATGAAAAAATGGAATCAGAAATCAGTTTTCTCTTTGGATTAGGAAACAAAACCATGTGCAGGTATGTCATGGCAAAGGATAACATTTGAAATCTTCATTCAGGAGCATCCTGGTGCTATCCCGGGTGTCTCTCAGAAAATGCCAGCGAAGGCCTGGGAGGAAGGGGGCCATGGAACAGATAGCTTTGTGGACTGGAGCAGCTGGGTCAAGTGTCTTTGAAAACACTAGGACAGTTGCTGCAATCAGTGGAGTCATTCAAGGTCCCTCCTCCCTCCATGTCACCAGTGTTCCAGTACAGCTCGACACCAGACGGACATTGAAGCTTTTGTCCCTCCTCCCAGGTCCCAGAGCTCAATCCAGGCCTGGAAGGTGAAGACCTCCATTTTTAGCAGAAGCTGTCAGGCTGGTTGGACACAAACTGGGTTCAGTAGAGCCCAACGTGTGCCTCCCCGAGGTCTCAGGGAGTACTTCCCAGTCACACTCAAACTGTCACCACATGATGCTCCTAATTTCCCACAATCCCAGGAAGAGGAAGGTGATTCAAGAAGAAACCTTCAAGACAGAGAGAGGAGTGATGCCCATAGAACAGAAAACCGGTCGATGCAGTGACTACAACAAAGTAAACGAAAAGAAGAATCCGACGAAGCTGAAAGCAGCATAGTTACAGGGACCAACCTTGTTCCCGGAGGAGAGATGAGGGCATTGGCCTCCTTCCTTTCCCTGGAGAGGTCCCTGGCTCTAGGTGGGAAATGGGGCAGAGTGGCTGGTGGGTAGAGTGGGATTGCTGAGCTGGTTTTTTGTTTGTTTTTTTAACCTTTTTTTATACACAAGGGAACGCTCCCTGGGCATGGTGGTGAGAGTGAGTGGGGTCTTCATAAAAGATGGGGTTGCATTAATTAACAAATAAAGAAATAGACTGAAATAGGTGGGCATTTAAAAGTGATATGTCAGGTGATTGAACTATATCCCTCAGGTTCATAAAATACAGCACTAGAAAAGACTGGAGGGGTCATCTAGGCCGACTCCCTTATTTTAGAGATGAACATTGGTCAGCTTTGGCCAGATGGTGCCTGGAGGACTGGGCTTCGTGCTGGCTGCCTTATTTTAAAAGGGCGTTAATAAACCGTGGCTACACACATCCCATTCCCCAATGGTGAAGAGGAGCCAGGTGAAAAAGGCGGGGTGCTGGGCCTGAAAAAGAGAAGACTTGAATGTTGGGGTGGGGTGGGGTGGGGCTAGCGGATGGTACAAGGCATCAAAAATGCTGTCACCCATAAGTGGGATCACGCCAGCTCTGTCTGGCCCCAGGGAGCAGAGCCACGAGCGATGGGTAGGAGTGGGATAGAGGCAGATCTCTGCTCAACACAGGATGTCCCAAGAGCTTTACTGGGGTTTTAAGCTTAATAGTTTAAACTGCACCAAAAATTTTGGGACACTATATAAGTGAAAGAAAAGACAACCTTCCGATAATTATCAATTATCCTCAAGTCAGATGAGGAGCCTCAGTCGGCAGTGGTTTTCCCTCCAAGGTGGGTCTACGTGAAAAGTCTGCCACGAGGTAGAAGGAGTTCTGCAGATGTGTGTTGATCTGGGTGACCACTGAGCCCTTCCCAATGCAGAAGCTGTGAAATTCTGGGCCTGTGCCCCCAAACAGAACTTGGACTCATAAATCTTCCACCTGTAGTAAAGGAACTGGCCTGAGGGCACTGCTGTCAATGACTGACTGCCGAAGAGGGCTTGGCACCAGTGGGCATGTGCTGGCATATGACTTTGTGCATTTCCTTACATTTTTCTCCTGGGTGCATGACCCACCTGAGAGGCTGACAAATTCCTCCGGGCCCGGGTCTGTTTTCTTTTTCTTTCATGTGCTTCTCACACTGCCCCGGAGAAGGCCTAGACCGAGGAATGTTCTGAACACCACAGGGGCACGGTCTGGCTGCCAGCTGCCTTACCGGCTGGTTGGCTGACTTTGCAGAAGGTCAAAGAACGCCAGCTCCCCTGATCTGGTGTCCGTTCTGCCTGGCTCAGATCCCAACACAGGGGAAAGCTGCTGTGGAAACAAGGGCTGATTGCTCGGAAGCCTACCAGTGAGTCCCAGAATGGGGATCTGCCAGTTCTGTTTTCTATTTTTAGGGGAAGCACGTTTGAAGTGAGTGGTCTTTGTTTTTGTGAGCCGTGAGCACAACCCACACAGGAATGCTCCCATTCAAGAGCTGGTTGTAAATACTGTTTCTGGGGGGGAAAGGAGGCATGTGGTTGCTCGGCCTTGCTGAAATGTTTTATGTTGGTCCCAGAATTGTAAAAATCTTATCATGGAAAGAGGACTACAGAGGCTGGGCATTGTTCCATCAAAACTGCTCCTTCCAAAGTCAATGATGGTCTCCCAGTGGCCGAATGCAATGGCCTTTTCTCAATCCTGATTCTCCTTGACCTCTCTGCAGCCTTGGATACTGTGGGTCACTCTCTCCTCCTTAATGCTCTCTTCTTTCTTGGGTTTTCAGGACTCCCCACTCTCTCTTGGCTCTCCTCCTCGCTCTCTGACTGCTCCTCCTCTGTCTCCTTTGCTAGATCTTCCTCCAGACCACAACCTCTAACTGTAGTTGTCCCTCAGGGTTCTGTCCTGGGCCCTCTTGTCTTCTCCTCCTATACTACTTCACTTGGTGATCTCATCAGTTCCCACAGATTTAATTATCATTTCTACGCTGAGATTCTCAAATCTACCTATCCTGCCCCAAACTCTCACATCTCCAACTGCCTTTCAAACACCTTGACCTGGATGTCTAGTAGACATCTTAAACTTAATATGTCCAAAACCAAACTCATTATTTTGTTGTTGTTCAGCTGTTTCAATCATGCCTAACTCTCAGTGACCCTATTTGGAGTTTTCTTGGCAAAGATACCGGAGTGGTTTGCCATTTCCTTCTCCAGCTCATTTCACAAATGAGAAACTGAGGCAAACAGGGTTAAATGACTTGTCCAGGGTCACACAGCTAATAAGCATCTGAGGCCAGATTTGAACTTGGTAAGATGAGTCTTCCTGACTCCAGGCCCGGGGCTCTATCCACTTTGCCACCTAGATGCCCTAAAATCATTATCTTTCCCCTCAAACCTTCCTCCTCCTACCTTCCCTATTATAGTACAGGGCAATACCCTCCTCTCAGATCCTCAGGCTCTCAACCTAGGAGTCACCCTGGACTCCTCACTCTCTCTCACCCCTCCCATCCAATATGGTGCCAAGACTTGTCAATCTCGCCTCTGCAGCATCTCTGGTCAATCTCACCTCTGCAGCATCTCTGGTC
>NW_020946652.1:6724981-6731409 GCF_900497805.2 Vombatus ursinus | reverse complement strand
CTCTGCAGCATCTCTGGTCAATCTCACCTCTGCAGCATCTCTGGTCAATTTCATCTCTGCTGCATCTCTGGTCAATCTCACCTCTGCAGCATCTCTGGTCAATTTCACCTCTGCAGCATCTCTCCAATAGCCCCCTTCTCTCCTCTGACCCTGGTGCGGACTCATCACCTCACAGCCACACTGTTGCAATAGCTATTGGGAAGGGCTGCGGTGAAGCTATCTGCCACAAGTCTCCCCTCACTCCAGTCCATCCTCCATTCAGCCACTAAAATGATTTTCCTAAAGCCCAGGTCTGCTTATGTCACCCCCTACTCAATAAACTCCAGTGACTCCCTATCACTTCCAGAATCAAGTAGAAAATCCTCAGGTACTCAAAGCCCTTCATAACCTGTCCCTTCCTACCTTGCCAGACTTCTTACACATGATTCCAGTCTGAGTACTCTGTGCCCCAGGGACACTGGCCTCTTTGCTGCTCCTCACACAGCACCCTCCATCTCCTGACTCAGGGAATTTCCTCTGACTGTGCCTTATGCCTGGAATGCACTCCCCTCATCTCTGATTCCTGGCTTCCTTGGCTTCTTCCCGGTCTCAGTTGAAGTCTCCCCAGCCTCCCTTAATCTTACTTAGAGTATTTCCTTTGAGATTATCAGATTACCTCCAGTTTACTCTGGTATGTGTGTGTGTGTAATCTTTTTGTACATAGCTGTTTGTCTCCTCATTAAACTGTGAACTCCTTGAGGGCAGGGACTGTCTTTATTTGTTTGGTTTGTTTTTTTGTTTCTTTGCATCCTCAGAGTTTAGCATAGTATCTGGGACACAGTGGGTGCTTGATCAAGTTGGCATGACTGAGTGATTGACTGACTGAAAGTCCAACACTGGTGTCAAACTCCGATGGAAATCCTACATAAGGATTTCTGCAGGCTGCATATTGACTTAGAAAAACACAAATGAACATTTTCTATATTATATTAAGGGGCAGTTAGATGACTCAGTAGATGAGTGCTGGGCCTGGAGTCAGATCTGAGTTCAAATACAGTCTCAGACACTTCCTAGCTGTGCGACCCTCTTCATCTCTGTTTGCCTTAATCTGTAGAAGGAAATGGCGAAGCACTGTAGTATTGCCAAGACAGCCCCATGCACAGTATGGTGCACCTGGTCACAGAGGGTCAGGAATCCACTGAACAACATTATGTGACGTTTTTATTTATTCTGTTAAGTATTTCCCAATTACATGTTAATCTGGTTCTAGCCAGGGGTGCTGTGAGGTTCACTAGTCCCCAGGGGCACGTCTGACACCTCTGAGTCCAATCAGAAAGCTCTGCTCCCAAGCATAAGGCCGAGGCTTTAACCTATTTTGGGTCATGGACCCCTTTGATAGCCTGATGAATGATAGCCTGGGGCCAGACCCTTCTCAGAATCATGGTGTTAATTGCATACAGTAAATAAAGTAAAAGATGTCAAAGGAAACCAAGTATATTGAAATACAGTTATCAAATTAAAAAAAAAAGAAAAGAACCACTGAGCCCTGGTTAATTATTCCTGTACATGAAGCATGCCAGGCAGTTGGATACCCAGCCTCTGCAGGACCATTCCTAGTAACAGGGAGCTCACTACCTCATGTGGCACTTCATCCATTGTTATCACTGTCAGAAAGTATTCCTTGTATTGAGCTAAGCCTGTGTTGAGGGGACTTTCGCACCCAGATCCCAGCTCTGCCAGAGAAAGGAATGCAGACAACGAAATTGTCCAAGCTGCATTTCCAGTTCTCTTTGCTCCGGGTGCACTGCCTGGCATCCCCCATCTGGCACCTGGAGGCTCTGGGGCCATGCCTCTCCTCCCCAACGGTTGGGTTATTTAATCACCCTCAGTTGGACCAGCATCCACCTCTTCCAGGCCTTCGATGTTTTTCTAGGTGGCGCTATTCTTCCCCCTACTCTGCCCACGCTCAGCACCCCCTGAAGCCCACCAACCCAGACTTTGAGCCGTCGAAGGGACCCCAGCAGCCTTCTAACCCAGCCTGCTCACTACCGTGAGCACCCTCACTACCCCAGCAACATACCTGATAAGGCACTGTCAGAGCTCTGTTCAAACCCACCACTTGTGGGGGCTTTACAGTTAGGAAGGTCTTCCCACCTTCAAGCCCAGACTGGCCTCTTGGTCACATCCACTTACTGTTCCCTGCTCTGCCCCTGAGGCTAGACAGAACAAACCTAATCCTCCTCCCCACGACAGACTTCAAGGACAAGAGCACCATTCTCACCTTTCTTCTGGGCTGTCTCCAGGTCAAATAGTTCCTTCATGGATCCTTGTAGGTCCTGGATGCATCCCCTGGACCCTCTCCAGCCAATCAGTGCCCTTCTGTCCTTCTTAAACCATGGAACCCAGAAATGAATACATACTTTTTTATTAATTTATTTTGATTTATCAACAATCATTTCCATAAGCTTTTGAGTTTTAAATTTTTCTTCCCCTCCCTTCCCAACATAGCACACAATCTGAAACAGGCTTTACATATATATTCCTATTAAACATATTTTCACATTAATCCCGTTGTAAGGAAGAATTAAAACCAATAGGAGAAACCACAAGAAAGAGGAAACAAAACAAAACAGAAGAAAGAAAGAGTGAATAGTATGCTTCGATCTGCATTCAAACTCCATAGTTTTTTCTCTGTGTGTGGATAGCCTCTTCCATCATGAGACTTTTGGAGATGTCTTAGATCCTTGGATTGCTGAGAACAGTTAAGTCTGTCAAATTTAGTCATCACACAATGTGGCTGTTACTGTATACAATGTTCTCCTGGTTCTGCTCACTTCACTCAGCATCAGACCATACAAGTCTTTCCAGGTTTTTCTGAAGTCAGCCTGTTCATCATGTATTCCATTACATTCATACACCACAACTTGTTCAGCCATTCTCCAATTGATGGGTATCCCCTCAATTTCCAATTTTTTGCCACTACAAAAAAAGCTGCTATAAATATTTTTGTACATATGGGTCCTTTTCCCATTTTTATGATCTCTTTGGGATACAGCCCTAGAAGTGAATACATACTTCTGAGGAGGTCTTACTGGAGGAGGGGAGGCTGCTAGGGGTAAGGGGGGACTCCTGGAAGCTCAGCCCAAGACAGCATTGACTTTCTCAATGATCACATCACACAGTGCTGACTTGTATTGAGCTTGCAGTCCACTAAGACCCTCAGATTATTCTTCAGGACTACTACCTAAGTCTATCCATCTTTACTGGTGATGGATAGACTTTTTGTACCCAGGTAACCCCTGTGTTAACCTTCCCCCCTCCAGTTTTGGGTCACTTAGAAATTTGGAAAGCCTCCATGAATGCCTTTATCCGAGATTTTGGTCAAGGTATTAACGAGCCCAGGGCCAAGCACAGATCCTGGGGGCCCTCCACTGGAGACTTCCTGCTCTTCCAGTCAGTTCTGACTTCATCTACGCGTGTTGCCATTTGGCCCTCATTGATCCATATTTTCTACAGAAGAAGATGAAACACTTTAAAATCCATTCTTGGTGAATTCTGACCCAGGGGTCTTTTTAGCCCCCATTCACAGCGCCTAGACTTAGAGATGAAGGAATTTTGGAGGCCATGAAGTCCAGCCCTTTTATTTTACAGATGAGGAAACTGAGGCCTGGGGCCTTGAGCTCCCTGCCCAAGGTCACACAGGTAACAGACCCCAGAATCAGCACTCTTTCCACTGGTTCACTTTGCTTAACGGAAGCCCCATCCCTTCTAAGCCACTCCCCTGAAAATGACTCTTTCTTCCTGGCAGCGTCCTTGGGCCTCAATTTCCCCATTTGTTTATGTTTTGTCCATGGTTGCTCCCCTGCTATTTCAGCTGAGCTGAGTAATTTTGACAGAGGTCGTAGGTGGCCCTCTCATGGACCCACAAATCACAGTGACTCGGTCGTGACTCAACAGTGTCTTGAGTGCCATACACACATCCCTCTGCCTCATCATTTTATTTTATTTTTGTGATCAGTGCATACTCATCATGTCAAAACAAGAAGAGAACCCCCAAAAGGGCAGGGGGTTCACAAACTTTTGAGCTCAGGGCCAAAATTGAAATTTTTCTGAATGAGAAGAACCACTCTCAATTACTGTTATTGAACACTGGATGTCTTTGGAAATTAGCTTTTACTGCAGACTTGATAATGTTTCTTAATGAATTCGACCTAAAATTACACGGCAAAATAGCGCTTACCTGTGAAACTTAGATTATGATAAAGTCAACTTGACAACTAACAATGTTTAAATAACGAGTCATGTTGAGCTACTTTAGACATGTCCCACGATGTCAAGGGTTAAAACAAGAAGCCAGATCTCCATTCTCACACAACTTTTCAGCAAATGTACTTTCTGAGCTCAAACTACAGTTCCAGCAGGGTTTTTCAGACCTTGATACAAATAAAATAGAAATTTCCCTATTTCAAAATATGTTTAATTATGCAGTTGAGGAGCTTTCACAGAACTTTCAATTGGAAGTGATTAATCTACAATGTAATGGTGTGTTCAAAGGCAAATATCAAGAATATGCTCAATTAAAATTACGTGCTTGGAGATCCATAAAAGTATTTCGTGGCATTTATGTGAAAATACATTTTCAAAGATGAAATTCACAAAATCTCATTACAGATCAGCATCTACACAAGAACATTCACAATCAATTTTGATGACTGGGAACACTGAACCCCAATTAAGCACGACGTTATCCCCCCAAAATCCATTCTTCTCATTGTTGTTGTTGTTCATTTTCAGTCATCTTCGTTATCCCATTTAGGGTTTTCTTGGCAGAAATACTTGAGTGGCTTGGTGCTTCCTTCTCTAGCTTATTTTACAGATGAGGAAACTGAGGCAAACAGTGACCTACCCAGGGTCACACAGCTAGTGAGTCTCTGAGGCTAGATTTGAACTCAGGAAGATGAGTCTTCCTGACTGTAGGCCCAGCACTCTATGCACCATGGGGTCAGCTAGCTACTTATTCTTCTCATTAGCAGGCTTATATAACAAAACATTGTGCTCCATTGTTATTAATACACTTTTAATTTCATCAATAAGAAATTTGTGGAAATTTGCTTTTTCTAATCATGTAAGCACCTATATAACATCTTCAGTTTCACCTCTAGGCCCACAAAGCCTAAAGTGTTTACTCTCTGGACCTTTCCCAAAAACTTTGCTGACCCCTGTTCTAGGGCACTTTGACTTAGAGTTAGAAAATTTCTTGACTTCTAGTTTAACCTCCATGGGGAATCCTATACTCCCAAAACTCACTGGGGGAGAAGGAACCTGTACCCCACTCCCAAGCCATTGAGGTGGGCAGGGAAGCCCAATTTTATTCTCAAGTTTTCATTGGAATGTGCATGTAGCTACCCAAAAGTTACACCCAAAGCTAATGGAAGCTGGTGAGGCCTCAACCTTCCTGCCCCTCCACCTCCTCTGGTCTTTATCACCCTGCATCTGTCAGCAAGGAAAACCCCTACCTTGGATTCCAGCTGGAGCAAAACCTCCCCGCTTCCATCCTGGAAATCCCCCTCCGACTTCAGAAAGCCTTTCCTTTGCTTCTCCAGGATGTGTAGCCCTCCGTATTACCCTTTTCCATTAATGTGTTACATCCCAGGTCCTCAGGTTCTAATAACAGACCCTCCAGAGTGAGCCCACCTCCGGCACCGCCCATCCACACTGTGGCCTTCCTCCTGCTCTTTCCTTTTGTATCTCCACCACCCCCCAGGTTCCCCAGCTGCCCTCAGGCTCTAAAGTCCACCTCCCCAACTTCCTTCCCCTTCACTTTAATACCCCAAACTCAGAAATTTTTGTTCCCATCAAAAGAGCCATTCCATGCCCCTATTCCCTGAGGACTTGAATTACTGAGGAGGATGAGAATTGGTTAATTAATCAAATTAACTAATGTTTAGTAGCCAAATGTACATAGATCCTTATCTCAGTCATAATCCCTGACATTGTGTAAGGGAGACCAAAATGATATTGCATGAAGATATAGATGATATGGAGTTATAGACCCAGATGCAGATATAGATATAGGTATAGATAGGTGAGTGTATATATGCAGACAGATGAATATATATTTGTAGATGATACAGAGACCGAGTTGTAGGTATAGATAGGGTGGCAAAATAAATGGAGGGCAAGCCCTGGAATCAAGAGAACCTGAATTAAAATTCAGCCTCAGATACTTACTAGCCGTGTGACCCTGGGCAAGTTACTTGACCCTGTTTGCCTCAGTTTCCTCATCTGTAAAATGAGCTAGAGAAGGAAATGGCAAACTGCTCCAGTGACTCTGCCAAGAAAACTTAAATGGGGTCATGAGAATTTGGACACCACTGAACAACAGCAAATAGATGTAAATATAGACAGGTGTAGAGGTGGAGACACAGACAGAGACAGAGACAGAGACA
>NW_020946652.1:6694111-6724581 GCF_900497805.2 Vombatus ursinus | reverse complement strand
GCCGGGCAGGAGAATGCCCACAGGCCCTGGGTGCCAGCTGTCCATGGGGAGAGGCTGGGAGCCTGCTTAGGGCTGGAGGTGCCTGGAGAGAAGGTTGTGTAACTGAAGCTGGTCAGCTAAGTGCGTGGTGATCATCTGTGGGGTTTCCTCAGCCACTCTCATCGGTTCAGCCTCTGTGGCCTCATTTGGGGTCTCCTTATTCATGTCATCCAATGAGAGACAGTGCCGGAGGGGAGAGGCCAGTGGAGGGATCTTCTCCCCTTTGAAACTGTGTGATTCTGGGGAAGCCCCTCACTTGGTGGCCACAGTGTCTGTCCTTTCCCTTTAGGGGAAGGAGATGGGAACCTCCGACCTTGTGGGTCTGTAAGCCAGGAGGGCAACTTCATGGCCCAGCCTTCCAGCCCAGGTTTTACAGCACAGCACTGAGGCCCAGAGGAGCAAGGAGTGACCTTCTGGCCCCCGGCCAGGAGAAGTGAGGAGGAGGAGGACCGATTCGGTTGTCATGGCCCCTCTGGACGTAAACTTGGGGGATCAATGCCGTGGAGGAACGCACCTCAGTTCTGAGCCTAATTCCCCATCCCACTCCCACATGGATCCAGGTAGCCTTGGGAGGTATCATAACCCCAAAGTGTGGGGAAATGTTCATACACTTGTTTTTACTACACCTCTGAAGTAAATGCTCCTTTGTAAAAGTTCACTGATAGTAAGAGAAGAATGGAGCTGGGGTGCTAGTTACTAGCCCCAGCAACGATGGGGGACCCAGCTAATGGGGCTCAGGCTGGTGGCAGAGGAGAAAAGACCCCCTAACTCCTCGGGCTTAGCTGGAGGGGCAGGTGTAGCAGCAGCCTGACTGCGACAGAGGACTAGTTCACCTCCCACACTGTAGAACAATGAAATGAGCCAAAGGGGACAGATCTGCCTCGCTCTGCTTATAGAGGCTCCATCTCTCTGCAGGAGGGGTCATGCTTCCCTGGTAGTCGTAAGGGGCATATTGGTACCCTCCCTTAGAAGGAATCCAGAAAACGGCCTCCCCAACCCTGCCTACAAAGGATCAGAGGCAGGGGGCTGATAGCGAATGCTAGGCACTCTTAACTCAGGGTCTGGGAAGGGGCCCTTTTCATATTTTGATGGCTGTATCGCAACATGATTGTCTTCCTTTGTGACCCTATGTATTTTTTCTGATTCCCTTAGAAGCACGGTGCAGACACTATGTTCACCAGCCTGCCAAAGGGGTCCAGGACTCAGAAGAGGTGACGATCCCCTGCTCTGTAGGACCTGAAAAAGGAGTCCTGGCCTGGTCCTTGGCCCAGGTGAGGTAGGCAGCTGCCTCTTTGGGATGATTTTAGAGGTGCCAAAGGACCCCCACATCCTGACCAAACTCACCAGGGAAGCCTCCTATTTCCATCCTTCGATGTAAATAAGATTTAGTGGAAAGAGCCTGGGATCCAGGAATCAGCGTGACCCTGGGCAAGTCATGTAAGCTCTGAGTTTCATGTCTGCCTCCTCACGTGGAAGTCAGAAAGCCCCTCCCCCTGCCAGTGGCAGGGATGCGTCATGGTGTCCTCAGGAGAACAGGCAGCTGTTTGATGGGTCAGGCTCATTACACTTTCACCTGGGGAGCACCCAGAGGATGGCAAAGGGCATTGAGCTCTTTTCATACAAGGGTAACTCCAATTGAGATAGCCTATCTCATAGACCATACCCCTACACTATCTTAGAACCTGGGTGGAGAATAAAGAAGGAAATGAGCCAGTAGTGCAGCTGTAGTGGAGTCAGCCAGTCAAACGCATTTGGAAGAATGCCTGGCTAGCGTTTCTATAGAGCTTTACAAATATTATCTCATCTGATCCTCTCAACAACCCTGGGGGGGAGGGGTACGGCTATTATCCCATTTTACAGATGAGGAAACTGAGGCTGGGAAAGGTTAAGTGCCCTGCCCAGGATCAGACAGATACTAAGTATCTGCAGCAGGATTTGAACTTGGGTCTTCCTGAATCCAAGTCAAGCATTCTTTCCATTTCACCACCTAGCTACGTGCTTTCAAGAACCTAGCATGTGCCCGGCATTGTGTGCTAAGTACGAGGGGTACGAAGAAAAGCAAAAACACAATCCCTGCTCCCAGGCAGGGAGTTCCCAGTCCCATGGTGGAGAAAACACGCAAACAACCCTGTACATCATAGAAGAGGCATACAGGAGCAGGGGGAAGGCACTGGCAGCGGGGGGACTGAGGACCCTGCTTGCATTCCAGAATTTGGGCTCCATCTTCAAGGAAACCAGGTAGCAGAGGCAAGAAGGGAGAGTGTTCCAGGCATGGGAGACAGTCAGAGGGAATTCTGGGATGGAGAGTCCTGACGGAAGAGCCAGAAGGCTGGAGCCACTGGACCAAAGAGAATGGGGGGGAGTAAGGTGTGAGAAGCCTGGAGAGGTGGAAGAGGCAGAGCAGGTTAGGAAGGGCTGAGAAGGCCACAAGGTTAGTGGGTGTGACCTGGACGAGAACCTGGCAAAGGAGACAGAGGAGGAGCGGTCAGAGAGGCCAGAGGAGAACCAGGAGAGAATGGGGGGTCCTGGAAAGCTAGAGAGCAGGCAATATCAAAGAGAAGAGAGTGACCAGCAGGGTCAAGAGCTCCAGAGAGGTCCAGAAGGATGAGGACTAGGAAAAAGGTAAGAGATCATTGGGAACGTTGGAGAAAGGAGATTGGGGGAGGCAGGGCAACTGGGGTTAAGTGACTTGCCCAGGGGTCACACAGCTACTACGTGTCATGTGTCTGAGGTAGGATTTGAACTCATGTCCTCCTGACTCCAAGGCCAGTGTTCTATTCACTTCACCACCTAGATGCCCCAAGGAGTTTTGATTGAATGGTGATTTAGGAAGTCTGATTGCAGAGAGTTTAGAAGGGAGAGAGGAGAGGAAGGGAGGTACTAATGGTCACTGGCTTTCTCAGGGAGCTTGGCCAGGGAAGGGAGTAGAGGCATGAGATGACCACATTGAAGTGGTACTTGTGTGGTCTAGTGGCGGGATGGATGATAAGGGAGCTCAGCTAGGAGTTGTGTGCTTGGTTACCCCAAATGGCCACAGAGCACCTTGGAGTGGGAAGGGATGCTACCATTGTGGGTCTGCTCCCACTTTAGACACTTGTCACTGCTTCTGGCCCTCCAGCTCCATGACCAGTGTTCTTGGGGACTGACCATAGCTTGCTTTCATGAGGGTCCCTCCTCTCCCTGTGAAGGAAGTTCCTGTCCATGGCTCCCTGCCCTGACTCCCTATAGCAGCATCCCATTCGGCATAGTGGAGAAAGCCCAGGTTTGACCCTGGTTACTGGCTAGCCTCCTTGGGCCTCATCTTCATCATCTGTAGGGTCAGAGGGAGGATTAATGATGCCTAAGGTCCTTCCCAGCTCTAAATCTAAGAGCCTATGTATGATAGAGAATTGAATTTGAGTCAGAAGGCTTGGATTTCAGCCATGTTATAGGATTGACTTGAGTGAGCTTCTCTCCCTCCGCAGGTCTCGGTTTTTCCTCTGTCAAACAAAAGGTGAAGGAGGTGTAGACAACCCATCACAAAAGGTACAAAGGAGATGCTGGGGGGGCGGGCCTCATGACCAGCACCTGGTTCAGAGGCTATTTGGGAGCCCCCAGTTCCCTGGCTGCCCCCCAATACCCAGTGAAGGTTTTCCATATTCTTGTCATTTGAAGCAATAATCCCCTGAGAATTCCATCTGCATGGGCTAGTCAGAGCAGGGAGTGATCCCTGGGTGATGTGCCAATGGCAGAAACAGGTTTATAAGCCACATACCTACAGAAAATATATTCTGATCCTTAACTCAGTAACCCAGCAATGAGTGAATGTTTGGTCGAGTTTCTATGGATGTTCGGAGTAGGGAGGAAGAGGAAGAGAAAGGATTTATCCCACAGGGAGGAGGGAGAAGAAACAATCGTTCCCCAAGGGAAAGGATTGATGCTCCTTCATGGCTGAAGCCCCTCAGCACTGAGCATAAGGCCTGGGACTGAGGCAGACCTCCATCAAGGATTTTTAAAAAATTTTTAATAGTATTTTTCCCAATTAAATGTAAAGAAGGTTTTCAACATTCACTTCTATAAGATTTTGAATTCCAAACATTTTTCTCCCTCCCCTCCCCCTTCCCAAGACAGCAAGCAATCTGATATAGCTTACATGTGTGCAATCACATGAAACATATTTCCACATTAGTCATGTTGTGAAAGAAGAATCAGAGCAAAAGGGAAAAACCATGAGAAAGAAAAAAACAAAACAAAAAGGAGAACAAATAGTCTGCTTCCATCTGCATTCAGACTCCACAGTTCTTTCTCTGAGAGTGGATAGTGTTTTCCATTGTGAATCTTTCAGAGTTGTCTTCGATCACTGCATTTCTGAGAAGAGCCAAGTCTATCACAGTTGGTCATCAACAATGTTACTGTTACTGTGTACAACGTTCTCCTGGTTCTGCTCACTTCACTCAGCATCAGTCCAGACAAATCTTTCCAGGTTTTTCTGAAGTCTGCCTGCTCATCATTCTTATAGCACAATAGTATTCCATTACATTCACATACCACAACTTGTTCAGACATTCCCCAACTGATGGGCATCCATCCCCTCAATTTCCAATTCTCTGCCACCACAAAAAATGCTCCTATATTTTGTACATGTGGGTCCTCTTCCCTTTTTTGTGATCTAGATACAGACCTAGATAGAGATCTAGAAGTGGTATTGATGGATCCAAGGGTATGCACAATTTTACAGCCCTTTGGGGCCCTTTTGGGGTGAGACCCCAGCACATGTGTCCTTGCCTGCAAAACCATTCCCTCACTTTAAAATTAAACTTCTGTTTGATTCCTGACTCTCCTGCCTCGAGCCTACTCTGCTCAGCTCCGGCCACCCACAGATGAGAGGTCAGTTGGGTCCAGTTGACAGGAGAGATGTCATGGAGATAGAAACAGTGAGGTTTGAACATGGGGTGAAGGAGAGAGAATCCTGAGAATGGCTCCAAGGTCATGAACCTGGATGACTGGAAGGTTGGTAGTAAGAACCAAGAATAGAGACGTTTGGAGGAAGTGCGCTTTGGGAGGAAGATGATGGGCTCCATTTTAGATGCGCTGAGTCGGAGATACCCACTGGCCATCCGACAGCTGGAGATGTGGGATGGCAGCTTGGCAATGGAGAGGCTAGATCTTGGATGCCATCTGTAGAGAGGTGATGACTGAACCCATGGGAAGCATCAGATGAGAATGTACAAGAGGTAGGGCAAGGTAGATAAAGAAATAATATTTATATCCCTGTCCTGAATGTCATTTACAGACTTCCTCACTTTCACACATTCAATCAATTATCTTTGATCTTTCCTGTGAGAGAGGCATCCATCCATCCATCCATTCATTCTTTCATCCAAAGAACATTTATTAAGCACTTACTTTTTTGAGCAATGTGTTTAGCACAGTTTCTAGTAATAGTAGGTGCTTAATAAATGTTTGTTGACTTGACTTGTGTCAAGCACTAGAGATACAGAGATTAAAGTGAAATAGCCCCTGCCCTCAAGAGGTTTTTGTTCTATTGGGGTAAAGACATACACTCTAGTAAGTGATTTTAAAAACCGCACATGGTGTTATTTCACAGTGGCACAGAAACCATTTCAGATAAAGACATATTTAGATAAAGAAATTGAGGGTATGAGAGGTTAGGTCCAAGGCAGTATCACACAACCACCTCTAGCTTCACACCACCAGCTAGTCTTGTGTCTGTCCCAGACTCCAGTTTGTCAGATAATAGAGTCATAGACCCAGAGGACGTTAAAGCACCTTTATTTTGCAGGTGAGGACACTGAGGCCCCTCTGAGTTATTATTGCAGAAGCCTGAGGTGTGCAAAGTCAGGGCTGATGTAACCCAGGCCAGCCGCGCCAACAGGGAGCAGAGCAGGCATGACACAGGACAAACCCTTCTGTAATTCCCAGCCTGTCAGTGCCCAAGTCTGGAATGTGAACAGCCCATCTCCAAGGAGCGGCCCTCGTGGGCTGCCACTCTGGAAATGAGAAACAGGAAGCGAAACCAGGTCCTGAAGCTGTCACCACCTAAGGCACGGTGGATCCAGTTCTGTGGGCACAGCCCACGCCCTCTCGCTCTTACATCCCCGTGCTGGCTCCGGGAGACTCTGGCCTCGCTCACACAATCCTCCTTGGCATCCCAGGCTGGCCTCACCCAGGGCTCTCCTGTTCCTAGGCCATGTTAGCCCTGAGCCCTGCATGGGCATCTTGGGGAGCCTGAGAGCTCCAGGCTGGATGCCCAATGCTAGAGCTCCTCCAGGGAACTTCCAAAGCTGGTAATAAGCACCTGCCGCTGAGGCGGCAGGAAAATGAGGCTGCCAGCCTTCCAGGAGGTGCCAGCCGGCTGCCGTCCACAGGAACTAAAAATATATTTGGGAGAGAATGAAGGATGAATCATCCGGACTAGGTGTCTCACAGAAATAAATGTCTGTTGATTGATTGATTGATTGATTGATTGCTAACACATTTAGAAAGGCCCTCTGGTCTAGACAGGCCTCATTTGATGCAACAGACAACCTCCTAAAAGGTTTCATTAGCATTTGTGTAAAGTCAGTTTTATTCTAAACGCTCCCAGGGAAGTGTGCATTGGGCTTGGTTTGAGCTCTCCCTCTCAGACGTGTTTCTTCTTACTCCCCCTAACACCCTCTCGCTTCCACCCAAACTGCTCTACTCCCCGTTCCTCCAACTTGTCATTCCATCAGTCCCACTGTTGTACTTTTGCACTAGCTGCTTCTCATGCCTGGAATAATCTCCTGCCTCTTTTTCTTTCTTTTCTTCTTCATGAAAGACATATTTCTATATTAGCCACATTGCAGGAAGGGGGGGGCATGGATAAAGTGGAAAACTGTATGCTTCTGTCTGCACTCAGAGTCCATCCGTTCTGGACTGGAGTTCAGTCTCTGCAGGAGGAGAGTGTTTTTCATCATGAGTCCTTTGGGATTGTCTTGGGTCATTGTATCGGTCAGAGTAGCTGAGGCTTTCACAGTTGATCATCATTACAATGCTGCTGTTACTGTGTACAATGTTTTCCTGGTTCTGCTCACTTCACTTTGTATCAGTTCATGCAAGTCTTCCCAGGTTTTCCTGAAACCATCCTGCTTCTCTTTTCTTATAGCACAGTAGTATCCCATCACAATCATACACCACAACTTGTTCAGCCATTCTCAATTGATGGGTATCTTTTCAGTTTCCAATTCTTTGCCACCACAAAGAGAGCTGCTACAAATATTTGTGAACATGTGGGTCCTTGTCCTTTTTCTTTGATCTCTTTGGGATACAGACCTAGCAGTGACATTGCTGAGTCAAAGGGTATGCACAGTTTTGTAGCCCTTTTGGACATCGTTCCAAATTGCTCTCCAGAACAGTTGGACCAGCTCACAGCTCCACCAATAATGCACTAGTGTCCCTACTTTTCCACACCCCCTCCAACATTTGCCATTTCTCTCTTCTGTCATGTTAGCCATTCTGACTGGTGTGAGGTGGTACCTCAGAGCTGTTGTAATCTGCATTTCTCTCATCAATAGTGGTGTAGAACATTTTTCATGTAAGTATTGATAGTTTGATTTCTTCCTTTGAAAACTGCCTTTTCACATCCTTTGACCATTTGTCAATTGGGAAATAACTCTTATTTTCATAAATTTCAGCCTCACTTTCACTTTTTAGAATTCTTCACTTCCTTCAGACAAAGTTCGCCTGCAGTTCCTGTAGGAAGCCGCCCCTGATCCCTCCACATGGGAGCGTTCTCTGCCTCCTCTGCTCACTTGTATTGATTTACCCCATAGAATGTCAGCTCGTTGAAGGCAGGGTCTGTCTTGCATACTGCTTTTTGTAGTATCCTCTCACTCCTTAGCCCAGTACCTGCCAGGCCCCTCCCAGGACCATAGGTGCAGAACTGGCCGGGACATGGCCCAAGATGACCCAGGTGGTGAACAAGGGCTTAGTCAGAGCTTCCTGATGGATCTGTTTGTCAGTAGAAGGTAAGCTCCTTGGAGGCAGGGACTACCCCCAAGCCTAGGACAGAGTATTCAGACTATCCCAGGGGTGTGGGAACGCCTGGTGTGAAAGCTGTTTATCTGCCCCAGCCTCTCTGCTGGCCTCCAATCTCACTTCTCCAGCTGCATGTGCAGTGGATATCTGAAACTCAACATGAAACTCAACCTGGACTCATTCTCTTTCCCCCTACACCTCGCCCCACACCTTCCTTTTTGCTGTGGAGGGCACCCCACCCTTCCAGTCCCTCAGGCTCCCTACCTAGAAGTCATCCTGGTCTCCTCACCATCTCTCACCCCCCCCACCCAATATGGTGCCAAGGCCTGTGAATCCTACCTTTGCAACATCTCTCCAACAGCCTTCTCCTCTCCTCTGACCCCATCACCCCTGGTGCAGACCCTCCTCACCTCTCACCTGGACAATTGCATAGCTGGGAGGGGCTGCCTCCTCAGGTCTTTCCCCACACCGGTCCATCCTCCATTCAGCTACCAAAATGATCCTCCCAAAGCACAGATCTGACCATGTCACCCCCTACTCAGTAAACTACAGTGGCTCCCTCTCACCTCTGGCATCAAATATAAAATGCTCTGGTTGGCATTCAAAGCCCTTCATCACCTGCCCCCTCCCACATTTCTGGTCTTCTTTCACCTGACCCCCCAACATTTGCCCCTTGATCCAGTGGTCCTGGCCTCCTGGGGCTGTCCCACAAACAAGACCCTCCACCTCTCTGCTTGGGCATAGTCTCTGGCCATCCCCCATGCCTGGAAGCCTCTTCCTCCACAACTCCCCCTACTGACCTGGCTTCCTTTAAGTCCCAACTCAAATCCCATCTTTTCCCGAAGCTTTCCCATTGCCTCCCCCTGTTAATTATTTCCTATTTACCCTGTATATTGCTTGCTTTGTATATAGTTGTTTTCATGTTGCATAGCCCATTAGATTATGAGCTCCTTAAGGGCAGGGACTTTTGACCTCTTTCTGTATCTCCAGTGCTTGGCACAGTGCCAGGTACATAGTAAGTGCTTAATAAGTGTAACAAGAATGGGCTCCAGCTTTATAGAAGGAGAAGCCTCAGAGGGAGGCAGAACAGACATCTCCAGCCTCTTCTCCCTCCACCCTTTTCCAAGGGAGACTTTAGCTCCTGCCAGGAGGGGAAGCAGGAGCTTGGGTTCAGAGGTGACCACTCTGCTCCCCTTAGAGATGGGCTACCAGGCTACTTAGTTAATGCTCAGCACACAGTAGGTGGTTATTAAGTGTTTGTTAACTGCCTGCCTGCCTTCTCCATCATCCTGTCTCTCAGCTAGTATACTGGAGGCTGTCAGTAACTAAAGGATGTTGCACTGCTGAATTGCTTGAAATTGTGGTAAAGGCATCCTACAATGAATCCTTTTGTAAAAGGAGAATATTTTTGAAAAGTGCATCCTTCAGAGATCCCCCTTATCATGAGTGCGGATGTTCTCTCTCTAACCCAGGGCCCATTGCACCCCTTTCTAAATTAGAGAAAGGGCTTTGGAAGTCACTGAGACCTCCTGAGGAGAGCCTGCTGATGAAGTGAGCTGGGCTCCTCCCATGACGATAAGGCAGCTGTCCCCTTCCCCCACCACTCCCTGCTTGGTGGGACCCACTACAGCCTGCAGAGCCTTTGAGGGCCCCAGGAACCCCAGGGAGGCCTCATGAGAAGACATTTGAGCACACTCATCATTGTTCTGGTTTTGAGGTTCTGATTTCCCCATATAGGGCTTTCTTCAAGGAAAGTCCCTCCTGGAAGGCCCTGGATACTCTGTCCAGGGGGAGAACTTCTCCCCCATTTTGGGATATTTGGGAAAGGTTTCACCCAGCCTGTGCATCCCCACCCATGTCAGGACAGGGGGATAGTCAGATGTCCCAGATGCCAAAGAAATAGAATCCCTTGTATTCTAATCCATGTTGTGCGCCCTCCCTGTAATAGAAATGTGAGTCCAGGATTGGAGGCAGCATTAAGTATGCTGCCTGGCTTAGACAGCAAAGAGCTAGACCAGCCCCCCTGGCCTCCTTGTGGAGGAATGACAACCCACCCACATCTCAATGAGTGAGAGAGCCAGGGCTGGGAGCCACAAGCTTCCCCCAGGCTCCGTGAGCATAAAGGGACGATCCATGGGGATCAGGCATCCACAGCCTTACCCCACCTAGATACCTGATCCCACAGGTCGATGTGACTCACTGATTTAACTCACCATCCTGGGTTGAGTCACTACCTCCTTCTGGAACTTTGTCTTCATCTTCAGCTTTCCTTGTTCCTCAGTTTGCCCATCTGCAAAATGAGATAATAACACAGCCCCATTTTAAAGTGTCTTTGGGGACTTATTAAAGATGGTAAGTCTGCTTTGAAAAGGTTAAGTGTAGTAATAATTTACTCTTACCACTAATGGGCACCTTGGGTGCAGAGCTTGAGCTCCCAGTGAACTAATGATTGAAGATTAAAGGACAATCACAGATTTTGATCCACCATTTTATAACCAACCATAAGAATGTGCTTCTGACACAGAATAATGAGTCAGCCGATGTTTGCTGAGCCCCACGTTTGTGCCTGACCCTGGGCCAGGTGAACCCGTGGGGGCACTTGTCCCCACCTGGCACAGCCGCCCCTCTCCTCTGCCCATCCCCAGGGCCAGTCCCTCCATGAGGGATCCATGAAGCCTTTCCCAGGAGCTCCAGCAGGTCTCACCCTCCTCCTACCTTGCTCATTCCACCTCCCTCTGCTTGGATCATACCTCTGAGAGCTCGGAAGAATGGCCCACGCCTCCTAGTACAGGCCCCTCATTTTAAACTAAAACAACAAACGCAGAGGGTTCAATGACATGCCCAACTCATAGAGCTCATAAGTGCAAGAACCCGGGATTTGAACCCAAGTCCCAAGCACTTGTTTACACTCAACTGAGTACTTCTTGTAACTCACGCCCCTCCTCGGGCCTCCACTGCCTATGCTGGTATTGTCATCTCCTAAGGGGGCTAGGCAGTGCTTGAGAGCAGCAAATCTGCCCCCATTTTGTGGGCACCACTACTGAGCTGAGGAGCGCCGGGCATATTCCAGGTGTCCAATGAACATGCTTTGAACAGAACGAAGGCAGGGAGGGAGGGAAGAGTATTCATGAAGTGCTCACTGTGTGTATTTAAAGGTTCAGTACATGGAGGGATTAAAATTCTAAGGTCCATATAGCCAAAGCTCTGGTTTTCCAGTAGCAATGTTTGTCTGTGAGAGCTGGATTAAAGGAAAAAATGGGCACTGCAGAATCATTGCTTTCAAGTTGTAGTGCTGGAGAAGATCTTTGAGAGTAACTTGGGGGGCAGCTAGGTGGTGCAGTGGTTAGACCACCGGCCCTGGAGTCAGGAGGACTTGAGTTCAAATCTGGCTTCAGACACATAACACTCACTAGATATGTAACTCTGGGCAAGTCACTTAACCCCAATGGCCTCACAAGAAAAAAAAAAAAGAGAGAGAGTAACTTGGACATCAAAGAGATCAAATCAGTCAATGCTTAAAGAAATTAATTCAGACTATTCACTGGAAGGTCGAATATTGAAGCTGAAGCTTAAATACTTTGGCCACATCATGAGAAGACGGGCCTCATCGGAAAGACTCTGACGTTGGCAAATATTGAAGACAAAGGGAGATGGCAGAGCAGAGGATGAGACGGATGGAGGGTGTCATGGAAACAGTGGACATGACTTGGGGAGATAGTGGAAGATAGAAGGGCCCCGTGTGCTGTGCTCCATGGGGTCATGACTGAAGGACTCAACAACAACAAAGCAGTAGGAGTGATGGGTGGAAGTGGTAAAATGATTGATTCAGGCTTGATATCAGCTCCCAGGAAGAGCTGTGCCCAGGCAGGATGACTCCCAAGGGAGGTCACAGACTCCCTGTGACCCAGCAGAAGCTCATTAAGATGGATTGTAGAGGAGATGATTGCCCAGCCCCTCCAAGTGCCTTGGGGGTCTTCTCCAGTCCTTGGGAACCCTGTCCAAGGGTCAATGACTCCTCAGTGAGTGTTTTGGAGAATCTCCAAGTTGAGCAGGATATTTGGAATCCCAATCAATCACTCTCCACCGTCCTCCCGGGGCTCACAATACAGCTGGGGAGAGACAAGCACAAAGAAGCCTGGATTGGAGGAGCTTTCTTGGAATACCATGAAATGGACTGCCGTCACGTGGCTCTCCTGAAGTCCCTCCTGTCCATCTGGGCCATGCGGTCTACACAGGCTACTCAGAGCCACAAAGACAAGTTCTTTATTGCCTGGTGCCTTAGTAGATCTATCGTCTGACAGCTTAAGTCTGTCTCAACTCAGCCTTTTATAAAATGGGCACAATGGCGTGCCTTTGTTTCCTGATGTGTTCTAAGACTTAATTAGCTAATTGATGTTTACAGAGTGAGTTATGGAAATCCTGAGTGGCTGGTACATAGACTACAACTAGGGTGAGGCTGCAGACATCTGGGTCAGGCACTGACCTCCTAGGGGGCAGACATCCTCACCACTGTGGGGGAGAAAGATTCCAGGTTCCTGGCAAATTGGACCCATGGTAAAGAAAGGAGTCTGCCAGAGAGGAGCTTCTTGGCCAGACTAGATTGGTCTGGGACAGCGGGGTAGCAAAGATAATGGAGAACCACCTAAAGAGAAGCAGAAGGTCCTTGAGTCACAGTCCTCCAGACCACTCTGACCTTTGTGAAAGGAACATGTTTCCCTGGATCTCCAAGGATCTTCCGCCCAAGGAGAGGGGGCACTTCAAAGCCAAATACTGAGTTCCTCGTGTCTTCTCATCACGCCTCTCCCCACGATAGCCCAGTAGCGAGTTTGGCAGGACCCACGGGCAGCTCATGTTCCAGTCACTCTGGAAAAGACTTGTTTCCGGTTCTGACAGAGGCTGAAAATGGCTTAAAACACTGCTGGTTTTCCCCGGGATATGGACACAAATAGGAAGGTGACCGTGAACGTGAAGAAGAGAGGAGGAGGCCTTGTCTGATTTCAAAGCCTTTTCTCTTCCTTGTTTTTAGCCCTTTGGAACAAGGTCAGGATTCAGATGTCAGCTGGGTTTCACTCAGATTTTCAGTATCTGCCCAGCAGCCTCTCACTGGGATCTCAAAGCACCATAAAGTCCAATTAATAACTTGGCAGCATCCTTGGGAGTCAGTTTGGGGATTTCCCTTTCAGGCAAAGTGACTGAAGTACCAAGATCCCAGAGACCAATCCCAGAAATCCCTCCCCTGCTTTGATGGGGGACTTTTCAACCACATCATCCAGGGTCCCTAGCGAGAATGGAAGCCTCCCAGCCAATAGAACAAAGGATCTGAGAGGACTGGTTGGAGCAACAACTCTTTTGTAATTTCCCTGCCCAGAGCCATCCATGAAGTGGCTGATGAGCATGGAGCTGCCTGCCACACGGTCAAGAAGGCTGGGTGCTGAGCAGAGGGCCTTCTTTATCTGCCTACCTCGGAGATGCAAGCAGGGAAATGGTCATTTGTGCACTGGAATGCTTGATAAACCAGGCATTTTATGGGTATCAGGAGTGTGAAGGGGGCCAGCCCAGGGATATTTAAGGCTTCACCCAGTCCAACCATCCTATGAACCTCTGGTGCCTAGAGACATCTTTAAGTCTCAGTGGTAAAATCCAAGGCAGCCTCATATTTCTTATAATTTTTTCTCCAGAAAATATGAATCTTAAACAAATCATTTTCCTTCTTGGAGGCTGGGTTTCTACAAGACAAATCAAGAAGTCAACAAACATGTATTAAGCACCTACTATGTGCATTATGCTGAGTGTTGGGGACACAAAGAAAGGCTAACAAAGATGAGGGGATGAGAGATTAGGTGAGCTCTAGGGTGTCTTTTAGAACTAGTCAGTCAATAAACATTCATTAAATATCTACGTGTCAGGCACTGTGCTAAGCTCTGGGGATACAGAAAAGAAGCAAAGAGAGTCCCTGACCTCAGAGAGTTCACAGCATAATCAGGGAGACAACATGTAAACAAACTCATACAAAGTAGACTCCATATGGATAAATAGAAACTAATTAAAATGGAAGGCCTTGGAATGAAGAGGGCTTGGGAAAGGCTTCCTATAGGAAATGGGAGTTTAGTTGGGACTTAAAGGAAGCCAGGGAGGGCAGGAGCTGGAGATAAGGAGGGAGAGCATGTCAGGCATGGGGAAATGCCCAGAGTCTGGGAACAGCCAGGAGGCCAGTGCCACTGGATTGAAGGATATATTTGAGGGAGTGAGGTGTAAGAAGACTGGAGAGGTAGGAGGGGGCCAGGTAATGAAGGGGTGATGAGGGCCTGCCCTGGAATGAGAGCAGTGTCAGAGGAGAGAAGGGGGCATAGGCCTTGGCAGCAGATTGGATCTGGGGGTTGAGAGATAGTGAGGAGTCCAGGATGACACCTGGGCTGGGAGCCTGAGGGTCGCTCTCTATAGTAATAGGGAAGTAGGAGTGGGAGGGCGGGTTAGGGGGAAAGAGAAAGACTTCTGTTTTGGGTGTGTTGAGTGGAAGATGTCTACTGGGCATCCAGTCTGAGGTGTTTGAGAAGCAGTTGGAGATGTAAGACTAGCAGTCAGCAGACAGAGTAAGGCAGCAAAGGTAGCTTTGAGAATTGTTGGCATTAAATCCACGGGAGCTGATGAGATCACCAAATGAAGTAGTCTAAAGGGAGAAGAGGAGAGGGCCCAGGTCAGAACCTGAGGGGTCAATGGTTAGAGGGTGTGATCTGGAAGAAGATCCAGCAAAGGAGACAGAGGGGAAGTGTTCAGAAAGTAGGAGGAGAACAGGGAGGGAGCGCTGTCCCTAAAACAGAGGGAGAAGAGAGCCTCAAGGAGAGAAAAGGATTGTCCACAGCATCAGAGGCCAAGGAGAATGAGGATTGAGAAGTAGGCCAAGATGACGGAGAAAAGTCAAGAAGTTGCCTGAGCTCTCCCCAGTTTCCCTTGGAAGCAACACTAAATCAAGCTTCTAAATGAGGTCTGCAGTGACAGAACCTACAGAAAAAAGATGGACTGAAACAATTTCCAGCTTAAGATCACTTTGAAGGACTTCAGGAAAGGTCTGTCTCACTTGGATGAAAGGAGAGCACAGATCAGCAAGCGAGGCCTCTTGGTCCTGCCTCAGCAAGCCAGCTGTGAGGCCTCCAGCCCCAGTGCAGAAGGCAGACTGCCAGCCCAGGAACCCCTGGCACAACAGGAGTGACTAGGCCAGGCCACTCCAGTGCAGTGTGCAAGCTTCCAGCACTAGAGGCTCCAGCACAGAAAGCCAGAGACCAGGCCTCTGGACCCCAGCACAAGAAGCTTGGGGCAGTGCCCCTGTACCCCAGGAGCAGGTTAAAAATTGAGTTAAAAAAACCTTGACCATAGAAAGCTACTACGGCAACAAGGAAGATCAAAACACAAACTCAGAAGAGGACAACAATATCAAAATGCTACACGTGAAGCCTCAAAGGGGAAGATGAATTGGTCTCAAGCCCAAAAAGCCTCCTTGGAAGAGGATTTTAAAAATCAAGTAAGAGAAGTTGAAGAAAAATTGGGAAAAGAAGTCAGAGTTGTACAAGACAGAGTCAACAGCTTAGAAAAGGAAGGACAAAAATTGACTGAAGAAAGCAATTCCTTAAAAAATGCAATTGGCCAAATGGGGAGAAAACCCCCTGGAGAAAACAACTCCTTAAAAAATTGTTGCTGGTGCATTGTTGGTAGAGTTGTGAACTGATCCAACCATTCTGGAGAGCAATTTGGAACTATGCCCAAAGGGCTATAAAAATGTGTATAACCTTTGACCCAACAATACCACTTCTAGTTCTGTATTGCAAAGAGATCATACAAACGGGGAGAAGACCCACACGTACAAAAATATTTATAGCAGCTCTCTTTGTGGTGGCAAAGAACTGGAAATTGAGGGGATGCCCATCAGTTGGGGAATGGCTGAACAATTTGTGGCATATGAATGTAATGGAATACTATTGTGCTATAAGAAATGAGCAGGTAGACTTCAGAGAAACCTGGGAAGACTTGGATGGTCTGATGCTGAGTGAAATGAGCAGAACCAGGAGAACGTTGTGCACGGTAACGGCCATGTTGTGTAATGACTAACTTTGATAGACTTAGCCCTTCTCAGCAATGCAAGGTTCTAAGACATCTCCAAATGCCTCATGATGGAAAACACTATCCACATTCAGAGAAAGAACTGTGGAGTCTGAATGCAGATCGAAGCAGACTATTTGCTCACCTCTTCTTCTGTTGTTTTGTTTTGTTTCTTCTTTCTCATGGTTCCTCCCATTGGTTCTAATTCTTTTTTACAACATGACTAACGTGAAAATAGATTCAATATGAATGTATATGTAGAGCCTATGTCAGATTGCACACCATCTTGGGACGGAGGTGGGGAGGGAGACGGAGAAAATGAAAAACTCAAAAGGTTATGGAAGTGAATGTTGAAAACTGAAAATAAATTAATTAATTAAAGGAAAAAAACCTTTTGGATTTTATGTAGTAAAAAAGAAAAAGTTGTTGCTGTTTGTCCTTCATTCTCAAAGACGGCCATGAATTGACCGATGGAAAAGGAAGTACAAAAGCTACCTAAAGAAAATAATTTCTCAAAAATTAGAATTGGGCAAGTGGAAACCAATGACTCTATGAGACGTCAAGAATCAGTCAAACAAAATCAAAAGAATGAAAATATAGAATAAAATGTAAAATACCTCATTAGAAAAACAACCGACCTGGAAAATAGATCCGGGAGAGATAATTTAAGAATTATTGGACTGCCTGAAAGTCATGATCAAAAAAAAAAAAAAAGCACGGACAGCATCTTTCAAGAAATTATTAAGGAAAACTGCCCTAATATCCTAGAACCAGAGGGTAAAATATCAGTTGAAAGAATCTACTCATCATCTCCTGAAAAAGATTCCAAAATGAAAACTCCAAGGAATATTGCAGCCAAATTCTAGAATTATCAGGTCAAAGATTGAGGGAGGAGGTGGTCAGAAGAGAAGAGGGCATTGAATTTGGTGATGAAGAGATCATTGGCGACTGGAGAGGGCAGCTTCAGTGGAATGATGAGGTCAAAAGCCACACTGTAAAGGGTTAAGAAGACAATGAGAAGAGATTGTAATGAAGACACCTATTGCAGAGGCCTTTCAAGGAGTTTATCCACAAAGGGCACGAAGCTGGGCTTGCCCACTTCTAACATGGAGATGCTCCTGAGAGACCTTTGGACAATACTCAACTCCCTTAACACAGGACCGTCTGCATCCCCTCTCATGGGGGTAGGGGTAGCTTCCTTCAATTGGTTGGCAGCATCTTTAAAGCTAGCAAGATGGCTCCCTCACTGCTGATGGCACCAGCGGCTCTCGTTTTCTGTGCCTAGCAAAGACATCAGGAACTAAAATGATGAGAGGGAAGGACTTCCTTCTCCTGCCCCTGCTCTTCTACCTCCACTCTGAGAAATGGGCCTGGAATGTTAGATTCTCTTCTGTGTTGTTTATCCTCCTCAGTTTCAGGTGCCTGAGATGATTCCCATTTGGGGATTGGGGACTTGAAACTGAGACTATATTGGAACTGCTCTAAGGTCTGAACCTAATCCTCTTCCCTTCCCCAGAGACTCAGATGATATAAGCAGGGAGAAGAACTGTGCTTTTTACATGTTTATGGAACATATTTGTCTATTTGTGATTATGGCTTCAGAAATAAATGTTTCTTTGTCAAAAATAATCTGACTTTTAGTGATTAAGTGGAAGTGGGCTACAAAAGACCACCCCCTACAATTGAGACAACACCACTGGGGGCTGGGGCTGTTAGCAGAGGGTTTAGAGAGACACCAACTCCCCTTTGAGGCACTGGAGAACCCTGGGAGAGGAGTGAAAATCTTGCCTACCTGGCCTTCAAGGCAGGAGAGACCAAGATGGCCTCTGTCACGGGAAGAAAAGACACAGGACAATAGCAGAGATTAGAGAATCAAGTGAAGCTTTGGGTTTTTTTCTGGATGGAGGAGATTGAGTGTCTTTGTAGACAGCAAGGAAAGAGCCAGTAGATAGGAAGAGATTGAAGATAAATAATAGATAGGATTGGGTCATTTGAATAGATGGAGAGGTTAGCCTTGGCAAGAAGAAGCACTATCTCTTCATATGAGACGGGAGTGAAGGAGGAGAGAGTGGCGGGAGGCATACCGTGAGAGGAGCTGAGAAGAGGAAGAGAAGAGGGATCTCACGGGTGAAGGGTCTCAAGTTTTTTTCTGTAAAGTAGGAGGCAAAGTTCTCAGCTGAGGGGGTAGGGGCAAGAGGAGACATGGGAGGTCAATACACCAGAAACTTAGGATTTGAAGCATGGGAGCACTAACACTCTGGAGCTTCTGATTTCTAGGAACGGCCAAACCTTCTTCCATACTGCTGAAGAGCCAACTTTATTAATGTGGCAGGTATATCTCACTCACCTCTAGAATCTCAAATTACTAGGATTCCATGGAGAACGGAAGTCCAAAGCTCACGTGCCCATATCACGCCCACTCTATCAACAGATCAGGCAGAAACTGGAAATCAAATCCCAAGGAATTGCCTTGGAACACAGTATACACACACACCATGAAGGACCTCATGCGCCCTCTACCTCAACCCACAGCTGACCAGTAACCTGACCTGAAATATACCTAGAAATGTGACAAAGTGCTGGCTGTTGGGCTTGGAGGCAGGAAGACCTGAGTTCAAATCCTGTCTCAGATATTTACTAGTTGTGCTTCTCAGCCTCAGGTTCCTCATCTGTAATACGGGGATAGCAGTAAAACCTCCCTCATAGATGTATTATGAAAACCAAATGAGATCTAACAGGTGTCAAGGGCTTTGCAAACCTTAAAGGGCCATGTAAATGCTAGCCATCTTTATTATACTTCATATGAGGATCTGACTTACACTTGGAGCCCTTCAATGAGGGAGAACCAAGCTATGTATCCGAGGCTTGACCTCTTGTGCACAAAACATGAGTTCCACAAAGAACACATGTAGCAAATAGAAAATAAGCCCATTTATCCAAATCAACAGTAAACCGAAATCAGAGAAAGTACACACGTGAGCAGATAGGGCAGAGAATACACAGAGTGAATGAGCTCTCCACTGGGCTCGATATAACTCAGCTCAACCAAGAGAGACTCCCAGATCCCACTGAGAGGCTGGTGTTGTGAGCTGGAGGTGGGGTGCATCAGCTTCTTCACTTCAGGGACCCGAACAAGGTCGGGAACTACGAGTCTTCTATCTTGCAGCCAGAAGCTGGGACACCAGACTTTCCCATTCCTCAAACTTTCACCAACAAGTAATTAACCAATGAAAAAAGTCTTCTGCAAATGCACTCTGAGCCACCCACCAAACCTGTATCTGCATTCTTAGCACAGTGCCTAGCATTTAGTACTGCTTCTTGACTGACTGATCTGTTGTCTGTTATTCCAACCTCCCCTGAAGACTGAGTCCAATCTCTACCAGGGCCCCTAGTACCCGATGCCAGTCATCTGACCTTTCTCTTTGATCCTGGACTAGGATTAGACCTTTTTTCTAGAAACAGCCAGATGGAGCACTGGATAGAGCCCTGGACCTGGAGTCAAGAAGACCTGAGTTCAAATCTGGCCTCAGACATGTCCCAACTGTGTGACCTTGAATAAGTCACTGAAGTCCTTCAGCTTCAGTTTCCTCATCTGTACAATGCCAATCATCTTGATACCTCCCAGAAGATTAAATGAGACACTTGTGAAGCGCATCGCAAACCTCAAGCACTCCATAAATAGCGGCCGTTATTAATGACCTTCACCTTTCTCCACCCCTCTCCGGACAGTTTCTGCACTTTTGACCTACTTTTGATATCACATCCCTGCAACTCCACCCATCTCCACACCCCTTAACCCCGGGCTTGCTTCCAGTTCACAGAAGATCCTGGCCTGGCCCAGACCCCTATCTTCTGCCTGGATCTCAGCCCAACCTCCTTCCATCCTCTGCCACACTGACACCTGTCCCAGAGCTGCCGTGGTCCCCTCCTCCAGGCTTAGCATTCCTCACTGCCGTTTCTGGTTCTTCTGCACTGGTCACGGGTGACCCATGCCCCAGTGCCCCCGTCTGCTGCCAAACCCCCCACTGCTACATTCCTCCAACATGACACCCACTCCAGGTTCCAAAATTAGGTTCTCCTTCTCACCAGTCCTTCCAGGTTCAATGATCTCCACCAGGCATGAGAAAGAAAACATTCTCATTAATGCTATCTGCGGCACAGCATCCAGAATGAGGGCGTGGCGGTGGGCCGAGCCAACACCACTGCAGGCCTCAGATGGAGGACATCTTCTAATAGCAGTTTGACTTGACCGGAATAAAATACCCTGATGAAGAAGCAGAAACAAGCAGATAAAAATATTGTAAGTATAGGATGGGGGAGGCATCAACAATTCATCTGAAAAAGATCTGGGGATCTTAGCAAACCAAAAGCTTACTTCATATCAGTCAACAGTGTAACATGGCAGCCTTCACAAGTCTAATCCACCCCTTGGTTTTATTCCAGTAGGCCAGGCATCCGGTCCTAGGGAGCCCCAGGTCCCTCTGTCCATCCTCTGCCGTGGTCAGAGATCTGGAGGGTTGGGTTCAGTTCTAGAAGCCCTGTTGTAGGAGGGGCACTGATAAGCTGGAAAGTATTCAATGGTGGACTAGAATAGTGGGGGATTGGAAACATTTTCACACAGGATTAGTTGAAGGAAATAGAGGTGTCTGGCTGGAAAAGAGAAGACTTGAATGGGAGGTGCTATCTGTCTTCAAGTATTTAAAGGATTATCACTGGAAAAGAAATTTGGTGCAGTAGATACAGAGCACTAGGCCTGGAGTCAAGAAGACTTGAATTCAAATCCAGCCTGAGACACTTACTAGCTATGTGTCCCTGAGCAAGTCACTTCACCGCTATCTGCCTCACTTTCCCCATTTGTAAAATGGGAATAATAATGGCACCTACATCCCAGGGTTGATGTGAGGATTGAGTAAGATAATAACCGTAAAGTGCTTAGCATAGTGCCTGGCACATAACACTGTATAAACGTTAGCTATTAGTTATAATAATTATCATTATTCTCCTTCAAGTCAATTTGATGTCATTTTTATCAAGTCGTTTCAGTTGAGTCTGACTCTTCATGAGCCCACTTGGGATTTTCGTGGCAGAGATATTGGGCTGGTTTGCCATTTCCTTCTCCAGCTCATTTTTACAGACGAGAAACTGAGGCAAACAAGTTAAGTGACTTGGCCAGGGTCATACAGCTAGTGAGTGTCTGTGGTCGGATTCGAGCTCAGGGAGATGAGTCTTCCTGATCTCAGGCCCAGTGCTGTATCCGCTGTGCCACCGAGCTGCAGTATTAAGCACCTACTGCGTTCCAGGATCTGTGATGAGCACAGACAACAACTTGTTCCCCAACATCTTGTTGGGGGAATGGAATGCTGAGAGCTAGGTGCATGTAAGATCCATTGTGGCAGGCGATGTTGGAGGGAAGGTGGAAGGGCTGGGGGGGACCAAGAAAGGACCCTGGCAGAAGCCAGGGGTGGGAACAATGCCTAGAAGGTACTCAGGCAGACCTCTGGTCCAGGGCTGTCACTGGGGGCTGGCCTCAGCTGGGTACACCTCCGGGCTTCCCTGGGAGGAGACCCTGAAGAACAGCCACAGCCTCTGTGGCTGAATTTGGTTGGGCACTCCCAAGTCACCCATCCTGCAGAGAGAGGGTGAGAATCAATATGGCAGCTGTCTTTCCTAGAGGTCTTTGATGTCTGATGATGTGTCCCAGGCTGCAGCCCCTCCTCTGGTGCTGCTGCTGCCCCATCTCACAGATTCAGAAACTGAGGCTCAGGAACAGAAAAAGACTTGCCTCATTACACAGGTAATAAGTGTCCAGGTGGGATTTGAACCCAGATCTCTCCTGACTTGAAGGTCATCGGCCTTTCTACTCCACTGAAGTTCAGTCTACTCTGGTGCAGGAAGATGATGAAATCAGAGAGTTGGGGATGCTTGGCTAGGAGGCATGAAAGGGGTACCCCTGAGTCATTTAAGACTTTCTTATTTAAGTCCCTCTCTGCAGCCTGTGAGCCACTCATGCCCAGTCCTAGGGAGGGCAGACATGGCCAGGTCTGCTTCTTAGTAACAGAGATGACAGAGAAATCAGCCAGATTTCAGTCCTCGTTAATATTTCCTCCGAAGTGGCTTTTCAAGCAGAATTGGCCAAATGGAAAAGGAAGACCGAAAGATTACTGAAGAAAATACTTCCTTAAAAATTAGAATAGAGCAATTAGAAGCTAGTGACTTTATGAGAAATCAAGACACTGTAAAATAAATCCAAAAGAATGAAAAATTAGAAAACAATGTGAAATATCTCATTGGAAAAACAACTGACCTGGAAAATAGATCCAGGAGAGAGAATTTAAAAATTATTGGACTATCTGAAAGCCATGATCAAAAAAAGAGCCTAGACATCATCTTTCAAGAAATTATCAAGGAAAACTGCCCTGGTATTTTAGAACCAGAGGGCAAAATAGAAATTGAAAGAATCCACCGATCTCCTCCTAAAAGAGATCCCCAAAGGAAAACTCCTAGGAATATTGTAGGCAAATTCCAGGGTTCCCAGGTCAGGGAGAAAATATTGCAAGCAGCCAGAAAGAAACAATTCAAATATTGTGGAAACACAATTCAGGATAATTCAAGATTTAGCCGCTTCTACACTAAGGGACCGCAGGGCATGGAATATAACATTCTGGAGGGCAAAGGAGATTGTATTACAACCAAGAATCACCTACCCAGCAAAACTGAGTATAGTCCTTCAGGAGAAAAAAAATGGTCATTCAGTGAAATAGAGGACTTTCAAGCTTTCTTGATGAAAAGACCAGAGCTGAATAGAAAATTTGACTTTCAAATACAAGACTTAAGTGGAACATGAAGAGGTAAACAGGAAAGAGAAATCATAAGAGACTTATTAAGGTTGAACTGTTTACATTCTTTCATGGAAATATGATATTTAACTCAAGAGACCTTTGTCAGTATTGGGGTAGTTGGAGGGAAAAATTATACGTATGTATAGATAGATAGATAGATAGATAGATAGATAGATAGATAGATAGATAGATAGATAGATAGATAGACAGATAGGTAGAGGGCACAGGGTGAGTTGAAGATGAAGGGGTCATATCTGGAGAATAAAATTAAGGGGTGAGAGAGGATTATACTAGGAGAAGGAGAAAGGGGGAGATAGAACAGGGTAAATTATCTCACAAAAAAACAGAAAAAAAAAGGCTCTTACAGTGGAGGAGAAACGGGGGGAAGGTGAGAGGGAATGAGTGAATCTTATTCTCATAGGATTTGACTTAAGGAGGGAAAAACATATACACTCAATTGGGTATGGAAATCTGTCTTACCCTACAGGAAAATAGGGGGGAAAGGGGACAAGAGAGTAGGGGGATGATAGAGAGGAGGGCAGATTGGGAAAGGGGGTAATCAGAAGCATATACTTCTGAGGAGGGACAGGGTCAAAAGAAAGAATAGAATAAATTGGGGAGGGCAGGATAGGATTAAGGGAAATAGAGTTAGTTTTTCATAGCATGTCTACTATGGAAGTGTTTTGCATAACTGCACATGTATAACCTATATTTAGTTGCTTGCCTTATCAATGAGGGTGGGTGGGGAGGGAGGAAGGGAGAAAATTTGGAACCCAAAGTTTTAAAAACACATGTTTAAAAAACTGTTTTCACATGCAACTAGGAAATAAGAAATACAGGAAATGGGGTACAGAAATCTTTCCTGCCCTACAGGAAAATAAAAGGGGAAGGGGATAAGAGAAGGGGGGGAGGTATAGAAGGGAAGGCAGACTAAGGGAAGGGGTATTCAGAACGCATGCCATCTTGGGGTGGGGGAGGGGCAAGATAGGGTGAAAATTTGGAACTCAAAATCTTGTGGAAGTAAATGTTGAAAACTAAAAATAAATAAATTTATTAACGAAGTGGCTTTTCAGTCAGTCAGTAAACGTTTATTAAGTGTCACCATGTGCCAGGCAGGAGGCTCAAAGGGAACTCCCTTGATGCCCTGCAGAGCCTGGGGGACAGCTGGCCTCTCTGTCATCCCTCGTCTGTGCCTCCTTCCCAAATCAGTCTGTAGATGGTTTCCATCTAACATGCCTGTGATTTCTCACCACCAAAATGTAAGCTCCTAGAGGGGAGGGGAGTTTTTTTTGTTCATTCCCAGCACCCAGCACATTGGAAGGGCATCATAAAGGCTCATTGCGCAGATGAATCAACAAAGGACCTCGGATATAAAGAGCAGCCAATTATCCCCCGGGACCCCAAAGAAATGCCTGTTTCCCGGAGCTGTTCTGGAGCCTGGGGTTCCCCTGAGATCAGAGCCCGGGCCATCCAGCAAGCCTTCCATCCCAAGGCAGGGCCGAGCTAGCTCTGCAGGAGGGCTGGGAGGGGCTGAATGGCAAAGGTCTCTTGGCTGCATCCCAGCCTGCCCGGACCTGGCAGCCAGTGCCTGTGCAGGCCACCCAAAAAGCTTAGCTCTTCTCAAAGCTAAACCATTGAAATGTAATTGCATTCTTTTAAAAGCCTGCATGAGCTCCTGGCTGATTCTGTTTGAAGTTTTTGTTGGCAGAAATCCGGGATAGTCTGGATAACTCACTCATTAGCCAGCCACTCACGAGGGGCAGGGATCATTGCCCGCTACTGCCAAGGGCTACTCTGGCCCGGAGTCCACCTCACACTCTCTGGTGAAAGGGAGATAAATGGACAGGCACGCGTGGACCTGAATTAACATTCCCATTCACATACGTGCACACACACACATACACACACATTCTATCTCTGTGTCTCTCTCACATACACACACTCTCACATTCACACTCATACACACACTCTCACAACTGCACACAAACTCACATACACATATTCACAACTGCACACACAGTTACGCTCACTCACATGCTTACAACTACATACACTCACACACTCATATGCACTCTCACTCACATCCTCATATGCAGAGATTCTTTACCCTTGGCACAGGCTAGCCCTGGGTTCCAAACACCAGACTTCTCAGGAGCTCACTCCTTCCTCCCTACATCCAGCCTTTCAGGAGCCCAGGCTCCCTACCGCCTCCAGGACATGCTTTGTCCCCAGGGTTGGTACAGAGGGTTCTGCCTGTGCCTTCAGATCTCAGCTGGTGATGCCAGCTGGAAGGGGGCAAGGGTAGGGACACACCCGTTATGTTGGCCCCATGCTTCTGAGTTGCTGTCTGAGCCCTAGCCCGAGGAACCCCAGAAGGCATCAGAAGAGACAGAATCAGGACTCACGGAAGAAACAAAGCAGTTGGGGTCCAGCTGAGGCAGAACCATTTCCCAACAGGAGTTAAGGGAAGAAAGCTGGGCTTCAGGACAGAGGTGCCATCCTGTGCCGTGGCTCTGGAGAGCTGGAATTTGGGATATGAAATTAGCACCACTCCAAACCTGTCTATAAGGTTTAAACTCATTCTTTTCCATTATGAGATTCTTAATTGGGCTCCAGTCTCTTCCCTTTCCAGTCCACCCTCGACAGAGCTGGCAAAGTGATATTCCTCCAATCCAGACCCGATCATGGCCCTCCCATTCTCAAACATCTTCAAAGAGTCCTTGTCTCTAGGATAGAAAACTGAAATCTTCAGTTTGGCATGTAAAGAAAACCCTCAGAAATCCAGCTGTTTCCTGTCTCCTATTTCTGCCCTTGCAGCATCATGGTGTAGAGAACCTGCCTGCCAGATACTGGCTCTGCCACCCTGGGCAGCTTACTTCCCCTTTCCTTGCTCCAGGCCAGAAGAGTCAGATGCACAACCAGAACCAGATTAAAATGTCCTTGGGAAATGCTGAACAAAATAAATAAAAATAAAACAGAACATAGATAATGGTGCTGCGTGGTTTTCTGAGTCAATATGCCCGGCAGCAGATCCTGATGTCTGGTTGAGGGGTTCTCCTTTCTGTTGCCTCAGGCTGCTCCCAAGGCTGTAAGTTACAGAGAAGGTTGGGACCTTCCCTAAAAAAGGGCGCTTCCTCAGCTGGGAAGTTTCTATACCAATGAAATCTCTGTGCCAGGGCCCTTGTCCCTTTCCCTGGATCCTTTACAAATGCTCTCCTCTAATCAAACAGGCAAGCTACATATACAAGACCTTCTGGAACACATTCTGTCCCAGACTCCACCTTTTAGAATCCTTAGCTTCTTCCAAAGCACATCTCAGGTATTTGCATCTACCCCCTGCCTTTTTGAAGGCAGCTCAATGGATAGAGTGCCTGGCCTAGAGTCAGAAAGACCTGAATTCAAATGTGGCCTTAGACACTTAAAAGCTGGGCAAGTGACCCTGGGCAAGTCCCTTCACTTCTGTTTGCCTCAGTTTCCTCAACTGTTAAATGGGGATGATAACAGCACTCACCACCCAGATCTATTATGAGGATCAAACGAGATCATATTTGTAAAAGAGCTCTTATCACAGCCCTGGGCACGCACTAGCATCTGCCATCCCTGTGAAGTGGCCAGATGCGAGACTTTGCATTCGTCTCTGTTGACTATCGTCTTACAGGATTCAGCCCAATGCTGAATGTATGTAGCCTGTGAAGGTCCCTTTGCTCCTGGCTCTGCCCTCCACTGTATCAGCTCTCCTCTCTGCTGGGTGTCGTTTGCAGATTTGATGAGCTTCTCACCTACGCCTTTAGAAGGGTGTTTGATAAAGTGTTAAACAGCCCAGGGCCCAGCCTGGATCCCTGAGGCTCTCCACTGAGACCTCTTGGCCATTGACAATGAGCCACTGACAAGTCTCTGAGTCCAGCTCAGAATCAGTGGGTTGTATTAGGGTCTAGTCCAAATCCCTTCATCTTCTCCACTACAACATGATGAGATACTTTAGCAAAAGCTCAGTTAAAATCTGGGGAGAGTCTCTCCACAGCACTGCCTCTTCCCTGCCAGAACAGGAAATGAGCTTAGTCTGTTAGGGCCGTTCTTGAAAGAAACCCTGCTGGCTCCCGGTGGTCACTGGTTCTCTTTCCAGATCTGTATTCTCCTGCCGTCTCTCAATGATCCATTTTAGGATTTTTCCAGGAATTTAAGTCAAGTTAACATCCCATTTTGGAAAATCGGGACGTTGGCCCTTCCCCAGTCCTGTCTTGCCTCTCCCATTTTTCTTGAGCTTTCATTGACCCTGGCTGAGGAGAGGGAGTTTTAACATTATAAACATCTCCTGGACAGCACTTTGCCCCTCCCCCAAAAAAGACCATTTTTGCAAGGATTATTCTGTCCAGGCTGAACGTGAGCTGGACATCCCCTCTGCATTTGTGGCATCTCCCTCTGTAGAACTGAAGCTCCTTGAGAATGGGCACTTGTTTCTGTAGCCTCAGTGCCTCGCCAATATCTGGCACATAGTAGGTGCTTACCAAGCATTGGTTGATTGACTGATTGAACCTGTGCTCCCAAATAGTCCCTTTTCCTCAGGATGAAGGAGTCTACCACTAGACGTTCATTCCTTTGGATCACAAAGCCTTTTGCTTTTTCAAGGTTCCCTGTCCAAAGACAAATAGCCAGAAGAGGTTGACACCCTTAACAATTCCTAATGCCTGAAAACATGGACTGGTGACCCGTATGTTGGGGTCAGGAGGAAAGATAGTGACTCAGAGTGAAAGCGATTGGGAGAGAAGGAGGGGTGCTGCCACTGTTGACTGGCCAGGGAGGCACCCAAAGGGATCTGGGGGTTGTTGTGCTCACCCAGGTCAGGAGGACTCAGCAGTGTGACCGCAAGGAAGCCGACAATATCCTGGGCTGCATGAACAGAGGGCCAGAGTCTGCTGCAGTCACTTGATAGCTATTGAGGGACCTGCCCCCGCCAGACCACGTTTGGAGGAGTGACCTTACACAGTCCAGGGCACCCCATTTTAAGAAGGACATTCGTAAACTGGAAAGCAGAGTGAGAAGCCTGGGGGGAGGAGGGAGAGGGCAGAGGAAGGGGACCCTGTAGCTATCATTGCTCCCCTCGGATTAGACAACCAATCAAGCGGCATCTAAGTGCCTGCCACGCACCAGGACTCAGGAGTCTACAAGCAGCAGTGAAACAGGCCCTGCTCCCAAGGGGCTTGCCTTCTATGAGGAAACAAGAGGTCTCAACGCAACGAAACGCAAAGTCAGTCTAAGAGAGGGTGTCAATACAGAGTTGTCAGAAAAGAGGGCTTGTGGGTGGGGTGGCAGGAGGGGCTGCGGCAGCTGAATGAAAAGGAGGGTTCCAGGTGGCCCAGGTGAGAGTGTGGGGGTGGGCCAGGGTAGCTCTGGTTACTATGGAAGTGTTTGAAGGGCTAGGCTAGGAAGAGTGCTTAGGCTTGCTCTGCCTGGCCCAAGAGGAAAGAGCTAAGAGTAATGGGGGGCAGTGGTGCAGGCAGACACCTGCTCCCCACAAGGAAGGAAGACTTCCAAATGATAACAGCTGCCCCACTGGGGGAGGGGCTTGCCTCCAGAGGCCAGGGGCTCCCCCTCAGTAGAGATCTCCCAGTAAGGGCTGGAGAAACCTTTGTCTGGGATGTTGCCTAGGACATTTTTGTCCACTTTTTGACAGGACTAGATGCCACCGGGGTTCTTAATAAAATGTACTTGAGGCACTTTCACTGAGGAGCTAAGTCTGGCTTTCTGGCAGCGTGCCTACCTCCACTTTCCTTCCATGGGTTTTGAGGATCAAATGAGATTATATCTGGAAAGGGCTGAGCACAGTGCCTGGCACACAGCAGCTGTCTTGGTCAGGGCGAGGCGGCCTTCAGCTTGCAAGCAGGGTTCCAGGTCCCAGCTGGGCGGTTCCAGCCCAGTCTTCTCACTGCCTTTCCCTCAGTGGGACTGACATCCCTCGCCCCCACCCAGCTGGCTCTATCATCACTGCCTGGTCCATGGCTTTCTGGCAGAGACCCAAACAGGGGGGCAGTGCCTGGGAAAGGGGCTTCCCTAGCAGGGCTGGGCTCCAGTGCCTTGACAGGTCACCCCAACAGCTGTAGCTTCTCCAGAGACTGAAGGGAAAAGCCTGGTAAGCAAATCAGGACTTGTTCCTGCATGAGCCTCTGACGACTCCGTGTCACCAGGGATCCTTACCTGAACATTCAGAAGTACCTGGCTGCTGTCACCCGCTCAGGAATCACCAAATGGGGGCTTGGCTGACGGTTATAATAATAATTATTATTATTATTGATGATGCTAACAGCTAGTACTAACAGTTGGCATTTATACAGCACCTACGAAGTTCCAGGAACTGTGCTAGCCGTCTTCCAAATGTTACACCATTTGATATTCACGACCAAACTGAGAGTTAAGTGCTGTTATTATTCACATTTTACAGTTGAGGAAACTGAGGCCAAGAGAAGTAGATGACTTGGCCAAGGTCACACAGCTGGTAAGCATGTCTGTTGCTGGACTTGGACTCAGGCCTTCCTGACTCCTGGCCCAAGGTTCTGTCCAGTTCACCACCTGCCTGCCTACAATTTCTTTCCCCAAGTTTTACTTTGTGCCCCCACAGAGGCCTGCGGCCAAGTGTCCTTGGGTGTGAGCCTAAGTTCCCATGATGGCCCATGCTCCTTGTGGGGCACCCCTAGCTTTTTTGCTGAAGGCCGAGCTTATCCTGGGATGGCTGTAAGTGGCAATCCCTACACACCACCATTGTCTCCGAAAGGGAATTTTCAAACCTCCCCTGTGGGGGAGAGGCCAGGCCACAGTTCTGCTATGGTGACCAAGAAGGTGACCTCCCTGGCATTACCCAAGACTTCCTTCGTTCAGTTTTCTCTTTCTTCCCAGGGAAACTCACCCACCCTTTGCAGATAAGGAGATTAAGTCTTAAAGAGAGGGATAGGATTTACTCAAGGTCCCTCAGCTAATTAGAAAGAGTGCTGGACTTGAGGGTCAGTGAAGACTAGGGCTCAACCTTTGATACTTACTAGCTGTGTGACCCTGGCCAAGTCACTTCACCATGTTTGCCTCAGTTTCCTCATATGCAAAATGAGTGGAGAAGGAAATGCAAACCCCTCCATTATCTCTGCCAAGAAAACCCCAAAATGGGTCATGAAGAGTCAGGCACGACTGAAACAGCTGTGTAATTAAAGGCCAGTCGTCTGAGTTGGCTGTTTTCCTCATCTTTAAAATGTACCATAAAACAGTGCATCTAGTAACCAGCTCCCGGGGTGGCTGTAAAGCTCATGAGCTAAGCCCTGCAGAGTGCTTGCAAACTTTAAGGCACTAGATAGAGGTCAGCTCTCCTCTTTATCAGCAGGCAGCTAGGGGTAGCTGGGTGGCAAAATGGATAAAGCTCTTGCCTTGGAGTCAGGAGGACCTGAGTTCAAATCCCGTATCAGACACATGACACTTCCTAGCTGTGTGACCCTGGGCAAGTCACTCAACCCCAATTGCCTCACC
>NW_020946652.1:6686238-6694101 GCF_900497805.2 Vombatus ursinus | reverse complement strand
CAACCTCAGACACTTGACACTCACTAGCTGTGTGACCCTGGGCAAGTTACTTAACCCCAATTGCCTCACCAAAAAAAAAAGAAAAAGAAAAGAAAGAAAAAGAAAAAAAAGAAAGAAAAAGAAAAAAAAGAAAGAAAAAGAAAAAAAAGAAAGAGAAAGGAAAAAAAGAAGTATTTTCTAAGGAGAAAGGCAACTATTAAGCACCTCCAGGTGAAGTAATGCAGTGAAAGGAGTGTTGGGTTTGGAGCCAAAGAACCTGGCTTCGAACCCTATCTCCATATGACCTGAGGCAAGCCACTTCACCTCTGCGGACCTCCGCTCACCCGTAAAGGAGGGAGAGGGAGGAAGGTCCCGTCCAGCTCAAACTCCAATGTTCTAGCTATGCTTAGGCTCCGTGGCCAGGCACTGCCTCCTGGCTGCTCCTCCACAGCTCATTTCCTGACTCCAAGCATTTTCTCTCACTGTTCCCCCTGCCTGGAATGCCATCCTCCTCCTCTCTGCCTCCTGGCTCCCCTGGCTTCCTTCAAGCCCCACCTGCCCAGTCCCTCTCAATCTTAGTGTGTTCCTTCTGAGAATGTCCCCAGCTCCGCTGTCTGGAGCTTGTTTGCACAGAGTGTTCTGCAAATTGTCCCCCCCCCCCCCCCCGACAGCGAGCTCCTTGAGAACAGGGACTGTTTTTTGCCTTTCTTGTATCCCCAGAACTCAGCACAATGCCTGGCACATAGCAGGTGCTTAATAAATACGTCCTGACTTGACTGACGGTCAGTTAAGATCTTGGCGGAGATGAGAACAAGACGCAGAGCAGCCATCAGAATCGGGAATGTCAGGCCTCTCTTTGGAACCTAAATCATCCCTAATTTGGGTGGCTCCCTCCCCGTCAGGGAAGCCTCAAGGTGGGCCCACCACGCCTCCTCCAATGTGCCTTTCCTCCTCCCCAGGACTGGCTTTCTCTAGCGTTCCGGGCCTGTGGGGTTTGCCAACCTAACAGCGCTGCCTCATCCCTTAACGAGATCCTGCTTAAGATGAAGGGTTTCAAGCCACCAAACTTCCCCCCCCTCCCCGTGACCTTGAGCAAGAGCTCCACTTTCTCCAGGGATTCACACTTTACAAAGTACTCCCCCCATCCCCCTGCACCCCACCCCCCAGCATTCCAGGTGGGGAGAGCATTATTACAAATTAGGAAACTGAGGCCAAGTGACCTACCCAGGGTAACGCAGAGTAAGTGCCAGTTCCTGTCCAGGGCTTCAAACTGTGGGGTTCATCTCCCAGACTACCCGACAGCCTGATAAGAAAGCACGGAGAGGGGTCAGCAGAGGCGCCGAGGCCAAGACGCATTTGTTTCTGAAGGCTTGGGTGGCTGGCTTTTTTTTCTTTTAGGTGGTTGCAGGTCTGAGTAGGGTTTGTTGAAATAAAAAGAGAGGCAGCTGGGTGGCTCAGTGGATAGAGCACTGACCCTGGATTCAGGAGGACCTGAGTTCAAATTCAGCCTCAGACACATAACACTTACTAGCTGTGTGACCCTGGACAAGTCACTTAACCCCATTGCCGAGCCAAAAAAAGAAAAAAAAGAAAAAGAAATAAAAAGGGAGAGAAGGCTGGGCCCGGGCCACTATGGTAGGCATAGTGATGGGTGAGGAGAGAAGACTTTAACAGGAAGAGGTAGAAGGAGGAGAAGTCTGCAAAAGGCCAGGAGGGAAAGAAATAGCCAAGTGACCTCTCTTTGCAGACGAGGTCGAGGAGAAAGATGAGTGAAGGTGGGGACGGGCCATCTCCACCATGGGCACCAAAGCATCTCTGTGGCAAAACAAGGTGCAGGAGCTCAGGGTCTCCCAGGTCCAGCTGCTTCCCGATGTGTCAAGACCGTTAGGCCTTCACCAAATGCAAAGTGGGGATTAAGTCATCATGGGAAATGGGGGGGGGGGTGGGAACCTTGACTGGAAAACTGTATGGGGTCACGTCTCTTTAAGAGGCCAATGGCTAGGTTACTGAGATCCACGTGGCAACTCTCCACACTTGAAAAGCTCTTAGCACAAACCCTTCTAGACTGCATTTGCAGGCCTGGAATACACTGTGTAACAAACCCTCCAGGCACGGGGCAAGAGCCCCCTGTCAGGCCCCAGGCCCTGTCAGTGCAAATGCCTCCAGCCCATTAGAGGGAAAGCCATTCCCTCCTGACACTCCAGTAGTCACCTGGGATTGCCCCTCCTAGTGTCAGGGAGGACACCAGTAACAAGGCTCTTGCCTTTGCCCAAACAGGGCACTAAAGAAACTCACCCATTCCTGGGGAGAAGGGGAAGAGGAATCCTGGCTTTGTGACCATATGGTCATTCTCATTTGTTTCACATCATTGTAGAAGTGGGGGGAGGTGTGCTACTCTGTAGGATGGTCCAACAGCTCTGTAAATGTGATGCTGTGACTTATACTACCCAAATGATCTGGAAAGCTGGATCATTCCATGGGCTGTGTGGGCCAGGAATTGTCACAACGCCATCTAGGCACCAGGCCAGCCTCCACCCTGGGCTACTGCAGCATGGCAGTGCTCAGGGGCTCTCCAGGCCAGGGTTCTAACTCCAGGAACCAGGGAGAGACTCAGGAAAGGCCTGGAAAAGTAGCATTCAGTCTTGGCCAGCAATGGGGCAAATGGACATTTGGCCAGGGAACCCCACCATGGCCACCCTTGGGTGGCACCCAAAGGAGCCCAGGTAAGAGATTCTGTCTTCCCTTTGCTCCCTTCCTTAAACTTTTTTCATCTAAAAACTCTCTTATGGGGGTGCGGAGCCAAGATGGTGGAGTTAAAGAAGTGACGTGCTTGAGCTCTCCCCCAAACCCCTCCAAATACCTATAAAAATGGCTCTAAACAAATTCTAAAGCGCAAAACCCACAAAAAGACAGAGTGAAACAAATTTCCAGTCCTAGACAGCCTGGATGGTTGATCAGAAAAGTATATCATGCCAGGTGGGGACAGGAGTGCAGTTTGGCGTGGGCGCACAGGCCGCAGCAACCCTGGAGCAGGTCTCGGAGGGCTGAATTGTGGGCAGCTGTGGCAGTTTCCAGACTTCTCAACCCACGAATACCAAAGACAACTTAGAAGGTCAGTGGGAAAAGTCAGTGTCAGCGGTGAGAGAGAGAAGCCTGTGGTCTCAGCTCCAGTCCCCGGGCTTGGCCCCAGGTTGGCGGCTGCCTCCTGAGCTTCTGGCCCACAGACTGAGGAGGAATCGAGTAGTTGATCAGAGGGGGATTGCAGGAATCTCTCTGCTGGTGCAGGATTCTCTTGCTTTGCCCATGCTTGGATCTGGGTCACAGTTGTATGTGGCGATCCTGGGGTGAGGAGGAGTGTTGGCATGGTGGAGCTTGTAGTGGCTGTGGAGAGGAAATCCTCCTCACAGTTCCAAGACAGAAAAGAGTGCTCATAGACCAGAGCACAGGCCAGAAAAGGAGTAAACACCTCACCCTTGATCATAGCACCTTAGAAGAACTGAAAATTTACAGGTCCCTAGAAGTATCTCTGAAAACAGCTGCACAAAACCCCTGAAGCTTGGGACAGTACATTCTCCAACTGGAAACAGACCCCTACCTTAACAAAGAGTTTATAACTCAAGTAATTGGCCGGATCATGAGCAAGCAGCGCAAAAAGAGTCAGACTATATTATCTTGCTTTGATGACAAAGAAGATCAAAACATACAACCAGAAGAAGACAATGAAGCCAAAGCTCCTATATCCAAAGCCTCCAAGAAAAATATGAATTGGTCCCAGGCCATGGAAGAGCTCAAAAAGGATTTTGAGAAGCAAGTAAGAGACGTAGAGGAAAAACTGAGAGTGATGCTAAAGGAGACCCCAAAAAATACTGAAGAAAATAACTTCTTAAAAAATAGCCTAACCCAAATGGCAAAAGATGTCCAAAAAGCCAATGAGGAGAAGAATGCCCCAAAAAGCAAAATTGGCCAAATGGAAAAGGAAGTCCAAAAGTTCACTGAAGAAAATACTTCCTTAAAAATTAGAATGGAGAAATTGGAAGCTAGTAACAATTTGAGAAATCAAGACACTGTAACACTAATCAAAAGGAATGAAAAAATCAAAGAGAATGTGAAATATCTCATTGGAAAAACAACTGACCTGGAAAATAGATCCAGGAGAGAGAACTTAAAAATTATTGGACTATCTGAAAGTCATGATCCAAACAAGAGCCTAGACATCATCTCTCAAGAAATTATCAAGGAAAACTGTCCTGATATTTTAGAATCAGAGGGCAAAATAGAAATTGAAAGAATCCACTGATCACCTTCTAAAAGAGATCCCCAAAGGAAAACTCCTAGGAATGTTGTAGCCAAATTCCAGAATTCCCAGGTCAAGGAGAAGATATTGCAAGCAGCCCAGAAGGAAACAATTCAAGTATTGTGGAAACACAATCAGGATAACACAAGATTTAACAGCTTCTACATTAAGGGACCGGAGGGCATGGAGTATGGTATTCTAGAGGGCGAAGGAGTTAGGACTAAAACCTAGAATCACCTACCCAACAACATTGAGTATAATCCTTCAGGGTAAAAAATGGTCATTCAGTGAAATAGGGGACTTTCAAGCATTCCTGTGGAAAAGACCAGAGCTGAATGGAAAATTTGACCTTCAAATACAAGACTCAAGTGAAACATGGAAGAGATAAACAGGAAAGAGAAATCATAAGAGACTTATTAAGATTGAACTATTTACATTCCTGCAGGGAAAGATGATGTTTGTAACTCATGAGCCCTTTGTCAGTATTAGGGTAGTGAGAGGGAAAAAAATTATAAGTTTGTACAGGTACATAGATAGAGGGCACAGGGTGAGTTGAAGATGAAGGGGTGATATCTGGAAAATAAAATTAAGGGGTGGGAGAAGATTATACTGGGAGCAGGAGAGAGGGAGAAGTAGAATGAGGTAAAATATCACACATGAAACAGACAAGAAAAGGCTTTTACAGTGGAAGGGAAATGGGGGAAGATGAGAGGGAATGAGTGAATCTTATTCTCATAGGCTTTGGCTTAAGGAGGGAATAACATACACAATGGGGTATGGAAATCTATCTTACCCTACAGGAAAATAAGGGGGGAAGGGGACAAGAGAGCAGGGGGTTGATAGAGGGGAGGGCAGATTGGGGGAGGGGATAATCAAAAGCAAAGACTTCTGAGGAGGGACAGGGTCAAAAGAGAGAATTGAATAAACGGGGGGTAGGATAGGATGAAGGGAAACATACCTAGTTTTTCACAACATGACTACTATGGAAGTGTTTTGCATGACTACACATCTATAACCCGTATTGAGTTGCTTGCCTTTTCAATGAGGGTGGGTGGGAAGGGAGGAAGGGAGAAAATTTGTAACCCAAAGTTTTAAAAACACATGTTAAAAATTTTAAAAATTAAATAAAATAAAAACTCTCTTATGACTCTAGCAATGTTGTCCCTGAAGGCCAGAGATGTCAGATGGATGGACCATCCCACCTTCAGAATTCCTCTACAGGGGGTTTCTTAACTGGGGGGGTGGGGTCCATGGACTTTGTTAAAACCAATGGAAAGATAGAGATATAGATATAATTATATTTCAATAGAATTGGTTCCCTCTGCTATACTAGTTTTTTTTTTTTCAGTTAAAAACATTATTTTGAGGAGGGCCCCAAGGCTTCCCCAGACTGCCAAGGGGGTCCATTAAGAGACCACAACCAGGGAAATGGAGAGAGGCTTTGGCAAAGGTTCTTTAACTCCTTGTCCCATTGCCACCACCACTCAAGTGTATGCACATTGCAGGCATGGGTGTGCACAGGCACCTGCAGTTTCTATGTGATATAAGAGCTAGGCGGCATAAGAGCATGGGACTCAGAGGCAAGAAGACCTGAGTTCAAATCCAGCTTCAGACACTTATGAACTGTGTGACCCTAGACAAGTCACTTGATCACCATCTGCCTCAGCTCTCTCATCTGTCAAATGGGGATAATAATAGTACCTGCCTCTCAGAGATCTTATGAAGATCAAATAAGATAACATGGGGGTAAAGTACTTTGTAAACCTCAAAGTGCTATATAAATTCTAGCTATTATGACAAAATTATATATATATTACATATACATATATATATAATTATTATAGCAAAAAAGATAGTCAACATGCATTGATTCAGCACTTCCTAAGGAGTGACATGAGAGAAGTGTGGCCAGCCCGGTTGCAGTCAGAAAACCCCTGCTACCGCTTTCAGGTGGGAAGATGAGCTGCCAGGTGCCTGCCAGATACCCCACCTGGATGTTTCACAGGCATCTCAGACTCAACCTGCCCAAAGAGAAAGGGGCCACAGCTCCCCCTTTCTTTAAGGTAAGGCCACCACCATTCAGACAGGGACCTAGATTAGAAAGCCAAAATCGTCCTCAGCTCTGCCTTCTTCTCAACTCTTCATGTTGATTCAGTTGTCAAGTTTTGTCTGAACCACTTCCACGTTTCTCATAAATAAGTGTCCCTTTCATTTTCCTCTAGGGGCCATAGGATCTCTCTGGGCTCTGCTTTGTGCCTTCCTTCTCAGAAAACTCATCCTTGGGAAACCTCATTATCATGAAGATTGCATCTGCCTGGTGCTCGCATCTCATCCATCCCCTCGGCTCCCCAGCGGACCCTTTGACTGGAAGGGTGGGGCCATGGGCTCTAGAGACTTCATTTAAGGAGGGGCTCAGCACAATCTCCTCCCCATTTCCCACCAGCTCCAGTGCTTTGGGAGATCTGTGGACTTCATCATACCTCCTCCCCCTACCCGGGTGTGTGTGTGTGTGTGTGTGTGTGTGCGCGCGTGTGTGCGTATGTGTGTTCGCGTGTGTGCGTGTGTGTGTGTGTGTGTGTGTGTGTGTGTGTGTGTGTGTGTGCTGTCTCCTCTCATTCGATTGTAAGCTTCTTGAGGGCAGAGGCTTTCCTTTTTCACTTGTATTTGTATCCTCAGCACTTCACAAAGTGCCTGATACACTGTAGGCATTTCACAAACGTTTTGCCCGGCCGACCCCAGCTCAGTCCCAGTCACCCCTTGCCTGGACTGTTTGCAGTGGTTTCCTGCCCCTCCCCCTCACCACTCCATCCTCCACTCAGCTGCCAAAATAAACTTCCTAAAGCACAAGGCTAACTGTCTCACTTCCCTGCTCAGGAAACTCCAATGGCTCCCTTCTGTGTCTTGGCTAAAATGCCAGCTCCTTGGCTTGGTAAGTTGTGCCCAATCTTGTTCCAACCTAGTTTTCCAAGTTTTATTTCATGTTTGTGCCCTTCGTGTACTTGGCATTCCTGTCAAACTAGCCTTCCTGTGGTTCCCAAAACTTAACATTGCATCTCTTACCTCCAAACTTGTGCACAGGCCATGCCTTCTGCCTGGTGTGCCCTCCTTCCTCACCTCTACCTCTTAGAATCCTTGGCTTCCCTCTAGTCTTAGCTACCCTGCCATTTCCTAAGCAAAGGCTTTTTACTAACTGTTAGTCCCTGGCTATTAGTCCTGTCTTCCTCCATGAGTGACCTAGGCTTCACTTCTTTACAGCACCGTCTCTCAGGAGAATGGAAATTCTTGGTGGACAGAGCTGGAGTTTTTGTGCCTGTCACAAGGTTAATACTTCAGAAGTATATAATGTCATTAATGTTTTTTCCATTTGTCTAAACCCTTGGACCGAGAAACTGCCTTGTTCACCACCTACTAGCAAGAGGCCACCTGGACATCCTCTTGAGTGAAGTAGAAGGTGCAATCTAATTATTAGCCTCAGGCACCACCCCCTCTCCCCATCACACATAAAGCCTAGACTTGGCACCTCAGCCTTTGTGGCTCCAAAGCCCAGGAGCAGAGACTGAGGGGAGGGGAGGGGAGGGGAAGGGGGGGGG